>NC_141064.1:4989815-5632315 GCF_041138505.1 Cibotium barometz | reverse complement strand
GGTCACACAGGCATTACAGCCTACGTGACATTGTGTTAGATATCTGTAATGCCACTACGGGCGTTACCACGAGAGGGAACGGCCTCTAGCTCACCACCCAACCATAGAAGAAGAATGAGGATTGCCCCTCATCCCCCAGGCTATATAGTGTGTGGCCTGCCGTCCACACTAGCCTGGCCACCCATGACTCCGCATGGGCGTCCTCTCCCACTGAACCCCGAACATGGCCATCCGGTCTGCCGTCGGTCTCACAGGCATTACAGCCTACGTGACATTACCCCCCCTTAAGAAGAGTTTTTGTCCTCTCGTGTGGTAACGCCACACGAGAGGACATTACCCCCCCTTAAGAAGAGTTTTCGTCCTCTCGTGTGGTAACGCCACCTACGGGCGTTACCACAAGAGGGGACGGCCTCTGGCTCACCACCCAACCATAGAGGAAGAATGAGGATTTTCCCTCATCCCCCAGGCTATATAGTGTGTGGCCTGCCGTCCACACTAGCCTGGCCGCCCATGACTCCGCATGGGCGTCCTCTCCCACTGAACCCCGGACATGGCCATCCGGTCTGCCGCCGTCGGTCATCACAGGCATTACAGCCTACGTGACATTACCCCCCCTTAAGAAGAGTTTTCGTCCTCGAAAACAAACTGGGGAAACCTTTTGGAAATTGCACTACGGCGTTCCCAGGTAGCTACCTCCTCATCCCTATCTGTCCATTTAACAAGTACGTCCTGGTACACTTTATGATGACAGGTTTGTCTGTCACGATACTGTAGAATCTTTTCGTGAACTGATTTCTTCAGTTTACTGACATGGAAGACAGGATGGACTTGAGAACTCTCCAGTAACTCAAGTTTATATGCTACGTCCCCAATCTTCTTAAGGATTTTAAAAGGACCACAATATCTCGGAGAAAGTTTATTACACTTTCCCGTTTTCATGGTTTCTGACTGCGCAGGAACCTTGAGGAATACAAAGTCACCTTCTGCAAAGGTCACCTTTCTTCGTCCTTTATCCGCATAAGTTTTAGCGCGATCCTGAGCGCTACGAATGCTCTCACGTGCGGCTCTGAGCATAACATTCATATCTTCAAGGAAATCCTTGACAGATTGAATCTTCTCCTTTTCTAGGCCTACAGCCATCGGAGATCTCCGCTGGAATCCATACATTAACATGAATGGTGTAAATCCAGTCGCTGAGTGTTTGGAGCTGTTATAGGCAAACTCCAATAAGGGCAAGTACTCTTCCCAATTAGATTGCTTCTTACTAACATGAGAACGCAACATATCCTCTAGAATTTGGTTAACTCTTTCAATTTGACCATCAGACTCCGGATGATCTGCCGTACTCATACTCAGAGTAGTATCCAGCTTTTTGAAGACTTCCCTCCAAAAATGACTGTTGAACTTTCTATCTCTATCCGACACTATATCTGCAGGCAGGCCATATAGCTTGTAGAGATGTTCAATAAAGAGTTTTGCCAACTCTAGCATTTTTACAGTTTTCTTCGTGGCAATAAACTTTGCCATTTTAGTTAACCTGTCCACTACCACCCACACCAAGTCATTCCCTCGACTCGTCTTGGGTAAACCGGTAATGAAATCCATGGAAATGCTTTCCCATTTCCCTTGAGGAATCTCCAGTGGATGGAGTAGTCCTCCAACCTTAAGACGTTCATGTTTATTGACCTGGCACTTACTGCATTTCAGTACATAAGTCTGGACGTCCTTAAACAAACTAGGCCAATAAAACTGTCTTTTTACTAGTGCATAGGTCTTCTGAATCCCAGGATGACCCACACTTGGACTATCATGACTTTCTTTAAGAATTTGGGCCCGAAAGTCACCAATAGTTGGTACACATATTCTACCCTTGTAGAGTAAGTACCTGTCGTCAATGGAGTAATTAGCATATTTCTCCCCCCGACGAAGTTTATCACTCCCCTTTGAAGCTGTGGCAGTCAAAGGTGATGAAGGGCCTACGTCAGAACTCTCCAGCTCCAAACTATACCCAGAAGACACGGCTAGTCTCTCCGGACTAACTCTCGCTTCCCTTCCTGTTGCACCTTCGGCCAGTCTCTCCGGACTAGCAATATGTGCCAACGAGGGAGGTGGTCGTGTCTGTGAAGAAGTGCGTACGCGTACAGCGCGCCAGACCTCTGTAAAAGATGGATCATGCTCACATAAACCACGTAGTGACTCCAAGAAATCATTTTTGAAGACTGTGAAACTAAGTTCATTAATCTGTGGCATGCGACTAAGTGCATCTGCCACCACGTTATACTTACCTTTCTGGTAACGTATCTGAAGGTCAAACTCCTGTAGAATCTCCGCCCACCGAGCTTTTCTACCCTTCAATTCATTTTGACTTGAAAGCCATTTCAGACTTTCATGGTCCGTCCGGACCTCAAAAGTAGCACCATATAAATAGTGTCTCCACTTTTTCAGTGCATGAACTATCGCTAGTAACTCTCGCTCGTAAGCCGAGTAGTTACACTGTGCACGATCTAACTTTTTACTCTCAAATGCAATTGGGCGTCCCCTTTGCATAAGTACGGCCCCAATGGCCTCATTACTAGCGTCTGTTTCCAAAACAAACGGCTCATTTGGATCCACAATAGTCAAAACAGGTGCAGCTGCTACGGTCACCTTGAGCTTATCAAAGCTCTTCTGTTGGGCATCCCCCCAACTAATGTTTTTTGTTTTTGACCGTAAACTGGTCAGTCAATGGGACTGCGATCTTTGCGTAGTCCTTCACATACTTTTGGTAGAACCTCGACATGCCAAGAAAAATCTGCAGTTCCTCGAGATTCTTTGGCGCTGGCCATTTAAGAATAGCCTCTACTTTTTCTGGCTCCATCCGCGTACCATCGGCGGATATAATATGGCCAAGGTAGTGAATTTTTGTTTCAAAAAATTCACATTTGCTTTTCTTTGCAAATAATTCGTGCTCTCGCAACAACTCGAACACTAGACGCAAATGCTCTATGTGTTCTTTCTGTGTCTTACTGTACACAAGAATATCATCTAGGAAAACTACTACGAATTTTCCCAGATATGGACGTAAAATACTGTCCATCAGCGTCATAAATGTCACTGGAGAATTGGTTAGCCCAAATGGCATAACCAAAAACTCAAAATGCCCGAAACGGGTCCTAAATGCTGTCTTCGCAACATCTTCTGCTTTTATTCTAACCTGATGATACCCAGATCTCAGGTCTATTTTTGTAAAGTATCTCGATCCATAGAGTTGATCAAACAACTCATCCATGTGTGGCATTGGATACTTGTTCTTAATCGTTATCTGATTAAGAGCCCTATAGTCTATGCACATCCGCATAGATCCGTCTTTCTTCTTTACCAGAAGAATAGGTGATGCCCACGGACTTGAACTAGGCCGAATAAAGCCTTTGTTCAAATATTCCGTCAATTGTTTTTCCACCTCCTGTGCCTCGGAGTGGCTTAATATATAAGCAGGTTTACTTATAGGTTTTGATCCTGGCATAACTTCGATGCCATGGTCTACTTCTCTAGATGGTGGTAAACCATCTGGCAAATCATCAGGAAAAACATCCTTAAATTCCTCTAATAAATTCAATAAAGTATCTACGTACTTTTTCTTTAATGTCTCATGCACCTTGGATTTTTTCTTGTCTGAATCACATGCATGCCAAACAGGGTTTTCAAACAGTGGGTCTCGTCCAAGGTTATTTTGTTTTCCTTGTTTATCTACGCAAACATCATTTATTGTTTCATCTACGGAAACAGAATTCAAAGAGGGTAACAAGCATATACCTCTGCTATCTGGTCTCTGCGGACCACTATACACAGCTCCATGGAGGAAATAAGTGGTGTGGCAGGGACAGTACGGTCGCCCTGCAGGGTGATGACTCTACCTCCGTGCTCAAAACATAGCGTATTATGTAAGTAATTCCAAGCTAGACTAGGGCCCAAGCCATACAGCCACTCCCTGCCTAGATATACGTCTGCTCTGGCTAAGTGCATGACCTGAAAGTCAAGCGGAGCCTCGTAGTCCTGCATAGATAATGGGACCCCCAATACTACGGTATTCCATACCGTTTTGTCATATCCGTTGGCTAGGCCAACAGGATACTCATGATCACTCCGGGTCTCAGTCAACCCCAACTTCTTGACCAACGAGTAGTTCAAGAAGTTGTGACTAGCTCCATCATCAATAAAAACTGTGACTCTACGGCCACCTATGGTGCCATACATGCGCACCATGTCATGCGGACCTACAGTAGGCTGCCACATCGCTGGTGTCACTGAACAAGCGTGATGCTCATCACAATGACACACTATCACCTCTCTGAACTCTGCGGAACTGAGGGAGTATCTGCACTGTATGCAACTGCCTAGAAGATTTACCATCTTTTTTGGGCTCGTTGCCACTCGTGCTGGCTTTAGGTTTTGGACACTCAGCCTTCGTGTGCCCTACTTCATTGCAATTAAAGCAGGGATTTTCCTTTCGCGCTTTAATATACTGCTCTTTCTTTTGGATTTCGGTGTCTCTTTTCTTCCTGGATGGTCGCGGTTTTTTAGACCAATGACCACCCTGTCCTTCCTGATCCGTCCTATCCCCTTGTTTATCACTGCGGAACCCTTTTCTTTTGAGGCATGACCTCCTCTTTTCACTACCCTCGGCCCTGCTAAAACCACCACGCGCACTACGGCGCTTGATGTCATCAAATATCTGTGCATATTGAATTGCCTCTGCTAAGTCTTTAGGCTGTAAGGGCTCTACGTACTCAAGGTAATCATCTTTGAGGCCTCTCTTAAAGCCTCGCAATGTCTGGAATGCATCGATTCCCTTTAGCTTGAGTACCAACTCCCTGTAGTTTGAGATGTACTGAGTTAGGGATTTGTTCTCCATCGAGCACTTGTCCCATAACTCCCAGCTTCTCTCTGCCTCATTAAGAGGCAAAAATTCTTTTCGAAACATCGTTTCAAATTCCGTCCAAGTGGCAGGGCGAGTTGTCAAACTCATCCACCACTTGTACGCTTTGCCGGTTAATGAGAGGCTAGCCTCTACGGGCTGTATACGGCTAGGCTGCTGTCGCAGCGCGTGCAAATCTGACCACTTCGCTAGAAACATATTGACTGAGTCCTTGTTTCTCTCCTTTTCCTCGCCACCAAAACTAGGCGGCTTTAAGTCTTTTAATAACGACGAAGCTGTTGCTATGGACAGCCCCGCAGGCGCATCGGCCTATACTCCTGCAACCACTGGCGAGGCTACGCTCACCCGTAATGTAGGAGCTCGGCTACGACGAGGAGTCGGAGTACTAGCCGAGGCGGCTGTCAGTGCATCTAACTGTGTGGAGATGCTCTGTAGCATCGTGACTAAATCAGCCTGGACTTTACCCATAGTATTCAGTTTGGCATTAAGATATTTAAATAGTCCACTTGAGAGCTCCGTCTCTGTCAGGACATCAGCAGGGTCCAATAGGTCATAATCATCGTTGTCGTACTCCAAGAGGTCCTCCTCGGTCCCCTCGGCGACGTCAGTGTTCATGTCCTCTGGCTCATCGGCCAGAAAGGGGTCATCAGTCAACCAATGCGGCCACTGCAGGCTCGCTGGGTCCTAGGGCGGGTCAATAGACGAGGAGGGCGCTGGTGGATCACGCGTGATCGACGAGCGCACTCCGGACCGAACAACGGTCGGGCGTGTACGGCCTGACAATTCGGTCGGGGTCAAACGTGCGACCGAGGACAAGAGACTGGAAAAACCTAGAGAAGTAGAAGGCGGTGGGGACACACTACGCCTAGAAGACATCTTTAATTCTTGCAAAAAAAAAAATAATGCGAGAACTCGAAAATTACTAAAAAAAGGCGCTAATAAAATGAGCAGTGGTAGAGAGAAAATAGTCACCCCCCTTTACGGTCGCCTGTCGATTTGTGTTGTGCTGCGAGCCTTTTACAAGGACGCTACTCCGGGATTCTCCGATCCGAGAGAAAAAAATAATGCCTACAACTCATAACAAAAATTAAAATGATCGAGAGGTTGTGCCTTGCCAGGATTATTTCTTGCGGGTATTATCCCTCCTTCCCAGCTGAGAGAGAGGGTTTGTTTGAATTGAGTTTCATTTTTAATTTCATTAAAAATAAATAATGAAATATATATTTAAAAATATTTTTTTTCTTTTTTTTTCTTTTTCTTTTTTTTCTCCTTTCGCTAGTTGCCTACAACGCTGGTGGCTGGTCGTCTGTCTCGCCCGGCTGCACCGGTGGTCGCCGCCTGCCTGGCCTGGCTGGCCGCCCCGCCACACCTGGCTGGCCGCCCCTGGTTGGCCGCCGCTGCCTAGCTGGCCTGGCTGGCCACGCAGGCCTGCTTCAACGCAAGGCTCTTCAACGCCTCCTCTAACCATTTTGTTCACGCAACTTCTTCGACGACGGTGCTCACAACGGGGTTTCTTCTTCGACGGTTGGCTTAGACTCTTCGCCTTTCCCCCCAAGGCTCTTCAACGCGGCCGTGGGGCTGGTGGGGTTGGTCTTCTAATCTTCAACGCAAGTCGCCCCCCCACACCGAACGAAAAGAAATTGCTTCGCCTTCCCCCACACAGTCGTGGTACTCTCTACACAATTTCAACGAATTGTTTCGCAGACAGTGGGGCTGGTGTCCGCCTCCCCCACACACAAGCTTCAACGGGCAGACAATTTCAACGCAGAGAAAAAAAAACAAACAAAAATTGCTTTTGCTTACCTGCGTTTTTCGCTTGCTGTGTGTGACGGAGAGAGAGAGAGAGAGAGAGAGAGAGAGAGAGAGAGAGAGAGAGAGAGAGTTCTTCCCTTCAAAATCTTGGCCGCCTCCCTCCACACACTCCCTTGTGGAGATAAGGGTGAGAAAATGAATGGTTGAAAACCATCGGTCCCCCGGTCACGCGCGGACTCTCACGATCCCATCGAACCACGCTCTGATACCAGTGTTAGATATCCGTAACGCCACTACGGGCGTTACCACGAGAGGGGACGGCCTCTGGCTCACCACCCAACCATAGAGGAAGAATGAGGATTGCCCCTCATCCCCCAGGCTATATAGTGTGTGGCCTGCCGTCCACACTAGCCTGGCCACCCATGACTCCGCATGGGCGCCTCTCCCACTGAACCCCGGACATGGCCATCCAGTCTGCCCGTCGGTCATCACAGGCATTATAGCCTACGTGACATTATTGTTGCAAAGAAAATAAGAGGAAAAGAAAGAGTTTTTTTTAGAGCTTCTCTCTGTCTCTCTCTGTCTCTCTCTCTCTCTCTCTCTCTCTCTCTCTCTCTCTCTCTCTCTCTCTCTCTCTCTCTCTCTCTCTCTCTCTCTCTCTCTCTTAAAATTCTCTCTATTTGGTTAAAATCAAGAATCTAAAGAATTCATACAATTTATCCTCATCCTCTTTTCTTAATCTTGCAACATCAGATTCAAGGTGATGTTTTCTTTGCAACAGTAAATTAAATTTATTAAGAAATTATGAGAGCTTGGTCCAATCACAATGATTGCTTCTTACTTTCAGATGCTTACAATAACCAAGCATTCCACGTTCACCATTGCCAATATATTGGATAAAAGAAGTAGGATTATGAAATGAAGGAGATCTCCTTGGGGACGAGGAGGCCATGGAGATAGAACCATCACCCGCTGTCTGCTGCTGCTGGGACACTTGAGATAAGCCCTAGATATCTAGATTAAAAATTTAATAGTCTTAATAAAATATTATACAAACAATTGCATTGGTGCCATGGTCCTCTACCAAAAAAAATTTATGAATATTTTTTCATGGAACTAGAACCATATCACTATGGGACACTCAAGATGAGCCCTATACATCTAGATTAAAAAAATTAATAGTTTGATTAACATATTCTATAAACAATAGTGATGGTGCCATGGTTCTCTTTAAAAGAATGAAGATTTTTCACTTAAATTATAGTCAAGGGTGGCTTATTGTTTTTTACCTTTAAATAAAAAATTATGATCATTTTTGTTACATAAAAGAAAAGGGAGGTTGGCACCATGGCCTCACCAACCGACCCCCCAATAAAGAGAATGTGGGGAAGAGGGAGAGCTTGAGTTCCTTGCAAAGTAACACACACACACACACACACACACACAAGAGAGAGAGCAAGACACGAGAGAGAGAGAGAGAGAGAGAGGCGAATGGTTGAATTTTCTTCTATCTTGTTGTCTTCTCTACAACCATTAACATAAAGAGATAAGAGTACATACTATAAGGGAAAGTGCTCTCCTACTATAACATACAATGGTCGATTTGAACTCGACCATATGAGCTAGCGCTATAGCTATGCCATACTCTAGTAATCCAAATATGGTTATCACACAGCCTATCATCCATTTCAACCATAATCTCACACGGATCATGCCAGCGGCATAAGTGTAGAAGCTATCACCCAAGGTCATCAATGTTCAAGCTCAATATCTCAACACTCCCCCTTGAGTTCAACTCCACACTCGACACTCCAATTAAGCTCCTAAACCTATGGAGCTTCTCTGTACTAAGTGCCTTCGTGAAGATGATAGCCACTTGTTCCTCTGTGCTAACATATACCAAATCTACATCACCTGGTAGAACCTTCTCCTTCACAAAATGATAATGCACCTCAATATGCTTCATTCTAGCATGGTATATTGGGTTACTAGCCAATTGTATGCTACTCATGTTGTTACAATAAATGACAATGGCCCCACGGGCTTACCCATATCACCAAGTAGCTTTTGAAAACCAAGCTACCTCATAAGCTACCATAGTAGTGCCCTTGTACTCTGCCTCTGTACTCGACAAGGTAGCTATCGGATGTTTTTTACGACTTTGACTCATAGCAGCACTCCCAAAAGAAAACATAAAGCCGCTATAGATCTCTTGTTTGTGATGCTACTAGCCAACTCAGCATCCATGTACCCATGTAGCTATATCTATGTGCCAACCTCATAGAAAAATCCATAATCAATTGTGGACTTTATGTACTTGAGAATCCCTCTAGCCACATCTAAGTGTGGCTTCCTGGGGGCTGCATAAACTGACTTACAAGTCCAATAGTATAGCTCAAGTCTCGCCTAGTAATGGTCATGTAGATCAAGTTGTCGACTATGTGCTTATACATAGTTGGTGTTGAAATATACAAGTGAATGGGTGTGTGCGGGAACAAGCACTTAGCAAGAGGCTGTAAAAGAGAATCTATAAATGAGTGAGAAGTAGTGGAGAGGTATCTACTGGGAGATTATAAAGGGTAGCATGAGAAGATTTAGGATGTGTGGAGATATTTTGGGAAAAGTGAAGAGGTGGAGAGAATCAAGCAAAAGAGGTCGAGTGAATCAAGGAGAGATCAGTGGGATTAGATGCTTGGCATCTTGAGGACGTAAACTCTATAAACTATAAATTGAGGCATTGGCCTAATGAGAATTTGCTGGTTTTTGAGTATCCATGCCTACATTAAGCTATCAGTTAATTGCTCACTAATCTCATCTTAATCATCATCTAATCACTTTGTTAATGATGTTGATTCTTGCATTTGATCCACCATAGCTCATCACTTTGCTTTCAATAGAAGTATTGAGGGTGGAGTGTTTCCTATACAAGTGCCTCTTATGGACTGGTACAAAAAATGTCAAGGTGCTCTGCTGGTGACGTCAGATTTGTGAAATTCCTCAAGGAGAAGTGGCATCAAGCTCTGCATCAAATCTGCAAGTGACTTTGGTAAAAGATAGATTAAACCCCACAACCCAATGTAACCTGTCCCAACAGAGTAAAACCACCTCTGAGCCACCGATGATGTAGGCCATGTGGTAGAGCACTTTAGTCAAGATCACGGGCACTTGTAGTAGCCTTGGACACATAGAGAGAGAGTGTGTCAAGGACTATGAGTTTAGAGACTTGAGGCACTGGTCGCGGGCTACCAAGTAAGAGGGAAACTTGGTATAGGGTCCATGTGTGCTAGGATTATTCACTTGAGGGGAGGTGTTGAAATATACAAGTGAATGGGTGTGTGCAGGAACAAGCCCTTAGCAAGAGGCTGTAAAAGAGAATTTATAAATGAGTGAGAAACAGTGAAAAGGTGAGAGGTATCTACTGGGAGAGAACAAAGGGTAGCATGAGAAGATGTAGGATGTGTGGAGATATTCTGGGAAAAGTGAAGAGGTAGAGAGAATCAAGCAAAAGAGGTGGAGTGAATCAAGGAGAGATCACTAGGATTAGATGCTTGGCATCTTGAGGATGTAAACTCTATAAATTGAGGCATTGTCCTAATGAGAATTTGCTAGTTTTTTAGTATCCATGCTGTTAGATACCTGTAACACCACTACGGGCGTTACCACGAGAGGGGACGGCCTCTGGCTCACCACCCAGAAGGAAGAATGAGGATTGCCCCTCATCCCCCACGCTATATATTGTGTGGCCTGCCGTCCACACTAGCCTGGCCGCCCATGACTCCGCACGGGCGTCCTCTCCCACTGAACCTCGGACGTGGCCATCCGGTCTGCCACCATTGGTCACAGGCGTTACAGCCTACGTGACATTACCCCCCCTTAAGAAGAGTTTTCGTCCTTGAAAACAAACTAGGGAAACCTCTTGGAAATTACACTATGGCGTTCCCAGGTAGCTACCTCCTCATCCCTATCTGTCCATTTAACAAGTACCTCCTGGTACACTTTATGTCGAGTTTGTCTGTCACGATACTCTAGAATCTTTTCAGGTTCATGTGGTATCTTTGGCGGCTCTATCAAGTCCACCAAAATCTCTGGAGAAACTGGTTCTTGAACTTGTGAACTGATTTCTTTAGTTTACTGACATGGAAGACAGGATGGACTTGAGAACTCTCCGGTAACTCAAGTTTATATGCTATGCCCCCAATCTTCTTAAGGATTTTAAAAGGACCACAATATCTCAGAGAAAGTTTATCACACTTTCCCGTTTTCATGGTTTCTGACTGCGCAAGAACCTTGAGGAATACAAAGTCACCTTCTACAAAGGTCACCTTTCTACGTCCTTTATCCGCATAAGTTCTAGCGCGATCCTGAGCGCTACAAATGCTCTCACGTGCGGCTCTGAGCATATCATTCATATCTTCAAGGAAATCCTTGACAGATTGAATCTTCTCCTTTTCTAGGCCTACAACCATCGGAGATCTCGGCTGGAATCCATACATTAATATGAATGGTGTAAATCCAGTTGTCGCTGAGTGTTTGGAGCTGTTATAGGCAAACTCCAATAAGGGCAAGTACTCTTCCCAATTAGATTGCTTCTTACTAACATAAGAACGCAACATATCCTCTAGAATTTGGTTAACTCTTTCAGTTTGACCATCAGACTCCGGATGATCTGCCGTACTCATACTCAGAGTAGTATCCAACTTTTTGAAGACTTCCCTCCAAAAATGACTTTTGAACTTTCTATCTCTATCCGACACTATATCTGCGGGCAGGCCATATAGCTTGTAGAGATGTTCAATAAAGAGTTTTGGCAACTCTAGCATTTTAACAGTTTTCTTCGTGGCGATAAACTTTGCCATTTTAGTTAACCTGTCCACTACTACCCACACCGAGTCATTCTTGACTCGTCTTGGGTAAACCGGTAATGAAATCCATGGAAATGCTTTCCCATTTTCCTTGAGGAATCTCCAGCGGATGGAGTAGTCCTCCAACCTTAAGATGTTCATGTTTATTGACCTGGCACTTACTGCATTTCAGCACATAAGTCTGGACGTCCTTAAACAAACTAGGCCAATAAAACTGTCTTTTTACTAGTGCATAGGTCTTCTGAATCTCGGGATGACCCGCACTTGGACTATCATGACTTTCTTTAAGAATTTGGGCCCGAAAGTCACCAATAGTTGGTACACATACTCTACCCTTGTAGAGTAAGTATCCGTCGTCAATGGAGTAATTAGCATATTTCTCCCCCCGACGAAGTTTATCACTCCCCTTTGAAGCCGTGGGGCAGTCAAAGGTGATGAAGGGCCTACGTCAGAGCTCTCCGGCTCCAAAATATACCCAGAAGACACGGCTAGTCTCTCCGGACTAACTCTCGCTTCCCTTCCCGTTGCACCTTCGGCCAGTCTCTCCGGACTAGCAATACGTGCCAACGAGGGAGGTGGTCACGTCTGTGAAGAAGAGCGTACGCATACAGCGCGCCAGACCTCTGTAAAAGATGGATCGTGCTCACATAAACCACGTAGTGACTCCAAGAAATCATTCTTGAAGACTGTGAAAATAAGTTCATTAATCTGTGGCATGCGACTAAGTGCATCTGCCAAACACGTTATACTTACCTTTCTGGTAACGTATCTGAAGGTCAAACTCCTATAGAATCTCCGCCCACCGAGCTTTTCTACCCTTCAGTTCATTTTGACTTGAAAGCCATTTCAGACTTTCATGGTCCGTCCGGACCTCAAAAGTAGCACCATATAAATAGTGTCTCCACTTTTTCAGTGCATGAACTATCGCTCGCTCGGTCGTAAGCCGAGTAGTTATGCTGCGTACGATCTAACTTTTTACTCTCAAATGCAATTGGGCGTCCCCTTTGCATAAGTACGGCCCCAATAGCCTCATTAACTAGCGTCTGTTTCCAAAACAAACGGCTCATTTGGATCGACAATAGTCAAAATAGGTGCAGCTGACGGCCACCTTGAGCTTATCAAAGCTCTTCTGTTGGGCTTCCCCCCAACTAATGTTTTTAGCTTTTTGACCGTAATAACTGGTCAGTTAACGGGACTGCGATCTTCACGTAGTCCTTCACATACTGTCGATAGAACCCCGACATGCCAAGAAAAATCTGTAGTTCCTCGAGATTCTTCAGCGCTGGCCATTTAAGAATAGCCTCTACTTTTTCTGACTCCATCTCGGCGGATATAATATGGCCAAGGTAGTGAATTTCTGTTTCAAAAAATTCACATTTACTCTTCTTCGCAAATAGTTTGTGCTTTCGCAACAACTCGAACACTAGACGCAAATGCTCTATGTGTTCCTTCTGTGTCTTACTGTACACAAGAATATCATCTAGGAAAACTACTACGAATTTTCCTAGATATGGACGTAAAATGCTGTCCATCAGCGTCATAAACGTCGCTGGTGCATTGGTTAGCCCAAATGGTATAACCAAAAACTCAAAATGCCCGAAACGAGTCCTAAATGCTGTCTTCGCAACATCTTCTTGTTTAATTCTAACATGATGATATCCTGATCTTAGGTCTATTTTTGTAAATTATCTCGATCCATAAAGTTGATCAAACTACTCATCCATGCGTGGCATCGGATACTTGTTCTTAATCGTTATCTGATTAAGAGCCCTATAGTCTATGCACATCCGCATAGATCCGTCTTTCTTCTTTACCAGAAGAATAGGCGATGCCCACGGACTTGAACTAGGCCGAATAAAGCCTTTGTTCAAATATTCCGTCAATTGTTTTTCCACCTCCTGTGCCTCGGAGTGGCTTAATCTATAAGCAGGTTTGCTTATAGGTTTTGATCCTGGCATAGCTTCGATGCCATGGTCTACTTCTCTAGATGGTGGTAAACCATCTGGTAAATCATCAGGAAAAACATCTTAAAATTTCTCTAATAAATTCATTAAAGTATCTACGTACTTTTTCTTTAATGTCTCTTTCACCTTGGATTTTTTCTTGTTTGAATCACATGCATGCCAAATAGGGCTTTCAAACAGTGGGTCTCATCCAAGGCTATTTTGTTTTCCTTGTTTGTCTATGCAAACATCATTTACAGTTTCATCTACGGAAACAGAATTTAAAAGAGGGTAACAAGCATATACCTCTGCTATCTGGTCTCTGGGACCGCTGTACACAACTCCATGGAGGAAATAAGTGGTGTGGCGGGGACAGTACGGTCGCCCTGCAGGGTAATGACTCTACCTCCGTGCCCAAAACATAGCGTATTATGTAAGTAATTCAGAGCTAGACTAGGGCCTAGCCATACAGCCACTCCCTGCCTAGATATACGTCTACTCTGGCTAAAGCGGAGCCTCGTAGTCCTGCATAGATAATGGGACCCCCAATACTACGGTATTCCATATCGTTTTGTCATATCCGTTGGCTAGGCCAACAGGATACTCATGATCACTCCGGATCTCAGTCAACCCCAACTTCTTGACTAACGAGTAGTTCAAGAACTTGTGGCTAGCTCCATCATCAATAAAAACTGTGACTCTACGGCCACCTATGGTGCCATACATGCGCACCATGTCATGGGGACCTACTGTAGGCTGCCACATCGCTGGTGTCACTAAACAAGCGTGATGCTCATCACAATGACACACTGTCACCTCTCTGAACTCTGCAGAATTGAGAGGGTCTCTGCACTGTATGCAACTGCCTAGAGGATTTACCATCTTTTTTGGGCTCATTGCCACTCGTGCTGGCTTTAGGCTTTGGACACTCAGCCTTCGTGTGCACTACATCATTGCAATTAAAGCAGCGATTTTCTTTTCGTGCTTTAATATACTGCTCTTTCTTTTGGATTTCGCTGTCTCTTTTCTTCTTAGATGGTCGTGATTTTTTAGATGGTCGTGATTTTTTAGACCAATGACCACCCTGTCCTTCCTGGTCCGTCCTATCCCCTTGTTTATCACTGCAGAACCCTTTTCTTTTAAGACCTGACCTCCTCTTTTCACTATCCTCGGCCCTGCTAGAACCACCACGCGCACTACGGCGCTTGATGTCATCGAATATCTGCGCATACTTAATTGCCTCTGCTAAGTCTTTAGGCTCTAAGGGCTCTACGTACTCAAGGTAATCATCTTTGAGGCCTCTTTTAAAGCCTCGCAATGTCTGGAATGCATCGATCCCCTTTAGCTTGAGTACTATCTCCCTATAGTCTCAGATGTATTGAGTCAGGGATTTGTTCTCCATCGAGCACTTGTCCCATAACTCCCAGCTTCTCTCCGCCTCATTAACAGGAAAAAAACTCCTTTCGAAACATCGTTTCAAACTCCGTCCAAGTGGCAGGACGAGTTGTCAAACTCATCCACCACTTGTACGCTTTGCTGGTTAATGAGAAGCTAGCCTCTACGGACTGTATCCGGCTAGGCTACTGTCGCAGCGCGTGCAAATCTGACCACTTCGCTCTAGAAACATGTTGATCGAGTCCTTGTTTCTCTCCTTCTCCTCGCCACCAAAACTAGGTAGCTTTAAGTCTTTTAATAACGACGAAGCTGTCTCTACGGACGGCCCCGCCGCCGCAGGCGCATCGTCCTGTACTCCTACAACCACTGGCGAGGCTATGCTCACCCATGTTGCAGGAGTTCGTCTATCACGAGGAGTCGGAGTACTAGACGAGGCAGCTTTCAGTGCATCTAACCTTGTGGAGATGCTCTGTAGCATCGTGACTAAGTCAGCCTGGACTTTATCCATATTGTTCAGTTTGGCATTAAGATATTTAAAAAGTCCACTAGAGAGCTCTGTCTCTATCAAGACGTCAGCAGGGTCCAATAGGTCATAATCATCGTCGTCATACTCCAAGAGGTCCTCCTCGGTCCCCTCGGCGACGTCAGTGTTCATGTCATCTAGCTCATCAGCCAGAAAGGGGTCATCTGCTACTACTGCGGCCGCTGCGGGCTCGCTGGGTCCCAAGGCGGGGTCAATAGACGAGGAGGGCACTGGCGGATCGCGCGTGATCGACGAGCGCACTCCAGACCGGCAACGGTCGGGCGTATACAGCCTGACAATTCGGTCGGTGTCAAACCCGCGACGACCGAGGACAAGAGACCTGAAAACCCTAGAGAAGTAGAAGGCGGTGGAGACACACTACGCCTAGCAGACATCTTTAATTCTTGCACAAAAAACAATGCGAGAACTCAAAAATTACAAAAAAAAAACGCTAATAAAATGAGCAGTGATGGAGACAGAATAGTCACCCCCCTTGCGATCGCCTACGACTTATTGACTGTCGATTTGTTGTTGCGCTGCGAGCCTCTACAAGCGTCGCTACTCCGAGATGCTCCGATCCGAGAGAAAAGTGCCTGCAATTATCGCTTTGGTGTGTGCAACGAGAGAGAGAGAGAGAGAGAGAGAGAGAGAGAGAGAGAGAGAGAGAGAGAGAGAGAGAGAGAGAGAGTTCTTCCTTTCAGTTCTAGCCGCCTCCCTCCACACAGTCGATTGTGGAGATAAGGATTAGATTTTGAATGGTTGAAAACCATTGAGTGGGCTCCGGTCCCCCGGTCACGCACAGACCCTGACGACCCAATCGAACCGACGCTCTGATACCAGTGTTAGATACCCGTAAATAACACCACTACAGGCGTTACCACGAGAGGGGACGGCCTATGGCTCACCACCCAGCCATAAAGGAAGAATGGGGATTGCCCTTCATCACCCAGGATATATAGTGTGTGGCCTGCCGTCCACACTAGCCTGGCCGCCCATGACTCCGCACGATGTCCTCTCCCACTGAACCTCGGACGTGGCCATCCGGTCTGCCGTCGGTCTCACAGGCGTTACAGCCTACGTGACACATGCCTACATTAAGCTATCAATTAATTGCTCACTAATCTCATCTAATCACTTTGTTAATGATGTTGATTCTTACATTTGATCCACCATAGCTCATCACTTTGCTTGCATTTTAACAGTTGGTTCCTCCAAAAGCTCACCCGTATCTATGGAGGAAAGCTTTGTCTTATGTTCCAATGTCTTTAAAATAGGCTTACAACATGTCATACCATACTTGGATAACATGTCCAAGCCATACTGCCTATGTAACAACAAAATGCCATGAGATGATTACACCACCTCTATGCCCAAGAAATACTGCAACTCACCCAAATCCTTTATCTCAAACTTCTGCTTCAAAAGTATCATAACATCATGTATGTCAGCATCACTATCACCAGTGATTCAAGTGATCCACATATATGACTAACAGCATGATCCCTTGATCAGTATTTTTCATTTTCACAAAAAGTGAAAACTCTACATTGGATATTTGAAATCTAATGGTAACAAGATACTCCCCAATCTTGTTTGACCATGATATGGGTGCTTTGCTTCAAGCTATACAAGGCTTTGTATAACCTGAACATAAAATTTGGGTGTGCATCGCTCTCATTTCTCATAACTCTGTGTTGTATCATGTATACTTCTTCTTGCAAATCACATGCAAGAAAGCATTCTTTATATCCATTTGATGTAAAGACCAACCCTTTGCTGCAACCATAGCAAAGATAGCTCTCACGGTTGCCATTCTTGCAACCAACCTGAATGTCTCCTGATAGCCAATGCCATAGGTCTGTGCATAATCCTTGGCAACTAATCTTGCCTTGTACCTACCCATCATTGATCCATCTAAGTTATGCTTGACCTTATACACCCACTTACATCCGATTGACTTCTTTTCCTTAGGCAAAGGCACTAACTCCTTAGGTGTACCCAATGTTGGCATCTCCTCATTAATCTTTCCATTTTTTAATTCCAAGTGCCTGCTCAAAACAAGTGGGCTCCAACTCCTATATTGCTTTAACCCTGTAAGCATAATGATGGGCTATATATCCATCATATCTCAACCTGTTAACAGGGAATCTCACCCTTGCTTGTAGACCTGCGTACACCTGGATCACTACCAGGTGTCATCAAAACAATCCTAATTATCCTTGCACATGGAATAACCACTGCTCTAACAAAATGCCAAGCTCCTCATCAAGGCTCTGTTCAGAACCATTAGATTTACCATCCACATATGAGTGACTAGCTAATAGATTAGACACAAATAGTTGATATACCTTTTTCTTCCCTTTGTGTGATACATGTGTACCTACATTTATCCTCAACCTACCTGACCATGGACTAACATTGGATCCCCTATTAGAGGACTCTGGACTCTCTAGGTCCACTAAGCACATGTGATTGTTCCTCTACATGTGGGGCAACATCGTTACCTTATACACCTACATCTTTTATTGCCTTCACTGGCACATACCAGCTACTCATCTCATCAAAGACTACATTTTTGCTTACTCATCTCATCAAAGACAACATTTTTGCTTACATCTCATGAGCAGTAGGGTTATAACATCTATGACATCTTTGCTCCAAAATCATAAGCAATAAAGATACATTTCTTTGCCTTTGGATCTAATTTTGTTCTCACTTCATCGGGAACATGCACACATGCAATACACCCAAACACTTTCAAGTGAGACACATCTCGTTTTATGCCTATAAACTTTTGTTCAAGCGTTATACCATGAATTTTTTCTTGTGGCTTCTATGTAGTCTATAGATGAGCTTGGGGAGTTCTGCTTTATAACAGCTCAGAAGGTTTTCTCTAATTCTAGAGCTAAGAAATGTATATTCAAGTTGACAAAGAAAAATAACATTTTTTTTGAAACTTTAAAAAGTTCTCATCCATATCTCTCAAAGTATTGTCTACTTTGTTAAATTTCAAATCTCTCATATCTTTTATTCTGCTTTTATACAAGTTGAAAGAAAATGGAAGCCTCCCTTATAGATTTTCATACATAATGTATTTACATGCCTTGTTTTTTCTAAATACAAGTTCTAAAATGCAAGTATTATTTTTAAATCATATTGCTAATGAGAGTTTTATTTCTATTTTGCAATCATATTGATTATGTGAGCTTTATCAACAAGTTCTCTCGAACCATAAGGTGGTAGCTTTTATATACTTGTGGGGCGAGTGTAAGTGAGGCATATGTAACTTAGTATGATTATAGGTCCCTGTTATTATTTGGAGAAAGACGAAGTGCTCTCAAAGCTACCTTTTCCTCCACTAGAGTTACCCTCTCTACATTGGGTTTAATTTCAAAACCCCAAAGTATTCTATGTAGAGCTATCAGACAAGTTATTTTAGCTTCACCTTTTAGACAAACCACAATCAATTGATTCTCTTTAAAGCACAAAATATAGTGCTTAAGCATATAATATCTAAGATACTACAAACAATCTTTAACTATAAATTTTTAACATCAAGCAAGATACCTCGTGTAAATTTAAATGATTTCCTCTTACTGAGAGAGATACTTTGATTATTTTATGAGGTTGATTTTGACAATAAGCCTCCTCTTGTTTTTTGACATCTCTCAGAGACTCTTTCTCGATATCAATTATCATATCATAAGAATTTGCTCTAGCAACATTCACCACCATATCTTGTTTAGACATTTCATTTTGAAAAATTGGGAAAAAAATGATGATGTCCTGGACACATCTTTTGTATCTACTCCTACTCCTGCCTCTATTACTCCTTTTTCATACACTCTTTGTAATCCCCACCCTAGCTTAGATGTTTCACATAGTATATGGGCAAAGGCCCATCTTTGTATAATGAAACCCAGTCATATAAGGCTTGTATATGTAATGTGAGGACATGACCTAGGGCCACATTAGCAGCCGTCTTGAGGCTCCACTGTGACCTATCCCCCCTCGGGATATCTCCCACGGGGTCATAAAGACCATGTGGTGATGGGATCAAGGGTGGAAATCGGGCGTCTGTCGTTGTCGGGGCAAATGAGGGCCGTCCGATCTTGTGGCCAAAGGACGGCCTATAGGGGGGTAAACTTAAGGCCTAATGGCCGACAATCCAGAGCATGAATTCGCGTGTGCGTGATTGTGGTAAGGTATTGCCCTCGACGACACTCGTTCGAATCCTTGGCCCGAGTTTGCATTTCTACCCGACTTCACATTTTTGGTCGAGTTTACAAAGAGGTGCCCGAGATCTAATGGCCCTCGTTCCATCAGTATGGTGACCCATCGTGAAGTGGGGATGGCGGGAAGGAAAAGGCGGGAGATACGGTTGGGCGGGGAAAGATTTTGCGAGCATTATCAGTCACTTTGGCGAGAACAGAAATCTACTTGTTTTTGTGTGTGAGAGGGAGGTGAGTTCCGAAACCCTTGCAGTTGATAGGCCTTCCCCCATCGCCTAGAGAAGGAAAAGGCGGGAGATAGGTTTGGGCGGGAAAAGACAGGCCATTTCTTGCGAGGATTATCAGTCACTTTGGCGAGAGCAGAAATCTGATTGTTTTAGTGTGTGTGTGAGAGAGAGAGAGAGAGATGGGATTGGAGGTAATTGCGAAACCCTTGCAGTTGATAGGCCTTCCCCCATCGCCTAGAGAAGCTCACATCATGCTTGCCCTCGACACCTACCGCATCCTCGTCCTCGGTGGTGGCTCCATCTCCCCAGTCTTCGGCCCCCAGCAATTCAACGACATGGTATGTCATCGTCTTTCTGCTGTAATTTTTAAGCTTCTGCCTTTAAGAAAACCTAACCTCTTAAGCAATGAAGCTTTCGTCTAATTTGGAATCTTAGAAAGCCTTGTTCTGACGTGCAGACACTTAGAAAACCCTAGTCCGATGCAAAAAGTACGCCAAACCTAAGAAAGCCGAATTTTTCGCCGAGGCTTAATCCCGTAGCGAGAAAAACCATTATAACACTAGCCAATAGGTTTTTCGCATGGTGCAACCCATTCTTATGCCGGTGGCATGGATGGCTTAATCACACGTTTATTGCCTCGATTACTTTGATCAGGCTGTATCAGCCCCAAGAAAGTCTGGCAGCCTCCTTGTATAAGGGCCCCAGGCTGGCATAACCCTTTCATGGCATGCCAGTTTTCTAAAGAAACCCCATGCATTTGCACTTGGTATGCCAGACCTTGCGATCCTTCTCTGAAGAAACCCTTATTTGTATACAGTTCCTTCTTAAGGTGAGTAGTGTCATGGACATCCTGACCTATTATGCTAACTGGTCTTGCATGCCCAATTTTACCGAACCCATGCAGCTGCTTCATGTTTTGAATTGATCTTATGTTTCCCTCCTGTGGCATGCAGTTTCTCCTTGACTTAAAGGAAGCTAAGTGGTCATACATTCCAAGCAAGGGAGATCAGCCAAGCCCGCGAACTGGACAAACTGCAGTCTTGCTTGATGATGGCCAGGTGTTGGTTTTTGGAGGGTCTTCCATGACAGAAGGGTGGGTAGTCTCTTTGCGTAGCTCCTTGTGGCTGTTTAACAGCAATTAACTGCATAATTATCTGATTATTTCTCACTTTGACCATTAGATACATGAATGATGTCTATGTCTTGGACACCAAAGAATGGGTCTGGTCTACACCTCCAGTGAAAGGTAAACCACCCAGTCCTCGTGACAAGCATACTGCTTGCTTGGTGGGAAACAAGCTGTATGTTTGTGGTGGATTTGGACCATCTGTGGTTGCTGAAAATGGAGTTGTGAATGAGGGCTGTGATGTTGATGATGAGGATGCAGAAGATGCCACGAGTGAAGACAATGGGGAAGGAGATGAAAGTGCAGAGGACGAAGAAGATGATGGGCTAAGCATGTCATTCACATGGTTCAATGATATGCATGTGCTTGATGTTATATCAATGGAATGGCAGAAACTAGAGACAATGGGAGCAAAGCCAACACCAAGAGCAGCACATGCTGCTTTCGTAGCCAGTCTACAAGATATAAAAAGCAGTGAGAAAAAGGACAAGATGATAGTGTTTGGGGGGAGAGATCCCAGTGGAAGACAGAATGATCTCTTTACCTTGGACCTGCAGACCTTAGAGTGGAGAAAGGAGGGTTCAAAAGCACCCGCCGCTCGCTCGTTCCACGTAATGGTGCCGTTGGATGGTTCCCAATCGGCTGTCAGCTATGGGGGGATGGGTGCGGATGGAGAAATGTTCCCGGGTTTGGAGCTTCTGAATCTTCAGACCATGGAGTGGACATCTCTTAAAAGTTCGGGTGGAATTTGGCCGCCATTGAGAGGAGCTTCTGCAATGGTTGCGAGCCTTGGCGTAGATGAACTGAAGCTGATTATCTTTGGTGGATCTTGCAGCTTGGAGGACCAAGAGACCGTGTACTACAATGATGCTTACGCCATTGATGTGAGTCCACTTCTTAAGAGTGTCTATTAAGCTTTCTTTTCTAACAGAAGATATCTTCAATGCCTACCTATCACTAGTATATTGAGGAACAATTGTGCTTTCAAGATCCACCCCCTTCTTGTGCCATGGATTGGGTCAGGGTCTTTGTGGCGAGCTTGGGTATTTATCAACCCTGTAAGAGCCCGTTGGCAATTCTTTGGTTTTTTCATTGTCACTTTGGTTTGCCTTTGACTAGGATTGTGTCTTCTATGTTGCCTTTTTTTTTTGATCAGCTGTGTTAGGGCTAGGGCCCTTGTCTGCATCTCAGCACAAAGATGTAGTTAGGATTTCAATATATGTACTGAAGTCTTTCAAATTCAACTTTCTCATGAGCCAAATTGTGTAGACACTTGCTGATGTAAATTAAAGATATGCCTTAGTTCATAGGTAGATGTCATTGTGGCGACATTTTAATACGCATGGAATGTGCATAAGTGGATTGGTAGCGCTAATGTGATTGACCGAAAACTAGCAAAAATTAGAATAAGTAAAGGGTTTGAACCTTGGACTTGTGCGCCAGCAGACCAAGGTGTTTCCCCGAGAGTCTGCTGGCTGTGCCTCATAGGATGTGCATTCTAAATAATGCATATAGATGCTTGCAAATTTGTAACCATTGGTGCATGAGTAAATTTGGTGAATGAGCTGATTTGTGGCACCGGAAGTTTTTCGAAGTGTGTCGAGAATATTAAGTATTCACAAATAATTTTTTTCCAAAAAAAAAATGAATCAGTGTTTTGTTAGAGCTTCAAGACCTCTGTGAGAGTGCTCAAATAACTAGGTTTAGTAGTGTAATTTTCCCCGCTGAAATTTAGGAATCTCTGGATTTCCATGTTGACTTCAATTTTAAGGGATGAAATATGTACATTTTAGTTATAAATCATAGATACTTCTATCATATCTAGTGATTTTCAAGTCTAAATCTAGGTAAATCCTGAGCATAGCCTTTAACTTTAATGGTTGAAAAAAGTATTTTTTTCAAGCATTGCTTTGTAATCGACATCAAATAGTTCTAGTGGAATTTGTTTTTTAAAAAAAAGAAAAAAAAAGAAAAGCTAATTTATTTTATTTATTTTTTGAAAAAGAAAAACGGATTTATCTCTTGCTAGAAATTTCTACTTAATGTAGTGTAGAACATTGATGAAACTTAAACCATTTTCAATATCTTCCATAAATTTTAGAAACTTAAAATGTTTTTGGATTCTTTTTTTTGGGGCTTATCTTTAAAAAAAGTTATATTTATATAAATAAATTAGATAGATTACTATTGTATAGATAATGATGGATTGCGATGCCTTATTTGTCTTCTTTTCAATCAATCCATTAATTTAAAAGTCGCGTAATTATTTTTGGAGGTTGAGAGAGATGATTGATGATAATTTTGACATTATAACTAAGCCAATAGACCACATATGATCCATGTGATGGTTTTGAAGTGTGGGAATGGGAGGAGAGAGAGAGAGGGGGGGGGAGAAGTTATATGAGAGGTCTTGGGTTCAATCCTTGTTGACTATGGTGGGTGCACAAATTGTCAGTAGCAGTGTGTGTGTGAATTGTGTAAACATAGATTGTAAATATCCATTTCTTGTTAATTTCAAGCCTTCCTTAAGAGAGAGAGAGAGAGAGAGAGAGCGCGCGCTAAAAATGTGAGCTAGGGTGAATCGTAGTTGTTAAACACAATGATTACCCAAAAAATAAGATTTTAATTAAGAATATTTAAAAATAACACTGAAGCAATGGTGCACAATCCAGCTCTAGGAAATGAGCCAAGGATTTGATTGATTTATTATAGTAGAAGGAGAGCAGTCCCTACAACCATTGTCATCTCCACGATTAGATATCTCCATGATTAATTTATTATAGTTGAAGGAGAGCAGTCCCTACAACCATTGTCATCTCCATGATTAGATATCTCCATCACATCTCCACACGCCTCTCTTGATCTTTAAAATTTCTTCAATCTCATTTGCCCATTTGTCTTTTACAAATGTCACTAAACAACTTATCTTTGGATGTGTAATCAACCTTTTGCTCCACACCTTACAAATAATCTTTGACATGTGCACAAAATTTAAAGCTCGTGCGCTTCTCCTCAAACACACGTCGTCTATGACGACGATTTTTGACACTACTCCTTAGTGATGAACTTCTCACATCCGTATGTGCTTCTCCCACCTTTTTTGATAGCATACAAAAGATGGATGTATTTGTGTGTCATCTTTTTGCGGTATAACCATATATGTCTAAACTTGCATTTCCTTGTAAAAATTGTTTCCTCCAGTTTACTACTTAGAATGAGAAAATGCAGCCATAGGTATTTTTAAAAAAGCCATAGGCATTTTTAAAAAAGTTTTGAGAAAAATTATTGCGGAAGAAAATCCACCCCAACTATCACAATGTGTGTTATCAGAAATCGAAACCCACATTGAAGATGAAAAAACATAAAGCAAGGAGACAAACCTAGGTTGAAGATGAAAACGTACGTAAAAAGCAAGAAGAAGAAGGGAGAGAAAGAAATTTGTACAATACAAATACAAATACAAATGCAAAATGGCTTGTTGCTATGCCTCCTTTTATTGCCAGAGGCAAAAAAATTGACGCCTCTTCGAAGGAAAGGTGCTAGAAATAGACATGATGAGATGACGTTTGATTTTGAGTTCCTACGCCTCTGTTTACTACCATACAAGACCCTTTGCCACATGTAGGGGGGAGAAGAGAGAGATTCATGTAAGAGGTAAAAAAATAATGAGATGATGTTTAATTTTGATTACTGTAAAACTTTGGCAAAAGTTGAAGTACCTTTTCTTTATAATGTTTTTGCTCAAACTCACACCAACTTTTCAAATTTCCACTCCCCCTATTGTGTTTTGTAAGTGGGCTGATTGGCTTTTGAAAGTGCGTGAGATAACAGGAGAATATAGGACAAAATGTGTGATCCCGCTTTCCCCGAGTTTCTTTGTTCGAAAGCAAGCACATCAATAACTTTTAATTGTTTTGTTTTTCTGTGTCGCTTTATTACTTTGACGAAACACAAGTTGTCTCGCTTCTTCAAGGAGTGTATGTCAACTGTTGTCAGCATGTTAGGAGATTTATGTTCAGGGGTGAGAGACCTGCCTGAGATGGGTGGGCATAAGAAACTCAAGTGTGTGTAGTTTGCAAGCACATCCTTTGAAATTGGTCGTGAGAACGATAGAGTTTTCATAGTGTTTCAATGTCACAATCTCAATTTGTAGAATACAAGCAATATCGACCCGGCGAATTCAATTATTTTTATTTTATTTTATGCTTAAGTTTATTTCATGCAAAATAAAATTTTTAAAATTTATTGTCATATATTAAATGTCCGGTACATTTGGTATAAATATATTTATGTAATATTTTGCATTTGCATGTCCTGAGACATGTTTTATTTTCTTGGTTTTTATATCCGAAAAAAGAGAATTTTATTTGTAGAGGTTCATTTTCAATTTCTATTCTCTTTTCTATTGCTTTTATTAAATAATATCCGCATAGGGAAAAAATTTACTTTTACATAAATTCTTTCTTTATTTGGTAGATATTTGCAAAATAGATGAAATAAATATTTTAAGTATTTTTTATTAATAATTTTTAATGTATTTATGATATTTTTTAAAACCCGTATTCACTTGCATATTTTAGTAGCTTTCTGATTAAATTTGCTGATATTGAAGCACTCCAAGGATACAGATCTATGTTTGAAGAAAAAAGCTTTATTAGTTTATTTTTTTAAAATTTTAAAATTAAAATGCTTACCATCTATTGAGAGCAACTTGAGTTTGTTATAATGGAGATTTGTTTCCCCATAATTCATAATCTGAAATTTAAAAGCAAGGTTAATATGAGGTTTAACAAATAATAAATTTATTGTTTATATATTTTTATTTTTATATATTGTTACTTTTATCTTTTTATTGATTTCCTTATATACTACATTTTTGTTGTATTTTCTTTGAGATTGTTTGTTTATGTCTCTGTGCGTTCTTCTTTTGAGAAAATCTTTAAGTTGTTTGATGATTTTGCTTAAGATAATGCAACATATATTTGTCCATGAGTGAAGACGGGACTTGGTAGATATAATCCTAGGTTTGACAATGTTTGACCTTGTGATTTGTTTATTGTCATATAGAATGCCAATTTTATTGGAAATTGTCTTCTTCTCATTTCAAATGGAAGTTTTATCAATTTTGGCATTAAAGTTATTCTTGGTATGAAAATTCTTTCTCCCACATTTGTTCGTGAAAGTATATTATTTGGTGTTTTTTAAATGAAAATGTTAAATCGCAGATATATAGTTATTCTTAATCAATGTTTTTACTTGTGATTATCTATGCCTCTATTACTCTGCTATAAAATTAGTCTTGTTCCATTACAAAGTCCTTTTCTTGGATTTAAATTCGTGAGAGTAAAATGATTGGTGCATTTCTTTTCAGGCATAATTGATGACTTGGGTATCCTCCACCAAGATTTAGACTGTTGAGATACTCAATTGTATATAAGAGAGAATTTTCTCCTTCTTTTGCTATTGAATCTGCACTAAGATATTCATGTTTTTCTCCGTGTATTGATTCAATTGCTATACTATTGATTTTATCAACTTCTATATTTGTTGGTGCTAGGATAGCTCGATCTTTAAAAAACGCTAAAAATTCTATATCATTAGTTATATATCTTTATATAGCCAATGAATTATTTCATTTATTGTGTTATCTTGTAAGAGCATTTTGTTAGGAATTGCTATTGGTTGTTCAGTACTTCCTCTATCTGCTCCATTACCAACTTCAAGGATCCACTTAATGAATTCTCGATTGTCATTGTTGTGAGAATTATGAAAAACTCGCATGTTTTGTGATACTTTCAATACCGTTATTGTTCTCCAAAGTTTGGAGTGACATAAAGATGCATTGACTATATCTTCACAGTTTCCTTTTGGAATTACTGGTAAGATTTGTCTAAAGTCTACCCCCAAAAAACATAACGTTTGCTTGACATTATATCCTTCCGTGTTTGATCTAGTGCCTCAAAATCATATCTGTGTGTCATGGGAGTTTCATCCCATATTATTAATTTTGTTTCTCTGAGAAGTTCAGCCAAATGACTATTTGTTGCTATATTGAATGTACTTGAAGCAATTTTAAATCTTGAATGAGCTGTTCGACCATTGGATAGTAATAGAGAAGCAATACCTAAAGATGTAGATAACATAATACCATTTGTTATTTTAATGTATGATATATGAAGTGTATTTTTTGCATATAATATATTTCTTATTTTTGATAATAATAGGGCTTTGATACTTGAAGATGTACATGTAAGTGCTATTTGATTATTGCTTTTTATTCGACTAAGCAAACAATTATATAAAAATGTTTTGCCTGAACCTCGGGGGCCATCAAGAAAAAATGCAACTGGCTTTGTTGTATAAATTGCCTCTAATATTTGATTTTATGCAATAATTTGGGATAAGGTTGATTCCATTTCATTAGTATGCATTGAATATTCTTTCTTCTTGTAATAAAACATTGATATTTTGCATATTGTTTAAGTTTGTTATACGTGGTATACCTATAGAATAGATTTATTTGTTAACTTTTTAATATACATTGGTATACCTATAGAATAGATTTATTTGTTAACTTTTTAATATATTTTTATTATTTTATTTGATTTTGTTACCAAAAGGATAACAATGGTTTAAATACCTGTGTAGTCTTGTAATCTTTTTCCATGTTGATGCAATATGCACTCAATATGTTCTAAAGCCTTGTTTTTTGCTAGTGATTCAATATTCAATAAATTATCAGATGTTTGATGCATTTCATGTATGAAATCTTCAGATATATCTTTTAAAAATCTATCCCATAAATCTCATGGAGTTACTGGCTCACAAAAGATCAAGATTGTTGCAAATAGATATCTCAATTATGTTCCACTTTGATAAAAGGTTGCTTCTTGCATGCAGATTTTCCATTCTTGATCACTTTTTAATAAACCTCTTGCTATACATGCGGCTTTAAAAGAAGGATATATATGATTATTATATGTCTGTAAGTGTTCAAAAGATTTACATCCTTGACAAACTGTTAATAGCATATGTAAGAAATATTGTTTTCCAGTTGGACTAATATTGTACATATGTGCAATACAATTCCCTCTTTTTCTTTTGGTCCATTTTTTAATACCTGAATTCCAAACCCATGATGTTGGAAAATCATCATAAAGCTTATCATTTGCTTCAACATTTTGTTCATTACATGTGAACCACTTAGTGAGAGTCGTTTTTCTATTGTTCTCTGTGTTCAAAATTCTTCTAACATCATCATAATCTTGAAATAAGATTGTATTTTGATTAGGTAAATGTACCTATAAGGATAATTTGGATTTAGTATGTTTTTTAATTTGAGCTACTATTTTTTTGTATTATAAAAATATTACCAATAATCTTTATACATCTAGCTTTTCTTCATGCATACCATATTCAAAGATTCTCCAACAAGCTTCTGAGGTAGACACATATCACGCATCTAAGAATTTGTTGATTTCATCCATGATATGCTCATCTTGATTTTGAAGTTGTTGAAAAGTTGTTTGATTTGTTGCTTGAAACTTTACTGTGGCTCTGTCATGTGTCCTTTGTACACATACTTATATAAGTACTTCATTTCTGTGATGGTAGAACATACTTATATATTGATATGTGCTTTATATTTTTTGCATAGATATTTGCATCATGTGAGGGTATCAAGAAAACAAAGTTAACATATCAAGTGAGGTCTCTTGATAATGATTGGATGAACCAATTTTAGGGGAGGGATGGGATGTAAAGAGGACCTCTATAGAAGATGCCATTGAATGCAAAGTAATAATGCCGGATGTTACATTCAGGTGAAATCAAAACATAAAGTTTGTTTGTATTTGTAGAAAATTCTATTAGGGTGACATCCATTACTTTTAAGCATTGATTGTTTTTATGATTAGGTATTTCATTGGGACACATTATGCATTGATTGTTTTTATGATTAGGTATTTCATTGGGAGACACATTATGCATGTGATTTCGTCATAGAAGATGGTAACTATGGAGAGGCGTCTGGCAAAGCTTGGATCAAGACATGTGTGAGGAAACTCACTCTTCCATCATCGATATTGTAATCCAATTACAAGCTCGAGATCCGTTAGTGGTCAATCTAGAAAGCCATTGGCCATTGGCCTTTCTTAGACAAAAGAGGTCTAATTGATGTGTAGTGATGCACCGAGGGATTTCTATTTTAAGTTAGATGGTAGGAAAATCGGAAGCAGGAGTGAAGCTTTCAAAACCTGCTTTGTTTGTATCAAACCACATATCCTAGAGGTTGTGGAATCACCTTGAGATTGTAACCTTTCCATCTATAATAAAATTTCAAGAGTTATCTCTGGTCTATATGTTGTTGTATAAATGTTACTTCTATGGCAACCACACGTCTTCTTTTTGCTTTTTTTTCTTTCTATGGCAACCACACGTCTTGTGCATCCCTGCTCCTTTACCTTGAAACCGTCTAGATTTCAACATTAAGCCATAATAGGCTATTATTTACAAACATTACTTTGAATTCTACATATAGGTACTGACTTGCAATATACGTGGTCAGTATAGCGTGAATATGGAAGCCTACATCTGATCGGCTATGTTGCATACTTGTGCAACGTGAAACCATATGGTCGTTGTATACAATGAAAAACTGTAGTATCATGAGCTTTAGAGGCCTATTTGTTGCATATTAGTGCAATATAGACCTTATATAGTGCAAGTCAATACAACGCGATATAAGGCTTCCCCTTTGCCAACGTCCAACGTAAATCGTGTTGTACTGACATGCAATATAGAAGGTCTTTTTAGCTCGAATATGGAACCCTATTCCATATCTCTATCTCATAGTCGTGTTTGCTGAAATTTTAACAACGCAAACTTAGTATAGCTTTAATTCTGAACCGTGGGGAGAACGAAAGGAATAATATTTCATGTAAAGACATTATAGAGATCATCATTACAACATGGAGATACAAAAATGCTTTGTTAACATTCGGCATAATAAAATTTTGTACATGTCAAGAGCAACTAATACAAAGAATTTACACATTGTCAATTATATTGAATTTACACATTGCATCAAAGGTGAATGGGCTGATGCATGATATTATCGTTGGGTAGGGGAAGCTTACTCTTGCTGTGGGGGGGAGTGCTCTTCTTGTTGGGGAGAGTTAGTAGCTTGCTCTTGCTATGCTTGCTCCCATCGAGGGGATGGCGAATCTCCAAGGTGGATCCACTCCCTGTCGGTTGGCGTTTGTGGATACTATTTCACGGCGCGGCGGCATTGGTCTTGGCCGTTGTGGAGGGGACACAAATGCATATGGCATATTAGTTTCTCGTTGCTCAATATTGTTAATTAGGGTTTCAATTGTTGTGGCCCTGTATAGTCGTACATCCAAATTTGTATAATCCAATAGTTGTAGATTCTACACATACAAAAAATTAAATATGTGCTATCAGTGAATGTACAAAGAAACTGAGGTATCATTAGAAGAAGAAGTGCATGCTTAAATTTTCTAAGGGTAGTACCAACATTGAGTGTAGTAGTAACATGGCATTGTAGCACACTCTCCAACCACAGCTAAAGCCATCATGTTGCTCTGGGACTCTGCATTTAATGATCTCCGTTGAATCTAAAATCTCCTCTTGGGTAAGGGCCTCAATACTAGCTATTAACTTTCTAATAGATCTGCACACCATTTTGTCAATACTCTCTCTCTCTCTCTCTCTCTCTCTCTCTCTCTCTCTCTCTCTCTCTCTCTCTCTCTCTCTCTCTGAGTAATATAAAAAATGATTGCGTGGACTTACTGCCTCACGTTGAAATGAAATCCTTCAGTTGAATTGGCAAGATAACATCGCTTCGCCTCAGTATCTATAACAATCAAACTCCAGTGTCCACTACAAAAGTCAATAAACAGTAAAAGTACAATTTAGGTCACATGACACTTACATTTCATGGTAGGCCATTACAAAGATCTAGGCATGGTCCAAATCTATGTGCCTAGACCATGGATATATATCCAGGTAGGAAACCTCCTCTGAAAGAGAATCCAAACCTGCGCTGAGCTTCCCGTGGTAGATTTGATAAAACCAAGCTGCACAGATAATTAACATCGTATTACTTTGAGAAAGAATAACACTTAAAATTAAAGTTTAGGGCATGGGCATAACAAACCTTAAAACAACTTGCATAACTCTGTCGTTGACCTCCTTGTGCATTCTACATAACACCTCGATCTCCTCCACCTCGCAAGGGAAGTATTGAGGAGTGTATCACACTGGCAATGTCACAATGAAGGAGGGGACAAACTACCTCAAAGCTTGGACATTAGAACTATGTTGTCATGAGAATATATTTTAAGTCCTCTATAAAAATATTATTTATCCCCTCTTGAGTAATTTGGGGACGCCTAGATTACTCTTGCGTCATGCCGGCTAGGTTAATATCGTGGGTGATACCACTATAAATATTAATACGTGCGGTATATGACGTATGTTTGAGGCCACCTATGATTATTTCAGTTAGGTTTGTATGGCAGGGTGATTCCTGGGGTACTTACGCCTGGTAGTCATGAGTTGGTGATGATTTGTGCCTGTTTAATATTTGTGGGATTAATTTAATAATTAATTGGGCTTATATTTTCAGGTGATGAAGACTATGGGAATTGAAGAGTTTACTTTGGAAGAAATGTCTTGGATCATCACATTTCATTTTTGGCAAGCATAGTAGCTTGTAATCTTATTAAATGATTTTTCCATTTTGAACTTTAGGAAAGATACATTTATTTATGTGGAATTTATTAAAGCCTATGGCTTTACCCTAGTCCCAATTCGACACTCTATTTTTGTTAAAGAAGAGTGCCGTGCTCTCTAAAAAGCACATCTTGTATTTTGGGGGCTATGGCCTAATTTTGGTGAAAAGGAAAGCTAATAAAGAAATACTCTTGTGTGGGGAGAGGCCACGCACAAGAGGGGGGAAGATTGCACCCAATATGGTCTTTTTGGAGCTAAGTATTTTTGTTTAAGTGTTTAATTTTTCAATTGATTTGATTTAGTTGAAGCTTACAAGCAATGGTTTTTATGATTGAATTAATTCTCTACTTTTCCACAATCAATTCCTAGAATAAGATTCCGGTTGTAGTGGTATCAGAGCTTGGGCTAGGAGATTTGTGGAGAAGGTAGGAAAGGGCTTCAACTTCTCAAAAATCAAGAAAGTGCAGGAATTTATCCAGTGGACAGAAGGGTGTTTTGCACAGAAGGGTGTTTTGCAGGTCTTTACCCAAAGGTCAAAACTAGATCTACTCTCAAACCCACTCACCACCCTGCAAAACCATCCCTCTTTATCAAAAAGTGGTTTTTCCAAATACTCAGTGAAATCAAAATCTGAGCGTATGGATGAAATCCTCATAGCCAAAAACCTCACGGGTAACTCTCAGAAATCAGAAAGCTTCAAGGTTGAGCAAACCTATAATGGATGGAGCAGATTCAGCATGTAAAAAGCTATTAAATAATTCTCAATAAACTTTTGGAGCAAGAGGCGCACGGCGGCAGCCTGCCGGCGCAAAAGCGTGGAGTGGAGAAGAAAAAAAAATTCAAGCTTAATCTCTCCATAAGCTAATCAACTCCTTAATCCACTTTCTAATCAATTTCACTTTTCCCAATTCCCATGCAAGTCATATCACTCCTTTTTGAACCTCTACTTTTCCCTATTTTCAAATTTGAGGAGAAATACAAAGGTTTTCCAATTCTGAAAATTTCTGGGTGCAGAAAAGTGATTTACAGGTTTTAAAAAGCTTGAAAATTGCCTAGAAAAGGCCAAAAAATTCCGAAATCGCTTCTGAAAAATTCTGAAAATTTCAGAAAAATATTACAGAGTTTGGGCAAGGTTTACAGGACTGTTTCAGCAGGTTTCAAAGTGCAGAAAAATTATTTCATCAACAATTCGATTAGCCCAAGACTCTTGAATCACGCGGAATCATTCGGGATTTGTTTGAGGCGACGAGAATTCAATTCAGCCATTGAACAACGTCTTGTTCAGCTTCAACCAAGATCGAATTGCGGGAGAAAGACAAGATAAGTACTCATTTTTGCTTTATTTATTTACATCAAATAAAGTAAAATTTTATTTATCTACATTATTTGCACAAGCACTATGGCAGATTTGCCTATCTCGCCATCAATTCAAGAGCAACTCCTTTCTTTACAACATCAAATTGTAGAAGAAAGAGAGAAGCGTATTGAATTGGAGAGACAGCTCTGGAATCGTAGACGCAAGCGTGACTCTTCGCTATCTTTTGATAACGAAGATGACACTATTCAAAGGGCTGTAAATGCTACATTGTAAGCACAAAGGTCACAAAAAGAATCCAAGATTAGTCGGAAAGCTTTCACATTTCAAAATTATGATGGAAAGAAGGATGCTAGGGTCATTTTAGCTTGGCTTAGTCAACTAGATGACTATTTTTCTGGAGAAAAATTTTCAGAGAATGATAAGATTAAATGTGCAGTCAATCATATGGTAGACAGTGCAGCTTTATGATGGAGTGTAATTAAGCAAGGTCGTGAGACAAGCCAGATTCTTGGAAAAGATTTCAACGGTTGGTTAAAAAGCACTTTTTACCCTCACAATTCAAGTCCAAAGTTAGGCACCAATGGGACACTTTGCATCAATTGGAAAATGAAACTATGTCACAGTATGTAGAAAAGTTCTGGAATACTTTATTACAGGTGCAGGTTGTGGATAGAGTTAGTGAGAAGGATCAAAAAAGGAAGTTCATATCAGGCCTTAGATCTACCATTAGGGCCGATGTGAATATGTTTCGACCTCATTCACTATCTTCTGCAATATCTTTGGCAACTAATTCAGAACGTAAAAATGGTTTTCCTAAAGAGATTAAAGCACATGAGGGTACTTCTTCTAAACCATTTACTAAATCTTTTTATGCTTCAAAGAAGATGTATAAACCAGGTTATGACAAAGGCAAGGACGAGGCTAAAGGCAACATGAGTACCAATAAGAAAGTCAATGGTGGCAAACCGAAGACATCTCCTATCAAATGTTTCAAGTGCCACAAAGAAGGACACATAGCATCGAATTGTCCGGAGCGTACCAAGAATTCAACACCAGCAGAAGCAGCAGCTCGAGTCAATATGATTGAAGAAGACGACAATGAAGAAGAATCATTCAAGCAAGAGGGTAATTCCGATCCAGATTACTCAGAACAAGAAGGTAAACCTCATGTTCATTCTTTGCTTAAAATAAAAGGAATGATAAATGGACATGAAGTTCTTATTTTGCATGATGATGGTAGTACACATGATTTCATTTCTGAAAAGGTACTTAGAGAATTAAATCTTCATTCTTTACCTACGCACTATAAAGTCAAAGCAGCATTTACTGGAACAAAGTATAATTGCATGCAAGTGGTGAAAGATTTAGATTTATGCATCAAACCTTTAACAGAAAAGAGGGATTTCTTAGTTGCACCTTTATAAGGGGTAGATATAATTTTGGGTATGCCTTGGAGACACAAATACAATCCTATTATAGACTATGACACTTATAGTATTTCTCTAAGGAAGGACAATGAAAATATTATCCTCCAGTGTCAAGTCAAAGGAGAAATGAGTCCTTTGTTGAGTCACACTCAAGCAAAGAGAGCTCTAAGAAAAAGAGACAAGACTTATATGGTATGGGGTAACCAGCTTGATGCTGAGTTGGACACATCCAAAAGACCAAAGTTTGATTCTTTTATCTCCAAATTTAGTGACTGTTTCATGGAAGATCTGCCTCCAGGATTACCTAAGTCTAGGCCTAAGGATCATAGCATTGACTTATTGCCTGGAAATTCCCCGCCTTGTAAAGCTCCCTATAGAGTCAACAATTTAGAGCAAAGAGAAATCCAAAGCCAAATAGAAGACTTGCTAGAGAGAGGCCTTATTCGACCTAGTAGTTCACCTTTTGGAGCTCCAGTACTTCTTGTTAAGAAGAAGAACGGAACTTACCGAATGTGTGTAGACTATCGTGCATTGAATAAGATTACTGTCAAGAACAGATATCCTATTCCTAGGGTAGATGATCTTCTTGATAAGCTTAGAGGATCAAAGGTCTTTAGCAAGATTGACCTAAAGTCTGGGTATCATCAAGTTCGTATGACTCAATCTGACATTTTCAAGACAGCTTTTAGAACCCAAACTGGTCATTATGAGTTTTTGGTTATGCCATTTGGTTTGACCAATGCTCCAGCTACTTTCAGCTGTATGATGAATCGTATATTCCTTAAGTTTCAAAGTTTTGTTATAGTGTTCTTTGATGACATTCTTGTTTTCAGCAAGGATCGACAAGAGCATGAACAACACTTGGAACAAGTGTTCAATCTCTTGAGAGAAAATGAATTGTATGTCAATCCTGAAAAGAGTTCTTTCTTTCAAGAGGAGATTGAATACTTAGGTCATATAGTGTCAGTCGAAGGGATTCGTGTAGATCCTAAGAAAATTGAATGTATTGCTTCTTGGCCTACGCCTAGAAACATACATGATCTTAGATCTTTTCTTGGCTTATGTAGTTATTATAGGAAGTTCGTCAAGAATTTTGCTTGTATTGCCAATCCTTTGACTGAACTCCTTAAGAAAGCTACAAATTTCAATTGGACTGATAAGCAAGATAAATCTTTTGCAACACTCAAGAATGCTTTAACACAAGCACCAGTTCTAACACTACCTGATTTTCAAAGACCATTCTTTATAGTAGTGACTGATGCTAGCGGCAAAGGATTTGGAGCTGTTCTTATGCAAGACAACCATCCTATTGCTTATCAAAGTAGAAAGCTTAAGCCTGCAGAGCAAAATTATAGCACTTATGACAAGGAATTAGCAGCAGTAGTGCATGCTTTGAAAATTTGGAAGCATTACCTAATGGGCTCTGAATTTCTTATCAAGACAGACCAACAAAGCATTAGGCATTTGCTTACGCAACCTCTTATTTCAGATAGGCATATCAAATGGGCAGCTTTCATTCAAAGTTTCCAACCTATGATTCAATATCAACCTGGAAAAGAAAATGTTGTTGCCGATGCTTTGAGTCGAAGACCAAATATCAACAACATTTCTATAATTGAAAGTGAACCATTTGTCCTCATGAAAGAAACTTATGAAGTTGATCCAGATTTTTCTCAAATATGGATTAAATTGCGTGAAAACAATTGGACACCTCAAGGAAGTTATTCTCAAAATGATGGCTATCTTTTCTTTGAGAAAAGATTGTGTGTTACTCAACCTTACAGACAACTTGTCTTGGAAGAGATGCACCAACCACCATTTGTGGGACATAGAGGAGTTTCCGCAACACTTCAAGTAGTTTCTCGAGAATTTTATTGGCCTCATTTGAAGAATGATGTAGCTAAATTTGTAGCTGAATGTAACATTTGCCAGACAATTAAAAGCTACAAAGGCAAAGCTTTGGGATTGCTTATGCCTCTACCTATTCCTGATAGACCATGGGAACAAGTGTCTATGGACTTCATTACTGGCTTTCCTACTACTTCCAGTCATCATGACATGATTTGGACAATAGTGGGTAGATTTAGTAAGCAAGCCTATTTCATTCCATGTAAAAAGACACTAACTTCTCAGCAAGCCGCGAACATATTTGTCAAGCAAATTTTTGTTCATCATGGACTACCCAAAGTGATAGTTTCTGATAGAGATTCTAAATTTTGTAGTCACTTTTGGGTCGCTCTTTTCTCAAACTTAGGCACTAAGTTAGATTTTTCCACGGCTTTCCATCCGGAATCGAATGGACAAACCGAAGTTACAAATAGCACTATCTTAGATATGCTTAGAGCCTATATTTCCCAGCAACCTAGTGCATGGGATAAGTACATACACCTACTCCAATTCGCTTATAATAATACCCCTCATACTGCTACTGGTCGAGCACCATTTGAGATTATCTATGGAAGAGCATTGCCTATTCCGGCTACTAGACTCTCTCATAAGATTGAAGCAGCCGACCAATATGTTAGAGACTTTGATCGCATTCTATCTGAAGTGCGTGATTGTATTGCAAAAGCTCAAGAGAAGTATACATCTCAAGCAAATAGGAAGCGCAAAGATTTTTCATTTCAAGAAGGTGATTATGTACTTTTGAGAATTGAAAAGCGTCGATTAAAGAGTGTGGAAAAATTCCCTGCAGTGAAGCTAGCGCCTAGATATTATGGGCCATTTAAAATCCTTCAAAAGATTAACGATGTGGCCTATAGACTAGAGCTTCCATCTAATTGGAATATCCACAATTCTTTTCATATCCATCTCTTGAAACCTTTTCGAGGAACACTTCCTACTCACCCAACATATGAGGAACCACCTCTTATTGAAGGAGAGGAAGAAGTATTAGTTCCTGATGCAATCATTGACCAAGAGATAACAACAACAAGGACAGGTAATCAATATTTCAAGTATCTTTTGACTTTTAAGAATCATCCACAAGAAGATGCTAAATGGATGCCTGAGAAATTTTTTCGAGTTTACCCTAAAATTCTTCATTCTTTTCAAACCCAGCAAATCCGCAATTGAGGACAATTGCAAACTCAAGCAAGAGGGATGTCATGAGAATATATTTTAAGTCCTCTATAAAAATATTATGTACCCCCTCTTGAGTAATTTGGGGACGCCTAGATTACTCTTGCGTCATGCCGGCTAGGTTAATATCGTGGGTGATACCACTATAAATATTAATACGTGCGGTATATAACGTATGTTTGAGGCCACCTATGATTATTTCAGTTAGGTTTGTATGGCAGGGTGATTCCTGGGGTACTTACGCCTGGTAGTCATGAGTTGGTGATGATTTGTGCCTGTTTAATATTTGTGGGATTAATTTAATAATTAATTGGGCTTATATTTTCAGGTGATGAAGACTATGGGAATTGAAGAGTTTACTTTGGAAGAAATGTCTTGGATCATCACATTTCATTTTTGGCAAGCATAGTAGCTTGTAATCTTATTAAATGATTTTTCCATTTTGAACTTTAGGAAAGATACATTTATTTATGTGGAATTTATTAAAGCCTATGGCTTTACCCTAGTCCCAATTTGACACTCTATTTTTGTTAAAGAAGAGTGCCGTGCTCTCTAAAAAGCACATCTTGTATTTTGGGGGATATGGCCTAATTTTGGTGAAAAGGAAAGCTAATAAAGAAATATTCTTGTGTGGGGAGAGGCCACGCACAAGAGGGGGGAAGATTGCACCCAATATGGTCTTTTTGGAGCTAAGTATTTTTGTTTAAGTGTTTAATTTTTCAATTGATTTGATTTAGTTGAAGCTTACAAGCAATGGTTTTTATGATTGAATTAATTCTCTACTTTTCCACAATCAATTCCTAGAATAAGATTCTGGTTGCATATGTAATTATTGAAAGTCAACCTCTCTCCTTGTCCTTTCAATTCTCTCCGTATATCAGCCTCCCACATTGTTCTTTGTGTCACGCGAATGATTGACCTTTGTCTCTTTAGTGACAGTACCTCTTTGCCTCAGGGAGGGATCTCCAAGATATCTTTCATCTTTGTGTCAGTGAGGCTTAATGGCTCTAAGGTCTTATTATATCTAAACCTAGGAAGCCGAGTACATGTGCTTTGACATTATTGTTACTCTCTGTGCATGGGCAGCTAGCACGTAGCTATTGTGAAAATGTTCAATGAGCCAATCCTCGATAGCCTCATGTGCAAGTAACCCAACACCGAGGCTTGTCAACACACATCATATCAGTTCCTTTCACAAATGGATCTGACAAGGCATTGGAATGGGAGCTTCAGAATGGCACACTACATGTGTCTATGCACCTTTCGCAGTTCACGTATAACGAACTTATGTTGCTCGTTTCTTCGAGTCCTCATTGACCAAAGGCTGGAGATATTCTTGTCCTCCTCATTGACCACCAAAGGCTGGAAATATTCTTTTCCAGTCTAGCTTTCTGAGCTTTCTACCCTATTTTAGGATCCTTAGATGAGGAGGCCCTCGCAGTCCTCTTTGTTCGTGCCATCTATAACAAAATTAGATGGATGGCTCAAACGACTAACCAGGAATTTTTTTTGGATAAATATCACTACAACACAATATGTAGACAACGAGCACACTCAAACCCAAACATCGCATTGTACTGGATTCACAATCAAAGAAACTACAACATACAAAAAAGACTTAAATGAAAAATAAGGATAAAAATTTGGATTAAATTCACTACAAAACGCGATGGGAAGACTTCCAACACATTGGACTCTCCATATCGCGTTGTATTGAATTCGTGTTAAAGGAAAATCCAATACAAAAAATCGGCTCAAAGGACCAATAAGGTCCAATTTTGAACAAAACTCATTACAACGTGATAAGAGGACTTCCAACACACTGAATCCCCCATATTGCATTGTAGTTTCACAATCAAAGGAACTCCAACACGTGAATAGGCCGAAGTGACAAACAAAGAAAACATATTCGACAAAATACACTACAATAAGAGGAAATCCAACACATTGAATGTTCCATATTGCGTTGTATTAAATCAACAATGAAGGAAACTCCAACACAAAAATTGGCTCAAAAACAATGCGATATGCAAACAAACAACATATTCAAACCAATAAATCGCGTTGTGTTGCATTCACAAAAAAAGAAACACAAAATAGACTCAAACGATTAACAAGGAAATAATTTTGGATTAAATGCACTACAACACGATGTTATGGACTACCGCACCTCCCAAGAAGGAACTGCACACAACCGTAAATGGGAGAAGCAATAAACACAACAATCGTTGGGTACTTACTAATGCTTTGAGCTCGCGTCCCTTGAGGCTCTCCAAGCTCACTTTGGAAGCTCTACTCCTTCGAACACCACCTCCTTGTTGTCACTCCGAAGTCGCTCACACCACGAATGCAAGGCAATCAACCTCTCACTCTCTCACACACATACATGTATGAAAGAGGCACATGTACTAGAGCACACTCTCGCTCTCTCTCTCTCTCTCTCTCTCTCTCTCTCTCTCTCTCTCTCTCTCTCTCTCTCTCTCTCTCTCTTAAGACAAAGCACAAGAGTTCTCACAGCACAAAGGGGGATTGTGTCATTTCATTATGAGAATTGCCTTTTATACAAATGGCCCCTATTCACACTTGGGTGTCCAAAACTTACTAACTAAGGCCTTAGGTGGGCCAAAATCTCAATACAACTTTTATAGTGCCTTTTCATGACACTTATCAATGTCCTCAATTGGAGGAGCATCTTTGTTAATCCAAAATGGGATTAACATCCCCCTACTTGATATGTAGGTTCTGTCCTCATAACCTTTTATCGAGGTCGAAAGACCTGGTCACACTGAACTTGTGTCTGTAGAAGTTCCGGCATGATTGAAGCTTTTTTAGGGTTCTTCTAAATGTTGAGTGCGATGTCTAGAACCCGGTGTCCATGTTTTCAAACATGATGTGCATGTAGCCGGAAAGACACCGTAGGTGATGATAATACAACATCATGCCTGTTTCATTGGGCCCTGTGTTCATGTCAAAGCGGAGTTGTTCTGCTTCAAATCCATCATACCTTTCCCTTGGTTGATCGATAAGGACTACGATCAACTTTAGGAATCTGATAGTAGAGATCAGGAATTCGATGCCAAGCTCTGACCCATGTGAGCATTTGTTGTCATTGGCTTGTAATGTCTGGGAAGGTAGATGGTGAGAAATGCGAAAAATTGTAGCAAACATGAGAATCTCTTCTCTTTGCATCATGAAATTATAGTGGCGTGAGCCTCCACTTGATAGGCATGTAGAGCGGATCCACCCTTGAATTGTCAGGTATTCTTTCTACCAATCCGGTTATAGACCAAAATCTTTGATGCGAGGATCGGTATCATCTATTGTGATGGCTGTGTAGCCTTCCCTTGTATAAACTAGATGTGCCTTGCGCCACCTATGGAAACAGTAGCCAATCATGAAGATAACAATCCAGATTTCCAGTAGGTCAGCTAGGTGGGGGTTACCAAGAAGCCCTACCACAAGTTGATGAGGTAGGGTGATATGATGAAAGTAGTGTAGACGATATTTCTGCTATCATTGCTATCCAGAAGGAGATTGAGGATGATATGATGAAAGTAGTGTAGATGATATTTCTGCTATCATTGCTGTCCAGAAGCAGATTGAGGATGTAGCTCCTCAATATGAGATCACAAATGAAGAGTTCGAGCACTTGCAGAATGAACTCTTTGGACCTTGACCACAGCATGTGCCACCTGTGGTCCAGTCGGACAATGGCAGACCCATTCTAGGAGCAGATCTGGAGGCACCCTTGTAGAAGGAGCTTGACGAAGCAGAAAAGGTATCTCGTTTTACTAGTTGCTCCCAAATTTGATATTTAGGGCCTCTAGGGCATGTAGACCCCACATCATGTATGATCCCATGCCCATCAAAGGTTGGGAAGTGTACTGTCCAAAGGCTCGTGTGAGAAGCCGTGTAATCTGCAAAAATCAGGGCTTCCCATGTGAGCCTATGGACAATGCACTTCCCAGCCTCTAATGGGCATGGGATCATACTTGTGGGGTCTACATGCCCTAGACGCCCTAAATATCAAATTTGGGGCCATTCTAAAAAAACAATCATGAATTTGCATCAAGGCAGAGTGGAAGATTTGGGGGCCAAGGAAGGGTTCAGGACTTTGCACTCAAGGAGTACATTGGCAAACTTACCAATGATGTGATAGTCTTCCACAAGACTTGCTCTCCGGGATATGCGGATAACTTTTTGAAGATTAAAGCACTTACAAAGGGTGTTGCATTCAAAATCATTTCGACTGAATCAAGTTTGGAAAATGTTGTTCTACTTCGACACTCAAAGTTACTTTACTTGTTCTCGACTCAAAGGTCATGGCCTTTACATTCTATGGTGGCCCGTGGCATTGTTTGCGGGGGTACAGGATCCCACCGTCCAAGGTGGCTTCAGAGTCTGGAGAGCCTAGTAGTAAGAAGCCTGGGATATAGCTATGATGATTATGTAACTTTGATGACTATGTTTTGATGACCATGTAACTTTTTATGCTATGAATGGAAATTTAGGTTGCAGAGTTTTTTGTTTGATACATGTCTTGTAATGTATTTTATTAGTTGACTCAAGCAAATAAATTCAAATTACACACATAACTCAAATAAAAATTGTATCTATTCGAAGACGCATATAAATCAATAAATTATATAAACTCAAATTAAAAGAGACTTATTTACAACACAAGATAACAGATTTTTTTAAAAGATATACATCGAGCTTTACATAGCTTTTGAGAATTACAATCATGCGAGATATACAAAAATAAAACTAAAGATCTTGTCCCGGAGGATCTCGCATGCGTCACATGCGTCGCACCAACTGCATGTCCTTTTCATTGATGTGATCCTCTTCGCATGGACAGCTGCAAACATCGTGTCACCAAAAAGGTCCACTACGTACGCCTCTGCAGCTTCCTGGAGTGCCTCCAAAGCTTTGGCTGTCCACCGCGTAGGTAGTGGGCTTGATGCTGTGTGAACCTAGAACCTCCTATCATAACGGTCTTGCAGATCCTGCATGATCTCTCGCACCACACATTGGAAGGAGAGCTTCGGTATGAGCAGGTTCACCGTCTTTTGGTATTTCCTAATCTCATGGAGAGCCACAGTGCCAGGCCCCCACCTATGCTTTTGCGATGATGCTGCTGTGGTGGTTGACGGGGGGTACTCCACGTCCCACCTTGGGGAGCCAGACTCTCCTAGAAGTTTGCTTGCGAGCCATGCTCTTGGAGGTGAGAGAAAGAAATGAAAGATGAGAAATGAGGGTTACTTCCATACTTATATATAAAAATTTATATATTTTCTAAATTAGCTCAATACATAAATTTGATACTTTTTAATTTTTAAAAATAGTTTTCCTTATCAGAATGAGCTCTAATTTTATGTGTACATATAAGTATCATGGAACACCTCCTAGATAAAATATCAACCCCATCAGAGGTCTGTCAGGCCCTTGTCCGAAGGTTCGCGTGTATAGACCTAGTATTAAAAAAGAAGGCCTCTACACGCGAGCCTTCGGACAAGGGCCCTACATGCCTTTGATAGGGATGATATTTTATCTAAGATATGTAAACTATATGATCTATGCACATAATAAATTTCAACCCATTCTGATCACTGCACACACCATGCATCAATTTTTTCTAGGGAAAAAAATATTATCATATAAAATAGCACTTGCACATACACATGGACTTGCTTGCACATGCACATGCATGCTCATGATGTAAGCCACATGATCTATGCACAAAACAAATTTCAGCCCATTATGATCTATGCACACCATGCACCAATTTTCGTACACATCCATAAATAAAAAAGTACTTACACATGCACATGCACATGCACTTGCAAATTTTTTTCCACGAAAATATAAGAATATACACTGGCATTAGAAATGAAGAAAACTCAAATATTCAAATCAATGGGCAAGTCCAGTACACAACATTGGAAACAAGGAAACTTAAAATATCCAAATCCGGTACATCGCATAAAGTACAACTAGTTGAGTAGAACTGAAGGAAAATGTGAAAACACAAAACGATACACGAGCATTTACACAACTCTTCAAACCATGTCATGGTTAAGATTTAATACATCACTATTGTTATGAATCCTACAAATAAGAGTGAGATTTGAGGGCTTGAGTGTGATGCGCCGGGCATGGATGGCTAACAGCTGACCACATCATGCATGAGATCCACCAAGTAACTTTCAGGCACCTCTTGAAGAGCAAGCAACACTTGGGCTGACCATCACTTCACATTATATGCTTGATCTCTTGAAAAGTACTTGTAGTGATTTCCCCTTTGTATATCTTGTAGTATTTCTCGCACCAACCTCGAGAAAACTCAGGACTCTTTTGGAACCTCCTAATTTCATGAAGAGTGGCGGTGCCTGGTCTCCATCTTCTCTTCTTATGTGTAGGTGGATGAGCATTTCCAGCTTTCCTAGTTGGAGCAGCGGGAGGAGCTTGACCTTCATCATTGTCGGTGTCAGTATATTCACACTAGATCCGGATGAATGAACCGGTGTCTTGGAAGGCATCTTGTTTTCTCTTTGCTTAGTACGTGCCATACTCACAAGCTAGAAGGAATGGAGAGAAATGGAGGATTGGAGAGAAATGAAAGAAGTGCCTTTATTTATAAATGGAACTTACTATAAGTTATTGACACTTACTTTTAAAAAATATCAACACTATCAAAAAGTTATCCATGTTGACTTTAGTAAATACTTATTTTGAAAAATTTATCCATGTTGACTTTAGCAAACACCTATTTCTTTAAAACATTGGATTGCTCCAATAATCTCATAAACATAAAATGTTATTTCATAATTACAATTCTATCGATATTTCCATTTGCTACCGACTCTCTCTTGGGTTGTCAACCATTATGTATGATGTTCTTTGGCCATGCTATTTTCATATCTTACTTTCCTCACTTCATATATTGCCCTTCTGCAGATAGCTTTTGTATCATTGGATTTGGACTTTATTAATTTGTCCTCATATCTTATCTCTATTCTCCTATACCACCATTGGAGTAACTGCATCATAGGATTGGAATCATTGATTCCACCTCCATGTGCCATTGTTTTTTGGAATCCGCATCGAGCTTGCTAATGAGATTGCTCCATGCCTTGTGTGGACCATATCGCCAACTTCCTTGTTCAAGTATGGACCATGATCCTCAAGTATGAGTTACATTCAAAAAAATAGGATCCACAATTAAACTCAAAATATTACATTCACAATTTAATTGTAAAAGTGAAATGGAGACCACTTTGACCATATAGTGTGTAATGCAATTTGAAGTCCATGCCTCTGTCATTGAGTTATGAAAGTTTACAACCGCCATCATAAGAATTGAATGTCATATTTTGTAAAAGTGGTGCCAATTTATCAAGTGCAATCCACACATTTGCCTTTGCTATCCGTGTCTGTCTCCCATTGCTCCGATCAGGGACAACCATGTGTAGTTTTTTCCATGCTTCGTACTTCTCTGGTTGTTTTACAAGCAACTTACCATGTTCTTCATCTCGTGGTGGAGATAAGAATTTCCTAGTCTTCGCTCCTCCAAAACACGATTTGCATGGCAAATTTTCACTCTTTCCTGACTTTTTCTTGTCCTTTTTTATTTCTACTTAGCCTCGGTGCAATCCAACATCAGATAAGACTTGTTTTACCTTCTTGCAATGTTGCATCAGCATTTGAAGCAAGCTGCATCTTGTAGGCAAAACACATGTACTCCAACACCAACTTCTTTATTATCCTTACTATGCAATGCAAGGTGCAAAAGTGGATCCTTGTTAAGGGTATTTCTAAAATAGGATCCCACTTAGGATCTAATGGCACCAACATTCCATTCCTTTGAACACACTGGTCACGTGTTGGAGAACCACGTTGTCATGTCCTTGCAATCCATTGTTTCTTCCCATCGTTGCCTTTCTTTCTGGATTGTATGCAATATAAGCAAGGGAACTCAGCTGATGCTGAATTTGAAACACCAAACATATATTTCAATGTTTTCAAATCACCAGCAAGATGCCATTCTACCTTGTATTCACCAAATCTATCGACATGCAAAACTTCACCATTGTTTTGCCGTCGTACAATATCTGGTATCTCTGTTAAGTAAAAAAAAATCTTAAGTACTTCATGGTTCTCCTTTTGGTGCCTCAAATACAGTAAGCCACCATATTTCATTCTCTGATTGCACATTGAAATATTTTGGATGTTTTGAATTGATGCTGGGATTCAACGCCCTATTCATTAGTGCAAGCTAACACGTTCAAGCTTTTGCCCTTAATGACTTCACTCTCATCAAGCTTCAAAACAAATTGAAGCTTACCTCTGCACTCTTTGATAAACATGTTGTAGAACTTTACCATTGCTACTTGTAGCTTGCATACATTCAATACAAAGTTATTGTCTACATATGTAATTTGAAGGGCACTTCAAATTATTGTCTACATATGTAATTTGAAGGGCACTTCCTTTGATCTAGACTTAAGCAGTGGTGTATGTTCCAAATGCATTGGCTCACTAATTGTGTCTAAGACTTTTGCATTAAGATCTTTTCGTTTTTGCTTTACATGGAACGGTTTAGGGATGGGCACCACCCGTCTCTTGTTAAGAACAGCCTTAAACCCTGCATCCAATTGCTTATAAATCATAGCATAGGATTCAAAGCTAATCCCTACCTTGTCACATATGCCTTGAGCATCTGTAGTAGCTGTGAAGGTATTGCTTACCTCCTTCAAGCGTACTCTTGCAACATCATCACCAATGGTTTTGAATTTGGGGTTTTCCAATGCATACTTCACCATACCTTTGCTTAAGACCTTTGTAATTGCATCAACCTCTTCACTTGGGTTAGAAAACATATTCTTCATGTTTGCACATTGTGCATAGACTTGCTGATTATATTGCCCACTCCCTATGGTTAACTCACAAAGTGGTTTTAGCAACCTCACACGCTCACGTGCTTGTTTGGTTTTCGTTGAGGGTCTAGCAACAACAGTCTTTGAAAGCATTGCTGCCATCTTTTTGTTGTCCTTCTCCAAACCCTGCATTTTGCAATGTAGTTCTACATTGTCTACCTCGACAACATGCACCACATTTTCTATAACATGCATCACATCTTATAGACTTTGATTCTCTCTCTCCTTTTCACTTAGTGATTTTGTGAGCTCCTTAATCCTTGCATCCATGCCCATCATGGTGCACTGAACAGATGTGTAAACACTATGAGGAAGCATTGCTAGCCTCCTAGTGTATCCCAATAACCCTGCATTACCTTCACACACATACTTAATGAAAGATGTAAGCCCACTAAATTGTGGAGGTGTTTGGGTAATTGGATCGGGTGGATAAATACACCCCTCAACCCAAAGATCGACATGTTTTTTCCCTGCATTTCTTTCTTGTTGCATTATCTCTGGTTGCTTTTTACTTGTTGTCGTTCTCTTGTCTAGCGGTGCATACTCAACCTCCAATTGGAAGTGTGTCTCTCTTCTTGTTCTGATCTTCATCCTAAAATTAGTATTTGGACAAAACATAGCTATTAATAAAAAATTAGCTCTGGATAAAATACAACTATTAATAAAAAAGTAGCTTTTATACATTTATACAACTCAAAATTTTAACCAGAAATAACATTATTGAACACAACTTTAACCAGATATAACTGAATCAATATAATATAGAACTAAATCATAACTTGTAATTAAAATAACACACTTGTTTCACTCAAATAACACAGAAATAACATCATAAATGAGAAATAACATAATTGAACATAACATATAGACTTCAATATATCCTAAAACTAAATCATAACTATTAATCAACAATTATATTTCACACACTTATTTCACGCAAAAAATCACTAATAAACAATCTAAATAACACAGAAATAGCATCCTTAAACTCAACTATTATCTTCTATTTTACACGACTAAATCACATTTAGAACAATAAGATGGTCAAAATAGAAAAGAAAACAAAATAACTCAAACAATATCAAACCATAACAGCAGATAACAAGATGGACATACCTCCATTGCTCTCTTGTTCTTTGATTCTTTTACTCTCTTGTTTCCAAAACTAAATCAATACTATTAATCAACAATTATATTTCACACACTTGTTGCACTCAAAAAATCACTAATAAACAATCCAAATAGCACAGAAATAACATCATTAAACTCAACTATTATCTTCTATTTCACACATGACTAAATCACATTTAGAACAATAAGATGGTCAAAATAGAAAAGAAAACAAAATAACTCAAACAATATTAAACCATAACAAAACAACATAACAGATAACAAGATGGACATAGCTCCATTGCTCTCTTGTTCTTTGATTCTTTTACTCTTTTGTTTCCAAAGCTAAATCAATACTATTAATCAACAATTATATTTCACACACTTGTTGCACTCAAAAAATTAGTAATAAACAATCCAAATAGCACAAAAAGAACAACATTAAACTCAACTATTATCTTCTATTTCACACATGACTAAATCACATTTAGAACAATAAGATGGTCAAAATAGAAAAGAAAACATAATAACTCAGACAAAATTAAACCATAATAAAACAACATAACAGATAACAAGATGGACATACCTCCATTGCTCTCTTGTTCTTTGATTCTTTTACAGAGATTAATGAACATAGAGATGATTGAAGGGGAAGATGAATATGTGGTTCCAACTAAATGGCACTAAATAATCAACCTACCCTTCAATTTCTCTGTTATAGAAGAGAAGAAGCCCCATGACTGAGAAGATCTAATCTCATTAATGTGGTTTAGGAGGGAAAGAAATCTCTTGAGCATAGCTACTAAAGAAAACAAACACAGATTTGAATTTTCTCTGTACAAAGGAGGGAAAGTGAAAAACCTAAAGCAATATCTCATCAAAGCAAACTAAAATCGCCCTAAATTGAAAACCCTACTTTTCTTATTCTAAAAAATCTAGAAAAGTCTCTAAATGAAGAAAAAATTCATAAACCCCTGTATACTTAATGAAAAATGATGAAAATTAACAGTCACACTCTTAGAGCATAGAGGTAGGCGTGGGTAAAAAGAAATTTGAAAATGTGATGTCTACATCAAGTTATTCCGTTTTTTAACTTCTCCCATTTTGAAATACGTAAATGTAATCTATTTGGAAGGATTTAGAAGCTGAAAATTCAAGTGGGCATTTAAGAGTGTCACATCTTAGATGCTTCACATTTTTAGATCAAATAGAATATTATTACTTCAGATTTAAGAATTTTGAGGACAGGTGGTCCTACAATAAAATAATAGGTGAATCTCTTTTAAAAACAATATAAAGAGATCTCCTTAATTCTACAAGAGCTAATATTATAACATTATTTTAGAATCTCTTTCTAGAGAGAGAGAAGTGAGAGAAACCCCTTAAGGGGTAAAATGGAGAGTCCATATTTCTCCTAATGCATTCACTTCCTGCTGCTTTAATTATCTCCGAAGGGTGGCATTCCTGTCATGGAGCATGTGAGTAGTAAGTAGGTAGCATCGAAGGTGGCTGATCCGAAATGACAAGATCGCAAAGTGGTGAGAGGTTTGGGAATACCATTTGAGCAGGGCTTGAGGGTGGTGTATGAAGGGGAATCTCAGAAGCTACGCTTGCTGGTATCCCTTCAGTGCCATGTGCTTCTGTTTGCTCCAACGCCTGCTTCAATGATGCTATCTCTTGTGACATTTTGCATCCAAGCACTGGGATTCAGCTTCAACTTGCTGGAGGATCCCCCTCATCTTCTTGTCTTTCTTGGTCCTCTTACCCTTCCTCAATTCTCATAATAGATCTTTTGTTTCTTTTAAGACTGCTTGTCCTTGTTTGCAGCTCTACGAGGATGATAATATATGGTTCCAAGGGCATTGCAGAGCCCTGGGGTACCTGTGCTCCCTGTGTGCCTTCTAGAACAAACTGGAAGGTTAGCTACATGGCTGAGCACTCTCGTAAGGAGATAGGGGTTACACACCTTGGATTGGTGTGACTTTAGATAATTCTCCATTTCACAATGAATGTACCATACCTAGTCTTCTTCTTTTTTTTTTCATGAACCTTGGCGAGGCGGTTTAGGGGGACCCTGTTATACCTGTCCATGGGTTTAACCTGCATAAGCATGGACATGGCTCTGCAAGCCTTTTCATCAACTTCATTCGTTATGTTATCATATTATGCCTCATTGGAGTTATAAGAAATTCTCTTCAACGTGTCTTCCATGGGCATTTGCTCAAAATTGTGTATATGTGTTGGGATTGGTGGAGGCAACTACAAATCGCCACATATTAGCTCCTCTATGATGAGGACATGTTAAGTTGTGCCATCTGACTTTGTCACTGTACCCCTCTTGGTATATTTGTCATAAGTCTTCAAATACTCCGCACATAAGTTTGTGTTGATAGTGCGGGGGAGGATTTCTGCCATTCGCCAAGGCCCACCTTTTCTAGCTTGTCCTCGACTTCTGTATCCTCCAGTATATAAGCACGGGCTATGGTACTAGAGAAAAATCTTTTCGTGAGTTGTTTGTATATCTGTGCTAATTACAGAGCCCTAAAACTTCTACGTGCATATGGCCCAAGATAGCTGATTTTAGTGCCTCAGGATGCTCTCTTCCTTCTGTTCACTAGCAACCCCATTGTACAAGCTTGAGTGACAGTCAGATTCTCTTCTACTTTAGGGTTTGATGTAGTAGAGGAAGCTATATGGAACATTGAAAAGAGCATCAGTCGTAATGACTAGTAGGAGCTGGTGGTCCTTCTCTCATTTTTTTTTGGTGCATGTGTGGGTGTGTTTATGTATTGATGTAAAGAGTGTTAGTGGGGTGAGCAAGTGTTAGTGGGGTGAGCAATAACGGGTGTGTGTGGGAATGAGCTTTAATTCATGAGGGTGCACGTCATGAAATAGCAGTGTATGAGGTTGTTAAGATGTGAGATGCTAAGGCTGCGAAGGGCTTAGCACGTGAGATGGTGAAGATGTGAGATGCTAAAGCCATGAAGGGCTTAGCATGTGAGATGCTAAAGCCGTGAAGTTCTTAGAATGTGAGATGCTAAAGCTGTAGGGCTTAGCATGTGAGATAGCAGATTATTACTTCATAAGATAGCAGAGTATTACTTCATGAGATAGCAAGGTTGGTGGGTCATGATTATCGTGGTGGAGAAGCGGGGTTAGTGATGTAGGTGTGGTATGAACAACTAATTTCAAGGGTTTGGTGCAGTGTTATTCCATCCAAGGGGTTGGTGGTGTGAACCTCGTGAAATAGCAGACTGCTATTTCACGGGTTTAAAAGCTCATTTTCTTGTGAATCGATTTGGGGAGAGATGAACATTTTTAGATGCAATGGATTGTTAAAAACTTTTTTAGATGCAATGGATTGTTAAAAACAACAAGAAAAGAAAGGGGAAGTTACATATGCAATCAATTGATAAGATATAAATCAATTTAATCTGTTCCCACAATGATTTTATTTATATACGAATGAAACAAATGAAGGTGGATAACATGCTCCTACTTGAGAGTGACGGTCGCAAGCAAGGGGGAAGTAATGCACATCGACGCAACACAATTCAACAAGCAATGAAGATCGAATGCAGCAAGATCACATGGGGTACTTTGGAACCTATGTGTATTTGTTGTTGCAACTGCTTCAGTTTAGAGTGAGAGCTTCAAATTTTTCCCTCCATCTAGTTGAGGAGTGTATCCACTGAATCTTGGTGAACCTGTTTTGTTTCTTGTGCATGTGTGAGTGCACATCTTCTCTACCATGGTCCATAATTTTGGTCAGCTCTTTCTCCTTGGTGGTGGCGCACTACCCTGTTTACCTGATTGAACAACTTTCTTTCGCCACAGACCAATGTTGGTGTTTCTTTATCACTTGATTTAGCAGTGGATTGGTTTTGTTTGTTCTTGGTCTCTTCTGTTGTCATGAAGGTGCTCACAATATAGGGTTTTGGGTGGGCCTTTGGTAGCCATACTGCTGCACTCCCTTGATAGTAGCCATGTGCTACAAGTAAGTCCTTACGGACCCACCGCTTTTTAATGTTAAGTTGACAACGGGCTTGCTTGGAATATTGCTTTCTATCCTTGGGGTGCCTTCTTGGTCCCTTGCTTGTAGCATGGCTTTTCTAGCTAGATTCCGATGTGGACTTGTCTGTATCATAGTACCCTTGGGCTTGAAGCTGATTTTTAGGAATCCATTGTTGACGTGCTGGTTACTTTTGCTGCTTTGCTTGTGGTTTTCTTATATGGAGATCAGGTTGGACATGGACATTTCTTTGTTATGGCATCTACTTTTTTTTGGTACTAGCGGCTCCATGTCAAATGTCATTGCTTGCTTTTCTTTATTTAATGGACTCCATAATGGCACAGTGATGGTGTCCTTGCCATCATGGAGCTGCTGCGCTGCCTCTTCGTCCCATTGGATGTGACAATTAGTGCACAAATCCAGGATCTTCCAAGGATCATCTCTTCTTCCATGGATCCTACAGGCATGACAAATACCTTTCCAACCAAGGGTTTATTTCTGATAGAAATATTAACATTAAAAAATCCCACAATTTTTGTGGTTCACAAATGCACACAAGGGATTATTTCTGATAGAAATATTAACATTAAAAAATCCCACGGTTTTGGTGGTTGGATTTTTGCTTTGGCTAGCTCCTTCTTTTGTTTTAGAAGATGCTCTTGTGCGAGCATTTCCTGAGTCAGGGGTCCATAATATTTTTTGAGTTTGCTCCCATTGATGTAACCTTCCATTTCTACTCCCTCGATGGTTTCAATTCGGACCGATCCTTGAGGGGTGATCTCGGATACTCTGAAAGTTCCTAACCCTATGTATTTGAGTTTCTTTTTCTTGGTGCCTCCAACTTCATACAAGAGGACGAGGTCTCCCAATTTTAGTTCCTTGTGTTTTAGGTAATGATCAAACCAACGTTTTCTTCGTAATTTCTCGACCATAAGCCTTGCATGTGATGCAATTAGCCTGGTTTCATCAAGTTTTTCCAAATCAACCAATCTCTCGGCTAGTGCATTTTCAGTAAGCCTTTCTTGTACTGCAACTCACAAGCTTAGAACTAAAAACTCCATTGGCATCACTGCATCAATGCCATAAGCTAGGCAGAAGGGAGTATACCACGTCGCTACCTTATACAATGTACGATAAGCCCATAGAGCTGTGCACAGTCAGCTTGTGTTCCCAATCCGTGCGATTGGCTTCTAAGGTTTTCGTCAAAATAGCACATAGAATCTTGTTGGTGTTCTCTACTTGACCATTTGCTTGTGGGTAATAAGGTGATGATTTGCGATGTACTACAAGGAATCCTATAAGTAAGTGTTCAATCACCTTATTAATGAAATGTGAACCTCGGTCATCACTGACTAATTCACATGGGCAACCAAATCTAGAAATGATCTATTCGCATAAGAACTTGGCTATGGTTCGAGCATCACCTCGTTTAGAGGCCCTTGCCTCTGCCAACTCTGTAAAATAATATGTGGCCACGATCACATATCAGGCTTGTGATGGATGCATTGTTGGACTAATGGGTTGACATTCCTCGCACCTTTTCACAACCTCTATGGAGGCCACCATAGTCCTACCTTGAAGTACTTTGCGAGCTGTAGATCCGCGAAATGTCCTCTGGCTATTCCTGAGTGTGCTTCTTCTCATGACAATTTCATCTTCTCGCACACATCTTCTCAAGATATCATCTTTGCCTAGCTTATATAATTCTCTAGCAATCAATTGATAAGGTGCAGCCAACTTAATGAGTTGATGCATTTTATCCTTGTTCAAAGGTCAATCTTGCGAAAAACCATGAGCTAGATAGTCTGAAATTTCCTTGCTCCACTCAGGCAACATGTCAAGTTTGAATAGACAAGCATCAGGGAGGTCATCGTCGTCAATGCCAGTTGTGCAGATTCTCTGTTTGGAATTCTAGACATATGGTCAGCCCCAACACATGTTGTGTTCCCTTTCTTACTATAACCGTAAAGTCAAATTCCAAGAGTAGAAGTAACCAGCGTGTGATTCTTCCGTGTGGTGCAAGGGTTTTTCACCAAATATAATAGGGCATGATGATCCACAAAGAATACAAACTTGTTGGCCAGTAACGTCGATATTTCTTTACAACATAAACCATGGACAACCCTGCATGATGATCCACAAAGAATACAAACTTGTTGGCCAGTAACGTCGATATTTCTTTACAACATAAACCATGGACAACCCTGCATGCTATGTTGTGGTGTAATTCATCTCTGCATCATTTAGTTGACGACTTGCAAAGCAAACTGGGTAATCCAATTTGAATTCCCCAGGTTGCGCAATATGCATCCTATCACAAAATTTGATGCATTGATGTGTACATGAAATACAAGATCCTAGTTGGGTGACCTTAGAATAGGTGCACTTGCCAATGCTTTCTTCAACTTATCGTACGCTTCTTGGTAGTCATCAATCCATTCAAAGACAATAAGTAATCTGTACAATGGTTTGGCAATTTCAGCATAGAATAAGATGAAACAATGATAATACCCAATGTGGCCCATAAACCTCTATGCATCCTTGTAGTAGTTAGTTGGTGGGGGTAATTCCAAGATCAATTTTACCTTGCTCTCACTGTGGAAATACTGTTTTTAGACAAAATGTGCTCTAAGATCATACCGTGTTTGACCCAGAATTGACATTTTAAAGGATTTAAGGATATATAATATAATCGACATTGCTCAAACACCTTCCTCAAGCAAGCCAAATGTTTAGTCTAGCGTGAGTGTGCACATAGATCATCAATGAATACCTCCAGCTACTTTTGCAAGAAGTCCTTGAAGGTTGTGTACATCAATAGTTGGAACATTGCACTGGGGCATTGGTGAGGCCAAAAGGTACAACCTTATAAGCATATGTTCCCCACATCGTATTGAAGGCCATTTTGTGCTAGTCTTCTGGTACCATGGACACCTGATTATAACCTAAAAACCCATCTAAGAAGCTATAAGCTTCTTCCACCTGCTACCTGTTCCAATACATGTTCAGTATACGACAATGGGTAGTGGCCTTTATTGACTTTTTTGAGACTAACACTGACCCTAAATTTTCCATTCTTTTTTGGCACAATCATGATTGGTGAGAGCCAATCTGTGTGCTCGATTTCATAGATGAAATCCGCAACAAAGAGTTTATCGATTTCCTCCTTTACAGTTGTTGCTGCATATTTCGGATTCATCTGATATGGATTTTTCCAGGATGGTCTTGATCCATCCATGATTGGAATCATGTGTTGGACTACCTCGGGTGGTACACCCTCATTTCAGTGCACCTTCATGGTCTTTCACTGCATTATGAAGCTTTTTCCACTATTGGTATTATTCGATTCTGCTTGTATAGGTTGTTGTATATTGCTTTCAAAGCTTTGTAGGTTTGTGTTGCTGATTATTCATTGTCTTGAAAAGAAATCTTCTTGCCTTAACACCTCCAATAGAGGGCTTCATTGGAACTTCCTTCATTAGACAACTTTTTAGTGTCCTTCAGAATCTGGACATTACCTCCATGTAGTCCAATTTCAGATAGCACCTTCTCCAATGCACGGATGGCTTCTTTCTCTGTGCATATATGCACATTGGAAAGAGGAATCTCAAACACTGGTTTTAAAGTTCTCATCCAAAATTTGCATGTTCGGTGGTTGTCTCCACCACTTAGAGTCCATCACCCTTGCGGAGTCCATGTAGTAAAGGCATGGAGACTTTGCATTGGCCCCTTTGCTACAATTAAATAAGCACTTGAGAGTCTTCAAGTCACCCACAAGATGCCATTGAACTTGAAAGTTCCCCCTTTTCTCTACATGGAGCATCCTGGTTACATTCATGTGTTCTTTGATGAGATTGGGGATATGTGTCTGATGAAATACCCAAAACAAGGATTCATGGTCCTCTTTCTTGACCTCAAATGAACCTAGCCACCAAATGTTTGTCTCGGACTGCACGCTAAAATACTTTGGATCATCCCTACTGCAATTACAAAGAGCCATATTCATAAGTGTTATTGTGACCCTTTCCATCTTTTTCTCCTTGATAATCTCGCACTCATCAAGCTTGATGACAAATTGAAGTACACCTCCTATCTTCTCAAATGTAATATCATAGAACTCCACCATTCTCTTTTTGCAAGAGCTCCAAGTCCATGAATATATTGTTGTGTTCATTGTAGAATATGCTGCCACCTTCTCCTTAAACTCTCCTACAATGTGGTATGAGTGACCAACATAGTGAAGTTATTCTGTGTTTAATTCCTCCCTATGTCTCCAAACATTTGTAGGTGTTGGAAGTAGCTTTTCTTTAATGCCTTTGGTCTCAAGGAGTGATGACATTGACTTCTGGATGGCACTATAACCCTTACGATGACTGACTCCACTTGAATCCATGGTGGATTGAATATCTGTAGCCGAAACTATATTGTTGGTTACAAATTCATCCACTATATCTCGTTGAAGCACCGTGAACTTCTTCTCTTTTATCATTTCTCTTGCATTCTTGATGTCATGAATGGTTTTAGTTGCTTTGCTGGATTAAGATTGGGATTGATATTCTCTTTGTCAGGATGTATGACAACCCTACAAATACAACACTACTCATTACTAACATAGAGAACATGTAAATCACAAAGCAGCCCAGCAAATAAAATAATATTAATTGCTAACATAAAAGACATGTGAATGGGAATGCATTGAATGCATGGGAACCACACCACATTCTTGTTCTTCCAATCTAACTTTCTGTGTCTTGCATTCACTAGACAAGCCAAGAAGCTCATTTACTAAGTGTTGTGAATAATGTCTCTCTCTTTCTTGCATGTAAGAAATTGACTTGCAATATCCTAGTAAGCCTTTGGCGCCATCACCTGCAAAACACAAGAGAGTTGTGGGATTTGAAAAGGGAGGATGTGAAGCCGTACGGGGGTCAATAGGATAGATGGAGCCATCACACCCCAAAGGTCTATGTGTTACTTCCCCGATAACCTCATATGATCTTTAACATCTAATGAGAGCAGTAGTTGACCACTTCTGCGTTTTTGAATGGATGCATATGCACTATCTAGATCAATGTGTAGATGGTACTTTCTCATAATGCTTTCATGATTAGACTCTTCAATAGAATGAGTGTGTACATGGTTGTTCTCCATTGGAGTGTTCTAGAAATGAGTAAGTATACTATATGAGGTAGAATGAAAGAATATGGCTTGCTATGGCGAGAGAAGTCTTGTATTTGTCTTTTGAAATTGGAGATGAAGGTTCTAATTCTCTCCAAACTGTCTTCCGTGCAATAACATCCTCCTCTCATGAACTAACTTTATTCTTGCAGTTTCAAATGTATCATTTCAAAGAAGGTTCCAACGAACTTTAAAACGGCTCCCCGAGAGAAAATTTACCTCTTTGGCTCAAAGACTACACTTTTATGACTTTTATGTTCTCTTTATTTTAACATTTCTAGATTTTTTCTAGAGAGAGAAAATAAGAATAGACAATTTTCTTACAAGGCCCTATGAATGACCTCCAAAATATCCTAATGGAAGATTTGAATGGAGGGAAATTCAAATGGAGAAGAGTGAGTATTGAATTAGGAAAACTCGACTAATGACAACCACCATAACTTCATGAAAATGCACTAGAATAGAACTTAAGCGTGTTTAATTACACTGAAAAAAAACTTTTCAAAATCCTAAGTTCGCTTCAAGATATATTCGGGTTCTTTTTAAAAATGCCACTATTTTCAATCAACATCTTCTAATTCCATGTACTTACGTCAAAAATATAGTTGCATAGTTACATATGTCAAAAATATCCTCATACTTATTCTCGTACTTTATAGAGTACTAGCTTTTCACATTTATGAATTTTCACTCGTAGCAGTGGTTGAAGTTACGAAAAATTTAAGAACATTAGAATAAGATAAGCATTGAATCTCTTTACAAATATGAAAAAAGGAGAATTTAGATTCGAAAAGAAGAGAGAAAGACCCAATATAATAATATTATTTTTACACTTTTTTGGGATTCTAGGAGAAGAGAGAAAGCCCTTAAAGGACCCATTTGGAGCCCGAATTTTCCCTAATGGAAAATCTATTTTTCAAAGTGATGAAAGTATTGGTGCAAAAGATTTTGTCTTCATCATGGTTGCGCATACTGTGAGAAAGGTAAAAATCCAATCATAGTAGCTAATTGTAGCCATTGAGGATAGAAACCTCAATCCCATCTTGGAATCAAGCATTGCCTATTGAAACTTTGAGGCACTTAGAGTCACTAGATTACAAGGAAAAGTTGAAGAAGAATGTATAGAGACTGCATTCGATATGATTCGTTAGCTCAGACAACTTCCAATACTATTTGGAACACTATCGTAAAAAGTTATAGGGAGAACTATTGCAATCTTTGGAGGAATTGAATAGCACATTATGCACGGAAGAATTCAATAATAACTCCTCATAAATTCACGAACTTTTATGATCTAACACACACACACACACACACACACACACACACATTGAAATACTTCAATGACACTTTCCTTTGAGCCCCACCTTCACCAATTACCACACCATATTTATTTTTTAGAAACAAAGATAAAACTAGGCACAACAATCTAGTATTCAAAACATTTCTAAACAAGCCATTCTACTTATCATATAGATGAAAAGGGCAAAAATTGTAGCAAAACCATCAACATTCTTAATGACCCAAAGCTAACAACAAGATTACACTCTATCTTAAGCTTGAAGCCATGCATGTTGGTTGAAATATGAAGTGATAAAACTTAGACATCATTAAAGGTTGGGTTAATGGTAGATGGGGTTTTTGAGGAGGCAAGCTTAGATAGCGATGGACAAATTGTTATCACAATTCAAGAGTCCAACTACAAACCTATCACACATTATCCTTATCATTCAATCCCTCAACACCACTTCCTTTGATGCACACTTCCTCGACATTCTAACAAATTGCAACCTCCTCAACGCAGATTCCTCAACGCAGATGTGACTATGCTTCCAAAATAATAGAGGGCTCAAGAATCTCATGGCTTTGAAGGAATTTGACACCATTTTGGTCACAAAATCTGCACACACCACAACCTTGCACACAAAAGCTCACACGGTACTCATTCCATAGCACAAATGGTTTGGAAATTATATTAACATGTTTCTCATCCAACAAAGCATCAACCATTCGTGTCATTAATGTCTCTACAAAAGACCAACAACATCAACAAATGTTGCCCTCTATCACCACCTCAAACAAGATTTGCAAACAACATTAGGAGATTTCAACATTCATACCCAAAAATAATAAGAACATTGCAACAAACTACAACCTTTGATGCATAGCTTCTCATGCATGCAATATATTTTGGAACCTACAAAAGTGTATGGATCAACTCTCAACCAACATTAAAACCACTATTTCAACTGCAAGAACGAACTATTGTTACTAGTCTCATCATTACAATACGGGTACTTTCCAAACGACGAGACCAAGTTTGATTTTTAAATAAGAAAATGGAGAAAAATCTAGGCATCAATTTTAGATTGTAGAATCTTTAGAGGAACTAAGGTAGAATTGTTCCCTTCATAATCGAGGAATAAGACATTGTGTTGAGCCTCGGGGAGCTACCAATGCCTCTTATTTGTGAGAATTATGAAGAGGACATTTTTACTTGAAGGAATTTGACTTAATTCCTACTAGAAAAGTTGTTAGATTGTCGAGTGATAGGATATTGATGTATGCAGGCCCCGGGGCTATGTCGTCACACAACCCCCCCTAACTAGTGTCGATGGTGTTGTCTGCCCGTGCACTCTCAAGTAGAGCTTAGATGGCGATCTAGACAGACTCTGGATGGAGTATATGAAGTGTAGAAGGGGGTTTATACTCACAAGCACTGGATACCTTAGCTCATGGCAACCATGCCCATATATAGTACTGTAGGTGGTGTGGTAGACGTGTATACAATGACGGCGGTTACACTGCATAGACATGGTCATCGCCCGCGTATCAAGAACGTGGCCCATCGACCACTAATGATGGACCTGGTACGACCACTAATGATGGACCTGGTATCCGAGGGAATACTCTAGGGAATATTCCTCATACCGTTGCCTTGGGGGCTCCTACCCCCGAACCCCCGCTAGGGGGGCTGCTAGCCCCCTGGGACCCACCAACCGAGGCGATGCCCAAACCTTAGCTAACGCTGATACTGCTGACCATCTCCTAACCATCATCAATGGTCACAATAATGACCCCATCGGCGTCTAAGCCAAGGTTCCCACTAAAGTCATATGCACCATGGCTACTTCTCATAATGGGGGCCTAACAAATGTGCATTATACATCAAAGTGAGATACATGCTGAGAGGCAGGCATTGAGTGTATACTAACAATCCCCCCCTCCGGGGGCCAAAACCCCCCTCGGACTGTGCCATCACACCCCCTGTGTCATGCCATCGCACCCCCTTAAGCCGTGATGTCACCCCCCGAGTGAGTTATCTCTACCCCTAGTTCAATCTTCTATTAAGATTTCTCTTTAGGTAGGGGATAGGGACCTCACACCTGGTATGAAAGCCAAGTTCTTGAAGGCCGAGAGATAGAGTTAGATTTATCTTTAGGTAGGGGATGGGGGTCTCACACCTGGTATGAAAGCCAGGTTCTTGAAGGCCGAGAGACAAAGTTATATTTTCTCTTGAAAAGATTAAAGTGATTGTTTTTCGGGTGGTGAGTAACGAAGTGGGTTAGAGGAATCAGGTCATTATTATTCGAACTAGAAATCGAGGCAAAAAAAGGGCCCTTAAAGCACTAAAAGCACCCCAAATAAGCGCGAAAACGATTGCAAACCATATTTGGGCTACTTTTTGAGTGCCTAAACGATAAAATCATGAAAAAATCAGAGAGACAAAATTGTAGTGCTCCAAAAATACTATAGCTTTCTCATACACAGTTTTTCTAAATTCTTTTTGGAAACACATTCAAAAATAGGCTACGAAACAGGGAAAATCCTTCCAGAAAAAAAATTCATCTTGAGACAATGATGGAAAACAAGTTTTGAGACCTCTTCCATCTGGGATGCTACTAGTATGTACTTTTAAAAAAAATCTCTCTAAGAGGTCGTTCACGTGCGTGTAATGCCTAAGCTAATTAGTTCAAAAGGACACTCGTTTGACCCAACGAAGGGTACGCCAGGCCTCCTGAGGATATAACGGACTGTAAGAAAACCTGAAAAGCAAAAAAGAAACTGTGCTTGCTCATTAAAGAAGCAATTAGTAGCGTGTCAAGACATGGCGACGAACAAAGGGACTACGTGGGCCAACACCCTCAGTGAACCCAATGGCTGACATCTTCGAGCCATTGAGATCCATGCCCCAACTGCAACTCCCAATACCATTTTCCATGCCAATAACAAGTGTGTCATCGGGTTTTACATCCCTTGTCACTTCAATCCCACCGGACTTTGGTACTTTGCCTAACATTCCCACAAATTCTATAGGTACTACCAACCTTTTTCAACCCCTAGATGCTCATACCTTAGACATACTGACTAATCTCCTACATCCACTCATATCATTCCTACATCCACTCACATTCATGCACATCATTCCTACATCCACTCACATCCATTCACATCATTCCGACATCCATTCACATTCATTCACATCATTCCTACATCCACTCACATCCATTCACATCTAACCATGTTAAAAGTACAGTTACTCTACTTTCCATACTGACAGAACTTTCTAAGTCCGCCAATTACTTGGCTTAGTTAAAGGTAACTTTTTCTCGATTCCATTAAATCTAAACTTCCGTTCACTTTTTAGATCCTTGATCCTCTTCCAGAGTCCTTTCCCTGGTAATCTAGGGATAAGCCAATCATAAGTATTCACGCTCATCCAACTAAGCATGTTTCTGATCCTTTTCGGGGAAATCCTTTTCCCGTTCAGAATGTACTCCAGATTCTACTTTCCAGGAATCTAGACGTATACTTCAAATTTCCAAAAGTTAAATGTGTTCGAAATTCCTTTTTCTGATTAAGAATTAGTTTTCTCGATGCATTAAAATGAATATTTTCACATTCTTTCTCAAATTTCTCAAAATAAAATATACTCAATATTCTTCTTTTTAAATAAAAGATTCATGGGATTTACAAAATCAATTATATCCATATTTACTCTTTTAGTATAAACACTAATCCATTTATCTAAATGAATCAGTCTCATTGAAGGCACCTATCTCAAAGTCGACCATGATTGGCTAAAAATACTTGCTACACTTGACACCCTCCCAAATCGCAAACTCGGCATGCAATTCGTGCTCCCAAACGGCCATACCATTCATGAACCATTAAAAGATATTGCCTCGCTTCACACCTTGAGTGTAAATATAGCTCCACAACCTGAAACAACCACCCTTAGTGTCTAGATAGATTTTCCCTTTGGTAAAAACATGCAATGAAAGTGTGCCTTGCTGTCTCCCTTAGCTAGCCATAATCTTTTGCCATGGGAAACATGGGTCTCTTTGGACAAACCATCTCTCAAAATTGCCCAGCCAAAATTCAGTTGCCTAGTGGAAACCGTATACAAAGCGTTGGGTCCCTTACACAAAATGTATATACTGTCTCTAACCCATTGGCTTGTAAGTTCTATGTGGTTCCCACAGGTGAGATAAAAGAGGCAGTCATTCTTGGAGGAAGTTGGGTCCAAAATGCTACAAGTACAATCGACCCAGCTAACAACATACCCTCAAGCTTCCCCAGGGCAAGGTAACAATGATCCTCTAGAACAGGGAGTGCCTCGAATTTGATCCTCTGCCCCCACCAACTCCTTCCACAAAGGGTATTCTCACACCCCCGACAATAACTGGTAAGTCTTCCACTGCCACTGAACTACCACCAGAACTCAACCCACCAAGAATATGGATTGAACTCTCGACCGAGAATGGTCTACAACGGTGGCAAGCCCAATGTATCCTATGTTCCACACCAATCTCATATTGTTGGAGGTGTGGAAAGCTCTTGGAAAACCCACACTAACAAAAGAAGACACTTACATTCAAATATTACAAGAAATGCATCTATGTTGGGTATTTCATTTCTAAAATATCTATTGGAAATAACCAGTTGGAGTGCATATTTCATGTTATAGATGCAGGAGCACTCCAAGGCCAGATTATCATTAGAAAAGAGTGCATTGATGTCACTCACACTGCCAAATCAATTGGCATGAAAAAATGGCCACCATGGAAATCAATGGCCAAAAGGCCACAGTCCTCTTGTGTCCCCAAGAGGAAATTGTACACACACCCTCGCCCCCAAGTGCCCTTCCCCCTCATGGGCCATCCCCATCACCGGCAGTCTCCCTTGTGCCCACATCTCATGCCTCACCAAAGCCAGTCCTCCTTGGCCATTGCCGACACCATCCACCAATGATGACAATCAAGCCTCGTCGTCGTCGACATTGCCCCTTAACTCTACAACCTCGACCACCCACACTGCAAGCACCCCAACCTCATGTCTTTATCATGACAATCAATGGTGGGTGCCCAAAGAATCTTCTTGCCGTGCTCTTGGCTTCTATGATGGCTACGTAGAACTCTGGATCCCCAAACGGCCATCTCTGAAACTCAAGCGCAAGAAGCAAACAAAAACCAACCCTAAGCCAAAGCTTCAACGTTGGCTAGTCCCCCAACCGCCTATTACGAGCATAGGGCTACTATGTAAGCAACACTCACCTTTGGCTATGCAAAAATGCCTCTTGTGCTCATCCACCACAACAACTCCTCAAGAAGCTGCGACAAAAGGCCCCACAACCCGTCGGTTAAGCAACCCTAAGCACAATGAAGCCAACAACACTGGGTGCCTACCAATGTGCTTACATCTGGAGGCTTCCATGAAGGCAACACACCCCTATGGGTCCCAAAGCCACAATCAAAAGCCTATCCTCCGTGTCGACAACATAATCATAGTTCAACGCCTCGTCAACAAAAAACTTGGAAGCCTCGACAACCATGGACCCTCGTCACTCGGTAGCGATGGGTGCCCACACACCTCTTAGATGCCCAAGGCTTCCACGATGGGAACTCCATCATTTAGCTCCCACAGCTTAACCCTCTGCCGTTCGCCTAAACCACAACAACCAAGACAGTACCTGTCCAATCGACAACGATGGTTTGGTGCTCAACAACAAGTCAGCAAGTCCCCTCCTCCTCGACAAAATCCTACGGGCTTGCCCACACCCACCCATGGGTACTCAAAAGCTCAATTCACCCACCCCTTTTACCCAATGGAGCCTCCTTCACAAAGCTCGACCCCGCCCCTCGACTTCATCACCAAACCAAGGGGCAATGTGAGCTTATCCAACCACTCAAAGATAAACTCAAAGGTAAGCTCACAAATCTAGCCACATGGGCCACTGAATACAAAACCCTCCTTTGGGGTGCTAATCAATAAACACATTTTTATTAAGTCCCTAGGTGATTAGGACCACGGGCACACATTTTTCCCTTGCCCATGCACAACCCCTACAATTCTCACTGTTCTCTATCCTATGCGCACGCACCGCACAAAGCTTCATCATCGGCCATCCAGGTACATCTCCAAATGGAGGGGACCATGGTGGTGCAAGCCTAGCAAATGGTACGACCCATTGCCTGGATTCTCTAAATCACCTTCGCATCACCCCAATAACTGTGCTTCATGCCTAATCATTCCTACCCTTAATTTCTTCTTCAGCTCCACTTGTCTGGATCCTTGCCATTGACTACCACTCCTATCAACACAGGATCCCAGAGCTCCAATGATAAAAGAAGACAAAGCACAAAAAGAAACAGAGAGAACACCACAACCTAATGACTCAACATCCACGGGAGCCAAGATACCCATCATGGTGTCTTGACAAAGATGCTAGAGCTTCACGTGCATCGCCATCGACATACAACTCGGAGCGCAATAGTATCACTGCGTGTTGCCTCCTTGTCCCTCCGGAATTCCCCCCTCGTCACTTGCTTACTAACACCATTGTTTTACTAACACCTCCTTAATAATACCATCTCCCACTTAGATACTGGTCATTAAGTATTACCTGCTAGTCTACTCATTTAAGTACTATGACTCATGTCCCATTCGTCTCACAAAGGAGAAAAAAATAACAAAAATACAAAAAAAAACAAAATAAAGAGTACTACTCAGCACATATAAAAAAGCAAACTCATAAGAGTCCATATACGACTAGCTGGATACTTAATTGCCATTACTCCACTAACTTCTTTCCATCTTACTAACTCCCCCACTCCCTCTCATTTCTGGAAAGATAGGAGAACCAACCAAGTTCGACACTTCCCCCTGTGCCTTGACAACCTCTCATTGATGATGAGGACGCAATCGACTTTAGGAAGGAGAGTATGTTAAGCACATATTGGTTAACACATTCCTATGACAACTATGTCCGCACACTTATGTAATGGGCACCGGCACTATATATTGTAGATCCCATCATTTGATAGGAAAACACCCTAAAGATACTCCAAAGTATTGAGCTTCGAAGGATAGACAAGAGGATCTTGGTCAATTGGCCAAATCATAGAGAAAAGCCTTGTAATTATGTTTTGGGCACCCTGGGTCACCTACTCCCAAGCAAGGATGACCATGCTCCGAGCGACTGAAATCGAGCTGCAAACATCTCCGAGCGAGTGCAAAAAATTCAGTAACGTGTTTGCACTTCCGCTTTTGAAAGTCCTCACAAGTGCAAGGAGGGAGCTCAGAAATTGTGAGACCAAATGGTTTACACCCTTGGTGTGCGATCCCTCCGTGCGGACAAAAAATACGTATGATTCATTGCATAAGATGATTGCTTCCTGAACCACGACCCAAGAAGGAACAAAAAACAATGAATCTTAATTGAGATAGTCATTTGGGTTGAAAAGATTAATCTAGCAAGGTTTCAATTGTGTAGGATGTGATTAAAAAAATAGCAAGCCAATAAGTATGATTAAATAATGATGAGTGTATTAAACCAATAGTGCCTCAATTTATATGTGATCCTTGTAGCGCTTCAACTAATGTTTCCGCATGGTTGACAAGGTTAATCGTAAGACAAGGTCGTTGAACTATTAATTAGGTGACTTGTTTTTCATTAATAAGATCTTCTTCAAGCTTGCAATTTTACAATTGCTATTGGTTTCAATTATTGAGGCATGTCCCAAAAGAACCAGAGCAATCAAGCCAAGGGTTGTGGCCAATTTGTGGCTCTAGGCCGCGGGCTTTTTTTTAAACCATATAGGATATTATTGTCTTTTTAAAAAAATCTCGGAAGAACGAGGCCGTGCCGTGACCCAAAAACTGAATTTGAGCTAACATTGGGTCTTTAAAAAAAAAAAGCTCGGAACAAGGTCGTGCGGCCGTGTTTCCGAGAATTTTTTAAAAGACACTACGGGCATCGATTATGGCGTGGTATGTATTGGCGTCACCAGCAGCAGGCGGCTTCAGCATCTTCCCGGGTCCAGGTCCACGTCCTTGACGTCGTTGTAGTATAGGCAATATTGCTGCTGTAATTGTTGAAGCAGGCGTTCTGGATCTCATGGAAGGCCCATGCAACTCCCTCCGACAACACTAACGAAAACTGCATGGGTAGGCCTCGAGCGTTGGGTATCCACTTTGTTAGTGATTGCCGAGGCTACTTCCTGGTTCTGTGATGGCGAGAGCCCCAATTGTTGCCACGGGATGCCCTGGTTGTGATGGTTTTGAAACCAGCCCAACAACAAAATATTCTTGTTGACAAACCTTAGGGTTAGGCTTCAAAACCATGAAATGGATATCTTGGAGGCATGCTAGGCGGCTCAGAGAGCTTGGAATTCTCCAGGTTTCAGCAAATTCGAAAGCACAAGACCCCCTTCCTTCTGAAATGTCATTGGAGAATGCTCTACAAATGGCTGGCCCCTACATGAAGTTAGCCAACCCCAACTGCTCCATACCCACTATATAAGGGTGCTCCACAATCCATTCCATGCATCTGATATCTTTGTAAGAACCCACATGCTTGTGTACATACCTCGGCAGCTCACATTCAAGAAAACATACAACCACAGGGCCATGGTGATTTACAATTAGTTGGCATTCCATGTGCTAAAATGTTATGTCCACGGCCAACAAGGTAAAGTGGAAATCATTTTGGCCATCATTCTAAGCAAATACAAAATGATTTGTTTTCATCGGAGCCCATATGAAACGGCTTTTGGGAGAACCTTCCATGGCATCTCATAGACTTGATGCTAAGCAGAAGGCCTATACATGGGGCCTACACATGGCAGGACAACAAAGACTGGAGAGATGTTAAGTTTTTGGAAGGCAACTAGGTATATCTCCGCGAATTATGAAATTGAGGTTGAAGCAGGTGGTGGCAACAAGCGATGCCCAAAGCTTTGTTATAGGAGTTTCGGACCATTCTCGATCATCAAGACAATTAACAAAATCTCCATGAAACTTTGACTTCGAGCTAGTTGGACCATGCACAACGTGTTACACGTCAGTTGCTAGAAGTATTATGGAGGCCCATTTTCTACTGAAGTTCAAGACAACAATGTGATTGACGAAGCCCTTCCATGGCTATAAAATTGTGAGAACAATAGCATATTTACCCCATGGCCGCTTTCTAATACCTCAACAGACATGCTTTGAAGGCATGTATCCTATTGAACAAGATATTTTGAACTGACACTCACCCAAGATGTCTATAGAAACCTTACAGCCTACAAACGAGTCCCAAAAAATAATGTACCCAAAGAAATGGCATGAAAGGCACAAAAATGCAGGCAAGGCGGACAATCAAAAGAGCAGCTTGACAAGGAGGAGATGACAAGGTGGTGAGGGCCAAGAGAACATGCAATTGTTGGAGTGGAGACAAAGGTAGCAACACACACACACACACACATGATGTAGCAAGCAAGCAGATCTTTTCTTTTCGAGATTGTATTGATGGGATTCACTCGTTCTTTATTTCACTCGCTCCCACTCACTCGTTGTTTGGTATACCTCCTCTTGAGCGGCCTAGTGGGAATAGACTTGGAACTATAAGAGCCAATTTCTCTTGTTTGTTACTCATTCTCCCATTTATGCAATAGAAATGGAGTGTTCTCTCTCTCCCTCTCTCTTACAACTCTAATCTAGCATGTGTGGTGTGCTTAGGGTTAGGGTTTAGGAGTGATTAGTGCTAATCACTTGTTCTCTCATGCTTCCCTCCTTCTTCTCCTCTCCCTCTTGCTTGAGTGATTTCTTCACAAGAGAGCTTGCATCACCCATTGGATTAAAACAACTGTCTCGGTGTGTGACAATGAGTGCAGGAGGACGGCGGAGTGACAAAAGCGATTACGGTGGAGCTCTTTTACCTAGCTCCAGCTCGGTGGATAGGCAACTTCCCACGACATGTTAGGGTAGCTTTTCTTTAATGATTGGGAAGTCAAACCTGCATGGTTGTGGTTAGGAATTACCACCCCAAAAGAGTTTCGCACAAAAAATAGCACTTTGTTGATACAGGAACTAATCACAATCTACTGTCCTATGACATATGGCACTCTCTTGGGAGGCCAACCTTAGTGAACACCCCAGCCCATGTCACTACTATTTCCTCAAATTTAGTCCAATGTTTAGGTGCTGTTACAATTGTGTTTCACATTGGAAATAACCCCTTAGAAGGAAATTTTTATGGTATGCCTACAAGGACAATGCGTGAAGAGATCCTTCTAGGACGTGGGTGGATGGGACACAACCGGTGTCAAATTGATTGGGATGCACGAACAGCAACCGTGCAATTGGCCTCACGGCAAGTTACAGTCCTGATGACAGACGAAGAGCCCAAGTCACCCAATCACCCTCCATAAATCAACCACTCTCTCCTACCAACCCCTATCACCCTGCTCCCCTACGAACATAAAACTATGCCACCCAAAAAATGCCTCTCCTTCACATGAATACCTCATCACCTCAAAAGCCTCATCTGCACTGAGCTCCATAGCAACTCAAACACTTCAAATAGAGGCAACTAATAGTGCTAACATTGTAACACAACTAACGGCCCGCAAGTACATACTCGCCTCCACTGCACCCAACCCACTGATCCTCACTGTTAGGTGCCCAAGAAGATCCTTATTGCCCAAGGTTATTATGAGGGTCCTATGACTCTATGGATTCCCTGGAGATCCAATCTTCCCCCTCAAACCCCGATAAACCCCAACACTCATACCTCGTGTTGACCTCCAATAAGGCAACCACAGGTCCATAAAGTGCTAGAGAACCTCAAGCGAAGACCTTCGACGACGCAACAAAACCATCATGCTAACCATCTCGTCCTCACACCGCAACTACCTATAGGTGGGTCCCTAAACCTCTCTTAACAACTCAAAAAGTCTATGAGGGCAATCAGCACATCTGGTTAGCACACCTACCGCGAAGTGCACCATCCCTACTCCTAAGGTCCACACACCACAAAAGTTCCAATGGCAGCCAAAGATATCCTCTGTTGTTGCCACCAATACCACTACACGAGATAAAAGGGAAAGCAAATATTTAGGAGGAAGCCACCTCCGCTGTTGCCACCAATACCACTACGCAAGATATTTAGGAGGAAGCAAATATTTAGGAGGAAGCCACCTCCGCTGTTGCCACCAATACCACTACGCAAGATAAAGGGAAAGCAAATATTTAGGAGGAAGCCACGGCCCCCCACAACCCCGTCCACTGTCTCCACCAGTGATGTACCTTCATCCTTGGCTACTCCACCCCCACCCACAACCACTTGCTTCTCCAACACCCATTATATAGCCTCTCCCTCTGATGAATCCTCCAAGCTTCAAAAAGAGCTACCAACCTTGCCAAAACGTAATTGGAGCCGCCTTCTCACTCTTGCCAATTGGGCAAGAAGTTAAAACAAAACCCGCAATGGGGTGCTGGCTATACAGCCTTGGGGTACATACCTTGTTTATAGGGTGCCCTTAAAAAAATCTCTCACGTCAAAAGGAACGGCCCGTTCACTATTAGAATCCATGATCGTTCACTATCAATATGCTAATGGCCGTACCCTTATGACTCCATGGCCATTCACTCTTAAAATCCATGACCGTTCACTTTCAATATGCTAAGCCACGACCATCCACTATTAACACCCATGGTTGTTCACTCCCCATCTGCACACCCACGGCCATCCACTATTCACTCCCCTGACTGTACACTCCCCATCTGCACACCCACGGCCATCCACTATTCACTCCCTTGACTATACACTCCATGACTGTTCACTCCCCATCTACTAACCCATAGCAATTGTACTGTTCACTCCCCATCTACTAACCCACAACAACCATACCTTTATGTACCTCTGGGAAGCCATGCTCGTACCTTCTTTGGAAATATATATATAAAGGGCCCACCCACTTCATTTCACTCACTTTTCTCCTTACACTCTAGCCAAACTCTTGTAGTTTTTTCTCTCAAACTTTTACACCCTCTTGCCAGCTTTCTTCCCTCAGCCCTCATAGAGCAGCCCCAGACTCCTCTTATATGAAGTTCTTACTCATACCCCCGAGAAGACGAAGAGGCCTGCCGAGCTACCAATTTGACAAATATGGGAAGCATCCCCGACTCATCTTTCCCATTTGGGCGAGGCTCTCATGAAGCAAGTCATGGGCCATACAATCCACAGCTTCATGAAGAATACCCACAAGGTTGACCACAAATTGCTCTACTACACTGTTATCGGGCTATAGCAGACCCGGCCATTGTTGCTCGCTAGAGCAAATAGGGCTCGGCAACTTGCCCACCCTGAAGCTCGGGGGCCCAATCTCCTTAATTTCTTATACTTCATAGAGACTCATGATGCCAACCACGCCATAGGGCAGGTCAGAGATAATGAAGGCAATACCCAAATTGTCCACCTAAGCATTGATCTCGTTCGGGATGCCCTTCCATCTTCCCCACATCGAGACCAACCATACGTCAGGTACAACAATGTCATGCGCTACATGCGCGATGCCTACCTGGGGCCGACAACTAAATATGGAGTGGATTGGCAACATATCTCTCACCCCAAACTTGTGATGCCGACCAAGGCCCTGATTTTCTCCTCAACACTCGTTGGATGATCGATAGGTTCAACAGATGTAACCTGTACACATTAGCCTGTGTCCATCGGGGTGTCCCGGTTAATTGGGCAGAATATCTCCACAAAGAGCTTCATTTGGTCTGCTCAAACCCCTAGGGAAATCTCACAACATTCTCTCTCCTAATAACCAAGGTCATTTATCATGCTGCGGGCTGGGAGGAGCTACCGCAACCCATCTACATCCAAAGCACACCCCCTATCTCAGACCCCATACTGTCTCCAACCTCTCCACCCTCCAAATACCACCATGTAGATGCCCAACAACAAGAGGAACCTTGCAAATAAGCTACCGCAGAGAGAAAGGAGCTCGACTCAATGTTATGGCTCACCCTAACCCCCCTTGAAACACATCCCACAAGAGATTACCTGGTGAACCGCAACTATCATGAAGATCTTTCCAATGGCCGAGCTCGTAACCCTTGAGGTCTCCAAGCTCTACAACTCCTTAAGAAGCAATTCCACCACGGCTCCCGCAAAAAGCGTAGTCACACTGCCGCGTTGCACTACCAGTACTCGTCCCTCCTCTTACCTCACTTCACTCACACACACTCACTAGCATGCATTAGGAAGAGAGATTAGCATGAGGATTAGCAAGAGCAAGACTCAATTACACAATGGGAGAGTATATTGTATTATGAGAGAAATTCACTTATATACATGGCCATAAGTGTTCACACTCACTTAAACTATGGCCGGCCATGCACTTTAGGCTCATAAGAGGCCTAATGCTATTACAATGACTACTCTCATAATATATCCACCATGAAGTACGTCACTTGGGACTTCATCCTACATGCTATCACACATTCTTGAAGCGGGAATCCATAAGTATTCCGTCACACCATTATGAGCGCCATTCCAAATTGTAGATTTGGACACCATTACTTCATATCTTGAATGTATGACCCTTTGGTATATCTACCTTGACTCCTTGATGTAAGATAATGGTGGTAGTTCTTGTTAACCCTATGAATGGGTTAACATTTCCCCCTTCCTGATGCCGATCACATCCTCGTGTGATCACGTTAAAGACCTTTGTGTAGGGAGAATGGACAAGCTTTGTCATGGCTTTGATGTTAAGTGACATTCAATGGTCTTTGTTCCTCCACAAGGAATAAGAAAATCTAGTTAGTGAATTAAAAGGTTAGTGGTTTATTGGGAATTCCTAACGGGGTGAGGGGTGGGGTTTTTTGCAATGATTATAGTTTTATATTTGTGTGAGTATGTTTTTTTTTGGTGTTTTTTTCTCACTTTGTTTTTGGTAATCATAAGCAAGGTTACATGTGATTTGTGTTAATGGGGATGCTAAGAGATATTAATAATGGGAGAGAAGAGAGGGAGGGATACGAAGGAACGTAGACATAATCATCAAAACGAGATGGTGATTCTCAGTTCCTCATTTGATTCATTGAAGTGACATTGATCATTTGAAGAAATGAAGTCCCTTTGTGTGACAGGACTCTTGTCAAATATTGTTGAGTAGGACATGTTTTTGCATGCTTCTTCCCATGTGCTTTTTATGCTTTTATGTATATTTAAGTGCTTTTATGAAGCAGATATACATGAAGTACAAGAAGTGAGTCATATAGACTCTTATTGAACTGCTCTTTGTTGAAGTAGCCATTGGTTGGCGAGGATTGAAAGAATTACGTGGACCTGCGAGACTAATATAGATATCTTCACTAAGGATTGGAGATCATTGATTTGTGAAGATGGTAGCGTCATTTGGAGAGGTTTATAATTTGAAGGAAAATTCCAGGCGATGGGTTATACCATTGACCAGGCTTTTTCCCACCATGGTCCCCCCATCGAGAGATGTACATAGAAGTTGTCGATTGGTGAGGCTTTGGTGCAAATATCCTCTAGTGCATGAGTATGGATATGTACTCATGGAGTAGCTACTACATTAACATAGCCAAAAGAATAGTAAGCGATAAGCTTAAGAAGATATAATGGCTATTGAAGATCCTTGGGAGTTGCTTGTGATATTCTACCGCTTCTAGGTAGGCCATATGTGTGACTCCCTTGTGTTTGTGTTGTTTTTTTTTTTACTACTACCTTGTGAGCAACAAGTTCTTGTGGCTACTCTTCTTTTTTAGAGAATAGGTTTTTATGTTTGTCGCATAGCTTTTGCACTTACACTTAGCCAGAGGGGTGAAAAGAGAATTATGAGTTTGTCTTTGATGTGCTCATAAGTCTCCATTGCAAATGTAGGAATTGATTCTTAAATTTTTGGCTCAAATGTTTTCGAGGAGGTAGGTAAGACTGCTAGTTGGTTACCATTGGGGTTGCTTGAACACACAAGCTCTTGTGTAGGTGCTAAATGCGCGAGAGTGATTGAGTGACTTGCTTGGTGTTACTTGGGCCTCCATTCTTGTGTCAAACTTTAGGTGAAGCTGTTGGGGTTGAAGTTGGTGGTGAGGCTTTCTTCATGTTGTTCAATTTTGGTAACGATGTGATGGTATTACCTTCATAATATCCTTGTTGAAGCACGTGCACATGCACCCATCTTTGATGAACATTATAAATTGGTGGATTTGATGCTTTTGGTACTGAGGTTTCCTTCTTTGTGCAAGCTTAGGGGACTTTTTGATGCACTTGGGAATCCAAGCTTTAGTATTATCTTGGTAGTACCCTTGTGCTTGCAATAATCTTTTTGGTACCCACACTTGTTGACTTGGTGGAGTTCTTTGAGGAACTCGCATAGGCTTTTGTGTACGATATTGTAGTGTACTTCTACCTTTCCTTGGCCTCTGAGTGCTATGTTGAGAAAGAGGCTTTTACTGTCAAGGCACCCAAATTTTATTGGCACCTTTATAGTAGCCTTGAGCTATAAGTAGCTTCTTCTCCACCCACTTTTTGATACCATTAAGATATCTTGATCTTGGCTGTCTTGGTGGAGTTTTCTTTTTGGTGGAAGTAGAAGGTTTTGGGTCCTCCTTCACATTGGTTGGTGCTTAGGTTGTAGGTTTGAGACTCATGGGTATTTTTTATGATGAGGTTCGAGTCTCTTACAAAGTAGTATTCGATGATGAGGCTTTTGAGCATGTGGTTGTCTCCTTTGGTGAGGTTTGTCGATGGAGGCATAGGCTCCGGGGCTTTTCCTTTGAGTTCCTTGCTAGAGATAGCTGCTTACGCGGGGGAAACTTCTTCAGGAGTAGTTGTTTGCGAAGTTTTGGCATCGAACTTTGTTGATGAGGATGGGGTTGAAGGAGTAGATGCTTTATCAAACTCGGTCGTTGATGCAGATGATAGGTTATTGTGTAGAGGAGTTTTTGTGGAAGAGGCTTGTAACTTTTTGCATTCAGCATCATAGAAATCCATTAGGGTTGGATCCTCTTCCTTGTAGTGTGGTATTGTCAACTTTGTTTCGTTGACCATCATGATGACCCTATCGATGGCAAAGCACAGTGGTGCTTGGGTAGTAATAGTCCATTTACGTCCCAAGATCAAATCTTCTTCCAACACATACTCAACCACAAAAAACTTGCAAGTAAGGGGGTTAATTTCAATATACATTTTATGTTCAAAGTACTCCTCCAAACATGGTATGTTCAAGTCTTGTGTAAAGGGAATTCTTTCAGGATGAGCCATGAGTGTTGGTTGACCTAACAAATCCCATAACTTGAAGGTCATGAGATTATGTTCTCGTGTTGGATAAAGCTGTGCTTGAGCTGTAGTGATTTTATTGGAAAGTTCCAATCCAACTAGAATCCTAGGAATCTTTTCAGTAAGATATGTTGGAAGTTCCAGCTCCTCCAAGGTCTCTTCCTCCCGTAATGCCTAATAGCACTTGTATGATGCCTACAAGAGTGTTCAAGGTGACGGTTTGCATGGATTCATCAATTGAATATAACAAGTCATGTATCCAAGTTCCACCAAGGACAACATCATACTCAAGGGAATCTAGGGTAACATGGAATGTAAATTCCACATCTCCACCTATTGTTTGAGTAGCATAGCTAAAGTAACCAGGAACTTCAATGTTTTATCCATTGGCTCCTCTTGCAAGACCATTATCTGTAGGGATGAGTTTAGGTTTTCCCAATGACACCCAAGTGTCTACTGTCATGATGTTATGACTAGATCAAGCTAATCAATGCGCGTTTGTGCTTAACATCATTGCCTGTAGGGAAATCTAACCATACCATGATAGAATCTTTAAGAGGAACCATGGATGTTTCTGTTTGTGTTTTAGCTTCAAATCTCATTTCTGTTTCATATTCCCATTCACTTTCTTCCTCTTTTTGACTCTTCATTTTTTCAAGAGTACCCAATATGTACAATGACACACTTGGTCCTCTAACAATTCTAACTGAGTTCTATTTGGAAACTTGTGAATCCTCACAGTCACGTTCTATGGAGCTCTTTATGTCTCGGTATAACTCATGTTGAGCCCTTAAAGGTGCAAGTGCTAATGCTATACTGGCTTCACCATGAGAGAAGAACATTGCTCCAAATGAGGTTTTTAGAGACTGCTTTAATTTCGTAAGGGATTCATCAAATTCCTCACATGCTTCCTCAACCGCATAATTCATGCAATCTGTCTCTAACGACTCTTCTGTGGAGAGTATGTCTTCCTCTTGAAAGGGGAAGTGGTACTCCTCCATGGAGGTTTTATATTTTGGTTTCTTTTTTAGTATTGGCATTATGAGGCTCAATCACAACCGGTGATTTTGTAAGACACTCAACCATGCTAAGCATGCTCTCCTAAGCTTGATTTTTGTATTTTGCATCATGTCGTGTGATCCATGATTTTCGATTTGGGGTGATTGGGCGGGTTCTAGTTTCTTGATTAGTCTATTAAGTACACTAAGTGACGAATCAGAACTTGTTTCATCCTCACTAAGTGACGTACTAGAACTTGTTTCATCTTCTGACTTTCTTTGGATCGTCAGGTTTTCTTTATGTTTGCCCATGTGACGAGATCAAATTCTCTTTAGGGCTTTTGTATCCTATGTCACACATACGGGTTTTGTGGTTTGTGTAGTGACCTTTGAGGTGGATGCTTCTACATCATGTGTAGCTTTTAGCTCTTTTGGGTTTATGTCCCCTTTTGGGTTTATGTCCTCCACCCACAGGCTCCTTTTTCTTGTCCTTTAATTCAGCTTTGGTTTTAGAGAGTTTAATGCCCCTTGTTTTTCTTGGGTTTAGAAGGTTTTGTTTTCTCTTATGGTTTTTGCTTTAAGGCATGTTCTTCTATCCATTTTATTTCGAAGTGTTATCTTTTTCAGTCTTTTTTACTATCTCTCCTACCTTAGTTTGTAAGCGTGTAAGCACATTTAAGGGTACCACGGACAATTGCTCGTTTTGTGCACTTAAGATGTTAAGAGTTTTATTTTGTGAGACAAGTTGCATTGAAGCAACCCATCTTGGGAAATCTTGGAACATGTGATCAATGCCACATCGCTTACACATGGGTTGCAAAGTTTCAATGACTATATGAGCATGGCAGTATTCCAAACTATACAGTCAGCCACCTTGTGAGGTCCACGACAATAGAAACACTAAAGTATTCAATTAATTGCTTCTTGAGCAGTTTTTGTCTTTCAACTATTTCTTCTTGGTGCACGGTTGATGGAGGTTTTGAGTCAATTTTGTTAATGAATTGGGACACTTTGTAGTATCATGACCAAAGGATTTACAATATATGTAGTATAGAAAAATAGGTGCCTTGTATGCACAATGGGGATTGGGATGGTCGTAGTGATTGCACTGAACACACAAGGCATTTTGCTCCTCACTTGTAGAGGCATTAAGGATGTTTGGCTTTCAAGGATCTCATCCTCTCTTAGATATGTTGATTGAAAGCTTTTAAGCAAGGCTGCACATAGAATTCAGGGAATGACAATTCCAAGATCAATCGTTCTTTTGCCATTACTTCACTTGGTTTAGATGAGGAAAATCTTGTAGCATGATCATCTTCCAGCATGTCATCTAAACGTAATGCTTCTTTACAACATTGATCGAATGTTTTTGGGTTGGATACAATGATCAAGTTATGTAAGTTGTTATTCTTTAAGCCCATCATGAAATATCTCTTCAATTGAGAATCGTTTAATTTTTCCCATGACTCACATCATGAGTCCAAGAGTTTAATCCGAATGATAAAGTCTCTAATGATTTCGTTTGGTTTACGCTCAATTGAATAGAGTTCTTTCATTGTACTCCACCGATCACCTTGTGTTGAAAAGCTGTGAATAAAGGCTAACTTTAAGGTTTTGAAGTTTGTCTTGATCGTCGGCATCAATGTGAGTGATGAACCATCGCGACTAGCTTTTTTCTCTAAGCATAGATTCAACACATGTACCTTGGTGGGACAGTTTGGATTTACAAAGGCTTCATATCTCTTGTCAAACATTTAAATGAATTGAACAGTATCAGTTGTTTCATCATATTTGCCCATAATTTTAGAAATTTGTACGATCGTACTTTTGTATTAGTCATTGAGGCCGTATGTGACTTCTCTTGATGGTAGGAACTCACTGAGTCCTTGGGCTACCTCCCTTCCTAGACTAGTCAATATGTCCAAGGTGGTGTAGGCATCCAAGGGTTGGAAAGGGTTGATACCTATAGGAATTGTGGAAATGCTAGGTAAAGGACCAAAGCCCGGTGGGATTGAAGTGGCATGGGGTGCAAATCCCAATGACACTCTTGTTGGTGGTGTAGGCATCCAAGGGTTGGAAAGGGTTGATACCTATAGGAATTGTGGAAATGCTAGGTAAAGGACCAAAGCCGGTGGGATTGAAGTGGCATGGGGTGCAAATCCCAATGACACTCTTGTTGTTGGCATGGCAAATGGTATTCGGAGGTGAATTTGAGGCATAGATCTCAATGGCTCGAAGATGTCAGCCACCATTGGGTTCAGTGAGGTTGTCGACCCATGTAGTCCCTCTATCGTTGCCATGTCTGATGCTCCTTAATGAGCAAGCACACATGTTTTTTTTTGTTTTTTATATTTTCTGATAGCCCGTTTTACAGCCTTGAGAGGCCTAGCATACTCTTCGTTGGGTCAATCGTTTGCCCTAATTAGCTTAGACGCTACACGATGTGAACCTCTTAGGGATATTTTTCTGAAAAAAGTGCATGCTAGTAACTTCCCAGATGGAAGAGGAGGTCCTAAAGCCTATTTTCCATCACTATCTCAAGATGAAATTTTTTTCAAGAATTTTTTTCCTATTTCACATCACATTTCTGAGTGTTTCACGTCGTGAAATGCTTATGGTTTCACGCCATGAACTCTGCTTCACAAAAAAATTAAATTTGATTTTTTTATACTATTTCATGCCGTGAGATACTTAGTTGTCACGTAGGCTGTAACGCCTGTGATCGACGGCGGTAGACCAGATGGCCAAGGACGTGGCCATCCGGGGTTCAGTGGGAGAGGACGCCCATGCGGAGTCATGGGCGGCCAGGCTGGTGTGGACGGCAGGCCAAGCTGGTGTGGACGGCAGGCCACACACTATATAGCCTGGGGGATGAGGGGCAATCCTCATTCTTCCTCTATGGTTGGGTGGTGAGCCAGAGGCCGTCCCCTCCTGTGGTAGCGCCCGTAGCCTGGGGGATGAGGGGCAATCCTCATTCTTCCTCTATGGCTGGGTGGTGAGCCAGAGGCCGTCCCCTCCTGTGGTAGCGCCTGTAGCGGTGTTACAGCGATCTAACATTCGTGTTTCACGTCGTGAAATGCTTAGGGTTTCACGCCATGAAAAGGACTTCATAAAGAAATTAATTTTTATTTTTATTTTTATTTTTATTTTTGGCCACGGATCCCTCGGCCGTGAGACCTTAAGGCGAGAGTGCAAAAAATGGCACGCATGAACCATTTTTTGACTCTTTTTTTAGTCTAGTAGGAAATTCAAATTTCCTTGTTGGGGGGGGGTATTTTTTAAATTTTAAATTAAGGAGATATGGGCATTTTCCCAAAAAGATAAGTGGGAATCAAAAAAGTCAACCTTTTTATGACACCCCCTTACACCCTTTATAAATGACCCCCAAAATGGACAATTTGACAACTCATGGGCATCTACTCATTGAATACTCCTTAGCCTTAATGAGTTATGTAAAAAAAGTAATTAAGAATCAATCAAAGATTAATCTTTTCACTAATCTTTCCCTCTTTTACACTAATCAAAGACTTCTAATTAACTACTAATCCCTAATTAATTCACACAATTGAGCACATCATTGAATAGAGCAAGGGAATGCTAAGCTATGTGCATCAACAAATGTGTAAATTAATCTAAAATAGGAGATTAATTAGACTCTTAATTTTAGTCTCTTCTTTTATGGCAAAATTATATAAAAGAGAGTCGAATTTCTCTAATTGACAAAGAAATTGATGTAATTAGGTGTTTTGAAGCATGTAGATGCTCTCAAAACACTCAAAAACATTAATTTCAACTACTTACATGATCAATTTGGACCCAATTAACATATTTTCTAAATTTTTTATCTCTTGAACAAGATTTTAATTACCCTTAATAACAAAAACCAGTCCACTAAGAGAAATAAGTCGAATTCAAGGGGTTTTTTTATGGTTTTGAGAAATAACACTAAAGAGAGCTAACATTCACTAAAAATTACATTCTATTGCATTGTTTGATGCAATGGATGCAAACTAAGCCTAATACAAACTATGTGTAAGCCCTAAGAACCATAAAAACCACATTAACAACAACAAAAACAATAAATTAAGCAAAAAACATTCTTTACAAAAATAAAAAAAGAGAGCTATTCTATACCAAATCACCATCAAATCCACATCTTTTTCATGGTAAACCATTGATCAAGACAATGGGCAATGGGTAATGCATAGATTAGAGAAAAAACGATGAAAAAAGCCAAGGGATGGCTCCCCAACAACAGCGGTGCCAAAAATGTTATGACTCACCCTAACTCCCCTTGAAACACATCCAATAAGAGATTACCTAGTGAACCGCAAATGTTGTGAGGATCTTTCCAATGGCCAAGCTTGTAACCCTTGAGGTCTCCAAGCTTTATAACTCCTTGAGAAGCAATTCCACCACACCTCCTGAGCGTTGTCACACCGTTGCGTTGTACTACCGGTACTCGTCCCTCCTCTCACCTCACTTCACTCACACACACTCACTAGCATGCATTAGGGAGAGATATTAGTAAGAGGATTAGCAAGAGCAAGACTCAATTGCACAATGGGAGAGTATGTTGTATTATGAGAGAAACTCACTTATATGCATGGCCATAAGTGTTTACACTCAAACTATGGCCGGCCGGGCACTTTAGGCTTATAAGAGGCCTAATGCTATTACAATGACTACTATTTTGTCACACCATTACGGGTGCCCATCCAAATTGTAGATTTGGACACCATTGCTTCATATCTTGAATGTATGACCCTTTGGTGTATCTACCTTGACTCCTTGATGTAAGATAATGGTGGTAGTTCTTGTTAACCCTAGGAATGGGTTAACACTCAAATCTATAGAGGAGGAAGAAGCCCAATGCAAAGCGCAAGAAGAAGAAGACATATGCCGTACAACCCAATTCTTTGATGAAACCCTCATCAAAACCCCTAGCCCCAGAGGCCACCACTTTCCCTCTCCACCCCCAATTTTTCCAAAGGAAGGACCCTCATCACTCTCCTCCTCTCAATAGCACACCATGGATACCTTGTGTTGGGTCCACGATGCTGGTAGTTTCCACTCCCAATTCGCATACTCTGAGGGAATTAGATCAACCCATGGCACCATTCCAAATTTTGCACAAGGCTTTTCCAACCTCGCCCACACGAGCTAGTCACCTCAATGATAGGTTATATGCAATGCCAGCAAGAACAGGTGATAGCTGCCCACCAGTAGTGCCCTTGGCCAAAGCGGACCAGCAACAAACCCAAGAAAACCTCCAGGAAGACACCCTCGCCAACAAACAACTACATGCAGCCCTAGAAAATAGAGAAGAAACCCTCGCCACCGTCACACAAAGCTTCAACTTCAACTCCTTCAACTCTAGGCAGCTCAAGAGGCTACCCGCAACAATGCCACACAAGCCCTTTCCCTTGAGGGCCCACAACAAAACCCACGAGCTCCTGCATAGAGCCAAAAATGCAGAAGATGACTGCAACTACCTTCAACTTTCCTTCGACCAATATCGATAGGTGGCAAAGTCCACATTACTCTAGAAAGATGCCCAGCTTTACAGGCTGCAACAAAAGCCCAATCTCTCCAACCTCCATCCCCACCCTCCGGGCTGGTGACCAGCACAGTTGAGCATAAGGTTAATGCAGTCATGGACTCGGCCATTGAGTTGCCAACCCTTGCCACCACCCCCCCCGCACCTCAACATGCTCCAACACAAAATATTTCTCGATGACCCCACCTCCTCCACCACCCTCTCCTATCTCCTCAGCAAACTCCCCTCCCACTATAACTATTCTAGTCACTCTTTTCTTCCAGAATCAAATCTCCTTCTCTGACACCACTTACCTCTTCACACTCCCCCTCACACTCCCCATCCACCCCCTTGCCACAAACCTCATTAATTGGGCAAACCTTCTACGGTATGGGCATGCCACCAATAATGATGACACCACAATTGACATTTGCATTCCCCATGGCCTCTGCCCATACCCTTATGTAGCCTCCAAATCCACAACAACCCTCTACTTCCTGGAGCACCATGGTTGGGAAACCATCTACTGGGCTTACAAATCTCTTTGCTACTAGGAGCTCCCACCTTATTCTCCCTATGGGCTTTTAGTCCTTTACCAAAGGTGTTACCTTAGTTGCAAGTCATTGTCGCCTCTGGGATTATGAAATTCAATGATCCTCATGTGGCATATCCTTTTGACATATTCCCAATGAGACAAAAGAAGCTCGGGCCTTCTTCTACTCCATCCTTGTGACTCCGAAGACAACAACAACAACGATGATGGCAAGGATGGTACCAACTTGCCCCCCCCAAATGATCCCCCCACCTCTAAGTCTCCCCCACATCACCCTCCACCCCCGCCTTATCACCAATCCCAACCAAGTCATAGCTCTCAACCCCCACCCTGCCCACCTCACACAAGTGAGTGCCCACCACGACCGCTCCTCAACACCCCCCACCTCTTCAACCATCACCCTACCACTTTTCCCCTCACCATCCATCACACCACCTCCAGGTTTCTCTCCATCTCTATCACCCACACCTTCTTCACCCCCTCCAACCCCCTCCATCTCAACCCCGGCCACCCCAAACCCATCAACGATATACCCTCAACATCGGCAAGGTCACCCCCTTTCCTCGACGCCACCCCCACCTCACTTCAACTACTCCTCCACCTCCGTCTCACAATTCCCTAATAACCTCCCTTCCCCCACAGCCTTGGAGGAATGCGAGATTCCCCCGCCACCCCCGCAAGAACATGAAGAGGTGGATCTACCACTCAACCCACTTAATTTGCGTGACCCCTTGGATTGCATGGAGTTCAAGCAGGCCTTCGATATCCTACTCGTTAAACAACTCCAAAGAGTACCCATCACCAAGTTTAGAGATCATTTGGACATAAATGTCCTCCAGCCTTACCTCGACGCCAAACACAATGTATGGAAGCACCAACATTTGCACACCAACAACATGGAGGTTACAAGAGACCCCCTCGGACACCCGGCCCATCACATTCAACCTTATGGAAGAGCAACTCGTCTGGTGTCGACCATTCCTGCTAAAACCCTATGTCTAGGTGAAATACAAGAAGGCACCCCACCACTTGCAGATCAATCCCACATACCTACCCATCGCAGACGCTGGGCTCAAGACCTATTCTGATGATAAGAGCAATCGGCGAACCCCAAATTGCGATTCAACTTCCCCTAGTTTTCCCTACCTACGTCCCAGAGCCCATACACAAAGGCCAACATGCTAGCAAAGATGCATGCTTTTAGTGGCCAATATGATCAAGTTCCCAATCCCATTGTAGTGGCCAATATGATCAAGTTCCCAATCCCATTGTAGTGGCCACAATTAAATTGTTCAACCTCATCATCACACTCCTAGAAGCATTTATAGAGTGGAACCACTACCAAGAGGGCGGTCAGGGCCTCGTCTTCAACCTCAACAAAGGCCCTACTTTAAAGCAATTGCTCGGCTACTATGAACGCATGCAATGGATGCCCACCTGATGACTCCAAACCTTCAAGAATATGCCTTCTTAACCAGCTACAAGGCCTTTCACCAATCCTCCCATATCCCAAATTGTGGTACAACTTCATCATAACATATTCCATCTACTACTATTCATTTTACTTGCCAGCTCTAAGGATGGATCTGAAATGGGGAGAGGGGTATGTTAACCACAACTGGGTAACATTTATTCTCAAGCGTGGTCACACTTCATGTACCTTATTTTTATGTAAACCGTAAGCGCTTCAAGTAAAAGATATATGGGATGACCGAGCATACTACTTGTGTAATGCCGGCCACAAGAATGAGCCTAGGTGCCTAGGTGTATATAAGTGACTTATGAAATATGAAAAGGGACAATCCCATTATCATATTGGAGTTTTCCTTCTCTCTCTCTCTCTCTCTCTCTCTCTCTCTCTCTCTCTCTCTCTCTCTCTCTCTATCTATCTATCTATCTATCTATCTTGTGGCTATGGTGGCAAGCTTATGTATGTTTATGCTTGCTTGCTTGATTGTTGGTGTGTGCATGTAGGTGATGGTTTCTTGGCTTGCTTCTCCTTCTCCCTCATCTTGTCCCCTCCCTCCTCATCCCACTCTTGCACACATAAAGGCATAGAGTAGGAGTTCAGATCTGCATAGCTCCCTCTCTCCTTTCTCATTACCTCACTTGTGGAAGCTCCACTTGAGTGACACAAACAGCGGTAGAGTGAGCCCCTAGCGGCCTCATATAGGGGAGTTAGCCCTAATTAGGGTTAGCTAATTGCTAGTTTTCAAACAGACCCTTGCATAAATAGCATTCTTTCTCTTCTCATCACCCTCTCTTTTGTGCAAGGAAGCATGTTCGAATCCGTGAACAATACTATTGACACGGACCCAGCCAACGCATAATAGATTGCTTTATGGCAATGCATGATAGATTGCTTTATGTATCTCATGATAAAGGTAGAAGACTGGTGCTTTTGTGTTCACTAACTATAGTGGGAATTTAATAGCTCTAACTAGATGATTGAAGTGTATAGCAATATGCTTATTCTCTAGTAGTTCCTATACCAATGCATTGATTTCATTTCATTTTACTCTTTAAACGTGTAGTTCTTAGCAAAATCAAAAATCAAAAACACATTTTCTAAATTACTTTTCTTGCCATTTATACCTAAAAATGTGTAAAATAACCTTTTGAGTATGTTGCTGCAGTAAGTTCATGATTCTGCAAATAAGAAGCTCCTTGTGAGATAATACCTTTCAAGTTTTCTTTTCTCCTTGTTTATTTAGACTAGCATTAACATCTTCAAACAACTTAATAACACTATTTATGTCTTTATTCTTCCCTTGGGCATAATTTCATTGCCTTAACACCACAATTTTTACATTTTTTCCATGATGCAATCTGGCTTATAACGCATGCTATTCAATGGCCTTGGACATGGACAAGATTCCCATAGTTGTGTGACCCCATTGAATGCATGTTGAGATGCTACATAGCTATCCATACTATACAATAGCAAATCTGACAAACACATTTGTAGGTTGGGCCATGTAATCTAAATACCTCCATACGAAGCCGGTTCATGGTTTCCTTTAAGTATAGTATTTGAACATGGGAAATGTGATATCATGTATTCCTATCCTTCAACTTACACACAAAGAATGGTTTCAACTTCTCAAAACAACGCTGCCCAATTTTTGCCTCTGGTAACATTGACTTGAATCTCATGTAAAGGTCAATCTACATGGAGAGAATGCAAAGTAATTAATTCTATATTGCATATTACAGCACCACGTAGAATGCAATTCTATTATATAGTGCTAGTATATATGATACCCTACTGCTATATTGAAGCAGTATAATGATAGCCTATTGTAATATATAGTGTTATATAACAATATAAATATATTCTATTATATGGCATAAAGTTCTCTATAGTATATATAGCACTATATATATAGTGCTCTGTAGTATATATAGCACTATATAGTACATTATACATATTATGTTAATATGTGCTATATAGTAGTATTATATAACTATATAGTGCTATAATATTATATATATTATGTTATATATGTGCTATATAGCAACAGTGATGTACTATTACATTATATATAGCAATAGTAAATATTGTATGTATACATACTATAAAGTGCTATATAGAAATAGTGATATAACTATAACATTATATATAGTGCTATATAGCAATAGTATATATATATATATATATTGCTATATAGCAATAGTAAATATTGTATGTATAGTGTTGTGTACTACTATATAGTACTACATAGCGATGTCAGTGCTATATAGTGGTATAAAGTACTAGAGAGTGGTATAGTGTTGCTATACATTGCTATATAGAAAAAGTATTATCTAACTATATAATGTGCTATATATATGTGTTTTGTAGTATCACATTTAATATATAGCACTATAGTGCTATATATATTATGGTATATGTTATAGTGATGTATAGCAATACTACTATATAACTATATATGTGTTGTATGGCAATAGTGTTATATAACTATAACACTATATAGTGCTACAGAGTAATAGTATATATTCTATGTATAGTGCTATATAATACTACATAGTGCTATTAGGGCTAATAATTAATAGTTTTATATAGTGGTATAGTGTCGCTATGCATTACTATATAAATAGCAATAGTGTTATATAACTATATAATGTGCTATATATATTATGTTATATATATGTTCTATATATATTATGTTATATATATGTGCTATATAGTATTACATATATATAGTACTATACAGTGCTATATAGCAATAGTATATATTGTATGTATAGTGCTATATAGTGTTATCACAATGCTAATAAATAGTGGTATAAAGTACTATATAATAGTGTTATAGTGCCACTATATATTGCTATATGTAGTGTTATATAGTATTATGAAGTATTATATAGTGGTATAGTGCCATTATACATTGCAATATACAACAGTATATAGTGGTATAGTGCTAATGTATAGTGTTGTATAGTGATAACGTCTACTTAGTGCTATAGTGGTATGGTGTTGTTATATAGTGCTGTCAAAGTCAATGCTAGTTACTTATTAAGCATTTCTATAGTACTAAATATTTTAGTAATTACAAGTAATTACTCAATCACTAATATGTGGCAACAGTTGCTACTTAGTGCTATATTGGTATGGTGTTGTTATATGCTAGTTACTTCTAAAGCATTCCTATAGTTCTAAATATAGCAATAAATGGCTATCCATTACAAGGAATAACTCAGTCTCACTAATATGTGGCAGCCACCAATGGCTTGAGGTTGACATATAGCATCAATAGACTATAGAAGCTAAGACCTACATAGCATCCAATGGTATATGTACTGAGTATGTAAAAGGGTACAATGGGTTACCTGTAAAATTCATTAAGATAATGCATAGGGTGTATTATGTATTTCTTTACTCTAATTCATTGATGATAAACATCCTTCTTGTTGGGTGACACATGTGTCTCTGTTCAAAATCGACTAGCCAAATCCCTTATATAAGTGCTCAAAATGTCATTATGTTGTTGACATTTACACATCCAAAGCTAGATCGCTAGACCATGCTACATCCTACTCTTAGCTACATATAGATTTCTCTGTGTATCTTTAAAATTTTGGAAACTTTATCCATGTTGATGCCTTCCATTTTCTCCATTGTATTTATCACCATGTTTAAACTACTTCATTTGACAAAGAGTTTATTGTTTGATCTTGGATTCTTCACTATTTATAAGGAGTCTCGTGAGTTTATCATTTGATCTTAGATCCTTCACTATTTATAAGGAGTTTCAAGGGCTGAAACTATAGAGGATTGTGAATCATGATCCCAAATATATGGTTAAATATGAGGATTATTAAAAACATGGGACAATATTCCATTCATACTCACTCTATCAAAACTTCTTGTCTTCAAAATTGTATTTACAATGCTACTTGTAGTCTTCTTCATCTTTGCATCATCAACATAGGAATCCTCTGTTCTCTTCCAGATTTCCTCCTCTCTTCTTCTCTTCCCATGTTTATGCTTTTGTCTTTTCTCATAGTCCCTTATGATCTCTAACTCAGGGGATGTGGAGGCATCTTGTCTAGTGGAGGTAACCCAAGGTTATACATCACTCTCCAAACACTGATGAACTATTTGTCACCACCACCAGCAAACAAAGAAGCCTTCCATTATAACTAAGAAGAGGGAAAGTCTAGGCACAAAAACAACAAGGCACCAAACAAACAAAAAAAAGAGAGGAAGATGTCGAGTAAACCGTTTAGAGTGCTTATGCTATGTGCACACGTTTTGTAGAAGTAACTGAATTGAATTCTTTAATAATAAAGAATTTTAAATTTTTTGACATTCCTACAAATTGGTAAATAGCATTGGAGTTGCCATATATCACGATACTATCCAAGACACTACTTTTTGATTCACCTTACCATGCTTTCACCCATACATTTGGTCCCTCGTTATTTTTTATAGTAGCAAGATTGAGTAGATCTCCCATTGGTATTATATATAGTGGGGCGAGTAGATCCTCCACAGTGGGGTGAGTAGATCCTTTGTAGTGGCAATGATGGGATTAAGTAGATCTCCCATGTGTGTCATTGGTTTTTGGTCCAACCTAAGGGCTCATACACTCTTTTATGCCATGAAGATCGAGACGACCTATGAGTACTAAGTGGACAATGACTGTATCTTTTTGTAAAGGACTGCCTTTTTACAGTAGCAAGATTGAGTATATAGTGGGGTGAGTAGATCATCCATAGTGGCAATGATGGGATTGAGTAAATCTCCCAGGTGTCATTGGTTTTTGGTCTAATCTAAGGGCTCATACACTTTTTTATGTCATGAGACCAAGACCTATGAGTACCTTTTTTTGGTCTAATCTGAGGGCTTATACACTCTTTTATGTCATGAGACCTATAAGTGGACAACAACAATATCTTTTTGTAAAGGACTATCATTTTTTGAAAGATTATGATTTTTCAAATGTAAAATTGAATTGTGCAAAGCATGTATGTATGAGTGAAAGCTAAATAGCAAATTCAATTATGGGTGTGTAATCACCAAATCAGGGGACTAAATGGTTGGGTGGAGGCTATCCCATTGGGTCGGGCAGTGTTAGGCTTGGCCAATGGATTTGGTGAGAGTTGAACGAATTAAATACTAGAAAGTGGGTAGTAGGGTGGACCCAAAAATACAAGTACTTTCCAAATGATGAGACCAAAAGTGAATTTTAAACAAGAAAATGGATTGTAGAATCTTCAGATGAACTAAGGTAAAATTCTTCCCTTCATAATCAAGGAATAAGATGTTGTGTTGAGCCCAGGAGGGCCGTCAATGCCTCTTAATTGTGAGAATTATGAAGAGGATGTTTTTACTTGGAGGAAACTAACAATTCCTATAGTAAGGTCTATTCCAGTCCATCTATGTTGAGAAAAGCTATTTGTGAGAATTATGAAGAGCACCTTTTTACTTTTGGAGGAAATCGACTCAACTCCTACCATAAGGTCTATTCCAACCCAGCTAAGTCAAGAAAAGTTGTTGGATTGTAAGCTATAGGATACTGATGCATAGAGGCCTAGAGTGAGTTTTCTCTACCCCATGTTTAGTCTTCCATTGAGATTTCTCTTTAGGGAAGGGGTAGGGGTCTCACACTTTGCAATTATATGGCAGGATAGTCCATAAGCATATCCCAATAGCTTCTAACTGAAAATCCCAACCAACCCAATTATTCTCAAGCATTCTTAGTGCATAAAGCCCATTCTAAACTCAAATACGACTGGCACATGCCTTGCACCCACTACTTGTATTGTGATCTTTCTTCCTGATGTAACCCTCGCCGATTCATTGAGTTATATTTTTTGCTACATCCATCACTCTTCCCTACATTACAATTCACATAATATGATTATGCACATACTACAACTAAGAACTTAATCCTTGCTCTTCACACAATACGACTCTGCACATACTATAACTAAGGACTTAATCCTTGCAAAAGAGACACCCAAGCAGAAACCATGGTTGATGTGGAGCCACTTTCACCTCATCCCCACTACATATAAGGATCCTAGAAAGTAGCCTCTCGATCTTCTTGGCCCATTCATCAATATAACAATCAACATTAGTAATGATTCATTCTCCCTAAACACTAACATGCTCCATAATGTCTGATGAACTCTCATTTATACCCAAGTTTTTAAAAAAACTACCTTCAAAAATCACTTTAGGGTCACCTATCTCTTGATAAAATGGCATGCTACCTTCCAACTACTTGAAGTAGACCCCTAACTTGATGAGGTTGGCCTCATGACCTTTTAAAACCAACCAATATGGGGCGTTAATCTTCCTCTCACCCCCCCCCCCCACTTCATTGAGTCCTACCACAACACGGATAATTGAGGGGAGGTCAAGAGTTTGGATGGTCACTTTGCTCAATCCCTCTCATTGAGGATCTCATTAGAAGAGCTATTAGTAGCTTAGGTGAATAGCACCACAGTTCATCGCTAATAATGGATATATAATAGCCTCACCTATCAATACACATCATGAGTCAATGGTCTTTCATTATAACAACCTTCTCTGATGTGCGAGTAGTACTTGGATGAGCAAAGAGAGATAAAAATCTGGTTTATAGGATATGAGTTCAAGAGATAGAAGAGAGAAAGACTTACTCCTATTAAGTTCAAGGGATGAAGAGAGAAGGAATTACTCCTATTTGAGAGGAATTAGAGAGAGAGTATTACACTGAGCAGTGGGGGCATGTTACCATTTGCTAATGAGATGAGTATCATATGCATATTGCGGACTATCTGTGTGATACTATCTGTGTGATGTGTCCGGATCAAAACTCTATATATCATGTGTGATGCTTTATAATATTGTGAGCTTTCATTTATTCACAATCGTGGGCATGCAAATGAGTATTGTAGTTCATGTAGCCAAGCTTTTCTTGCACTATGAATAGTAGTCGATACTCATCATGACTCCTATTGGACTCACTCGACACAGTCCTCTAACATCTAGGCTAACCTCCAGAATGTCCCTAGTTCATGATGCAAATCGATGTTGGGAATGTTATGCCCACTTATGGCATTGGGCACATACATATGACTTTGGCTAGATGATGTAGGTGTCTAGAACCACTAAAGTGTTGGGCCTTGACCAGACATCGACACTTTTGTGATAATGGCACCTAGGGAAAGGTAGCATGTAAAGTTGTTAGGAAGTGATATTTGAGCTATGAAAGGAACAGAATTTTTGTGTGTTGAGATTTATTTTTCATCTTAGAGACTTTTATTTCTAATGATAAGCATGTTTGGACTCTTTTATTTCCAGCGATAAGCATGTTTGGACTACAATGCTATGCATACCTAGAGCTATAATAATGTTGCTAACATCTAAAAGAGTAGTGCATGGAGAGAAGATGGACCTTCAGCCACCAAGGACACTATGTTGTTAATGTCAACAAGATTAATGTTGAGATGCGCCATCCTAACCCAAATCATGTGTTAAGAAAAAACCTACTTCTACATAAAATACCAAAAGGAGAAGTTAAACAAGAAGATCAGGACTCAGAAGTAGAGGAACAAAAGTATCAAGAAGAGCAAGATCCTAGTGAAGGGAAGCTAGAACAGAGAGAAAGAGACTTGGTTAGTGGAAATTATTTATTTTTATTGGGTCAGTTAGAGGGGGGACCTTTGTCACCAGCAAACTTGAAAAGGAAGAGGGGTTCTTTTTCTTGGCACCCATAAAAAAACAAAGGGGTGGTCTATTTCTTGGCACCAAAAAAAAATGAAGGGAGGAAGGGTTTCTTTGGTAAAAGATGTGGGGGAGGGGGAAGTGGGAGGTTTTATGTCAATGAGTAGAGGGTACCAAGGGGGTTGGTGGGTTGGGGTTATGGTGGGTTAGACGAGTAAGGGATTGGCTAGGGGAACGTTTGGTGGTATGGATAGGTAGAGAGGGCTAGGAAGGGGGGTATGGTATGAATAGGTAGAGAGGGCTAGGAAGGGGGGTATGGTATGAATAGGTAGGGGAACGTCTGGTGGTATGGATATGTAGAGGGATAAGAAGGGGGGTGTGGTATGGGCGCTCTTGAGATATCAATCTCAACTAGTGCTATGGACATTGATGACCCGCTTCTTATAGCCTCTACACTTATGCCACTAGCATGGTTGGTGAGATTATGGTTGATATGCTACCATGAATGATAGGTTATGTGACAGCCACTTTGGAGTATTAGAGCTATGGCATAGTTATAGCACTAACTCTCAAGCTCACACTATGGACCAACATTTATAAGTTATAAGGAGAGTACTTTCCCTTATATTATGTACTCTTATCTCTTTATGTTAATAGTTGTAGAGAAGAGAAGAAGATAGAAGAAAATTTGGCAATCCATCTCTCTCTTGTGTCTTGCTCTCTCTTATGTACATGTGTTTGCTTTCAAGGAACTCAAGCTTTCCCTCTCCCCCCACATTCTCTTTATGGTATTAGAGCTCCAGCTTGTGTGAGATCTAAGGAGGCAAGAAAGAGGTAAGAACAAGGCAAGCAAGGAAGCATTATATACGTAGGGGTATTTCCATCTCTTTCTCCCTCTTTGATTTTGAAGTAAGTTAGCCTTCAGCAGCTACTATGAGAGCTACACGTAGATAGGGAAGTAATTGTCTAAGGCATTGAAGCACCCTCTTAGATGAAGGAAGAAGACCATATTGTGTGTAGTTAACTTTGTTAATTGTCAACTTTGTTAATTGTCAACTTTGTTAGATGAAGGAAGAAGACCATATTGTGTGTAGCCAACTTTGTTAACTAATATTTTGCACATTTTGGTGCATTTCAGGCTCCATTTTGGCTCTACAAGTTTTCTGCATATACTCTTTGAAGTGTCGGTTTTCAGTGTATATGCCTAATTTCTGGTTCAATGTAAAGTTGTAGTAGAAATTTGGTTATAGGATAGTCTGTGCAGAGAATCTAAGTGTTGCAGGTGTTGGTGGATGTATTTTTATGTGAGTGGTTCACATACAGTGGCATTATAACATGTTTACAATACCAATGTTGAAGATTACATGTTTATTTGCAAGTTTAAAAGTTTTTTGCAAACACTATTTAGTTATTGCAAGTAATTATGTCTGACAATCTATGTCAGATTGTGAGCGAGAAGCTAGATACGAATAACTTTCAAGCATGGAATTTCAAGGGATGACTAATTTCCTTATAGGAAAAGGATATTGGGAGTTGATTATAGATGATAAAAAGAAGCTGGAGATTGAGGGAGATCCATCATCTAGAGGTCGAGATGGAGGCCATTTTGAAAACATAAATCATGTGCAGTAACAACAAAAATCAAATGTACAAAAAGGTGGAAGAGGCCACTCTAGGGGCAAGGAGAGCCAGGGGGCCAAGATTGTTGGGAAAGAAATCCAAAGTGCAAATAACATAAAGTGCTATTATTATGGGGAGATGGCAAAGGACTGCTATAAAAAGCAAAATAATGCAAAAGTGGAAAGTTCTATCAAGGCAACTATGCATCATCAAGTAAATAGGGTGGTGATGACAAAAGTGAGCAATTGTTTGTGATGCAACATATGCTCAGTTTCACAACAGGAGATGTGTTAGGATCTGGTTGGTATGTGGATTCTAGTGCCTCTAACCACATGACCAGTCATTAAGTGGTTTAGACATGTGCCAAAAATGAAAAAACCTATTATGTAGAAACAAGTGATGATAATGCGCATCCCATTGCACATGTTGGTAAAGTGCCATTGTCTATGCAGGATGGCAAAATGAAGTACTTCATAGATGCACTTCATGTTCCAAATATTATGAAGAACTTAGTTTCTATTGGACAAATGCTGACAAAGGTTTGTAAGTGAGGTTTAATCCTCAAGGATGTTTTAGCAAGATTTCAAAAATCAATGCTTGGTTATAAATGGTAACAGAAATGCTAGGATGTTTACTTTAGATGTGAACATGTCTGAGATAAAAGCAATCATTTTTGTACATGGGACAGGTGTCAATTGTGCGGATAGTAACATATGGCATAAGCACATTGGTCATGTGAATATACATTGGTTAAAGTATATGCAAGCCTTAAATATTGTTTTACAAGTTTTTTGAAGTTTAAAGTTGAGGATATGCATAAAGTATATAAAGCATGCCAGCCTAGTAAGCAGGCCAAACATGCTTTCCCGCACAAAAAGCACATCAATGCTACAAGTTCATCGGATGTTATACATTTAGATATATGGGGATTGACAATAAGACTACAATAATTGTAGGTTACAGGTTTAATGTTACATTTATTGATCACACTAGGAAAGTATGGGTTTATTTCATGAAAGAGAAAAGTGAGATGTTCGCTCATTTTCAAAGATTTAAAGCCTTAGTTAAGAAGGAAAAAGGCAAATAAATAAAATGCTGACACGGACGGTGGGGGAGAATATTTCTCCAACAAGTTTAGTGATTTCTTGAGAAAGCAGGCAATCACAAGATAGTTCACATGCAGGTATACTCCACAACAGAATGATATTACAGAAAGGGAAAAAAGGCACATTGTAGAAGTGGCATATGTGCCTTGATGTCTGAAAAGAATATACCAAATTACTTTTTAGGTAGAAGCAGCCAGCAACTACTATTTACATTATGAACAAGACCCCCACTATAGCAGCTCATGGTATGATGCCACTTGAACTGTAAGATCCCCGTCCCCACCGCGCAACGGATTCTGGGTGCTAGTAGCGGAAGTAGTACTTCTTGCATAGGGTAGGGTCCCACACTCAGGGCCTCACCCACGGATATCTGGACAAGAGACTAATCCATCGGTTTTTCCAAAACCGAACCCGAAAAAACTTCCTTTGCCCGGAAAGCACGAGCGATTCCTCCAGGATAACTTTTCCCTAACGTAGTCAAAAGCCTTAACTAACTGAGCTCATCTGACTGAACCCCTAAGTCCCATAGTCAGATCAGGGAAAAAGACTGTACTTGGATCATAGAGACCAACGCTTTTTTCCTCATTGAGAGGCACAGCCGTTGATTCTTGTCCATAGAACAATTTTTGTCCGGGATTTACTTCATCTATCGAACTAAACAGAAATTGAGTCTCGATTTACGGATCCATCAGACCAGCCTAACCCCATCATCCAGTCCCATGGGTTAGCCAACCGCCCAACCAACCACTGTAGTGATGGGATCCAATTAGGAATTTGGTTAGGTTTTGTCCCGGGTACCAGGGAAAAAAGTTCCCAGGCTCCCTAGCCGGATGTTCATGCAAACATAAAACTAGTCACACCACTTACACACCCAATATAAAATTGCCTTTTTCTCAGCATCAGCTATCTTTAAAACAATCCTTTAATGAAACCATTGTGTTACTGTTCACAATTCTCAAAATCTCTGGTTGAATCCTTATTTCCATTTCTTCATCGAAGTATCTATGGCATCATTGGTGAACAGAACGCTCACCACCTGTCCACTCAGGGGCCTTTTCAATAGTTCCTAGCTCATAGTACCCGGTAACATAATCACTTATAAAAATCAAAATGGAATCTCCATTGAAGATCAGCAAGATCAACCAACAGATCCATATAAAAGAGCCATGGACTCATCTGTTGAGGACCAGCAAGGTCAATCAACCAGATCCATGCTCAGTTTCAGAAAACAACTCTTACTCCTTGTTTCAATATCTTCCACGACGCACGTGTGGGTATCTTCGGCGACCCAGAGCCCGAGCACCGTATGGTCAGCACCCTCTAGGATCCTTCGTAGGTCACCTAGCGCTTCACTCATAGGCCGCTTCCTTGGTCCCTCATCCACTGTACCGGAAGCTCACCATTTAAATCAAACCGAGGCTGGTCAAGACCTCGATCGACCATGCTACGTGAGACGTCCTCCGTTGACTCTCCGTCAGCTATTGTAACTTTATCAGTTGGGTCTCCATGACCTTAATCACAAGACGGTCAAAATGCTTCCCCAGCATTCTTGACATAAAACAGTCATTCATGTGTGTCTCTAGTCTAGATAGATCTGTACGGATGAGGTGGTTAATGTCCTGGTGGGTGAGTTGTAAGAGAGGAGCATCAAGGCTGTAGTGGAAAGGAGGTAACCGGTCTATATGGAACCCATGTGCTTGAAACCATTTTGTGACCCTGGCATACCAAGTCTGCATGTGTCTGCCTCTGCTGGGTGGCGGGATGGGGAGCCGATCTCTGCTCAAACTGTAGACCCTCCATATATATATGTGACTGTCATGAACAAGGCATCCACAACTAGCAAGGAGGCTGCAAATTTATCTAGAACAATGGCATGAGGCACTGATGGTTTGCTCCTAATCATACATGAATGCATTATAACCTATAGCCTCTCCACCCTCCTGTATAATCACAAGACAGTCAAAATGCTTCCCCAGCATTCTTGACATAAAACAGTCATTCACAAACAGGTCATAAATACAATTTCTATAATGAACTCTCATCTTTCCACATTATCCCTAATCAATCCACATTACTTATTCCACATTCCATTCATATGTGTACTCATTCTCATCCAATCACATCATTTTCCATCTCATCACACATCAGATTCATTCATATCACATATCATTTATTCACATCCCAATACACATGTCATCTCATCTCATCTATTCACTCATCTCGACATCACATCATTTCACATACACATTCGCATTCATTATTCCACATACACATCCACATCCACATTCGTACATCCACATTCATTATTCCACATACACATCCACATTCGTATATCCACATCCATACATCCACTTCCACATCCGCATTTATACATACACATCCATATCCACATCCATACATCCATATCCACATTCATACATCCACATCCACATCCATACATCCACATCCACATCCATACATCCATATCTACATCCACATTCATGCATCCACATCCACATTCACATTCATACATCCACATCCACATCTACATTCATACATCCACACATCCATTTTCACATCCACATTCATACATCCATACATCCATTTCCACATCTACATCCATATCCATACATCCACATCCACATCCACATCCATACATCCATTTCCACATCCACATCCACATCCATACATCCATTTTCACATCCACATTCATACATCCACATCCCCATTCACATTCATACATTCACATCTACATTCATACATCCACACATCTGTTTCCGCCTCCACATTCATACATTCACATCCATACATCCACATCTATATTCATACATCCACACATTCATTTCCACATCCACATTCATACATCCATACATTCATTTCCACATCTACATCCATATCCACATCCACATCCACATCCACATCCATACATCCACATTCCATATCCATATATCCACATCCACATCCACATCCATACATCCATTTTTATTTATCTAATTCATATCACTTCCATCCATTTACATCTATCTGATTCCTATCACATCTCATCACATCTATTTATAGAATGTAAGAGAATTCTAATTTTTTGATATAAAGATTCTTTACGCATCTAATTAGGCATAAAGACAACTTTAGTAGGAATAACACTTTTATAAAAATCCTTTCATGCATCTATTTAGGCATAAATTCAATTTTAAGGAAAATAACACTTTCGAATTAAAAATAAACCTTTTATGCATTTTACTATGCATAAATTCCATTTTAATGAGAATAACACTTTCAAAATAAAAATAAATCTTTCATGCATCTTCCTATGCATAAATTCAATTTAAATGAGAATGACACTTTTGAATTAAAATCAATCTTTTAAGCAACTTCCTATGCATAAAATCAAAATTGATGAAAATAACTCTTTTGAACTAAAAATAGATTTCTTTATGCATCATTCTATGCATAAAATCAAAATTGATGAAAATAACTCTTTTTGAAATAAAAATAGATTTCTTTATGCATCATTCTATGCATAAAATCAAAATTGATGAAAATAACTCTTTTGAAATAAAAATAGGTTTCTTTATGCATCTTTCTATGCATAAAATCAAAATTGATGAAAATAACTCTTTTGAAATAAAAATAGGTTTCTTTATGCATCTTTCTATGCATAAAATCAAAATTGATGAAAATAACTCTTTTGAAATAAAAATAGGTTTCTTTATGTATCTTTCTATGCATAAAATCAAAATTGATGAGAATAACACTTTTGGATTAAAATAAATTCTTTATGCATCTTTCCATGCATAATCCAATTGAGTAGGAATTACACTTTTAGAATAAAAGAATTTCTCTTATGCATCTAATTTATGCATAAAATCCATTTATGATGAAAATCACACTTTTAATATATATAAAAAATCTTTTATGCATACAAATCATTTATGATGAAAATCACTCTTTTAATATAAAAGAATTTCTTTTATGCATCTAATTTATAAATAAAATCATTTATGATGAAAATCACACTTTTAATATAAAAAAATATATCTTTTATGCATATGTTTATGCATACAAATCATTTATGATGAAAATCACTCTTTTAATATAAAAGAATTTCTTTTATGCATCTAATTTATTCATAAAATCATTTATGATAAAAATCACACTTTTAATATAAAAAAATATATCTTTTATGCATATGTTTATGCATACAAATCATTTATGATGAAAATCACTCTTTTAATATAAAAGAATTTCTTTTATGCATCTAATTTATGCATAAAATTATTTATGATGAAAATCACACTTTTATAATCAGAATAACAATTTCAATATACTTCCTTCTATGCATAGAACTTAATTCTAAAGAAAGTAACGCTTTTTTAATAAAATATTTTTAGTATGTATTTTCTTATACCTAGGATGAAAATTAACACTTTAAGAATACATATACGATGGGAATTACTCTTTTTAAATAAAAAATAAAACTTATTTTACACAATTTTAGAAAATTTTACCATAACCTCCTTTGTATGGCTGACCATTTTTCAACTTTTAACTCTCTAAAATCAACTAGAATTTCACCAAGAGGATTTAAATCATTCTAATGTAAACAATTTCTACTTATTTAAGAAAAACATTATGAAAAACTTGATTCTATCCATTAATCATTCATCTAGGATAAAGAATGGTTGGATTTACTAAAGAAGAGAGGGGAATGCCTTTTTTCAATGAGGCATAACATCATAATCATTTTAGAGAAGACAAAAATCATAAAAACCATTAAAATTAAGCATAAATGGAAATTTATGTATTTCCTTACTACCATTCATGAATTAACTTCAATAGTATTAAAAAGCTATTCCAATTAAGCTTCTCAAGCTTGAGAGGGGTTGAGAAGAGAGAAACATTGAGAAATTATAGAAAAGGATCAAAATTCACCCTTTACCTTACAAATTGCTTGATTCTTTGATCACAGTAGAGGCCCCCAAATAATCAACTGGTTTGGTATGCTGATGAAGCCACCAATGGAGATTGAAGAAGGAGGGAAGCTCCAATTTCTTCAATTTGGAGCGAATTTTAGAGAATAGTAAAAATTATCATTATTTCAGCATAATTCTGACATAGCATAATTCTCCTATTTTTTTACAAAGGACTCAGGTTCTATTTATAGGAGAGGGAGGCTCTAACCAAGACCAACGGATTTCTAGAATTTTCCAGATTCAGTTTGGTTGAATTTGGACTAGATTTGGACCTAGTTTGGTTCCTTTTTTATTCGGTTTTGATTCGGTTTGATCCACGAGAGAGGAGAGATAAAAATATCACATTATTTTTAAGTTTAAAACTCATTCAAGCATGTGAAGTAGGCGCCTCCTTGAAGGGACTCCCCTTCCTTACACATGTGTCAAAATGGAATCATTATACCCAAAATATCTCATTTTTTAGTAATTAATACTCATAGTTTTTTACTAATAACCCTTGTACAAAGTCAACTCTTCATCTTATGTGAGCATTTACTCATTTTTGGGTATTTTTCTTTTACAAATTGGATTTATCTCCTCCCCACACATGGATTGATCTTATTGGCCCATAGGAATCTTAATTTAAAATTTTGAAAAAAATCTTGAACCTCAAGAACAGATTATACTTGATTTCTTATGTACCTTCTGAAAATCTTTTTGAACTTCTGTTTTAGGGGAACTTATTTTAATAAGAAGAGGTATTTTTCCATCGAAAAATATTTAAAAACTGAATTACCACTCTCTAGAAGATTTTCTCTCTCTAGGCCAAAACTGGTAGAAACAAGATCTTTTATATTTCTAAAGAGGGATTTGACTACAGGGGAAGATACTGGACATCCTGAGAGACTAGGGAGGAATCTTACATTCTACCCCACTTAAAAAATGCAAGATGTCCTCATCTCGCAGGTGGAGTATGATCTCTTTCATCTTCTTCTTCTTCTTCAATCACTTCCAGTGTTACTGCCTTGGAAGTGTACGGCTGATTTGGGAACAACTCTCTTTGACTTCCCCTATTCTGAGGTGGAGGTCTTGCATCACTTTGGATTGAAACTGCAGGTTGGATAGAGGGTCTACTTCTGGGATTTCCCTGATTTTGGCGGATAGAACCCTGATTACTGTGGAAGGAAGGGGCTGGAGTCTGGAATCTTGATCCCTGATTTCCCTGCCCTGAAAACCTCGATCCAAAAGGAGTTGGGCAATCCATACTGCGATATCCAAATCCTTGACAGTTATGGCATTTCACTCTCTTGTTCAAGGATGGAACTTTTGAAGTTGAATTCCAAGGGATTGGGTTTCGGGAAAAGGATATTTCTTCCATTCTAGAACTTCCCATATCCTGGGTTTGACCCTAATATCTCTTAGGCAGAGGAAGGTTGGAATCACCTTTTGGGAATAAAAACCTTTTGAAAGGTGATGGTGCTGGCTTTGGCAAAACTTTGACATCAAAGGCTTTGGCGAAATCCTTCGCCATTCTTACTACTTCGGCCATTGAGATAGGTTTGGCATTCTTGACTAAAGTATCCAATGGCTCGTTCATTCCCCGAATGAACTTGGCCATCAGCTGCTCTTCATCCAATTGAGGGAAATATTTAAGGAGAAGGGAAAAAGCCTGATGGTAGTCTTCAATTGTCCGGTTTTCCTGCTTTAGTTCCAAGAACTCATTCATCTTAGTTTCACGAAAGCCTGGGGGACAAAACCTCTTTTTGAGGTAAGCCTTGAGATCGGTCCAAGTTTGGGTATTTCAGTCGAGACGGTTTGTCTCGCAGTGATTCCTCCACGCAACCCTGGCCGTTTCCACAATCTTTAACCTGGCGAGAGCCATCTTGCTTCTCTCATTGTAGCCAGTTACATCAAAATATTCCTCCATGGCCTCAATCCACTTTTCTACAACCTCGCCTAACTGTTCCCCTTCACCCTTGAAGGGACCAGGCTGCGAACTATGAAGAGTTTTACGAACATCCAGGTCGAGCTCTTCTTCATCGAGTTGGGCGTTAACATTTCTACCACGACGACCTCGATCCATGTTCCTATCAATACGAAAATTCTTGTTAAGTTTCTTTATTCATGATTCAATCCAATTTTTGATTCAATTGATTTCGGGGTTCTTTAAATAGATCGACTCCCCACATAATCATGGGTAAAGATACTCATATAGAACGCATTATCAATTAACAATTTAGAATATCTCATTCATATCTTTAACACAATAACGGTTCATCAGACTAAATTTTTCCATCTGAACAGTCCTCCATGGGGATTTTAATTTTTTCATATTTTTAATTTATCAACCCTTAACTTGATCCACTGATCAGTAGTAATCTGCCAGCACAATCCACTAATCTCATAGTGATTTGCTGAAGTTAATGACGTCATTCCAGTTATGAACATCATCACAGGGACTCGTCCCATTCATCTTCATTGTGGTTTTACTTGGCTTATTACATTTCAACCAAATTTTAAGAATCATCATTTTTCAATCAGAATCCAAATCAACTCATCAGGTCTCAACCAGAATTTAAAAATCATATCAACCACATTCGAATTCATCATCTTGATAGCATTAATGCTTATAATTTCAAGTCTTAGATTTACTCGTATATACTGCCAGTAAAGAGCTACAGTTATACCCTCGGTATATATGGATAGTCATGGCTCATGGAACTATAAGGTAAATACCATCATGTCTAGGCCTCAAGCAAGTCAGGGGTTCCATGCAATTGTGGTACTTCCATCTAAAGACCCAATTACTAATTTATGAATTTCAGTTCAAATAATAATTTGTATGAATTTCATCACACAATTCTGATCTTATACTGCTACTTCATAAATTTTTGACATTTTTGGCTTTTTGGTTGATCCTCATTAGCCAATTTGCTCTGATACCAACTGTAAGATCCCCGTCCCCACCGTGCAACGGATTCTGGGTGCTACTAGCAGCGGAAGTAGCACTTCTTGCACGGGGCAAGGTCCCACACTCGGGGCCTCGCCCACGGATATCCGGACAAGAGACTAGTCCATCGGTTTTTCCAAAATCGAACCCGAAAAAACTTCCTTTGCCCGGAAAGCACGGGTGATTCCTTCAGGATAACTTTTCCCTAACGTAGTCAAAAGCCTTAACTAACTGAGCTCATCTGACTGAACCCGTAAATCCCTAGTCAGATCAGGGAAAAAGACTGTACTTGGATCATAGAGACCAACGCTTTTTTCCTCATTGAGAGGCACAGCCGTTGATTCTTTTCCATAGAACAATTTTTGTCCGGGATTTACTTCATCTATCGAACTAAACAAAAATTGAGTCTCAATTTACAGATCCATCAGACCAGCCTAACCCCATCATCTAGTCCCATGGGTTAGCTAACCATCCAACCACTGTAGTGATGGGATCCAATTAGGAATTTGGTTAGGTTTTGTCCCGGGTACCAGGGAAAAAATTTCCCAAGCCCCCTAGCCGGATGTTCATGCAAACATAAAACTAGTCACACCACTTACACACCCCCAATATAAAATTGCCTTTTTCTCAGCATCAGCTATCTTTAAAACAATCCTTTAATGAAACCATTGTGTTACTGTTCACAATCCTCAAAATCTCTGGTTGAATCCTTATTTCCAATCATTTCTTCATCGGAGTATCTATGGCATCATTGGTAACCAGAACGCTCACCACCTGTCTTTTCAATAGTTCCTAGCTCATAGTACCCGGCAATATAATCACTTATAAAAATCAAAATGGAATCTCGATTGAAGATCAGCAAGATCAACCAATAGATCCATATAAAAGAGCCATGGACTCATCCGTTTAGGACCAGCAAGGTCAATCAACGAGATCCATGCCCAGTTTCAGAAAACAACTCTTACTCCTTGTTCCAATATCTTCCATGACGCACATGTGGGTATCTTCGGTGACCCAGAGCCCGAGCACCGTATGGTCAGCACCCTCTAGGATCCTTCGCAGGTCACCTAGCGCTTCACTCATAGGCCGCTTCCTTGGTCCCTCATCCACCGTACCGGAAGCTCACCATTTAAATCGAACCGAGACTGGTCAAGACCTCGGTCGACCATGCTACGCGAGACGTCCTCCGTTGACTCTCCGTCAGCTGTTGTAACTTTATCAGTTAGGTCTCCACGACCTTAATCACAAGACGGTCAAAATGCTTCCCCAGTATTCTTGACATGAGACAGTCATTCACAAACAGGTCATAAATACAGTTTCTATAATGAACTCTCGTCTTTCCACATTATCCCTAATCAGTCCACATTACTTATTCCACATTCCATTCATATGTGTGCTCATTCTCATCCAATCACATCATTTTCCATCTCATTACATCATATTCATTCACATCACATATCATTTATTCACATCCCAATTCACATGTCATCACATCTCATCTATTCACTTATCTTCTCGACGTCACATCATTTCACATACACATTCGCATTCATTATTCCACATACACATCCACATTCGTACATCCACATCCATACATCCACTTTCACATCCGCATTTATACATACACATCCATATCCACATCCATACATCCACATCCACATCCACATCCACATCCATATATCCATTTCCACATCCATACATCCATTTTTATATCCACATTCATACATCCATATCCACATCCACATTCATACATCCACATCTCCATTCACATTCATACATCCTCATCCACATTCACATTCATACATCCACATCCATAAACATCCACACATCCATTTTCACATCCACATTCATACATCCATACATCCATTTCCACATCTACATCCATATCCATACATCCACTTCCACATCCATACATCCATTTTCACATCCACATCCACATCCATACATCCATTTTCACATCCACATTCATACATCCACATCCCCATTCACATTCATACATCCACATCCACATTCATATTCATACATCCACATCCACATCATACATCCACACCTCCATTTCCACCTCCACATTCATGCATCCACATCCACATCCACATCCATATCCATACATCCACATCTACATTCATACATCCACACATCCATTTCCACATCCACATTCATACATCCATACATCCATTTCCACATCTACATCCATATCCATATATCCACATCCACATCCACATCCATACATCCATTTTCACATCCACATCCACATCCATACATCCATTTTTATTTATCTGATTCATATCACTTCCATCCATTTACATCTATCTGATTCCTATCACATCTCATCAGATCTATTTATAGAATGTAAGAGAATTCTAATTTTTTGATATAAAGATTCTTTACGCATCTAATTAGGCATAAAGATAACTTTAGTAGGAATAACACTTTTATAAAAATCCTTTTATGCTGCATCGATTTAGGCATAAACTCAATTTTAAGGAAAATAACACTTTCGAATTAAAAATAAACCTTTTATGCATTTTACTATGCATAAATTCCATTTTAATGAGAATAACACTTTCAAAATAAAAATAAATCTTTCATGCGCCTTCCGATGCATAAATTCAATTTAAATGAGCATGACACTTTTGAATTAAAATCAATCTTTTATGCAACTTCCTATGCTTAAAATCAAAATTGATGAAAATAACTCTTTTGAACTAAAAATAGATTTCTTTATGCATCATTCTATGCATAAAATCAAAATCGATGAAAATAACTCTTTTTGAAATAAAAATAGATTTCTTTATGCATCATTCTATGCATAAAATCAAAATTGATGAAAATAACTCTTTTGAGATAAAAATAGATTTCTTTATGCATCTTTCTATGCATAAAATCAAAATTGATGAAAATAACTCTTTTTGAAATAAAAATAGATTTCTTTATGCATCATTCTATGCATAAAATCAAAATTGATGAAAATAACTCTTTTTGAAATAAAAATAGATTTCTTTATGCATCATTCTATGCATAAAATCAAAATTGATGAAAATAACTCTTTTGAAATAAAAATAGATTTCTTTATTTATCTTTCTATGCATAAAATCAAAAATGATAAAAATAACTCTTTTTGAAATAAAAATAGATTTCTTTATGCATCATTCTATGCATAAAATCAAAATTGATGAAAATAACTCTTTTGAAATAAAAATAGATTTCTTTATGCATCATTCTATTAATAAAATCAAAATTGATGAAAATAACTCTTTTGAAATAAAAATAGATTTCTTTATGCATCTTTCTATGCATAAAATCAAAATTGATAAAAATAACTCTTTTGAAATAAAAATAGATTTCTTTATGCATCTTTCTATGCATAAAATCAAAATTGATGAGAATAACACTTTTGGATTAAAATAAATTCTTTATGCATCTTTCAATTACACTTTTAGAATAAAAGAATTTCTCTTATGCATCTAATTTATGCATAAAATCCATTTATGATGAAAATCACACTTTTAATATATATATATAATCTTTTATGCATATGTTTATGCATACAAATCATTTATGATGAAAATCACTCTTTTAATATAAAAGAATTTCTTTTATGCATCTAATTTATGCATAAAATCATTTATGATAAAAATCACACTTTTAATATATATAAAAATATATCTTTTATGCATATGTTTATGCATACAAATCATTTATGATGAAAATCACTCTTTTAATATAAAAGAATTTCTTTTATGCATCTAATTTATGCATAAAATCATTTATGATGAAAATCACACTTTTATAATCAAAATAACAATTTCAATATACTTCCTTCTATACTTCCTTCTATGCATAGAACTTAATTCTAAAGAAAGTAACACTTTTTTAATAAAATATTTTTAGTATGTATTTTCTTATTCCTAGGATGAAAATTAACACTTTAAGAATACATATATGATGGGAATTACTCTTTTTGAATAATAAAATAAAACTTATTTTACATAATTTTAGAAAATTTTGCCATAATCTCCTTTGTATGGCTGACCATTTTTCAACTTTTAACTCTCTAAAATCAACTAGAATTCCACCAAGAGTATTTAAATCATTCTAATGTAAACAATTTCTACTTATTTAAGAAAAACATTATGAAAAAATGAGGCATAACATCATAATCATTTTAGAGAAGACAAAAATCATAAAAACCATTAAAATTAAGCATAAATGAGAATTTATGTATTTCCTTACTACCATTCGTGAATTAACTTCAATAGCATTAAAAATCCATTCCAATTAAGCGTCTTAAGCTTGAGAGGGGTTGAAAAGAGAGAAAGATTGAGAAATTCTAGAAAAGGATCAAAATTCACCCTTTACCTTACAAATTGCTTGATTCTTTGATCACGGTAGAGGCCCCCAACCAATCAATTGGTTTGGTATGCTGATGGAGCCACCAATGGAGATTGAAGAAGGAGGGAAGCTCCAATTTCTTCAATTTGGAGAGAATTTTAGAGAATAGTAAAAATTATCATTATTTTAGCATAATTCTGACATAATATAATTCTCCTATTTTTTTACAAAAGACTCAGGTTCTATTTATAAGAGAGGGAGGCTCTAACCAAGACCAACGGATTTCTAGAATTTTCTAGATTCAATTTGGTTGAATTTGGACTAGATTTGAACCTAGTTTGGTTCCTTTTTTATTCCATTTTGATTCGATTTGATCCAAGAGAGAGGAGAGATAAAAATATCATATTATTTTTTAGTTTAAAATTGATTCAAGCATGTGAAGTAGGCGCCTCCTTGAAGGGACTCCCCTTCCTTACACATGTGTCAAAATGCAATCATTATACCCAAAATATCTCATTTTTTTTAGTAATACTCATAGTTTTTTACTAATAACCCTTGTACATAGTCAACTCTTCATCTTATGTGAGCATTTACTCATTTTTGGGTATTTTTCTTTTACAAATTGGATTTATGTCCTCCCCACACATGGATTGATCTTATTGGCCCATAGGAACCTTAATTTAAAATTTCAAAAAAAATCTTGACCCTCAGGATAAGGCCTCTTAAACAGATTATACTTGATTTCTAATGCACCTTCTGAAAATCTTTCTGAACTTCTGTTTCGAGGGAACTTATTTTAATAAGAGATATTTTTCCATCCAAAAATATTTAAAAACTGAATTATCACTCTCTAGAAGATTTTCTCTCTCTAGGCCAAAACTGGTAGAAACAAGATCTTTTATATTTCTGAAGAGGGATTTGACTACAGGGGAAGATACTGGACATCTTGAGAGGCTGGGGAGGAATCTTACATGAACAAAAGTTTATACACATAAAACTAGATGTATCTCACTTGAAAGTGTTGGGTGTATTGCATATATGTATGCCTTCCACAACTTTCTTAGCCATTTCAAGAAGCTTGTCTTTATAGTCCATTATGATTGATCCGTCTTCACTTTTCTCACCCCGTTCTCCATCAAGAGTGATTTGAACTAGTGGTTAAGGGATGATTTCTATTTTTACATAGCTCGAATCAATTGGTTTCAACCCTACGGTTTTTTGTGCCTCTCTATGTTCTTGTGAAGCTCTTTCAACTTTCTTCCACTAGAGTTTTGGGGTTCTCTCCATCAGCACATGTTTATATGGACCATTTAACGCCTTCTCTTCATCCAAGGTTATTTAGCTTACTGAATTCATAACATCTTCAATCTCAACATAATGTGGATGTTCTTTTGGGTTCTTCTTTCTTGCCTCATTAGCACTAGGACTTTTTGAGGTCCCTGGTTGATTGGGTACTTTTGTTGGGCTCTGATTGAGGGCAATGTAACTTTTCCTTTGCTATGGTCCTTGCCTTGTTTCTTGTTTTTTATGTTCTTGGAAGTTTTCCATGCTTGGGTTATAGATTGAGGACTAGCCTGATCTTGCTTTTATTGGGCTTGCGTCCTAGTCACATCCTTGCTGGTACTTCATATTCTTCTTCAAAAGAGGTATGGCTTATGACACTAACTATGCCAAAGCTTGCTAGTGGTGGCTACAATGCAATGGGGTAGATGGATTTGAAGTTGTAGGATTATGCGAGTAGTCACTAATCAAGTGATCTGTGCTACACTTGATGCACCATCTATCCAAATGTGGTAGATTTGTTATATCACTTCTAGATTTGCCTTCACGCCGAGGCCTTAATATCTAGCAAGAGGGACTCTTCTCAAGCCATTAATGTCTCATGGTCTATAGGCTCCAGATAATATTTAAATTAAGATAGTCAATTATTATGTATCCCCCTACATCATTGATCCTAGTTGTCTCGCATGGTGTGTGCTCCCTGGAATTGAATTCGGATAGTCAACATAAATTTTTGACGTGCTAGGGGGTTCATCTAAAATATGTTTAGTATCAACTAGCCTTGTCAGTCATGGCATTAAGCTGTGATGGTAACACTGGAGGTGGAACATCTGATGTTCTATGTGGGTTTTTTGCCAATGTAGTATTCATTACTGCACGAGTAGCATCAAGTCCAACTGTTATAGGTGGGGCTAATAAAGCTAATGGCTAAGGAGTTACTGATAAAGCAAGCACTTCTGTCATTCTTACCATTCACTATGTATATCAGTTAGATGATTCACGATTTCCATATCTTCTACAATACCCACACCACTGGTCTCACTCTTACTCTCAAGACTAGGCACTCATGCACCATGTGGCTACTTTTGTAAACATCACATCAAGTCATTTCCCATCTTGGAGCTAAATATAGATGGCCCGTCTCCCTAGGAGAAGCTTTCCACACTTCTTCTAGCTTGTTTATCACTACCTTGGCAATGTCTTCTGTGCTCTTGGGCTCTTGCATTTTTGTAGTGTCTTGGCATTTGGCATTGGGTTCTATTTTAACCAAGGAATATGGTCTTGTACTTTCAATGGAAGGGATTCCTGTAAAGTTATCATCAAAATCTATTATGTCTAAGCAACACTCCACTAGCATTATGTGCCTTCTAGCATACAATACATCATATAATTGTTCGGTTCTCAATCCCTCTAAGAACAATGAGATCAGACTGGTTTGTCTTTATGTTTCCTCAACAAGGCATTTGTTATTCAAGTTCTTAAGGCGATTGATACAATCTCTCATAGACTCATGCTCAAGATGCTTAAATTGATACAATTGTGTAACCAAGTTGTGACACCAATATTTGAGAAGCCCATGGTAAATACTAGGTCGAGATCCCCCGTAGTCCCTTTTTATGAATCTTCTAGCATTTAAAACCGCAATTGTGTAACTAAGTTGTGCTTAACACCAGCCTTTGAGAAGCCCATATAAATGCTAGGTCGAGATCCTCCATAGTCCCTTTTGTGAATCTTCTATCATTTGAAACCACAACAACAATAATGTATTACCTTATAAGGTCAATCCGAAGGCATCGATCTTAGTAACAAGATTGGTTACCCTCATAGCTATGTAGATTTGTCTAAATGTAGTTAGGTGGTTTTAGGGATCCCCTTATCCTTCAAACTTGGACACTAGCTTGGATATTTGTGAGGCTCTAATCCTCAGGTGGCCACCATGATCATATTCGTCTTTCATTCCTCTAAGTGATATGCCAACTTTGAGAATGGCATCTAACACTCTTTCTCATTTCTTTAGGAATACGAGGTCATGCTCTTTGTTCTACATGCTTAATTATTGATTTTGGAGCCATCTAGGCTACCTACCTACCTAACTTTAGATCTGAGAGGTACTAGTGCATAGGATGGTCCCACATAGCCATACGTTGTTACTCTAATTGATGATTCTGATAAGGGTTCTAGGAGCACATTGGCCATATGTGTCGTAGTAGGGTATCCCACTACTAGTATCCCATTAACTACTAGTAGGCTCGTAGCTTATGACTTTGTACTCTCTCGGTTTCCCATGCACCTTGAGCTGATCCTCTAGTCTCTAAGGGAGTGGCTATCCTTGTTTGAGACCTCTCTTCGGACGTTACAGTTTTCCCTCGTCCTTTCTTACTTGACTGGGTCCAATGAGGAAGGAGGAATCCAAAAGTTTGCATCTTATCTGCGTCTATAGAATGAGAATTCTAGCTCCTCCCCTAGATTGCCTCTTCTTGAAGAAATTTCCTCTTGGGAGGTCCTTACTCCCGTTATCTACATCTATAGAATGAGAATTCTAGCTTCTCTGTCGGACTACCTCTTCTTGAAGTAATTTCCTCTTGAGAGGTTGTTCCTACACTTCCTCTCATTATCCTTTCACTTTGGTAGGCTAAGAGTGGTGTGACCCCCCTACATGGGACTTTTAAGTTTTCCTCCTCAATAAGTCTTGGGGTATAGGTGTTACCTTCCTCATCAGCATATATCATTTGATAAATGGCTTTCATTGGCTTGCTAGTAACACTTGCTCACTAGGGTTGCATCTGGGAATCAAAATGACCCCTACAAGTCCCTACTAGGAATATCAATAATTGTGTAAAGGTTGTGTGAGGCATCATCCATCATACATTATCATTCTTTCATCGTTGACTAAGTCTCCTTAAGAAGAATTTATCAATGATATTAGGGAGCTAAGTCCTTATCGGCTCTATTTGAGCTATGGTAGCATCTATCTCATCAGCTATGTTAAAAGATCTAACCTTTTTGATGTCCCCTTGTTGGGATACACATCATCCCGTGAAGTCTAGATGGAACTCGTGGTGGTTCCCACTAGCCAACACTACCATTTGTTTGTGGGTTTTCTAAGAGGTCTGGCTAAATTCAACGCACTAACGACATTGGCCATCTCTCCAAGAATATCCCATTCATGTCAATGAAGACTGGGACTTGGTTAGTTATGTGGAAGCCATAACATTGTAAGATATATTCTTCATTGGTTCCAATGTTGCTAGCCTAGCCCTAACTTGGTTAGTTAGGTGGAAGCCGTAACGTTGTAAAACATATGCTTCAGTGGTTCCAATGTTGCTAGCCTGGCTCCTAACCCCAAGGGATTCACAAGCCATGTATTATGGTATCACATGAGTGTAAGGGAGGGGATTTTCGGAATGGGGGGCTTAAGCTTATAAGTTAGTAGGGGGTGAGGAGGATTTATGGTGGCCACGGAGGGGGGGCGGACAAGGGAGTAGGGGAGAATGAAAGTAGGGGTTTCGTTTCTTCTTGTAGTTTACAATATGTGATCTAGTGGTGTAGTTTGAAAACTTGATTAGTTTCCTACTCTTTTAAGCTAACCACACATGGAACAATTTTTGGAGAGCACATGTAGGTCTTTGTGTTTCTAGCACTTACATCCATGCTACTTACATGGGTGCAACTTTTCACATGTATAACATTAATATCTGCTATTTGTTTTTTAAACCTTAAATAGGGGGCACTTGAATTTCATAATTAGGACTCATATGTTTAGAAAGGGGTATAGTTTATTTTTTAGAGAAACTTGAATAGGGGGTTTTTATGCACGCATGTGATGTCCCCTTTCTCTATGGTAAGTGAATTTCTTGGGCTCCTAACTTGTTTGTTTGTGGCTCTTCTCTCACCCCCATTGGTCTGCTGACTTAGGGCCTTTCGACTCCTTTGGCCCTTGATAACACCCCTTTAAATATTCCACCGTCTCATTTGGCCATATTCGAGTTAGGACACTGAGTTGAGCTAATGCTCCCAATCCTGATTTGGTATCCTATGTTGTGATGAATTCCTGGTCTACTTTCAAACTGGAATCTGGAGTTACTAGGGTGGTTAGATCTACCTTGGTCCTATCCCACTCCTTAACATTGGCACATATGATAATGTTTCATGCTCAAATGCTACGTTTGAGTACGAAGTCATAATGATTCGGCTTGAACATAAATGTATAAGTACTTAGTCCTATCCCACTCCTTAGCATTACATTCAGAGCGATCTAGTGCCATTGCATGGTCGGTTAACTCGGATCAATGCGCAATATCAATCCATGGTAAGCAGGTTCTATACTGGACACGGATTGGGTCGTATTCCATCTGACCCGTGATGGGATGCCCATATTCTTCAAGAAATACATGAGATCCCTTGACAGTGGTATCAGAGGTATGGGTAGTTGCACTTGAAGAATAGGGAGAAGCTCACAAAAAATCCAGAGGATAAAGAAGACAAAAGCTCAAGAACTCTTGGTGACAAAGGTTGAATGGTTCATGGGAATTTTGTGGAACCTTGGATGGAGATCATAATCAAGGGCATAGAGAGATTGTTACCCTTTCTTCCAATACCACTTTTGAGAACCCAAAAAACCACCCTCTTCTTGGAAAAGCTATTTTCTTCAATCCTTCATCAATTGGCAATCCAACCGTATGGATTGATTCAGTAAGGAATGGAGATAATTACTCTAATTTCAGTTTTGTAGAAAAGATTCATCATCCAATTTCTCTTTAATTGATGGATGTGGATTCCCCACTCTTCTTCCAAAATCTGTGCAGTGCGAAAGTAAGGCTAGTGGTTTTTTTTCCAAGAAAAAAATGAAGATATCGTTTATTTTTTTATTTTTACTTTCCCTCGCTTCGTTCTATTGCACCTAGTGCTTTCACCCATTTTTTCTCTATGTTGCACTAATGGCTTCCCCTGACCGATTTCTTTTCTCTCCCTTTAGCTCCAATTGGCCATCACTCGTCTCTTTACTGTTGTGCGCTGGCCTTGTTACAAATAAAGGTAATTGAGGAAGTTTACACCAAGGATCAAAGAAGGAAGTTCATACAGGTAATTGAGGAAGTTTACACCAAACCTTGTTACAGGTAATTGAGGAAGTTTACACCAAGGATCAAAGAAGGAAGTTCATAACAGGTTTGAAACCCACAATTTAATCAAAAGTGAACATGTTTTAGTTGCATTCTCTTAGCTCGACTATTTTCTTAGCCTTAAATTGTGAAAAGAAAAATCCTTTGGGCATCAAGGAGTTCTTATGCTAGTTATCTTTTGCATCGGATGCATTTGTTGGAAAATATTGTCAAGTTTTTGAAGACTTCTAGAATCATGGCTTATTGCTGACTATCCACCAACATCCACAAAATTGTTTCTGCCATTTATCTTTCGACATACAAGCTCTACTTCGAATATTTTACCAGCTTCTGAAATTCAAGCACATCGGCAATATTTCATTACTCAACCAGGCATCAAATGAGCTAAGTATTATCAATATCTCAATAATTTTTATTTCGACATTTATATCTGCACCTTTTATTTTTCCACATCTCTCTTCCATCATGAATCCTCTACCCCCCAAGCGTTCAAGAGCAAATTCAATTACTCCAAAATCAGATTCTAATTGAGAAGGAGTTGAGAATGGATCCAGGAATATCTTATCCTTGAATCCTCATTTGATAATACCCAGATTTCAAGTCTACTTTAGTGTACTTAGCACCATGAAACCTATCAAAAAGAGCTCGTCTCGATGTAAGGAATATGATATTTATTCTTGATGGTGTGTATTGGTGGTTAAGACCTCTATAATACATGCAAAGTCTTATGGTGCCATCTCTTTTCTCTTGAAAGAGAAAAGTGCTCCCCCCAGATGATACATCGAGCTAAATAAACCCTTGAATAATTAACTGAGAGAGTTGCTTCTTTAGCTCAATTGCCTATGGGATTGACATCTTATAAGCTCTTCCAACCCTATAAGGTGATTGAGAGCCACGCTCTTACTCTATCTCATGATCCACTTCTCTACAAGGTAGCAATTTTGCAAGCTCCTTTTGCGAATAGGTCTACATCATACTCACTAATTTTGGAGAGTTGTCATCAGCTTTATTTAGTTTCACAACATACAAGGCTAACCATTTTCAAAGACCTTTAACTAAACGGGAAGCTTTAACTACATGCAACATGGCCTTACCATGAAACCCATTACCTTGCACTATACTGCGGGATGCATCCAGGAAAAACATATGTCCTATCTTACAATGAATGTAGCATCATTCCTACTAAGCCAATCTTCCTAGATGTAGCTTAGTAGGATTCCCAAGATGCTATGAAAGATTATGTTAGTCATAACTTCTATGGGGACACCCATTATTTTATTTTTGGATACGCCTTTTCATATCATCTACCAGGATTAATGTGTTTAATCAAGCTTTGTGCACTAGCATGATGTCTACCAGGATTCATGTGTTTAATTAACTGTGTGCACTGACTACTATTATTTTGGATGTAGGTGAAGAATGAGAGGTGGATTATACATTAATAATGTGTGGAACATGTGTTGAACCACAATGAGGTATTTTGGAAGACATGTGATTACCCTTTATGGTTTCATATTTAAGCATCTATATTTTTGTAAGGCTAAGGCCTCATACCTTTTGTATATACCAAATAGTATTTTATACTTTGGTAGGCCCAAGACTTTATATTAATGCTTGCTATATTTTTATAGAGCTTGCATGCTCATAAACTCAAAAGCACTTACTTGTACTTTGTTTTTGCAATTATCTTTTTGAAAAGTAATACATATAAATATGGGAGAGTAGTACAAGAGGGCCACACTCTACCCAGAGGGGAGATTCAACCCAATCTTGTGTCAATGGTGACTTCTACTCTTATCCCATCTCTTTTTTGTTTATTTTATTTAGTTAAATAAGATTATGCTTTTAATTTTTACAAGTATATGTTATGCTCTAATTTTTATGTTGAGAAATTAGAGTTTCCTTCTCTCCAAGTGTCTTAAAGGTCCGGACAGTGGTATTAGAGCTTTGGGGACCACTCAAGGAGAAGGATTTTTGAAGAAAAATTCAAAAATCAAGGTTTATACAATTTTTTTGGTGCAAAGAAGGCCAAAGGTTTAATTTTTAAAATTTTTAAAGCTTCAAACAAATCAAGGAGAGTAATATCAAGGGAATAGGAAAAGCCTCTAAAAAGTTGCAACAAGGATACAATTTCTTGGACAAAAGAGGAGATCATCAAAAGATCCAAATGACAAAGTGAAGAAAGCTATTAAAACCTTTGGGTAAAGCTTGTGTGGTTATGGGAACTTTTTGAGTCGTTGGATCAAAATCAAGATCAAGGGCTAGGCTAGGATTCAATGCCAACTTCTTCAAAAACCACTTCTGCAAAACCCAAAAACCACCTTTCTTTTGCAAAACCAAAAGAGGAGATCATCAAAAGTTCCAAAGGATAAAGTGAAGAAAGCTATTAAAACCTTTGGGCAAAGCTTGTGTGGTTATGGGAACTTTTGAGCCATTGGATCAAGATCAAGATTAAGGGTTAGGCTTTCATACCAGTGTGGTTTTTGAGGGAGCTTTTCCTGGCTGCCCTCTCTCTCTCTACTTGAATAATCTCTCTCTAACTATTGCCACCACCACTATTGCCCACCACCGCCCAACCTAGCCCACACCACCCTCTCTCTCCTTCTCCCACCCTCTCTCTCCTTCTCCCAACCTCTTCCCTTCTCCTCTCTCTCTTCCCTCCCTTTCACTCTCCCACCCTCCCTCTCTCCCTCTCTCACTCTCTCTATCCTTGTCTCTCTTTGCTAACTCTCTCTATCCTCCCCTATCACTCTCTCTGTCCTTCTCTTTTCTCACTCTTTGTATCCTCCCTATCTCACTCTCTCTGTCCTTCTCTTTCTTAACTCTATCTATCGATCCTTAACTCGCTTTGGTAGCTCTCTCTATCCTCCCTCTAAAAACATGGACAGTTTTGTATCACCCCGGTAAGATAGCTATGTTTATGTTTTCTTTCTGTTTTATTTTCCATTCCATGATGAGATATGCCATGGACATCATTGTATCACTTTGGTTAGGCCTATTGGGTCTTTAGTAGATGCTTAATCTCTCTCTCTCTCTCTCTCTCTCTCTCTCTCTCTCTCTCTCATTTCGCTCTCCCTCCCTCCCTTTCACTCTCCCACCCGCCCTCTCTCTCCTCTCCCTCCCTCCCTTTCACTCTCCCACCCTCACTCCCTCTCCTCTCCCACCCTCTTCCCTCTCTCTCTCTCATTGTCCCAACCCAGCCCACATCACCCTTTCTCTCCTTCTCCCACCCTCTTCCCTCCCCCTCTCACATCCCTCCAAGTGCGTAAAGGGAAGGAGAGAGAGAGAGAGAGAGAGAGAGAGAGAGAGAGAGAGAGAGAGAGTAAAGAGAAGGATAGAGAGACAGAGGGAGGATAGAGAGAGAGTAACATAGAGAGAGATAGCTATACAGAGTGAGAAACGAGATAGAGAGAGGGAGAGAGAGAGAGAGAGAGAGAGAGAGAGAGAGAGAGAGAGAGAGAGAGGATGGAGAGAGGAAGATAGGGAGGACAAGAGAATGATAGAGAGAGAGAGAGAGAGAGAGAGAGAGAGAGAGAGAGAGAGAGAGAGGGAGAGGGAGAGAGGGAGGATAGAGAGTGTGTGTAAAGGGAAGGATAGAGAGTGTGTGTAAAGGGAAGGATAGAGAGAGAGAGAGAGGGAGGGAGGGAGGGAGGGAGGGAGGATAGAGAGTGTGTGTAAAGGGAAGGATAGAGAGAGAGAGAGAGAGAGAGAGAGAGAGAGAGAGAGAGAGAGAGAGTGAGTGAGAAAAGAAATAGAGTAGAGAGAGTGAGAAAAGAAATAGAATAGAGAGAGAGAGAGAGAAAGAGAAAGAGGGGTGAGAGAGACAAGGGAGAGAGGAGAGCAAGGTTGGCGGTGGAGGGGGCTATCTGGGGCTCGGAGGTGGTGGGCGGAGATGGTGGCGGTAATAGTTAGAGAAAGACTGTTCAAGTAGAGAGAGAGGTTAGCCAAGAAAGGCTCCCTCCACCAACCTCCCTCGATAACCATCCCCCTTCAATACCAACTAGCTGTTTAATCTTTTTTTTTAAGGGCTATTTTGAATCGCACAAGCTGCTTATTATATCTCCTCTTCTCTTAATTCAAGCAACGTGGCTTGCTAATTTCTTTAGGTGCTAAATTATCACATCCGACTACTATTTTGTGCAAATTGCCATTTTCTTTATTTTTTTTAAGTGTTGTACGTTTTGCTTATTAAAGATTTTTGGTGAAAATCTTAAGCTTTAAGTAATAAAGCTTTTATATAAAAAGCTTTAAACCCTAAAAACCTTCTAACAAAAGCTTAAAAGCCCTTTAAAGCTTTAAATCTTAAAAAGCTTCTAACAAAAGCTTAAAAGTCCTTTAAAGACTTATATTAAAAGCTTATTAAAAGCTTGAAAACCTTCACCAAAAGCTTACAAATCATCTCAAATTCCAAGCTTCTACCTTCCCTTCAAATGCAAAGGTTTCCAACAAAAATAGAAAGATTTAAAATCAAACTTGTGCATGACTATAAAAGTGGGCTTCTCCGAGATTGATTTTGGGGACAAAGGCAACCATCTCAAAGCAACAATTGGGCTTCTTCATCAACTCAATCTCAAAAGCTTCAAATACCACTTATGGACTTTGTGACACTTGAAGTTGGGAATTCTCACTCCACAAAACTGGGACAACATATGTCTTCAACAAATTCAAAGCAAGGACCGTAAGTATTACTCTTCATATATCGTTTATTTGCTTATCTTAATTACTACAAGTTTTTACACTCTATCCCTCGTCTCGTGTCGAACCCATAACCTCCTTCTATTTCCAAAGAAACTTCTATCTCTTCAAGCTCAATTAAATGAAGAACAAGCGAAGAGGATAGAATTGGAAGAATTATTTTCTAAGAGGAAAAGATCAAGAAGTATTGAATCTAGTTTTCACATTAGACGCACCATCAAAGAAACTCTTTGTGAACAATAAAAATAAAAAGGAACAAAAAATTAGTCGTAAAGCTTTCACTTTTCAAAATTTTGATGGTAAGAAGGGTGCAAAAACGATGTTATCATGGATTAGTCAACTTGATGATTGTTTTTATGGAGAATAAATTTTCGAGAAAGATAAAGTCAAGTGTGCTGCAAATCATTTAGTTGAAACATATCTTTATGGTGGAATGCATTCAAGCAAGGACGTGAAAGACCTAGGACTTGGAAATAATTTTAAAAGCTCATCAAAAAGAATTTCTTGCCACCTCAATATAAAGCAAGAGCACATTAACAATGGGATGGGCTTCGTCAACTTGACAAAGAGACTATACAACTTTATGTGGATAAATTTTGGCAAGTTCTCATTCAACTCCAAGCCATTGAACAAGTGAGAAAAAAGGAGCAAAGACACAAATTCATTGTTGCTGGACTAAAGCCTACTTTTCAAGTGGAGATCAACATGTTTCTAACTCATTCTCTCTACGGCAATCTATTTGGCTTATAATTGTGAGCGAAATAATGGAGCACCAAAGGACAACAAACCACCAAAGGATTCTCATGCTAGCAAATTTCGAAAGATTGTTCCTTTTCGCAAGTTTGACAGGTACAATGATAATACCAAGGGTGTTGCTTTAAACAACAATAATAATCATGGTGCACTAACAACAACAAGAAGAAGAACGATAATGCAAAGAAGAAACGAGACTTTGTACCTCAAGTCATGACATGTTACAATTGTCAACAAAAAGTACACATTACACCCAATTGTCCACACATAAGAAGACGAAGAAGAACTCAACAACTGCACATGTCAACATGATTGATGGGGTGAAGAACATGCAGAGGACGACAACTTCAAGAGGGTAATTTTAATTAATTATGATGCTCCAGGTATGCTTAAACCTCTTGAAAATAAAGTTTCACCTCATATCCTTCTAATAATAACAATAATAATAACAATAATAATTATTATTATTATTATTAGATAATAATAAAAACAAAAGCACAAATTAAGCACAAGAAAATAACATTTACTAAAATTACAAGAATATATTATACCTAACTTTATTATTGACCATGAGACTTTCACTACACGCAAGCCTCGGGGGGTTCACCTAAAAATATGTAAGTATACCACATGAATTCAAATGAAGGGGTTTTTCAATTCATGTTTTTAAGGTAAATTTACAAAAATACATTTACAGAAGGGGTTTTTTAAATTGATTTTGAAAAAAACCCGTAAGTCCATAAAGAAAAAGGGGTCATTTTATTTATGAAAAATTTATAGGTAAGGGGTTTTTAAAATACTCCAGCACGCACGTGTTACATAGGGTTTCTTAGTAGTGCACCCCCCAAGACACAAGCGCACCACAACACTTATGTCAAATACTTTGAACCATCCTATTGAAGATGCTAAATAGATGCTAGAAAAGTTTTTCCATTCTTACCAAAATCTCATCCATGCAATTGAGGTCAATTGCAACAACCCAAGCAAGAGGGAATGTTAGTCATAACCTTTATGGCGATGCCCATTATTCTATTTTTGGATATTTTATTTTTGGATGCACCTTTTTATATCATCTACCAAGATTAATGTGTTTAATCAAGTTATGTACGTTGGTATGATGTCTACCAAGATTAATGTGTTTAATCAACTGTGTGCACTGGTATATGACATGGTCAAGATTAATGTGTTTAATTAGCTATGTGCACTGACTACTATTATTTTGGATGTAGGTGAAGAATGAGTGGCAGATTATATGTTAGTCGCGCGAGTGGAACATATGCTGGAGCACTATAAAATTAACTGGAAGACATGTGAACACCTTTTATGGTTTCATATTTAAGCATATATATATTTTTGTAAGGCTAAGGCCTCATACCTTTTGTACATACCAAATAGTATTTTATACTTTTGGTAGACCCAAGATTTATATTAATGCTTGCTATATTTGTATAGAGCTTGCACGCTCATAAACTCAAAAACACTTACTTGTGCCTTGTTTTTAGAATTATCTTTTTGAAAAGCAAGCACTTTTTCTAATACATATAATTATGGGAGAGTGGTATAAGGGCCACACTCTACCTAGGGGAGATTCAACCCAATCTTGTGTCGATGGTGACTTCTAATCTATTCTCCACCTCTTTTTTGTTTATTTTATTTGGTTAAATAAGGTTATGCTTTTGATCTGTGCAAGCATATGTTATGCTATAATTTTTGTGTTGAGAAATCAGAGTTTCCTTCTCCATGGATTTAGGCTACCCTATGGAGGATCAAAACTAATTAACAACATAGTCAAGTGATTAAGAGAACTAGAAGGCTTTATAAAGGATGAGATTAATAATGGATTAACTCAAGGAAATAGACACAATAATCATCTTATATTAGAATCAATCTAAGTACATGCTTATATAGCTCTCATCCACATGCTCCATGTACCCTTGTGCTATACCTTTTACATTCATCCATTCATAACCTCTAATAACCTTAGCCTCATCCATTCTAATTTCATGACAACCTAAGCTCCATCTACCTTGCTTCCATATACATGTGCCCTGTACATGACATGACGGGCACCATATTTCAACACCCCCCCTTGGTGCCCAAATGGGTCTCATCCCAAGAAGATAATGTGACATGCATAGACATGACATCCCCCCCCCCTTAAAGGAGACACAAACATACATCACTTAGCCTACATCATCGGTAGGCTAGAGGTCATTACATCATCATGAACATACATCCGCATAACTGCCCATTTCCAACTTGTCTCACTCACACTAAGCTCAAAGGTTGGCTTACATCAACCATACATTGTGATACCACCATACCATGGCACCACCATCATAACCATCATGGACATGAACATAGATAGTATCACATCCATTTTCATATGGGCACATCTTGACCAAGGGTTTCCCAATCCCAAGGTTGACATAGACATCGTACATGGGGACATTAGCCACTATGCCTCATAACGGGGTGGCCATACACATATGGGAACATAACATGGCTGAACATAGCCGTTCATTGGCTTCATGGTCTTCATCTTCACGTTGAGTTCCATCTTTATCTTCATCTTGAGCTCCATTTCCATGGTCTTCATACATGTTGCTTTATCATCATAATCTTCATTGTGGTCTTCATGCAGCTCCATCATCATAATGTCATTCCTCATCTTGACCAATGAGCTTTCATGAATGTCATACATGGGATAATGCATAGCATTGTAACATACATAGTGTAGCATAATGGAAACATCTTGACATGACATCTCACAACATGACGACATACTGAAAATAGCATAAGGTCATAAAAAACTTGCATAGCTTCATTTTACATCAATACAAATAGCCCAATGACAACGACATGTACAAGGCCCATAAACACACAACTTCTAACTCCCATGTGAACACCCCTTATGAAGGTTCATTTATACTGAATTTCAAATCCTTAGGGTTCAAAAAAACCTTATCTTCTCTTTCACAAATGCACAAAGCTACCGTTGACCTGGAGTGTTAGTTTCTACGAAGGAGGACGCATGAACTTCTCTCTGTCTAAGAGATGCGTCAACCATTGATAAGTTTCTCCAAGCTATTGCGATGGTCACCCATAGAATATTATTATCAACCGTGATAAGCTGCTCCAAGCTTGCGATGGTCACCCATAGAATATGTTGCATTAAAGGATGTTATCATTGCTTACTCTACCTTCTCCTTTGGCTGCTTGTTCAATGTTATGCTAATTTAGCTGGTTGTCGCTCGTGAGATGTTCCTTACTTGGTTGATGTGAGCTACTACACGCTTGCACAATGAATGTCTTAATCTATATCTCTTCTAACGATTGCTAGTACTTTATGTGCCTGCTAAGACTACCAGCTATGTATAGCTTTCTGATTTTGCTATTGGGATGTTGTTCTCTGCAATAAGCGCTCTTCTGTAGGCATTAAAAAACTAGCTTTAAATTCTTTTGGCAATCTAATGAAGAGGCCTTATTGGTTGTTAATGAAGAAGCACTACCTAAACTATCCTAGAGTAAAGTAGATCCACCACATCCTAGCCACCATGGCTATGATACCATGTTGAAAAGCATGGATCTAGGCTAGTCTATGGAGGATCAAAACTCATTAACAACATAGTCAAGTGATTAAGAGAACTAGAAGGCTTTATATAAGGGATGAGATTAACAATGGATTAACTCAAGGAAATAGACACAATAATCATCTTGTATTAGAATCAATCCAATTACATGCTTATATAGCTCTCATCCACATGCTTCATGCACCCTTGTGCCATCCATGTGTCCATAAATGCTCTTATGCCTTGTGCACCCTTGCACTTTCCATGTGCCTAATTTTTGACCATTGACCACCTCACATGCTTCATGCACCCTTGTGACATCCATGTGTCCATAAATGCTCACATACCTTGTGCACCCTTGCACTTTCCATGTGCCTACTTTTTGACCATTGACCACCTTTTACATTCATCATTCACATCCTCTAATAACCTTAGCTTTCATCCATTCTAATTTTGTAAGCTCCATCTACCTTGCTTCCACATACATGTGCCCCATACATGATATGACGGGCACCATATTTCGTTACCAATATCTCTGTTTCATGCTCTAAGATTTGTTAAATAGTACGGATATGATCCCTTGTTTACAAGTAATTAACCCATTGTAAAGGCCTTAGCCATGGTTCTTGAAAGATAGCAATCAATATTCTTAGCTGTACCAATTTTTTTTCTAAGAAACATCATTATAGCCATGGGTTTACTTTGACAACACAAGCAAGACCCCAGCCCCACCTACCCTTGGGTCCACAACAACTTGGCATCATGTGTGCGAGTTGCCTCCACTTGTCTCAAAATTTCATTATCGAGCCCAAGGGGTTTATCACATAGCATAAGAACCCACATGGACACAAAATTTAAAACTTTAAATAGCATTGATTCTATTTATTCTCATCATACAAGAGAATATAGGAGAAATCAAACAATAATGCAAGTATGCTATATTTTGTACAGTATCCTCATGCAAGATTCTTACAAGAACTTTCACCATCATATAACATGCAAAAGGAAAACATCAGACTCATCCGGCCCATTTGTGGGCCAGCACATCAGCCCCACCATGCTCCTCTGTTCTCTTGTTTTAGGTTGGTGTGCAGGAGTAAAAAGGATTGTCTTCTCTTAATCTCGATTTTATTGTTCCTACTTAAAGTTAATTTTTAAGTGAAGGTATCAAGAATATTGTTTAACTACCATAATTACTCTTTTGAAAGAATTATTTTGTTAAAGGGAAATTAAAAAGAGCATGCAAATTAGTATGAGAATTTACCTTATCATGGAGAGAATGCAAAAAGAGTTAAGTTGGCTTCCAAAATGTTGCAAGGATGTCTTTATGTAATGGTCATGTTAAAGTGGCCCCTTGGTGATAATGCCTCGTGTGGTTGGGTCAACCCCATGTGTGAAGAGATAAAAACTCTCTTTAATCTCCTACACTCTTAAAAAACCCAAGCTTCTCACATGGTACAAGATAGGGAAACCATAGCTTGTGCTATGCCCAATATACACAAACAATTCATTCTTCCTCAATCCTAATTTACAAATATAAAATAATCTTTCTCTACTTAAAGAGACACAAAATTCTAACCCTAATTAACCATACGAATCCACAAATTCAACAGTACAAAATAATAACTACAATACAGATTACTTTAATCTTTTTGAGGGATTAGAAGATGATGATCGTCTTCTTGTAAAGCATAAAAGAGATTCTTATGCTTATTAAAAATTTAGAAAACATAAAGAAAGGGGAGAATCTCTACGAGATAAATTCTCACAAGCCTAACTTTACCACGGAATTGATTAGAGTATAGCTTATCACACAATTTCACTTCTTTACTTACTCTAATCATTAAGCATAATTGTTAATCTTAATTAATAATTATGCTTAGTTATTAATTAAGATTACACAATTTCACTTCTCTACTTACTCTAATCATTAAGCATAATTGTTAATCTTAATTAATTGAATGTTCTTAACTTAACTTGAGAGAAAAAGCTCTCTTATATTAGAATTAAGAGAAAAAGAGAGAGAGAAGAGTAAGAAGCTCCAAGAAATGACCTCCTAAGGCACTATATATCACTCCATAGCACATTAATAGCATAACTAAAGCCTAGAGAAAACTTAATCGTGATTACTTACTAAAAATTTAGAGAAAAACCCAAATTTTGCTTACTATACACACATCTTGACTTAAGATTAATTACTAAAAATTTAGAGAAAAACCAAAATTTTGTTTGCAATACACACAACTTGACTTTGGGAGAGCGAGAAGTGGTCTTCTAGCTCTAAAAATTGCTCCAAAAGCACCTGAGAGTGGAGGGGGTATTAGTAGGAGGAAGGGGAAGTCTCCAGACAATCCAAATAAAGCAGTAATAGGGTGGGTGGGAGGTGAGGTGAGAAGCGTTTTGCCCTTTCCAAAAGGAGGCATGGTGGACACATGCAAGCAACATAAGAAGGTTCTCCCAGTAGACCCCTTATTAATAAAGTTTAATTAACTAAGGTTACAATCCGCACATGCTAAATGGTCACTTACATTGGACCAAAATTTCACCTTTCAAAAAAATCACAAAAAATAATTTTTCTAATTTTTTAAAATAGTTTGTTGTTTTTTAATTTCTTGTTAATGTACCATGCCTAGCTTGAAATCAAGATTTATTACCATTACTCCCGATAATGGCCAACTTAAGAATTTTTCTAGCTCTTTACTTAGTAAAACTTCTTATGTCTAATATTTACTACATCATTGTCCCTATAAAATTGATAGAAAATCTAATATTATTTATCTATGAGTCTTGTAATCAAAAAGTTATTTTATATCTCATTATATAATGTTAGCTTAAGAAATATTTATAGTCAACGCGACGAAGGTAAAATTCACAAGTTTAATTTTTATAACATAGGAACATAGTAAAGGAAAATGACTGAGGCCATTAGTTACAAAGAGGGAGGGACCTTACAAAGACACTTCTTTTTTATGATAACGTGTTAATTACGAAAGCATTATTTTTGGCTAGTAACAATCTTCCATGGAGTATATATATATTTTTAAGGGTAAGAAGAAGAAGAAGAAAGGAAGCTTGGATGGGTAACTATCGTATTATGTAATTAGTTAGAATTTTTTATATTTGGGGTTAGGATCTAGGTTGGCATCATGTGTAACTTTTATCCAAATGTAATTATCTATATATTATTTATTACATGTTATGTGACATATGCCATGTGCTCTCTGCGTGTCAAGGTTTACATGTTAAGGTTATATTTTTATGTATTACATGTTATGTGACATATGCCATGTGCTCTCTGCGTGTCAAGGTTTACATGTTATATTTTATGTATTACATGTTATGTGACATATGCTATGTGCACTACATCATATACACCCTTCGTGTTCAAGGTTTGCATATCAAGGTTATACATTATGTATTATGTCACACTTTTACACATGAACACAAAAAAAGGCACACAAGCATGAATTGGGAGCCTTCCTTGTCCCGCAAATAACTATGAAATTCGGGAATGGACCCTTTTATTCTATGTGTCAAGAGTAATTTGTTGTGTTGTGTATCTTGTAAGATTCCTCCCCCAACCCCTCAAGATGTCCAGTTTCTCCCCCTGTAATCAATCTCCTTTTCATAATAATAACAGATCTTATTTCTATCTGCTGTTTTGACCTAGAGAGAGAAAATATTCTAGAGAGAGATAATTCAGTTTCTAGATATCTTTGGATGGAAAAATATCCCTTCTTATTAAAATGATTTTCCCTGAAACAGAAATTCAAAAAGAACTTTCCAGTGTGCAATTGGAATAAATTAAAAATAGGTAAAAAGGACCTTAGCCTGAGGGTCCAGATTTTTTAAAAATTTTGGATTAAGATTCCTATGGACCAATAAGATTAATCCAAATGTAGGGAGGATATAAATTGAAGAATAAAAGAAAATCCCCCAAAAATGAGTAAATACTCACATAAGATGAAGAGTTGACTAAGGACAAGGTTTATTAGTTAAAAAAGAAGAGATATTTAGAGGAAATGATGCATTTTTGACACCTCAGTGTGGGGAATTCCCCTCATGAAGGAGGCACCAATTTTCCATGTGTGGATGAGTTTCAAACTCACAAATAATGAGATATTTTCATCTCTCCTCTCTCTTGTTTTAACTAGATCCAAAAAGTAAGCTAAACTGATCTAAAAATGGTCAAAAAGTGACCAAACTGATCTGGAAAATTCTAGTATCAGTTTCCTTGGTTAGAGGCTGGAAGCCTCCCCCCTTGTAAAAGGTTAATAGTGTTTATGCACTATTACTCTACTCCTCCCCAGAGTCAAATACATTGAATTCACTTGATAATTCAATTGTTTTTTACTAAATCCTCTCCAAAAGAATTGGTGGCCACTCTTGCTACAAACAAGAGTAGAACCCTCAATCCCTCAAGCCAAAGGAAAGCTTACAAACTCCATGTAAGCTTAATTCTTACTTATTGTGAATTTTAAATCTATGGTTTTCTTAAAATTTATGCTTTGTAAATGTTTGAATTAAAATTTGATGCTGCTATGCCTTGATGGAAAGGCCCACCCCCTTCTCTTCTTTACAATTCAGCCCTTCTTAATCCTAAAAAGTTTAATTAAAAGATTGATTAAACTCTTTTCATTGTTTACTCTCTTGATTTTTGAAAAATGGAGTAGATTAGAGATATTAGAATTCAAATTGGATTAATTCAAGTCATAAATTGAATGTTAAAATTGAGAAATGGTCAGCCATACAAAGGAGGTTATGGTAAAATTTTCCAGAGTTTTATAGAAAATAAAGTTTTTTTTTTAATGTTAATTCAAAAGAGTTATTCTCATTAATTTTGATTTTATGCATAGAAAGATGCATAAAGGAATTTATTTTTATTTCAAAAGAGTTATTCTCATTAATTTTGATTTTATGCATAGAAAGATGCGTAAAGGAATTTATTTTTATTTCAAAAGAGTTAATCTCATTAATTTTGATTTTATGCATAGAAAGATGCATAAAGGAATTTATTTTTATTTAAAAAGAGTTATTCTCATTAATTTTGATTTTATGCATCAAAAGATGCATAAAGGATTTAATTTTATTTCAAAAGTATTATTTTCCTTAAATTTGAATTATGCATAAATAGATGTGTAAAGAATCTTTATATCAAAAATTAGGATCCTCTTAAATTCTATGTTTAAATTATGTGAATAGAGGTGATGAGATGTGAGGTGAATAGATGTGATGAAATAAGATGTGAATCAGATAGATGATTGGATATATGTGATGTGAATAGAAGTGATGACAATATGAGATGAATGGATGTGATGAGATGTGATGCGAATCAGATAGATAATTGGATAGATGTGATGTGAATAGAAGTGATAAGAATATGAGATGAATAGATGTGATGAGATAAGATGTGAATCAGATAGATGATTGGATAGATGTGATGTGAATAGATAGATAATTAGATAGATGTGATGTGAATAGAAGTGATGAGAATATGAGATGAATAGATGTGATGAGATAAGATGTAAATCAGATAGATGATTGGATAGATGTGATGTGAATAGAAGTGATGAGAATATGAGATGAATAGATGTGATGAGATAAGATGTGAATCAGATAGATGATTGGATAGATGTGATGTGAATAGAAGTGATGAGAATATGAGATGAATAGATGTGATGAGATGTGATGCGAATCAGATAGGTGATTGAATAGATGTGATGTGAATAGAAGTAATGAGAATATGAGATGAATAGATGTGATGAGATGTGATACGATGAATAGATGTGATGAGATGAATAGATGTGATGAGATGTGATGCGAATCAGATAAATGTGAATGAATGGATGAGATGTGATGTCATGTGAATCAGAATGTAAATGAATGATATGAGATGTGAGTGAATGTATGTGATGATAACGGATGTAAATGTGTATGCGAAGAATGGATGTGAATGTGTATGTGAAGAATGGATGTGAATGAGTATGTGAAAGAATGGATTAGGATGTGTGTGAAGAATGGATGTGAATGTGTATGCGAAGAATGGATGTGAATGAGTATGTGAAAGAATGGATGTGGATGTATGTGAAAGAATGTGATGTGATGTAAAGAGATGAGACGTGACAAGAATATATGTGGATGTGAAGTGATAGCTATGAATGTATGGATAGATGCAAGTAGTCATACATGTGAACGATTGGATGGATATGGATGAATGAGATGAGATGTGTATGAATGAGATATGATGTGTATGAATGAGATATGATGTGGATAGATAATGGTGAGATGAGAATGAATGTGATGGATATGAATGAATGTGATGTGAATCGGGATAGATGTGAATGAATGAGATGTGAGGCAAAATGAATGAGATGTGATGTGAGTGAATGTGATGTGGTCTGAATGGATGAGATGTGAGTGAATGTGATGTGGTCTGAATGGATTAGATGTGAATGAATGTGATGTGATGAGATGTGGATATGGGTAGATGCGAGTGGATGAGATCTGATGAGGATAAATTGAGGAAAGATGTGAAGAGATGAAAAATAATGAGATGTGGATATGTGTAGATGCGAGTGGATGAGATGTGGATATGGGTAGATGCGAGTGCATGAGATCTGATGAGGATAAATTGAGGAAAGATGTGATGAGATGAAAAATGATGTGATTGAATGAGAATAGAAATACTTATGAACTGGTTGTGGAATTAAATAATTTGGGTTGATGTGGAGCAATGTGGAAAGATGAGAGTTCATTAGAGAAACTGTATTTTTGAACTGTTTTTAAATGATTGTTTTATGTCAAGGATGCTGGAGAAGAATTTTGACCGTCTTGAGGATGAGGTCGTGGAGACCTAATCTAATAAAGTTGCAACAGATCATGGAGAGTCAATGGAGGACGTCTCTCGTAGCAAGGTCGGCCGAAGTCTTGACCAGCCTCGGTTTGATTAAAATGGTGACCTTCCGGTACAGTGGATGAGGGACCAAGGAAGCGGCCTATGAGTGAAGCGCTAGGTCACATGCGAAGGATCCTAGAGGGTGGCTGACCATATGGTGCTCGAGCTTTGGGTCGCGGACGATAACCACTTGTGCGTCGTGGAAGATATTGGAACAAGGAGTAAGAGTTGTTTTCTGAATTCGGGCATGGATCTGGTTGATTGACCTTGCTGGTCCTCAGCGGATGAGTCCATGGCTCTTTTATATGGATCCGTTGGTTGATCTTGCTGATCTTCAACGGAGATTCCATTTTGATATGTGAATATATTGCCGGTTACTATGAGCTAGGAACCATCGGAAAAGGCCCCTGAGTGGACAGGTGGTGAGCGTTCTGGTTGCCAATGATGCCATAAGTACACCAATGAAGGAATGATTGGAAATAAGGATTTAACCAGAGATTTTGAGGATTATGATCAGTGACACAATGGTTTCATTAAATGATTGTTTTTAAAGATAGCTGATTATGTGAAAAAGGCAATTTCATATTGGGTGTGTAAGTGGTGTGACTAGTTTTAAGTTTGCATGAATATCCGGCTAGGGGGCCTGGGAACTCTTTTCCCTGGTACCCGAGATAAAACCTAACCAAATTCCTAATTGGATCCCATCACTATAGTGGTTGGGCGGTTGGCTAACCGATGGGACTGGATGGGGTTAGGCTGGACTGATGGATCCCTAAAATGAGACTCAATTCTATTATGGTACGATAGATGAAGTAAATCCCAGATAAAAATTGTTCTACGGAAAAGAATCAACGGCTGTGCCTCTCAATGAGGAAAAAAGCATTGGTCTCTATGATCCAAGTGCAATCTTTTCCTTGATCTGACTTTGATACTACGGGTTCGGTCAGATCAGTTCAGTTAGTTAAGGCTTTTGACTACGTTAGAGAAAAGTTATCCTGGAGGAATCGCCCGTGCTTTCCGGGCAAGGGAAGTTTTTCCGGGATCGATTTTGGAAGAACCGATGGATTAGTCTCTTGTCCGGATATCTGTGGGTGAGGCCCCGAGTGTGGGACCCTGGCTTTGTCAAGAAGTACTACTCCCGCTGCCAGCACCCCTGAATTCATTGCGCGGTGGGGACAGGGATCTCACATATCTTATGTTGTAGATTATATGTAATGGGATATGTTGTAAAGAGATATGCTATATAACATATATACTATCTATTGTATATTGTGTAAGTCATATGCTGTCATGAGTTATCTCACATGTTATGAGTGTTTGTGTAATGATGTGCATCATTGTGATACTTGTAAAAAAACAAATACAAAATGAAATAAATAAGATAAATAGTACAACCATATCCTTTCATCGCCTACTTGCTCCTTACTATTAGACATTAATAATCATGACAAAAATCACTGAGTTTAAAACAAATAAAGCAATTAACACTAGAGGCCTAGAAGACACGATTTAAAAAAAACGTGCCTAGGATACCTTGTAAAGACTGCTCATTCTTTGTTTGAATTATATGGAAAAGAGCATTATGAAGAATTGAAGAACACATAAGCGTGGGCAACATACACTAGACATTCTAGCACCCCCTAGTTGAGGTTAAACATAGATTTCAAGATTACAAAGAGCATGGTTTGAGTGATTTACACATGTTGGAAAATCAACATGGAGCAAGATTTCTCATCCATATAAAAGCTTTGACTTACACCATGCATATGTACCTTGGACACCCATAATGCTAAAGCACTCAATATTCGGGGTGCTGTAACCAACTTGTCCCACACAAGGGTTAGTGGGGGGCAATATTTGTAGAGGGGTGCAGCCTTATAACCAACCCTTCCCACACAAGGGAAAGATTTGCATGGGAGTAGTAAGGTTTACTACACACCCATGAAAAACATGGGTGCTACCTTATTTTTGCACAAGCACTAAACAATTGATTTTTGTTTAAATTATGTTTCCTTTTTTATGAATGCCGTGCTTGTGGGGAAACTTTACAACCCACCCCTTGTTCATATACTAGTGGCTTGACCCGTCCCTGACGTGCAAGAGTATTCTTGCATGTATAAAAACAAAAGGCTCGTCCTTGTCGACCATGAATTAGTGCAGTAGAGAGAGGTGTTTCTTGAGAGTCCCAAGGTCACGGATTCAAGCCCTCATTGCGCAAGTGGTGGCATGCATGGGTGTGTGTGTTGTGTTGCAGTTTCTAATTCCAACCAATTCTATAAAAAAAACAAACAAAACGCTTGTCCTCGGAGGGTGAGTAGAGATAAGCCTTAGATTTGAAGCCCATGATGGGCCTCATGGTCCTCAACTTAACAACCTATATATAAACAGACCATGCTTGCCATATATATCCATGTAGAAGCTCCTAAAGCACTTACAATATAAAGTACCAAACTTGGCATATAAATATACATTTAGCATTCAAACGGAATATAATGTTAACAATCTTAACACATCTGAACACAGCTTTAAAAAAATCTTTAGGGAAAATTGGATTATCTCTCCTTGGAAGCCTATACTCCTTGCCTCCATTTGGCAAAATATATTTAAGATAAAAACATTAGCTATTTGCAAGATATAATTTTCAAAGAAAAAAAGAAGGTGAAGGATAAAACCTTACAAAACTCATTTGGTGGATCAATATTTGAGGCAACTAGCATTTGAGCAGGCTTGTAGACAGCAAATCAAAAAATTCTTTATTGTCCAGTGTCTATGCACCGAAAATCTAACTTATCAGGCTTTTCATAGTCCACAAACATTATATCTACATGAAGTTGATACGCGATCTTTCACAATCTTAGATTGTAAATTCCAAGGAGCCCAAGGCTCTCATTGTAAGTGTCTCGACCATACAAACCTAGCAATAATCTGGGTCATAAAATATAAATATATTCCTTGTTGCAAAAAGAATGTATCAATAATAATATAAATTTATCAAATAAAATACAAAAGCTACATAAAAAGCAAGTTTTTATATATACCATAAAACACAGGTGCTCTCTAATAGTTCGATAATTAGAGATGCTGTTGCTTGTCCTTCCCAACATGAAGGGTTTGCAATTGAGCCATGAATATTAAATAGATTATGGAAAACAATAATACTTATATTATAGCAGCCGTAAAGAAAATTACCTTCAATATCTTGTCTATCACCATAAACAAATGAAAATGATCTCCTTGCCACATCCATCCTAAGCAATATACCCTTGATATCAAATATAACACTCACTACACTAATCATTTACATAAGACTTGAAGGTTTCTCTCTCTCTCTCTCTCTCTCTCTCTCTCTATCTATCTATCTATCTATCTATCTATCTCTATATATATATACATATATACATACACACACACACACACACACACACACACACACACACACACACACACACACTATATATATATATATATATATGTATGTATGTATGTATGTATGTATGTACACACACACACACACACACATATATATACATATATATATATTGTATATATACATATATGTACATACATACATACATACATACATACATACATACATATATATATATATATATATAGTGTGTGTGTGTGTGTGTGTGTGTGTGTTCAATATTTTGTGCCAAGCAGGATACTATCCTTGAAGCTGTTTCTTTGAACCAGGGTGGTGTATTTTTCCTTGATGGAGAAGGTGGATTAGGCAAAACATATCTTTATAATGCCTTGCTATCTCGATTACGTGGAGAGAATCAAGTTGCATTAGCATGTGCATCATCTGGAATCGTTGCATTGTTACTTTCAAATGGTTGTACACCTCACTCATGTTTCAAAATCCCAGCGCTCAATGCTTCTAGCATATGTGGTATCAAAGCTAATAGCCCATTGGTGGCTGAGGTGTTGAAGCTTACAAGATTACCATGGGAACTCCGTTTTGAGTTTGGTAGAATGGGTATACAAAGATCTTCAAAAAGTGGAGGATTACGCATGCTTCTTCAAAGACCGTGCTGTTGTTGCACCACAAAGTCTAGAGGTTGATGAGATCAATGAACTAGCCTTGAGTGCATTGCCGGGTTGTTTCTTCCAAGCATGACATAATATTGTATCCAATTGAGTACTTGAATAGTTTGAACTTAGGTGCTGGTTACCCTTCTCATCACTTGCTTCTAAAGATTAATGCTCCTAGTATGATGCTCCATGATTTGGACCCTCTGCGCGAGGACTTTGTAATGGTACCTGTTTGTTTTTTTTTACATTTGGATAAGCAAATGTTTGCTTTTGACTTGCTTTTATATACAATGGCATTTCTATCCTGAATTGTACATCTGTCATCCACAAATTTCACCATCAAGCCTGACAAGGCTAAGGCTAAAACTGACAACAAGTTCTTCTTAAAGAGTAAATGCGCCCCCATTTGTAGCAGCAGTGAGCACAACTATACTAATTCCTTTGATAGGATATGAGGAACCATTTGCACATGTGATGGTTCTTGTACTCGGGGCAGATTCCAGAGATGAGAACAAATTTTTTTGTGAAGTAATGTGCTTACTAGCACCACTGTCAAAGTACCAAGCATCCGATTCTACCAATGACATGCATACATCATGAACAGAAGAGTGATAACTATAATGTACAGTCCATGCCCATTCATCTTGAGCAAAACTTGAGCATATCTATGACATGCAAGAACTTGGCATGTGGTACCATAACTTGGCCTATTTACAGACATGCAAGAACTTGGCATGTGGTACCATAACTTGGCATGTTTACAGACATGCAATAATTTTACATGTCCATAAATATAATAATAAAGAGCAAGCTTGTGACAACTATTTAGACTCCGCTCCATGGAAACAAACAAGTTAACCTATTGAACAGAATTAACCTATTAAACATCATCTCTTCCATCAACAAACCATTGTTAACAGCAGTGGCAACACTTAATCTATCAAGAATAGGCAATCCTTTAAAATCAAGAATAGGCAATCCTTTAAAATCAAGAATAGGCAACCCTTTAAAATCATGTAGCCGCTTTCCATACTGTTGTAAGAGATCTTGCATGTACATTAGAGCTTGATTCTTTGCTATAGAATGACAAACACCAACATCGATGCACCCTCTATGCTGCAAAAGGAATGGAAAAAAGCATCTAAAATTTTGGTGGAGAATTTGTTCCAAAGTTGTCTAGGGTATATAGACTCACAAAAAAACTATTAAAATGACAAACAATTGATGTAGTTGGAATCCTGTTTTCTAAAATGCAGCTTCTTTGAGACACATATATCACTCCTCATCACTCTCTAATATTCCTCTGGCTTCACATGCAGCCTTAAAACATAGATACAAATGTCCATTCACTGCTCATAAATCCTCAAAAGATTTATAGCCTTTTCACACTGCGAGTAACATGCGTAAGTAATATGGCTCACCTGCACTCGGACTAACATTATACATACGTCCGATCATATTTCCCCTTTTCCTTTTAGTCCATGAGTGAAGAGCCGAATTTCACACCCACTTGCAAGGGAAATGAACATTTAGCAAAGCTATTTGCATCTGCATACAACTGATTAGCTCTGAACCATTGAATAACTGATTAGCTCTGAACCATTCGGTGAGAGATGTTCTTTGGTTTCTGTCATAACTAATCACATTACGCAAATCATCCTCGTCATTGAATATTACATTATTGTGCATCGAGAGATGAACATGCAACCTTTGTATATCACAATTTTCATCATGCAAATCATATTGGTATATGCGCCATCATGCCTTTGACGTAGACATGTACCGTGCATCCAGATATTGACTAACCTCATCAATAACCCCATGTGTGTCTTGCAACTCTATAGTAGCTCTATCCATGTCCTTTGTATACATACTTGTATAAATACTTTACAGCTGTATGGTAGAGCATACTTCTATGTTAATATGGGCTTTGTACCTCATATACCAATATGATTTTTATCATGCAAATCACATTGGTATATGCGCCATCATGCCTTTGACGCACACATGTACTGTGCATCCAGATATTGACTAACCTCATCGATAACCCCATGTGTGTCTTGCAACTCTATAGTAGCTTGCAACTCTATAGTAGCTCTATCATGTCCTTTGTATACATACTTGTATAAATACTTTACAGCTGTATGGTAGAGCATACTTCTATGTTAATATGGGCTTTGTGTCTCATAGAGAGAAAAGGGTTATATGGAACAACCCATCGACTATCGACCCTATGATTCTTTACCTAGATGAAACTACTATTGTCTCGCCGCATGTAAGTTGGATACCCGTTGTCATCAACACTAGTAGTGCCAAAAAACTTATGAGAGTACCGATGTTTACAGCTCCCGTTAACCATGCAAAGAGAGTGCATATTTAGCTCCCCACAGGGTCCATGGACATTATAATGACTAATTATGTGCAAGATTGAAGAACACATAAGCGTGGGCAACATACACTAGACATTCTAGCACTCCCTAGTTGAGGTTAAACATAGATTTCAAGATTAGAAAGAGCACGGTTTGAGTGATTTACACATGTTGGAAAATCTACATCAAGCAAGATTGCTCATCCATACAAAAGCTTTGACTTACACGATCTTCGTGTGGGCATACATAGCTTGGACACCCATAATGCTAAAGCACTCAATATTCCTTCTTAGAGTAGAGTTCCACCGAGTAAAGCGGGGTGCTATAACCAACTTGTCCCACACAAGGGCAAGATTTGCATAGGGGTGCGGCCTTATAACCAATCTTTCCCACACAAGGGCAAGATTTGCATAGAGGTAGTAAGGTTTACTTTTTCATGTGTGCTACCTTATTTTTGCACAAGCATGGCCATAAACAATCTTAAAAATATGTTGCCTTTTCGATGAACGCCGTGCTTGTGGGAAACTTTGCAACCCACCCCTTGTTCCTATAAGTGTTGTTTTTATTTTATTTAGCATTTACTGCTGTAAGAGGATTTCGACACGAAGCACAACAGCAGCAACGAATAGCCTCGCCATAGACGAGGTTCTCTGCAGCTTTGCCCCGTTTTCCAAATCCTTTTTTCTCTGCGGCGGCTGTATAGGTGCTATTTTTTTCGGCTTCCTTAGCTAGACAGAAGATATACATTCACACAGAGGGGGAGAGAGAGAGAGAGAGAGAGGCGACAGGGATGCGAGGGCGAGCAAGGGAGGTTTTGCAGAGCAGGGGCGGGCGGAGCTGCAATGCATGACTGGCTTATGTCTCACTCAAAGCGGCCGGGAAGCCAGATTAGCACCAGCAGCAGTATCAACGGCAGCAGTGAGGGCAGCGGCGCCATGATCACCAGCAGCAAGAAACCCAAACAGCAGGCCCTCGCCGACGCCCTGGACTCTAGATCCAACGGCTCGCAGCTCTTCAATCCCTCGGGAGACATCGGCCCCGATGACATCCTCATGGACATGAAGGGCGAGGGCCTCCCCGGATCTGGTGCCGGGACAGCAGCAAACTTGTCCCGAAGGCGATTAGTCATCAAGCCCTTCAAAGGTCAGGTTTTTCCCCCCTTCTTCTCCACTGCTGCTATCTTAGTAGTTGCATCAAGGTCTAGCTTGCTAGGGTTTCTAGTGGAAAGTTCATTGTACGAAGTGGTGGTGTATATTCCGTTACATCAACGGACTAGCTTGTCAGGGTTTTGAACGGAAAGTTCCTTGTACAGAGTGACACTATGAAACAGACTTAGACCTGAAAGCAGAGTCTTAACACCTTTGCTTCAGGCTGGAAGTGCTGTTTTGTCAATAGAGAGAGTTACAAATGCATTATTCTGTGTGTGCGCGCGCGTGTGTGTGTGTGTGAGAGAGAGAGAGAGAGAGAGAGAGAGAGAGTATTATTAATGTCCCAGTGGGTCAGAGAGAGAGAGAGAGAGAGAGAGAGAGAGAGTATTATTAATGTCCCAGTGGGTCTATGAGACCAAAAAGTAGTTCAATGAATCTGTGAGAGTACCGAGTCGAGAGAGGTCGAGAGAGAGTTACATCTCAAGCCTGAGGCAGGTTAACAAGGGTTAGGCTAATCTCGGCATTGGAATAAGGTATGGTCTAGTGGTCTAAAAGGCATCAGGCTAATTATAACTCATGGTTTATAGGATCACTATATAAGTCAATTATTAGAGTTGCTAGTTTTGCAACTAGAGAAAGTTTTGGGCAAATTACCTTTATGGGTTGAGTGCACGACTTTTTTGGCTCGAAATTTGGAAGGCCAGGGTCGATCAAGTCTGAGCACACAATCGGCTGGCCAAAAGGCAAGTGGGCATCCTAAGTAGCTTACAAATTCTAGGACATGCTAGTGCTTTTATTGTCATTGCTTGAGTTTCCATCCATCATTTACCTTGGCTTCAATCTGTGAAGCTGAATTTGGCTTGAAAAAGCAAGACCAATTTACTGATAGGCTTCTTGTCTTGGAATTGGAAGAGCTTGCTTTTCATTGGTGGTTTTGTTTGTATACGGGCCTTGTAGAGTTCCCATTTCCATCAGGTTTACCATCTACACAGCCTTTTCTTTTTGATACACCATTTTTTGCATTTTTATGTAGTAGATGCAGGCAATGGCGCCTCCTCCAGAGGCAACTAGGGGCAAATTCTTATGGTTCTCTAGTAGCAGCCAGTCGACTTCTCGTGTAGGTGTCTGCATCGGATTTGCACAAGGAGAAATATATTTTAAGTACAAGCTTGAGAGGGCCTTCTTTTCTCCCAATTGGAGATGGCCAGATTGCAGAGACAATCTTATATTTTAAGTTTCAACGATCATCTGTTGTAACATGGAGCCGAATTATGCGTAATGAAGGATCCTGTCACACAAGTCTCACCCCGCCTTCTTTATCCTTAGTTTTGCGAGTGTTTAGCAATCCACTTTTAGCACTTCAAACTTTAAGAGAGAGAGAGAGAGAGAGAGAGAGAGAGAGAGAGAGAGAGAGAGAGAGAGAGAGAGAGAGAGAGAGAGAGAGACCTTATTGGGTCCCAAATTACCCACTAAAGTGTTAAAATATTGCATCTTATTATGCTGTTGTGGAGGTCCTGTCGGCCTGTTTCTACAGTCGACCTGGTTCATGCACAAGTATATAAGAGTTGCTCTCTTTTATTCATTTAATCATCTTACAGTGCCCTATTTGCTGGCTCTTGTACTCTGTAACCTCAAGCTAATAAAGCTCTTGTTCTTGCTTGCAATCTTTCTCTCTCATGTTTATTTGCTTCCGCTTGTGCACATTCTTTCATGGTATCATACGCTTAGGCATTGGCTGTTGCACAATTTGTTTCTCTCCTTCTTCAACTATGCCTTGCATTTTCTGCTTCCCTAGATTCTCCAGGCTGTAGATCCTTCAAACAGTGGCTGTGTTTTCTTCCTTAGCTGCGTTTTTTGATCTACAAGCCCTCCTACTACTGTCGGCAAGCCTCCAGGTTGCATTTTCTTCTACAGAGACAAGTGGAGGAGTTCTAGCTGCAAATTCAGTAAGGGCATCAGACAAGTGGCACATCAGCTCTTTTCCCTCCAAGATCCCCTCCCCGTTTCGGTAGGAGGTTCTCGGTGGTGTGTTTTGGGTTTCTTTTGCTGCTATCTAGCTTGCATCTTCAGAGGGGGCTACTAATCCCTAATTGGATCCTGTGGAAAGGTGCTTGAGAGAGCACGTGGATTGCTTAGCTACAGAGGTTGTTTGAGACATAGCTTCTTTGAGACAGATATGGGTCCCCCTTGCACGAACAAGGAGGACAAGCTCAGTGGTTCAAACTATGATCACTTGAAGCTACAGATGAAGGTCTGGTACATACACAAGGGACTCTGGGAGACTGTTCAGGGCCACGAATGAAAGCCCGAACGTCCTACCAGCTCTAGGAAGTGGACTCGGGACCAGGAGGATGCTTTTCTTGCAGAACTTTCAGCTTGGGAGAAGCAAGACTCAAAAGCTCACTCTGCACTTGTACGAGCCATCTCACCCGAGGTCTCCCCTGTCGTGCAAACATTGGATTGTGCTGCTTCTGTTCGGAGAAAGCTGACAGATCTATATGCACGGGACTCTACAATGCGGTTTGTCAACCTATTGGGTCAGCTCTTTTCTCTGGAGTTTAAAGCAGGGACTTCCATGCCTTCGCTTGTGATGAAGGTTAAGGTAATCCATGACTAATTATTGGCAATGGGTATTGCCCTGACCTCTTCTTAGTTAGCTGCTCTCCTCCTCATCAGGCTTCCTGCAAATTATGACATGGTTTCCCGAGCTTTGCGGGTTCAGATCACAACACGTTCCCTCGAGTTTGAAGATATGTGTACTCTCCTCTTGGAAGAGGAATCCATCCTAGTTTCACAGGGGAAGTTGAATGTTTCATCGTCTATTGGACCTCATCAGGCACTCGTGAAGGTGCAGAAGAAAGTTCGGAGTCGGTGTTACAAGTGTCAAAATACGCAGCGGAAATGATAACCAAACTTGGGTCCACAAGAGCAAGTAGAGTGCAGAAAATAGACAGCACAAGAGACGTTGAGAGATAGGCGTGTAAACTCTTCTCTATACACAAGATCCCGTACAAGACTAAATGAATAAATGGTGAGGAGCATGGGGCCTATTTATATGCCCCATGGATGCAGTCGGCCAGCGCATGAGGGCTCTCCACGACTGCATAAAGTAGTCGGCCAGCAGAGAATATCTCCACGACTGTGTAAAACAGGTCGGCCAGCATCAGCATCTCCACGACTGCAGCATAGGCAGTCGGCCAGCCACCAAGGAGCACATGAGGTGCAGTCGGCCAGCACCATGGGCTAACATGTGGCATCCATCCACACCATGGAAAAATGGGGAAAAAATGCGGGGAGTGAGGAAAAATGATAAAACACCTATACAGGGCGGGCACACCCACAACAGAGGCCGTGGTGTTTGATTAAGACAGGAGATGACTTCTAACAACAAGTGTGGTAAGAAAGGCCACCTGTCAAAGGATTGTTAGTCAAAGGACAAAGGCAAAGCCAAGGACAAGGGCAAGTCTTCAAAGAAGGGCAAAGACACTGACACAGACTCGTCTAGTGATAACCCTAGCTCTCCCAAGGCCTTACAGACTGGAGAGAACATGACTGGTGTCCTGCTTTGATCCTAAGGGCACCCCTCCGCATGCTGTCTTCTAGAAACGGCTTGTGGGCGGGAGAGGGGGCTTTCAAAAGCTCTCTTATATTAAATGTGGAGCATGAGACCCGTGTGTCGGAGTTCCAAGTATAAAGATAGGCAAGTTCACTTGATGGTCTGGATGAGTTCCAGGATCAACCAAGTTTCCTTCATGGTTCAGATGAGTTCCAGAACTATTGGTCAGCAGAGAACTATGGACAGGATGTGTTCCATGTTCATTTGCTCGAGGTTATTAGATATGATGTGTTTACAGTTCTACTTTGAGTTTGGAGCCAAGCAGATTTTCTTTTGCTCTTTACAGTGGCATTATGTTTTTTGAAGACAAAAAGCTGACATGTGCATTTTCCGAGGTGTACTTAGTATTGGCCATGTTGAGGTGTCCATGGTCGCACCTTCGTCATCAGTTTTCTTCTGACTTTTTTGCGCACTTCAAGATGCAGAGGGGGTGTTAAAATATTGCATCTTATTATGCTGTCGTGGAGGTCCTCTCGGCCTGTTTCTACAGTCGACCTGGTTCATGCACAATATATAAGAGTTGCTCTCTTTTATTCATTTAATCATCTTACAGCGCCCTATTTGCTAGCTCTTGTACTCTGTAACCTCAAGCTAATAAAGCTCTTGTTCTCTCATGTTTATTTGCTTCCGCTTGTGCACATTCTTTCATGAAGGGGCCCCTCCTATTGCTAGGAGTATTTGCTTTATTATCTTTGAAGAGACTGATTGAGGGACTGACTTTGGATTGTAGATAAGCCAAACGCAAGACCTTTGAAAGACCAAGAGGCGAGCTGAATTGTACACAGCTGTAGAAGCACCAATGATGACCGATCTCAAGCCTATGCACTCTTCCAATGGAATGTAGGAAGGTTGCAAATTTGAGGCTGAGAGAAGGGGCTGATTGGGACTGTTCTAGGCTGTGAATGTATGCTGAAAATGAATGTATGAATGTGCTTTACCTTCATCGGAAGGTTTGTAGCAAAACGATGATATGAGTGAATGCTGAAAACGCAAGGTACTGGAGTGGCTGAATGCTTCGGTGCTGCGTTTTGATGAAGATATGCTGAATGTTCAATTGTGGATGCTCCTTGTGCTGGAGGATGAAAAGCTTAAGTGATTTGATGATGAATGATTATGGAATGTAAGAAGCGATGCTATTTATATGCATATGTTGCTAGTTGGTTGGTTGGCAAACTGGCCAACTGGTTTAATGAAGCTACACGACTGGATAATAGGTGAAATAATGGTAATAAATGCTGGAATAATATGTAAATAGGATAAAATACTGAATGCTAAGAATATCATCATGTAACGAGTGGTAGCGCGCGATTGCTGTACGACTTCGCCTGCGAGCTCCGCCTCTCCCCCCCCGCTGCTTCTCGCCGTCGCGCCCCCCTCTCCCCCCCCCCGCCAGTCCCCCGCATTCTCCTCCGTCCTCTCCCCCGCCTCCTTCATTGCGCCCTTCCTCGCCTTTTCTCCCCCGCCTTCTGCCTCGCATCCTCCCCCGCCATCGCTCCCCCGCCTCCTTCCTCGTTACCTCCCCCGCCTTCTTCCCCCCTGCCTTATCCTCCTCCGCCTCCTTCCTCGCTGCCTCTCCCGCCATCCCCCCCCCCCCCCCCCCGCTTGCTTCCTTCCCCCGACTTCTCTTCCCCCGCCTCTCTACCCCCCTCGCCTTCGTCTCCTCCGCCTCTCTTCTCTCCCCCGCCACCTCTCCCCCTCCGCCTTCTCCTCCGCTGCGCGTTTTTTGTTTTTTGTTGTTTTTTTTTCTTTTTTTTTCTCTCCTCCGCCTTCTCCCTCTCCTCCCCTTCCGTCTCGCCCCTCCCCCCACCGCTAGCTCCCCCCGCCTCAGCTCCCCCCTCCCCCCCCCCGCCCCGCCCCCGCTATCCTATAGCCCTCCGCCTCTCCTTTTCCTCGCAGGGCTGTGTCCCTCCCGTTGGTGACCCCGGTTTCTGGCCTTTTCCCTCTGGAGGACTCCATGGAAGCCGCTCCGACTGCCCCTGCCGGTTCCGGTCTCCGTCTGGAGTTCACAGCTGAAGATCTTCAGTTGTTTGTTTCCACAGTATCCGCTCTTGAGGCCTCCTCCTTGGTCTGCAAGATAGTGGGTAGCCGTCCGATGCGGAGAGAGCTTCGCGACCTTCTACAAGGCAGCCTTGTTGGCGTGCCCGCCAAGATCGTCAGCGTAGATTTTTTGGGACGTGGCTACTACCAGGTGGATTTCGAGCCCCCCCAGGCAGTTCAGATGGTGCTGGCTCGGAGCCCCATTGCCCTCCGCTCATCCCGGGCGTTCCTGGCGCGATGGACTCATGGTTTCGACCCCGCTTCTGACCCGCTAGCAGGCGCGACAGGTTTCCCCGTCACTATCTGCTTTCCTGGACTCCGTAGGGAGTACTTGCCCCTCTTGTCATCCATTGGCAAGGCGTTCGGGCAGGTGGTGGAGACGCCTTAGACAGCGGCTTCAGTGATTGCTCGGGCAGCAGGACTCCCGGCCATTCGTGTTGTGGTTCCGTCACCGGAGTCCCTCCCGAAGACGATCCTCCTCCCTTGTCTTTCTGGAGGACATCTGATACAACGCGTGGAGTATTCGGGCCTCCCCGGCCAGTGTTACACATGTCAGGAGATGGGCCATCTCGCACGCGCCTGTCCCCGCAAGGGGGTTCATCCTTCACGCTATGCCGCCTCTGGACCCCCTGCAGGAGACCCGAGTGGTGGCCATCCACCTCAGAGACCGGACATCCCTGGCTCGCCACAGCAGGCGCCATCGTCTGACGAGCAGGCCCCGGCGGAGGATGCCGCGCAGACCCAGGAGGCTGGCGGATGGCAGGAGGTTCGCCGTCGGAAACGCCCGACCTGCAGGGACCGTCGCAGACGCTAGCAGGTAGCACAGGCTGGCGGACAGGCGACTCCGGCTGGCGTACAGGCACCTACCCGCACTTATGCTCCAGTCAGGGATAGGCGGCCAGCAGGTCCCACCCCGATGGACGAGGATTCAGACTCATTGCTCGTTGAGGCCGCTGGTGGAGCCTCCCACGTGGAGACCCCGCTCCCGCCTCCCCCCGCGGGGGGCCCCGCCTCCTCCTTGGAGCAGATTCCTGAGGATCCCGGGCCGCACTCTGCGACCCCCGGCTCCCCTTCCCCTCACCCGGAGAGCACTCCTTCCACCCCCCCCTCTCCCCCCCTAGCCCCCCCCCCTCCCGCCTCCCCCGGCGGCCCCCCCTGACACCTATCCTCTGGCAAATGCCTCTCCATCCTCTCCTCGCCGCGAGCCCCCATCCCTCCCTTGGCCTCTCCAGGATACTTCGCCAGACCACCCACTGCCCCGGGGCAACGCAGCTGGGTAGGCCAGAGTTCAGTCCAGCGGCTGTTCCACCGCTACTCCGGGCCGGTGGAGATGGCGATCCTAGCTTCGCCCGCCACAGAGTTCTCTCCAGCCTCCCCTGGGGGGCCCCCGCGAGTGATGGGGCTACCAGTGGATTACGGTTTTTTCAGGTGCCTCCAGCTGGATGCTGGCCCGTTCGAGACACTGGTCGCGCCCTTGCGAGTTTGCGTGGTGTGCCATCCCTCTCGTTCTCCTTCAGTGGTGAGCAGCATGGTGGCCTTCTCCTTTCCTCTCAGTGTTGCCCCAGACACAGCATGGGATTGCAACTCTGTAGAGGAAGTTTTGCGTGATCAACGGACCTATTGCAGACCCGATTACACTCAGCCCGCATGAGCTTGTTTGGTATAGGAGATTGGCGGGCGGATCCGGTCCACACCTCAGTTGAGGCGGTGCTACTGATTCTCCTCCATGCCGCCCCGAGGGTGCAGCCGACCTTTAGATACATATATGCAGAGGATTGGTCTCACGCCTATGCCCTGGACAGGGCGAAGGCGGAGTGGGGCTGGACACAGAGACAGGTCACCCTCTTTTTGGAGAGACTCCGCACCCGGACAGACAGTGACTATTCTCCCTCCAAGCCGGCGCCGAAGACTCACAGAGTGGAGGGCAGATCATCCGGGCCGGCTGAGAGGGGTGAGCCAGTGGCAGCTGCTTCACTTGCCATAGCTCATCCATGAGGATCCTCTCATGGAACATCCAGGGTCTCGGTGGACATCGCTGCTACATTGGTTGGGGCAGACTTCGCCAAGAGATCCAGAGGGCTCTCGTTGGAGGACCCATAGATATCCTTTTCATCCAGGAGCACCACCTTTCTGCCGGGCGTACCCGCACCTGCGGTAAGATCTGCCAGGCAGGAGTCACACTTTTTGGTCACCGGCATATGGCTCCCAGGGGAACCAGGGTGGAGTATGCATCTCAGTCAGCGAGCAGCTTCTATCCGAGGTTGTGGACTCTGGCACTCTGGTCCAGGGTCGAGCGCAGTGGATCATCCTTCGGGTTGGGGAAGACCGCATTGGCTTCCTCAACTTCTATGCCCCTAATGGGGCGACCGGGAGAGCCGAGTTCTGGAGCACCATTAGGCAGTCCCTCCCCTTGGCAGACCACTGGTGCCTAGGAGGGGATTGCAACATGCTGGAGGATGCAGAGGACAGGATGGGGGGCAGCCCGGAGACCATTCATGGGTCGGAGCTCGCTGCCTGGGAGGAACTAGTGCTGCAGGTGAGAGGCCAGGATCTGTGGACTCTCCCGGAGTTTGGCAGGTTGCAGGGGAGTCTATCTTTTTCGCGCTCGGATAGACGGGCCACAGGAGTTAACCTTTCCCGCATTGACAGGTTTTACATTGATGAGTGGGCTTGTGATAGAGGTGGCACTGTGGGCATACTTGCAGGCTCCTCGTTTTCAGACCACTTTCCAGTGCTTCTCTAGATCGAGGACCCTACGAGAGGAGAGCGGGGCCAGAGCGTCCGGATCCCAGATTGTCTCATAGAGGAGCCTGAGATTGCGATCAGAGTTGAGCAGGTCTGGCAGGAGCTGCAGTTCAGGAGAGGAACGGCAGCCAGCGATCTTGCCAGTGGCTTGGAGGAGATCAGTCGGATGCTCCGATAGGCTGCCTTGGACCGTCTGGAGGCCTTCGGAGAGCAGGAGAGGAGCCTACGGAGGAGTCTAGCGTCCCTCCAGAGACTCCAGGAGAGGGATCCTACGAGCCCTTGGATCTCAGAGCAGATGGAGTCAGCTCGCACTGAGATCAGATCCATCGAGGAGAGGAGGGTGGAGTTCCGATTCCATGCTCGGGCTTCTTTTTGGACACAGGCTGGAGATAGAGTGACTCGAGATTTCTTTGAGGCGACAGGGCCTCGCTTCAGACGAGAGGGTCTCAGGCGTCTTCGGTAGGCTGATGGCCAGGTTGTGGTGGATCCCCCCAGGGTTCGGGCGATAGCCACAGATTTTTACAGGGATCTTCTCTCCGTTGAGCCAGCAGATGACAGGGTGAGAGAGGCTCGGGAGGCAGTCTGGAGCTTCACGAGACCGGTTGTGCCGGCCCATTTGCAGCACTCCCTTCTCTCCCCCTTCTCGGATACGGAACTGGAGGAGGCTCTTCAGGCATTACCTCGGGGCAAATGCCCAGGAGAGGACGGTCTTTGAGTGGCTTTCTTCCAGAGGTATTGGGGCCTATTACATAGGGGCTTCAGATTGGCATTCCAGGAGATTATGGAGTCGGGAGTCATGCCGGACAGCATGGCAGAGGGGTTGATTCACTTGATCCCCAAAGAGGGAGGAGACAGACTAGAGATTAGACAGTGGAGACCGATCACCTTGCTAGGCACGGCCTACAAGGTCCTAGCTAAGGCGATCAGCAGGCGGCTTCAGCCTCACCTTCCGGACATCATCCACTCCACGCAGACAGGCTTCATCCAGGAAAGGAGCATTCTGGATAACATTTTCTCTTTCTGGGAGGCCACGGCTTTGGCTAGATTTCGGCAGGAGGATCTGGCAGTGCTCCTTCTCGACTTCGAGAAGGCATATGATCGGGTGGACTGGGCCTTCTTGGAAGGCACTATGGAGAGGATGGGCTTCCCCCCTCAGTGGATCCGTGGGGTCTCTGCACTCTACACGTCGGCTCATAGCCAGGTGCTGATACAGGGCGTGCGCGGAGAGAGGTTCCAGCTCTCGCGCTCGGTGCGGCAGGGGTGCCCCTTGGCGCCCTTTCTTTTTCTTTTTGTGGCGGAGGCCATGAGCACTTTTTTGACGGCACAGGATACAGGTTTGCGGGGCCTCCAGCTTCCCATCCGCACCTCGGAGGAGCTCCTAGACTCGGAGTTTGCGGATGACACTGCTGTCTATCTTCAGGGAGGTGAGGAGAACCTCCGCCGCTTCGCCTCAGCCATGGACAGGTTTTGCAGAGCTTCGGGTGCTTTGATCAACTGGCACAAGTCGTGTGGGTTGTGGGTCAGTTCTATGCCCCCCCCCGACTTGGAGGCCAGTTGATGGGTTTCAGTGGCTGCCCCCCGGCACTACAGTGCGTTATTTGGGATGCTACGTGGGCATTGACATATCTCCGGAGCAGCAGATAGCCCCCCTTCTTCTGAGCATTCGGAAGAAGCTTCTGTATTGGAGTACCGCTCGTTTATCTCTGGCTGGCCGAGTAGTTGTGGCCAACCAAGTTCTGCTTGCTACCATGTGGTACATCACTTCTTGCTGGGCCTTCTCGCGGGCGTGCATTAGCCAGGTGCAGAGGCTCATCAGGAACTTTCTTTGGTCCGGTGGCGACGGGCGGCCCGCCAGGGCCAAGGTGGCATGGGCTGTGATCACTCAGCCGAGGGAGAGAGGCGGCCTGGGCATTGTTGATCCTATTTGCCAAAGCCGAGCTTTGCTTGGCAAGTTGGTAGTTCGTGGCCTCCTGCCAGGCGCTGAGCCGTGAAAGGAGTTTCTTGTTTCCAGGATGCTCAGCCGCACTCCTTCTCTTAGCGGCCCCTGGACCCCCAACATCACGTGGATCTTTACAGAGCAGCGATCCAGAGGAGTAGGCCTTGGCTTTGAGGAGCGTTTTGCAGCTAGCCTTCTGAGGGCCTGGGCGCATCTGAGGCCGTCACTCTTCCAGACTCCCCCGGGCACCGATGAGGAGTGCCTGAGGCAGCCATTGATCTGGAACCCCTTGATTCGACTTCCCAGCGGCCATATGGTTGGATCGCGGCCTCACGTGTTGTGGGGCCCGTTGAGCTCCGGCCCAGCCCAGTCCCTAGACGACTGGATATGTTTTCAGCAGCTGCCTCTAGAGGCTTAGGAGAGGAGACTCAGTGGGATGAGGGGCAGAGAGTCCATGAGACAGGACATTGAGGCGGCCATCCCCCGGGAGTGGCGGACCCCAGTACAGGACCCTCCACCTCCACAGTGGATGGGTGTCTTTACTCGGCATGAGATCCTTCTAGCGGTCTGCGGCACAGCGGAGAGAGTCGCCCCACTCACTTTCGAGGTGGGAGAGGGTGGCCAGCTTCAGAGGACACGACTGGATTTGGATGGGCTCCAGGGTTGTATTCTTCAGAGGGTGCGGGTGGTCGGTTTTCATCAGAGACAGTGGCATGTAGACCCCTCACCGGCCTCGATAGGGGAGGACTGTTCTTGGAGATTATGGGCTTGGGACAGCAGGCCTCTTATTCGCCTTCAGTGGGATCCAGGTGAGTGGTTTTGGTGAGATCCCTACTCGGCCCCCACCAGCCCAGGCATCCCCTTTTTTCAGTACACAGCGAGGCTGGGGCGGCGGATTCAGAGGCACAGGATAGCGAGCACCCCGGCGGCGGCCAAGCATTGGCGGCGAGGGGCTCTCCCCTGCCTTTCTTAGGGACTTCTGGCAGCGCCTTTGGGCCAGCTTCCGGCCCCGGAAGGTGACGCTTTTTCTCTGGCTCACAGCGCATAGAGGACTGGCTGTGGGGGCTTGGCTAGCTTTTGGCAGACACCCAGCGTCCTGCCCTCGGTGCGGCCATGCACAGGAGTCGCAGCGGCACTGCTTATGGGATTGCCCACAGGCACAACAGGTATGGCAGCGCGCTTTCAGGATGGTTTTTGCAGGCTCACCAAGTGAGATGCTGGTGACGTGGGGTGCGGTGGCTTGGGCCACGGACAGCGGCCCGGCCCTTGGATATGAGGACGTCCCTGGCAGTGCGACCATCCAGGTCTCTGACAGGGCGATGGCGGTGGTTCCGACGCCAGACTTCTCTTCGGCAGCCCCTTAGGAGGGGGTCGGGCACAGATGGGAGATGATCAGCAGCATGACGGCTTGGCACATATGGAGAGCCCGATGCAGGGAGGCCATTGACCGCCAGGCGACTCCACCGGCGGAGGTCATACAGGCCCTCTGGGTGGACATCATTCACACCTTGAGAGGACACTGGGGGAAACTCCAGGGCGACTCGGACCGCATGAGAGGGCGCCGCAAGGCTTTCCTCCGCACGTGGCAGCCTGGCCCTTTCCTCACCGCGAGGGGCGAGGATGTCACTTGGCACTATAGGCCTCCAGTTTGGCTTTTCTCACCTCCCACATGTACTACTAGGTAGCCCCCCCCCAGAGAGCGGCCAGCCACGGGGGTGGAGCTCAGGTGTTCACTGTGTTTTTATCCCTCCTTGCGAGGTGAGCTTTGTAGCCTTATGGCGTTTTCTCATTAACTAATAGAAGGATCGTTTTTCCGGGAAAAAAAAAAAATACTGAATGCTATTTTGAGTCTTTTGCAATGGTCTATATGCATATGGGATGAATGTTATGCAAAATGCAAACATGATTTGATGCAAACCCTAAGGCTTCTACCTGACTTCTATATGCATGAATGATTCTCTCCAAGTGGGTTAAGAGACGTGATTGACTGACTGACTCTCTAAGACTGAGGAATGACCTACCTAGCTCGTGCCTGACATAGGATTGAGGATTACAATGGAGTCACGACGTATGACAAATATCAAATCCTAAAGGATTCTACTGCTCTACAGCGTTGCACTGATGATGAGCCATCTTGTCACCATGCACTATAGCGTTGCATTGATGATGAGCCATCTTGTCACCATGCACTACAATGCAGAGTGTATGTGAAATTCCCTCCTGCTTAGCTTGGCGGCAGGTTTATGGCTTCCAAGTAGTCCGCCAACAACTCAGGGTACTGTTGAAAGAACTGTTTGTCTAGTCAAACTGCTTCGTGGGTACCTCGATCTCCGAATTTCGTATAGAACTGACGGAGCCTTCCATTGGAACCATGCTTTCAATGATGAAGAAGGATCTGCACAGGCTCGATGACTTTTGATTCGTCTACCACGTCTGGTTGTTCATCTGAAACATCAAACACTCTTGGTGGTCTGTTTTGACTGTGAAAACCTGTCCATAAAGAAAAGGCTTCCAATGTTTGAGCACTGTGATCACACCCAAAAGCTCTTTGTTATAAACCGAATAATTCTTTTCGGTGACATCCAACTTTCTATTGGAGTGGGCCTCGAGTCTATTGTCTTGCTAAAGAACTGCACCTATGGCTACATTGCTGGCATCGGTAATGACCTTGAAAGGTTCGTTCCAAGATGCTAACTTTAGAATAGGCGCTTCTAAGGCTGCTTTCTGGAGTGCACGGAATACATCAAGCGCCTTGCTTGTAACTGTGACTTTTTGTCTATGAGTCTTCACTCCCTTGAGCAAGTCGGTGAGAGGTGTTGCAAGGTTGGAAAACTGGTGAACATGAGTGCTGTAGGCTTGGCAAAGACATACGAAAGAACGGATATCTTGGGCGGTCTGAGGGATGTCCCAATCCAAGATTTCTTGAACCTTTGAGGGGTCCAATTGAATCCCAGTGGAACCGATGATATAGTCCAAGTATTGAACCTTTGTAACACCGAGGGTAGACTTTTTGGCGTTTTTGTAGAGCCCTTTATCTTGCAAAAGTTGCAAGACTTTCTGCACATCTTTCTCGTGCTGCTCCGCAGTGGTTGAGAATATAAGTATGTCATCAAGAAATATGAAAATACACTTACCAATGAGGACTGTGAAAATCCTGGACATCATTTTATTGAAGGTTGCGGGTGCATTGGTAAGCCCAAAGGGCATGACTACGAACTTGTAGTGACCACTCTCTGTCCGGAAAGCTATTTTTGGAATGTCAGCTTAAAAAATGCGGACCTGATGGTAACCACTCTTGAGGTTGATCTTAGTGAAAAATTTTGCACTGTCTAAACGCTCCAAAATGTACTCAATCCTTGGCATAGGAAACCTATTTCTTAATGGTGAGTTTGTTTAATGCCCTATAGTCTACACAAAGGCGTGCAGACTTGTCCTTTTGGACAAATAGGATGGGTGCAGCAAATGGTGAGGAAGATGGTTGAACGAATCCGGCTTGGAGGAGCTCAGATAACTGCTTTTCTAGCTCGCCCTCTAAAGTCTTAATAGGGGAACCTGCTAGGAGGTTCTGATCCAGGGACCAAATCGATATGATGGTTCTCAAGACGGGATGGGGGGAGGCTGGGCGGGTGATCTTCTCTAAGCATAATGTCATGATGTCTAGACAGGAGATCTGCTAACTGTGGGACTGGAGATGAAGATGAGATAGCAGCTACCGATGAGGGAGAGGCTGTGTGAGCACGAACATAAAGCAATGCTCCTTCCACTCCCTTGCGAATAGGTCGTCGGACCTGGAGATGAGAAATCAATGGGATGCCAAGAATGCTTCTATCCCCACAAATCATGACAAGCTCAGGAAAACCTTTAAAGATAGTAAAAGTGTCCTGTCCCCAATCGGCAATAGGCTTATACCGATGAAACCACTGGATGTCTAAGATCATGTCACATCCTAGAAGAGGCGAGACGATGAAATCTCGTTGGAATGAGGCCTTTTGAACTACAAAGGCAACTGCTGTGCCTTTTGAGATATGTGGGTGCGGAGATGAGGTGTGAACCCGTCCGCATCCAAATGATATGGCACTAATGTACAGCTCGTTTTGTTAGCCAACTGGGGAGAGATGGCGTCCTCAGAATTGCCCATGTTAAATAGGACTACAAACTGGCGGCCTTGGGCAAAGCCATAAGCTCGGATGAGGCTTTTTTGTGCAACATCTCTCTCACCCTCCTGCTTAGCATCAAATACCACGGATGGCATAGGATGCATAGAAGGTAAAAGCCGAATCTTAGGCTTGGATTCCTTATCCTTCTTACCCCCTGGACTAGAGCTAGAACTGTTGTCCTTCTTAGCAAATTTAGAAGATGCATTATCTTTCCTTGGCTGCGCAACAGATTGCTGCTGCTGGGATTTGGTACTAGATTGTGATTGCTTAGGCTTGCCTCCGTTCATCTTCATTTCTTAATTTTGAGCCAGAGTCAAAGCCTGGTCATATGTGGTGGGCTCGAAGTTACGAACTGTAAACCGGATGTTAGGATCTAATCCACGAATGAATCGATCCATCTTGGCTTGCTCAGATAACCCTAATTGTTGTGCTAAAGTTATAACCTTATTGGAAAATTGAAGCATGGGTGACTCGTTCTGTCTGAGTCCATAGAACTCATCTGCCAGGTTGGTCAAATATTGGGGAGGGAGAAATCTAGTCTTAAGGTCATGCACAAAGGTATCCCAACGAAAAGCTGACACCTGTGGTGGTCGGGTCTGTATGAAGACTAGACCAATGCTTCCACCAAGTGACTGCCTCATCCGTAAGGTGGGGAGCCGCTACGTGGACTCTTATCTTGAGAATCTGTGATCCTAGCTAAAGGAAAATGAGCATTTAATTGATGAATAAACTAATTAACAGCTAAATGATCACACTTACTAAAGTTCGGTTGATTTCGGATGACGGTAGTTGATGTCGCGGGATTCTGGCTGGTGGCACCTATGGGTGGGGAAACTGAAGAGAGGTGCTGATACCTTAGATGTATGGCCTCCTTTTCCGTTTGGTGTTCGAGTAATATGCGCTCTCGATCGCGCTCTTGTTGGTGCTCCCGAGCGGTGAGTTCAGCCTGACGTAGGTCTTCGTCGATCCTGCATTGGGCTTCCTCATAGTCTCATCTGTCTGCTTTTTCTTCGTGCTGTCTGGCATCATCCTCTCATCTTTGTTGTTCCATCTGAAAGAAAAGGATGACGAAGTCGGGGGTAACTGGAGCAGTGGGTTTTGCTGTTTTTGCCTCCAAAAGTTGGAGATGCTCCATAAGAAGCTGGTTCTGTGCTCGAAGTAGAGCTATGGTATCTGTAGTAGGCGGAAGAGCAAGGTCTCCTTCGGGGGAGATGTCTTCTTGCTGATGTGTACTTCTCCTCTGTAGACATGTTATTGAAGTCAGTTGTGTCGGAGCGAAGTTTGACCATCCAAGGATTCTCTCATCCTAGGATGCGGTGTTTGTGGATGAGCTCAATTTGATACCAATGTAACATGCAATAGAGTTATGCGTAATGAAGGATCCTGTTACACAATTCTCACACCGCCTTCTTTATCCTGAGTTTCGCGAGTCTTTAGCAATCCACTTTTAGCACTTCAAACTTTGAGAGAGAGAGAGAGAGAGAGAGAGAGAGAGAGAGAGAGAGAGAGAGAGAGAGAGAGAGAGAGAGAGAGAGAGAGAGAGATTTTATTAACGTCTTCCAAAAGACGAAACTCGGCCTATGAGACAAATCAGTGTACCTGTGTGGGGTATCCTCTGTCATCCCAACAAAATGAAAAAGTACTGAACTAAAAAGCTGAATCTGGGTGTGCAATAAGTACAATGAGTGGGGGAGGAGAATGCAAAGCTATATGCATGGAGTATACAATCATGATATGCAACCTAGCTAGCTCCATCCTGTACCATACTGGGGGTATAAAATGGTATACATCAATGAAGGAGGTGTCCACAGCTCCCTGAAGAACATGCCTGGGTCTGCTCTGAAGCGAGCTAGTTGCTCCGCACCCTCTCTGTGAAACTGAGCTCTGATCTCTGTCATCTCTCTCTGGTATAGGCGTGGTGTCCGAAAGTAAGGTGTCCTCTGTCTCCTGCGGGCTCCGAGTGTCTCTGCTCTCTGGAGAGTAATTCCTTGTTGCGTCGGGGCTGGGAGTGGGATGGATCTTTGAAAAAATGTAGTAATCTGTGTATGTCGTCCCCCCTCTGGAGCTGTCTGAGCCTGTAATGATGTCTCTTTGTGACGCTGTATGTCTAGAATGAATCTCCCCAGTATGCGCTGGTCTACTGCCTCAAAGATCTGGCATAGGGAATGTGGCTCTCTGAATAAAATGGGGTATCTCTCTTTGATGGCTGTATATGCTCTGCATCTGCATATGTAATGCTCCTCACTCTCCACCTCCTCTCTGCACAATCTGCATACCCTCTCCTCTCGGGGGATCCGTGTTGCTCTGCCAGTCTCGATCTCCAATTGATGTGATGAAACTCTAAGCTGACCAATAGCCACTCGGGAGCCGTGTGGTAAAAAGCTCTCCATGTATCTAGGCCTCTCTATAAATCCATCATCAGTGATGCTCATGAAGTGATCTCTGTAGTATAGCATCTTTGGTGGAAGAGACTGTGTAGGCGATATCCATGTCTCTCGTGTATAGAGCTGCCATAAGTCCTGTCTCAATACTCTGTTCCTCTCACTATGAGAGAGACGGATATGTGGTGCATCCCTGTCATACTGGAATGGTGGTAGATGATCCTTGTCTAGGCCATGCTGTGAGAACCAATGTGTGACCTGTGCATACCATGATCCTCTGTCTCCTGCCTCAGCCAGTTGTCTAGATGCCTCAAAAGCTTTGTATGATAATCTGTCTTGTGGCATCTCTCTGAATCTGTCTAGCAGGCATATAGTCTGGAATATGGCCTCTACCATCATAGGAGGCGCAGCAAACTCTGCTCGGATAATGTCATGAGGTACCGACGGTTTGGTGTGTATCATGCATGCCATCATGAGGGCATGTGGTCTCTCTATCTGTGTCCACCAATGGGTAGCAAGGCCTGGCGCCCATACCGCTGCTCCATACATCAATGCCGGTGTGACTAATGTGTCAAATAGCCACCCCTTCGTCCGGGGCTCTTGAAAATGCGCCTGGTGGCACTGTCTCTCTAGCATACCCAATGCTGCATATCCCCGTGTCAATCTTGCTCTGGCTGTTGAACCCATGGTGAAGGGCGTGGCTGCTGCAGAGAAGGTAACCCCTAGGTACACGTATGATGTCACCACCTCCACCTGGCGTCCTGCGAGAGTGAATGTCAGCTGACTCCTGCACTGTCTTGATGTATGAAAGATCATAACCTTGGTTTTCCCGAGGTTCACAGTAAGACCCCTCTGTGTGCAGAAATCATTGAGTGCATGTAGATGCTGCTGTAGACCTCTTGGAGACTCAGACACTAATACAATATCATCAGCATAAAGCATAATATGTACTGAGGTACCTGCTAGATCAACTCCATCTCCGCCTCCCCCTGTAATGAAGTCAGCCACCTCATCAATGTATAACCCAAATAGCGTGGGGGAAAGTAGGCATCCTTGCTTCACACCAATGGTGCTAGCAATGGGCATTTGACTCACCCAAAAACCTGCTCATATAATGCATAGATGCCCCATGTCATATCTGCTGGTATGCCAAGAGAGTGCAGGCGCTGAAAGAGCCTCTCTCGTGGTACTGTGTCAAATGCCTTGCGGAAATCCACAAAGCAGCAACAATAGAGCTTTCTCTTCCTCACTCTAGCCTGATCAATCATACATCTCAAAGTGAATACACGGTTAGTGGTAGAGAAAGCTCTTTCGAAGCCTGCCTGCCCTGATGAGCGTAAACCTGCTCGCTCAGCATATAAGCTAAGCTCTTGCTCCAACACTGCACCATAGAGTTTGGCCAACACGTGGCCAACCATAACCGCCCTGTAGTTGCTCGGATCGAGCATATCTCCTGTTTTGTGGATCGGCACAATGGTGTGCATCGTCCACTCCGCAGGCAAACCCTCTGCTAGTGCCTTGTTAAACAGGTGTGCAAGAAAAGGAGCCAAAGAATCTACTGCATATATGAGATGCTCACCTTGGAGGCCCATATGGTCGGCGGCCCGTCCATGCTGTAGGTGGCGGATAGCTTCCTTTACCATCGAGTGGGTAAAGAAGCTAGCTCTGGTAGGTCGAGGCTCCTGTGGCTGAGGTATAGGTGGCTGCTGTGGGGCGTGGTATAGGCCCTCTGCATATGTGTGCCATGTCTGTGGGTCTGCAATGGGTGTCGGTGTCCGGGGCTCTATGAAGTGCCGCCATGAGATAGGGCTATCTCTACTCATGAAGAAATGGAAGATCTCTAGCTCCTGTATCTTTGCGACGAAGGCCCGCCTTTTGCGGCGAGTAAGTCTCCTCATCTCTCTCCTTGACTCCTGCTCTGTGATGGCTCCCAAGGCTCTCTGTATGCGGAGCCGCGAGTATAGGGCTCTGCACTCGTCATCATACCATTTGTTCTGGGGCATAGTCCCAGATCTCGCAGGCTCTCGTGAGTGGACACGATGTGGGAAGCTCTGTAATGCAGCCGTGTGTAGGAGTGATGCCAGCTGGGCTGTAATGGTATCCATAGGTGCCAGGGGATCCATGAGTAGGAGCCCATCCTCTACTCTGCCAGTGTATATGTCTGCCATGTCATGTGTGAAGTAGATGGTAGCGTGTGGCGTCGGTATGTGGGGGGCTGGTGATACTGGTGATCCGGCTAGTGAAAATGCCAAGTATGTATGATCTGCCCCAATAGGATGAGGTGGGATGGAGAATGAGGTGACAAGCTGTGATGCCTCCAAAGACCCCATAATGTAGTCTACCACCGTGTGTCCTGTCCGTGTATGAACCCCATGTGGGAAGCATGTCAGCCCTCCTGATCCCGGTCACTGTAGCATCCCGTTATAAATAACGAGAGGATGCCTGGCTCCCAACTCTAGTAAGTGGTCCCCATAATGTCCTCTGTCTGGTCCAGTGTCCTCTGATGCCCGACTAGCCCCTATCTCCTCTGGATCCACAGGGTGGAGGATCTCCGTGTCATCATAGTCATACACCTCACACTGTCTGCTCTGTGTGTGGGCATTGAAGTCACCCGTAAGAAATACTTCCCCTAGTGTAGAATAATGCATAATCTCCTCTGACAGACAAGTGTACGGCGAGGCTCCTGTCTCCTCCTCCTCTGTAGTGACATAGGAGGATCCTGATGGAGGAAAGTAACATAGGGCTATGTATATAACCCTGTCCTGTGAGAGCTATAAGCTGATCCACATGTATCTGGCCTCTGGATCCTGTGCTACCACTCTCAATCTCCGCTGTAGCTCCCGTCTGAATAGAACTGCTACTCTCCCCGACCCTCTCGAGGTACCTTGGTGTGTGGTCCTCCTGTATGTTGACTCCCACTGGAATCCCTCTACTCGAGGTAGCCCTCTCTCTGGGCTCTGATGTGTCTGTCAGAAGTATGATGTCTTTCCTCCCCATAACATGCTCCAGTTGTCTAGGCTGCACCCATAGTGAACCATTACAGTTCCATACTGCCATGTGTATCTCTGTCAGTGGTGTGGTCTGTGTCCCATAGGCCCCAAACCGCTAATCCATGGGCCGGCCATCAATGATGACCCGACCATCTCGAAAGAAGGCCTTCTTACCTTCTCTCCTCGCGTGTAAGACTCGTGGCATGCAAGCTCTCCTATGCTCTAGCTGCATCCTCGTGAGATCATCATCCAAGAAAATAGGAGCTCCCTCTAAGCCTCGTAGTATGACCCTCTTCCTCATGAAGGTGACCCTCTCTGTCTCTCCTGCAAATTGTAGGATGAGGGCTCGCTTGCGTGTTGAGTCTTTCCCGGCTCTCCATGCTTTGGTGAAGGGGAGAGGGTCCTCTTCCCTGTAGCCTAGCTTCATGCATAGAAGCTGTCCATCTTTCTCGGGAGTGGAGTTGGGTGTCTGGGCTATATCTGTGACGCGAATGTTGAGGCGGCGGGCATGCCTCATCTTCTTCTCCTCAATGGTGGTGTGAATGATTTGATGTTCTTCCCTTTGAGTCTCTTCCTTCACTTCTTTACGGATGTTCTTCTTCACCACCTCAACCCATCCTGACTGCTTGGCTTCAAGTTTTCCCTCCATGTCCTTTGTGATCTCCTTGGAGATCTCTTCTTTGATGGCCGTGAGAGTGTTGTCATTGATCTCCCCTTCTTCCTTCTTGGTGTTCTTGACGGCTACCAGTTCCACTTTCAATGCACTCACCTCCTCCTTGAGTGCTGTGTGCTCTTGTTCAAGGTCCGTGACCCGTGCTTCGAGGGCCATGATGTGCCGGTGTAGTTTGTTCTCCACCTCATTGAGGTTGGAATCGGATGTCTTCTTGTTCTCCTTGATTAGTGCCTTCATTGCCATCTCGAGGGCCTCGAGTTTCTCTTGGAGACTCAGGGTCATTCCTCGAAATTACTCTGCAGCCTTCCCACAGTCAGGGAGGAGAGAGAGAGAGAGAGTTATGTTGCTGCCTTGGGGGCCTGAGCAAGGGTGGGCAGGAGAAGGTGGGTCAGGTTGGCGGGCCAGCATAGCGCCAGCCTGGCAGGGACGCGGAAGCTAAGTGGGCGGCAGTAGCGAACAGAGAGGGCGGCTACGCACAGAGGCGCGAAGCGAACAAGGGACAACGAAGCGAAACAGCGAAGAGAGAGAGAGAGAGAGAGAGAGAGAGAGAGAGAGAGAGAGAGAGAGAGAGAGATTTGTACACCTTATTGGGTCCGAAATTACCCACTAAAGGGCCCCCTCCTATTGCTAGGAGTATTTGCTTTATTATCTTTGAAGAGAATGACTCAAGGATTGACTGTAGATAAGCCAAATGCACGACCTTTGAAAGACCAAGAGTTGGGCTGAACTCTACATGGCTGTAGACAGAGAGAGAGAGAGAGAAAGAAAGAAAGCTGTATTAACGTCTACTAGAGGCCGAACTCGACCTATGAGACAAATCAATGTACAACTGTCAATGTCTTCTGGATGTCCAAAAAAAAAGGACAAAATGAACATGAAATAAAGTATGAAAGTACTGAGCTAGTGGGGGGGTGTGATGGATGGAGTACTACTGCTAGAGGCTCAGTATGCAACCTATATGCGTAGGGTATACAAGAATGCAATGCAGATCTGTCTAGCTCCAAACAATACCATAATGGGGATGTAATATGTGATACATAGGCGATGGTGAGGCAAAAATACCTCGGAGCATGATCTTCGGGTGTGAGTGTAAGTGAGCTAGCCGCTCCTGGATATGGTGCTGATGTCGAGCCCGTATCTCTGTGATCTCCCTCTGATGTAGTCTAGGAGTCTGGTAGCCTGGTGCTCTCGGTCTCCATCTGGCTTAGAGGTCCGCACCGCGCTGTGGAATGCAAGAAGCGATGCTATTTATATGCATATGTTGCTGGTTGGTTGGGTGGCAATCTTGCTGACTGGTTTAACGAAGCTACACGACTGGATAATAGGTGAAATAATGGTAATAAATGTTGGAATAATATGAAAAAATACCAAATAAATAGGATAAAATACTGAATGCTATTTTGAGGCTTCTGCAATGGTCTAGATGGTCTATATGCATATGGGATGAATGTTATGCAAAATGCAAACATGATCTGATGCAAACCCTAAGGCTTCTATTGACTTCTACATGCATGAATGATTCTCTCCAAGTGGGTTAAGAGACTTGACTGACTGACTGACTCTCTAAGGCTGAGGAATGACCTACGTAGCTCGTGCATGACATATCTTGGACTGAGGATTACAATGGGGTCACAACATACGACAAATATCAAATCCTGGGCTCTACAGTGTTGCATTGATGATAAGCCATCATGTCACCATGCACTACAGTGCAGAGTGCATGTGACATTTGTAAATGTCCAAAATACCACTTATCTCGATACTCCAACTTGTTGTTGGTACTGATCTTCTCCATATAACGAGGCCTTCAAGGAACACTTGTAGGTACAGCATGTACCTCAAGTTCTTTTGCATACCAACAGCATTTTATATGGTTTTATATGGTTTATAAGGTTTATAAGTGAATGTATACACACTTACTGAAGTTGGGCGGCCAAAAATAAATAATTTATAAGTGAATACACACCAGGTTGGACTCATTTTAGGGACCAAAACTCAATTATGGGCACCTAGACAGGCCCTTATAGAAAAACGTGTTGCTATTTTGGGTCTGGAGGCCTCGTGGAGGGCGCCTAGCTAAAAGAAGCAAACCTTGGCATTCAATGTGTGCTTTTAATGGCTCTTTTGCTTAGAATTGAGAGTTAATGGCTGATTTTGAAGCTACAGAGTTGGGCAACTTCTCTCTACTCTTTCCAAAGCTTGGTTCTTGATGCCAGCTGTATTTCCAAAGCTGGTTGACTACTCTGTGGTGTATTCAGAGCACTTCTGTCTCGTGAGAAGTGTGAGTTTTGGGGCTGATTTCTGATTTTGGAGCAATTTTGTTGCGAGAACTGTTGATTTCGTGGCTGATTTTCTGCATATACGCACACTCAAGGCTGGTCGACTTGTTCTTCTCTCTCTCTCTGGAGTTGGTCAACTGCTGTTTTAAGCTCTCCAAGGCTGGTCGACTTGCTTTTACAGCATCTTGAGGCTGGTAGGGTTGCTAGAGAGATGCCCATACACATGTATGGAAAGACGACAGGCCTTGGAAGCTTGTTAAGGGCTATATTTTATGTTTTGGGACTGATTTTCAGCGCTTGGGCTGTGTGGACAGCAAACCCTAATTGCATACAGTGCATGTACACAAATGAAAAGATTCTACAAACACCTGGAAGACAATTAAAGGCTGTTTTTGCTGTTTTTAGCATTGTTTTCAGCATGTAAAAAGTCTGGGCAGCTAGTAGGGTTCATGAGAAGACCAAGGGTGTTGGAGTGAGCCTACAGTGTTGGCAGAGCTTGGATATGAAGCTGAAAGTTTCTTTTTGTGGAAAGTAATGTGCGTGGACACAATTATTTATCTTTTGTACTTGGAAAATTCCAGTGCTGGAGCACCCGCATCCTTTGTTATACATCTTCTCCTGAGGAATAGAGAATTCCATCGAAGGGGGGTCGTCCCTGTGTGGTATCCTATGCACATGTTTTACTGTAAATATTTTGTGGTTTATGTTTAAGTGTTTAAGTTGATTGATGATCATGCAAAAGTGTGTTGAAGACCTTAGTTCCCTGGGCCGGATTTCGGTTACATGATTCATATGCAACTTGAAATTTTGTAACTCACCTCCATAATTGCTTGCTTGATATGGCAATATATGAACTCGCTCGACGTCTTCCTCCCTGCCTTTTTGGAATCGACAGCCCACACAAAGTAAGTGCCAAGAGGGCAAAAGACATGTATGTTGATGATACCTCTCTTCTTCCGGTCGCTTCATCCATCGGAGAGGATGCTACACCCGGACTTGGCCCATCTCGCTTGCATGGAATTGAGAGACCTATCGATTCTCCCCTTCTCTTCATCGAGCCTCTTAGTGTGCATCTCGGAGTAGCCTACACCGGTCCATTCTTCACATGGGCCCACATTTGCAATGGCTTTGATCATTGTCTTCCATTGCTCTACGTTAAGCACATGCAATGAAAGGTTGCACTCAATAATGGTGCATGCAATCTCCACCTCCGCTAGGCGTTGGCATTCTTGGAGATGCGAAGACAAAGTAGAGAACCATCCCCCCCCCCCCCCCCCCCTCTCTCCCGGGGCTTCGGCAACAGTGGCTTGCCTCTTTGGTTGCAAGAATCTTTGCCTCTTCGTGGAGGCGGAGGCGGAGGCGGAGGCGGAGGGGGAGGCGGCTGGGGAGGATGTATTCACATCGGGCTTCGGAGAGATGACCTCATCATATGCCGATGAGTTCCTACCACTATCCCGGTCACTCGCTCCACCCCTTATCTTCTTGAACATGTTGTTGGACACACTTTGGGGGACTTGCTAGCATGGCACAATATCCCCCCCCCCCCTCCCCCCCCACACACACACCCCACCTCCCCCACCTTTGCGAGATGTTGGAGAAGCCTTGTGATGCCGCTTGAATAGTTTTTGCCACAATACCTACAAGTCCACTTACACAACTTGGACTTGTTGGTGGCTTTCTCGAAATGGATATCGCGCAACTTGAAGGCTTCATTCACCTCCTTCACCATTGTGATGGGCTTGCCGCTAGAGAGAGAGAGAGAGAGAGAGAGAGAGAGAGAGAGAGAGGGAGGCCGAGAGAGAGGCTAAGGCCCAAGGGAGAGGGAGGGAGAGAGGGGGACGAGAGAGTTTGAGAGAGAGAGAATGGCTATAGCATATGTGGCTTGAGCCTTGAGCCTGTCTATGGCTATAAGCTATAGCTTGAGGGTTGAGAACTTGAGGCTTGAGCCCGTGATGGAGTGGAGGTGGAGGGCAGCTTTATAAAGGGAGGCAAAAGATTCACCCAAGGCCAAGCAAGCCTAAAACGGGCAGAAAAAACAGTGAGAAACGATCAAATCCAACAATGGGTGAAAACTGGGTTTTTTGGACCGTACAGAACCGTATGACAGAGTTGTATGTTGTACAAGAGCAACTATGGCATGGACCATGTCCCAAGCCTTGGCATAGGCCTTCTGTCATCCGATAGTACTCTCCAAGAGAGTATAATCGAATATCCCCACTCAATAGGCTCACCCCGCCTATATAACTTCAGTCTCAACCTACAAATAGTTGTTGACTCATAAATAGCTATAACTTTTGAGATAACACTTCTAAACACCTTAGCCCAAATAATGAGAACTTGATGCACTAATCCTCACGGTCTCCTAACCTCAAGTTAGGCCAACTAACCTTGTGGTTTCCCTTCCTCAGACATTTCCACTCTCCAAAATGAATATGGGAAAGTCTAGCCCATCAGACAATGGACTCCAAAATGAGGTTCACAGATGTTTAATCTTTCCACATAATTACTTATATATCAACCAGCTTAATCACAAGCCACTTTTCCTAGAGGACTATCTCTGTGGAACAAAAAACAAAATCAAAACCAAATCAAGGTGACGAGGAACCCAAACAACTCCTCAATCTTCAACTCCCACAGAATCAGATAACCTGAAGTAGCAAACAATTGTTGCAGCTAATCATATTCATCAAGACTGAGCAATTCATCGTACTGAGGGGATAATTTCGCAACCTTCCTCGTTTGCAACGTCTCAAATACGCAAGCATTCCCTTAGAAAATTCGCTTGCTATCAGCATTAAACACATTGTAACCAGTAGTCGATTGCTCAACACTAGTATAAGCAAACTCGAACACTCGACAATGTTAATGCGTCGTTCCCAATCGGATGGTCACTTGAAGACATGCACGATGCGTATCCTCCAAAATCTGGTTCACCTCTTTGTTTGCCCATGAGATTAAGGGTGATATAGAAAATACTTCCCTATCTGAGAATCGTGTCACTTTCAGGTATTTCGACACTCCCATCATGTGTGACATCAGAATGCACACATCAAGACCATGTTCAAAATAGAACACCACTAATAAAACATATCAAGCCTATGTTCAAACCAGAGCACCAGTGATAACATGTTAGGAATGCGTTCAAACTAGAACACCACTAATAAAACATATCAGGACGGTGTTTAAACAAGACCACCATTGATAAAACCTTCTAGTGCGAGCTAATATTGTAACATGCAGAAGCTCGGTGGAAGAATCAGTAACTTCAATGCTCAAAATTTAGCAATCATTCGTGACAAAGATAACACACAACATAGAAGAAGATGTGCAAAAAATAGAGAGAGAGAGAGAGAGAGAGAGAGAGAGAGAGAGAGAGAGAGAGAGAGTATTGGGTCCTGAATACCCTCTGTAGGGCCCCCACCACGAATGGTGTATTTGCATTATTAGAATGATGTAAATCTGTAAAATAAAGACTGGTTCTTGACCTGCACTTCTTCACCTTGCCTGAGCACTTCCCAGTCCTTGGAACGCAGCAACCCTTTGTGAATAATGAGATGCTTGGGCTGAATTATTCCTTGGGTATTTATATCCCTAAACATTGCGAGTCGGCTGGTTCTAATCTTCTCCACGACTTGATCAAAAGGCAATAAAGTGCCTTATATTCATTCGTTTCACACCATGCTGCCCTGGCCACCCTGCGCATGTTGCTGGGCGTCCTTTTGGCTTGGCTGCCTGGCCGGGCTGGCTCATAGGCCAGTTGGCTGCCTGGCCAGGTCCCTTGGGCTGGCAGACAGCCTGCCCAGCCCTTTTATGGGTTGGTGGGCAAGGCCTGGGGCCTTCCTGGCCCCTTGGGGTGGCATAGAGCTTGCCCCATGCCCAATGCAAGAGCATAATGCTCTCTTCTAGTGTAGCCCTATGGGATGGCATAGGACTGGATCCCATATTCCTACATGCTTCTACAAACGCCTGGTGTCCGGTCGCAAACCCAACACGCAAATCATTTGACATCAGTCCAGAGGGAGACTCATAGTATGGACTGGCACTGCTTCATGTGCAGGACAATGCACACCTGACCTTGGACCCAAAGAGTCAAACCCTAGCTGACTCGTCTCGGACTGGACTCACATGGGACTAGTTTCCACTCCAGGTCTTGCACCCTCTTGTTCAGATATGTCCACGTTGCATCCAAGTGTGGACAGTGGGGTGCACGTGACATCCCCTTCTGCTTACTTTGACGGAAGCTGCATAGCCTCCAAATAGTCCGTCAAAAAAGTTGGATAGTCGTCGAAGAATTCTTTGTCAAGCCATACCGCTTCGTGAGTCCCTTGGTCATGAAACTTTGTGAGGAACTGTCTTTGTCTTCGCCTTGAGCCATGCTTGAAGCGGTGCAAAAGGATCTGTTCTGGAACCATCACTTCAGCTTCATCCACTAAATCTGGTTCCGCTTCGTCTTTCACTTATGAAGGGATTGGACTTGCGTATGGTTTTAGCCAATTGACATGGAACATATCGTGCAGAGTCCATCTCGGAGGTAGCTGCAACTTCATTGAAACCTCGTTGATCCTTCCCTCAATAGGAAAAGGTCCGAAGCTCTTGAACGATAACTTTGGGCATCACTTGCCCACCTGTTTGAGTCTTTGCTTCATAATCCAAAGATAAATCCAATCCCCTTTGAAGAACTTCACATCCCTTGGGTCTTTGTTGGCATGTCGAGTATAGGTCTCCTACGCTTTAGCCAACCTGTCTTTAACTGATTCCAAAATCTCCTGGTAAGACTCCGTCATTCTGTTCGCTTCACGTACTGAAGTCGAGGTTTTGGTCAATAGCGATTGGAATGGTCTTCCAAACGTTGCTTCATATGGAGTCCTGCCAATAGCTGAAGAAACTCAATCATTCAAATCTACTTGATCTAAAGGCAAATACGATTCCCACTTACGTTGCTGATCGTGGACATAACACTTCAGCACATCAAAGGCCAATTGGTTGTAGATTTCTGTTTGGCCATTAGTTTGTGGGTGAAAAGCACTAGAAAAATTCAGTTTAGTATCAAAATTATCAAACAATGTCCTCTAGAAATGACCGATAAACTTGGCATCTCGGTCTGTTGACACTATGGTCCTAGGGATCCCGCCAATCTGTTAGAATGCGTAGCGGAAGACTAACGCACGTAGGAGACGCATCACCATCGAGCTCCACAAACACCCCCAACAGGCACTGTAGCATCCCTCCACCGGGCTCCCATCTCCCGGTGAGCTACCTCCCAAAACACTGGCCGGAGGAGATGACTATGACAAGGTGCCACTCTAGCCTATATATGGCTCTTCAACTTCCCATGCTTCCACTTATGGGATAATCCAAGGCACCTTCTAGCCATAGATCACAAGCTCGAAATTGCCAACCTTCCAACACCCTCCCTTCATTCGAGCTCCGCAAGCCACCGAGGTGTGAGGGGGTCGCCCCCAGGACCACACACGCCTGAGCCCCCCAAGACCACACACGCCTGAGCCCCCTAGGACCACATGCCCGGGCTCTGATACCATGTCAGAATACGCAGTGGGGATGATAACAAAATCTGAGATCACAAGAGCAAGTAGAGTGCAGAAAATAGACAGCACAAGAGAAGGAGAGAGATAGGTGTGTAACTCTTCTCTATACACAAGATCCCGCAATGAAAACAAGATACAATAGGTGGGGGGCCATGGGGCCATTTTATATGGCTCCATGAGTTTAGTCGGCCAGTAGAAGGACAGCCACGACCAGTGAAAACCATCAGTCGGCCAACATCTCAGGGTCGACAAGGGATGACCAAGACTCAATGTGTGCTTAGACTAGCCTAGACAAGGTTAGACAATAAGTGGGTGCCCAATGAGTTATTGGGTATGGTCGCCCAAACTTATAACTCCCTTGTATATATGAGTGAATTTATCTAATGAGAGAAAGGGACATTCCCTTGAGTGTTGATTAAGAGTGTGCTCTTGCTCCTTGTGCTCTAGCTCTCTACCCTATCCTCGTATTCTTTTCATAGTGTTTATGTGAGAGTGAGTGTGTGTGAGAGTTCTACCCTCTTGCCCTCTTGGAGCTTCTTATAATGTAGAAGACAATGCCATACAAAAACATTGGCTATATAAAATTGATAGCATGCTTCAAGATAAACAATCTAGGCATTGTACAACATATGTACAATGCCTAGATTGATAATTAAGTTCTGACACTATTGATAGTGTTAGAACATTCAATTGGACCCATAGAATGATTCTTTTTTTTCTATTCTAGATAACCTTTGATAAATGTTCATCATCATCACACGTGTGGAGTTGGCCAGCACAGCAGAGAGCAACTAGGACTGCCTGTGACCAGTCGGCCAGCATGTGGTACAACCGACAGGTCCTACACTGCCTCCCACACCCTGGAAAAATAGTGAAAAATGGGAAAAAAATACGGGGAGTGAGGAAAAATGATAAAACACCTACAAAGGGCGGCACACCCACAACAGAGGCCCTGGTGTCTGATAAAGACAGGAGATGACTTCTAACACCCCCTCTCAGCTCCTGGCTGTGAAATCAACCCTAGGGAGCTGGAGTGCCGCCTGAGCGTAGACTGAGGTAGAGACTTCGTGAAGAGGTCCACTGCATTGTCCTCCGTCAAACAATAAAGTAGCAAGATGTCACTAGCCAAGATCTTCTCACGTACAAAGTGATATTGTATCTCTATGTGCTTGGTCCGGGCATGGAAGACCGGGTTCCGAGCAATAGCTATACAACTCTGGTTATCACACTGGATGACTGTGGGCTCCTTCCGTGGAAACCCAATCTCGCCTAGCAGCCTCCGCAGCCACACAACCTCGCAAGCAGCACCACAAGCAGCCCGGTACTCTGCCTCTATCGAAGATAGGGCAATAGTTGGCTGCCTCTTACTGCTCCAAGAAACTGCTCCTGAGCCGAGGGTAAAACTGTAACCTGAAGTGGATCTACGTGTGTCTTGATCTCCTCCCCAATCTGAGGCACTCCAACCTTGGAGTCTGACTCCATCCCCTCCTGTGTAAAAGAGTCCTAGATCCTTCGTACTCTGCAAATACCGCAAGATCTGCAATCCTGCGTCCCAATGAGACTTCAATGGCGTCTGCATAAAAGAGCTCAACAGCCCCACGGAGAAGCTCAAGTCCAATTTGGTGTTCAGCAACCAGATCAATGAACCAACCAACTTCCGATACTGCGAGGCATCAACTGGCTCACAAGGATCATTAATAGTTAACTTTTTTCGGGTCCATCGGCGAAGTAATAGGCTTGCAGTTCTCCATCCCAAAGGCCTCAAGCAACTCATGAACATACTGCTGCTGAGAGACAAAAAACCCCCTCTGGGTCTGCCAGATCTCCAATCCCAAAAAGAAGTGGATTAAGCCTAGGTTGGTCATCTCAAACTCTTTTGACAAGGCAGCCTTCGTCACGCCAATGTGCTCCACATGACCGCCGGTGAGAATGAGATCATCCACATAAAGGATGATAATCGTAACCATGCCGTGTTCTCGAAAGAGATACAGGTTGGGATCTACAACCAATCTCTGAAAACCAGTCCTAACAAAGAAGGAATCAATCTTCTGATTCCAAGCCCTGGGAGCCTGCTTAAGACCATACAAGGCCTTACGTAACATGTAAACCATCCCTTCTTATCCTGGAACAACAAAGCCTGGAGGCTGCTCAACATACACCTCCTCCTGCAGGTCACCATTAAGGAACGCAGATTTTACATCCATTTGATACACTGGCCACCTCTGAGAAGAAGCAAGGGCAAGAACGGTCCAAATCGTGGTCATCCGTGCTGTCGGTGCAAAGGTATCCTCATAGTCGATGCCTGGCCGCTGAGCATAACCTTTAGCCACAAGTTTGGCTTTGTGTTTGTCCATTGTCCCATTTCACGCATATTTGGTCTTAAAGACCCATTTGACACCAATGATTGACCGTTTCGACGGCCTCATTACCAACTCCCATGTTTTGTTCTTCTCGATGGCATCAAGTTCCACCTGCATGGCTTTCCTCCAAGTATCCTGTGAAAGGGCTTCCTTAACAGAAGTGGGCTCCTTGTCCCGCATAATACGAGACATCATAGTTTACCTGAAGAAGCTCCGCTGTATTGCTTTTGTCGCGGACTCTGTGCGATCTTCGAGGGCCGTCCTCTGTGGTCCACTCGGAGGGTAACTCCATGACACTTGACTCCCAAAGGGTGTCCAACAACCACCTGGGTACTCGAACATATCGTGGAGTCTCCCGCCATTGCGGGGGCTCTACACCAGCTGCGGGCTCAACCTCCTGTACTGACTGAGGTGGATCAACTAGAACAATGGTCGGGGAATCATCATCAGACTCTTCTGGATCTCCAAGAAGTGGCGGCTCCTCGACAGTGGATACTGGCATCAAAGACTACATCCCGGCTGACAACAGTCTCATTCTTATCTAGATCATACAATCTGTATCCCTTGGAAAGAGAATTATACCCCACAAATATAAGCTTGCGGGATTTGGAGTCAAGCTTCCCCCTCTGCTTCTTCGGAATATGTACATACGCATCACTTTCAAAAACACGGAAGTGCGAGACATCAGGTTTCCTGCCAAAGTATGCCTCAAACGGAGTCATATTAGGTACTGAAGTCGTTGGAGACCAGTTGAGGGTATGGACAGCCGTTGCCACAGCCTCTCCCCAAAGTGGACGAGGAAGATCATGATGCTCCAGCATGGTCCTCGCCATCTCCACCACAGTCCTGTTCTTGCGTTCTACAACTCCATTCTCGAAAGGCGATCTTGTATTGGCCAGTTCCCTCTTGATGCCATGATCTGCACAAAATCGGAGAAATACATTCGAGGAGAATTCACCCCCTTTGCCAGCCCTAAGAGTCTTTACTTGCAATCCAGACTCTTTTTCCACCATCACGTGCCAATCCTTGAACCATGCAAAAGCTTGGTCCTTCTGTGAAAGAAAGTAGACCCACGTGAATCTGGTACAGTCATCAACAAGCAACATAAAATAGAGAGATCCTCCCACTGATGGTGTCTGCTGAGGTCCACACTAGTCAGTGTGAATCAACTCCAATGGTTTTGAAGCCCACCTGGAAGCCTGCTTCGGAAAGGATTTCTGAAGCCCACCTGGAAGCCTGCTTCGGAAAGGATTTCCTGTGCTGCTTACCACGTATGCAAGAACTGCAACGTCCTGGCTTGCTGCCAACATCTGGCAAGCCAACCACCATCTGGTCCTGGAAAGCTCGCCGCAGTGCATCCACATTTAAGTGGCCAAAACGAAAGTGCCACAAATCTCCGACCTGAGAACCTGTCAATGAGGAGAGTGCAGAGAGCTTGTAGATACCATTCTCCACACCGCCTTCCCAAACAACCTGGCCAGTCTCACGGTCCCGTAGAGCAACTGAATGCTCCTCAAATTCCACCCGAAAGCCAGTCTTGCATACTTCATGCACTGACAGAAGATGAAAACCAAGAGCAGGGACATAAAGAACACGGGAGGCATGCTTGCCCCCCTTGCCGTTGGGAATAATCTCCATCCGGCCCTCACTGTGAATCGGAATGGTGGAGTTGTCGTCAATGAAAATGCGACCTGACTGCCGTTTCAGATCCAGAAAGAAGTAACGGGACGGAGTCATGTGCCTGGAAGCACCACTGTCAAGAATCCATTCCCGGGTATCCTTTGCGGTGAAGCCAACTGCCTCCTCGCTCGAAGACGATGAAGCATCGGAGTCCATCATCTCTAAGTGTACAAATGCAGGAGTCTTTGCAGTTGAGGCTGAAGAATCATCACTCTTCCCAGTCCGCTTAGGACTCTTCCTCTAGTAGTGGCCTTTCTCGCCACAATCATTGCAGGACCGCTCGGCCTTCAGTTTCTCTCGTTCTGTTTCAGGCTTCTTCTCAGAAGACTTCTCCGGTGAAGCCTTCCCTTTGCCCTTATTGTTATTTCGGCCTTTCGGCCGTTGGCCAATTAAGGCCTCCGAACCTCCGCTGTGAGGAGGGTTCGTGAAACGTTCCTCCTGGTCCAAGACCAGGGACAGAAGCTCCTCCCAGGTAATGGTGCTGAGCCTGCCACTAGTAATCAAAGAGGAGTAGAAAGCGGAATACTGAGCAGGCAAGTGGGACAGCAAAGTAATGGCCATATCTTTTGATGATATCTCCTTCCCAGCTTGGATGACTTCCTGTTGAAGGGCTAAGGGCTTGCACAGCTTATTGTTAATGTGCTCCCACATCGTCGACGACTCTACAGGGTTCATAACCCGCATCTGCACTTCCAAGGAAATCCTCTTCATGGGCGATACCCTGTTATAAAGAGAAGCAAGGTCAAATGACTCTAGCATAGACTCCATCATCACCTTCCAGATGCCGTAATTGGACCAACTGACGGTCCACTGGGAATGTGGGGAGAGTTGGGATCTTCACATGCTTCTCAGCCATCTCTAACAAATCTGCCATTGTGGGGATGTAACTTAAAAGAGTGGGGGGGGGGGGGGGGAAAAAAAACTTTAAACCTACAAGTGGCTGTCCAGCAACTTAGCCCGCCTTCCTCTTGCTACTTCTCTTCACGAACAGTCCCTAACAGTCCACCAATTAGCAACGTAACAATCCCCCTCTCGCTCAGAAAACTCCCAAGATCTTTCAAGAGCCTAGGGCTCTGATACCATGTCAGAATGCGCAGCGGAAGACTAACGCACGTAGGAGACGCATCACAATCGAGCTCCACAAACACCCCCAACGGGCACTGTAGCATCCCTCCACCGGGCTCCCATCTCCCAGTGAGCTACCACCCAAAACACCGGCTGGAGGAGATGACTATGACAAGGTGCCACTCTAGCCTATATATGGCTCTTCAACTTCCCATGCTTCCACTTATGGGATAATCTAAGGCACCTTCTAGCCATAGATCACAAGCTCGAAATCGCCAACCTTCCAACACAATCGGGTACCAATGCCGAATGAATAAATGGGCAACATCTTCGGCGGTCATATTGGCCCTGCATGGAATAAGCATAACAGATTTGCTAAATCTATCAACAATAGTTAAGCATTGAGTATTACACTTACCCAGATTGGGAGGCAGATTTGTGACAAAGTCCATTGATATATCCTGGAAAGGTCCTTCGAGAATGGGTAAAGGCTGTAGCCACCCTAGCTTCTTCCCACAAGGAGCTTTCACTTTCTGACAAACATCACAGTGTTGCATATGAGCGAACACATTGTGCCTCATTCTTGGTCAATAATATCGCCTTTCTAGCTTCTCCAGAGTCGAATTCATGTCGCGGTGGGGTGACCTCCTGGTGTCATGGGTGTCATGGAGAAGAGTTGCCTTGAACGACTTCATGACACAAAGCCGGCCTTTGTAGAAAAGCCAACCATCTCAGTGAGAAGAAGCCTGAGTGCCCTTAGAACTCGAGGCGTTGGACCCAGGTTCAAGAGGATGAATTTCTTGCGGAATTACATGTCACGTGCATGCCCGTCTCATGGCTAATCTTCAGCATGAACTGCATTAATTCTTGATTAGTGTAGGAGTTAGTAGTAGCATTAGAGTCCTCCTCAGCATCTTCATCAGCATCATCATCAACATCTTTAGCATCAGTAGAAGCATGAACATTAGCATCATCATCTTCATCATCATCGTAATCATCAGTAGAACCATCATCATCAGCACCAACATTGTTCTCATTATCATGAGGAGTACAGAACGGCTGTCGGCTGGCAGCTAGCACTTTGTCGACTGGCGGCAGTCCCCTGTACAGTAGTCGACCAAGGTCCAAATGAAGGGCAGCAGGTGTAGCAGGGGCAACAGACAAAAGCACGATTTTATCAATATTCTATTCAAGACCTTGTCCATAGCAGGCCGACAAAAGGGACAGCTGGTCGACTGCATCCCCAAACATATATATAGGTATGAAATTCATCATTCATTCAACCATCAAGTTCATTCAGTATTTTAAGTAATTCATTCATGAGTAGAGCATATGTAGGGCCAGAGGTCAACCTCGTTGGGGCTGACCAAGGGCCCAAACCATGTACAAGCATTTATCAAGCTTTTTGTACCAGATACAAATACAGAAAACCCTGGCACCAAATACACTCTCTTCTTCTCTCCTTTGTCTTAATTATGCTTTATTCAGCATCAACGTTCTTAAGCAGGCTTAGGGCCGTGGATAAGTACAGCAAGGCTTTCGCGCATGCGACGTTGGTATCAGAGCATTCGGGCTCAGCCCACTAAGCTATGTCCCAAGGAAGGTGCACAGTTCCAGCAGAAAGGATGCAGCACGATAGTAGATGGAGTGGTCTGCATAACAGGTGAAGCTAGAGGAAGCATTCCCTGAGGGTAGGTACGCATACCCAGTACCTCATTAAGCTCTGAGATCATTTCCAAAGGCCTAGCAACATGCACGATCAGTTCCGGTAGGTGACTCGACGTTGTGTTAAGGGTAAGGGAAAAGCAGGCCTGCAGATAACAGTGAACAGATATTCAATTCTTCATCAAGACTTGGAAAGTGGAGATTAGAAGTGAAGGTGTTCAGACAAAAATATCAATCAATAAAGTCAAAGTCAATAGAAAGTCAGTAGCGGTTCAAGGTTAGTAGAAGTCCAGGGAGGAAGGATGACAGAGTATCGACCCTGTCATCAAGTTTAGCAGAAGGAAATGTCACGTGCACACCTGTGCCATGGCTAATCTTTGGCATGAATTGTCTTAATCCTTAATTAGTGCAGTAGTTAGCAGTAGCATCATCATCATCATCAACATCTTTAGCATCAGCAGAAGCGTCAACATTAGTATCATCATCTTCATCATCATTGTAATCATCAAGAAGACCATCATCATCAGCACCAACATTGTTAGCATCATCATGAGGATTAAAGAAGGGCTGTCGGCTGGCAACCAACACTTTGTCGATTGGCAGCAAGCCCCTGTACAGCAGGCTGGCTAAGGGCTAGATGAAGGGCAACAGGTGTGGCAGGGGCAATAGACAAAAGCACGATTTTATCAGTATTTTATTCAGGACCTTGTCAAGTTCATTCAATAGTTAAGTCATTCATTCATGAGTAGAGCATATGTAGGGCCAGAGGTCAACCCCGTTGGGGTTGACCAAGGGTCCAAACCATGTACAAGCAAGCATTTATTAACCTTTTTGTGCAATATATAAATATAGAAAACCCTGACACCAAATACTCTCTCTTCTTCTCTCTCCTCTGTCTTAATTATGCTTTATTGAGCATCAATGTTCTTAAGCAGGCTTAGGGCTTCCACACATGCAACATTACAAGACTGGGAGGATCGTGCTTCGAAGGCGCACTCCGTGCTTGTGCGGACCATTACGAAGGAGGTCTCACCGGCTGTGCAAACTCTTACATGTGCACATCAAGTATGGTCCAAATTGGAGGATCTCCATGCTTGAGATTCATCGATGTGGGCAGTTACTTTGGCAACTCTACGGTCTGTTATTTCCTATTGGCAGTTCTATGGAGTCGTTCCTTATGATGGCCAAGGTTATCCATGACCAGTTTACTGGCAATGGGTGTTGCCTTTGATAGAATGCACAACGGAAGACGGGAAAGTGGGAACATAGGAGAGAGAGAGAGAGAGAGAGAGAGAGAGAGAGAGAGAGAGGGAAACACAAGTATAGACCTGCTCTCAATATCATCAACCAAGAATACATGTCCCGAGCAAGAGGGGAGAAGACCTCGTATGTGAGAGACTGCAACAAAGAATGCTAAGCAATGAAAAAGGAGTGAGGGTATGCCGGCTATATATATGTCCAAAAGTAGGCAGTCGACCAGCTCACGACTAGGGAAAAAACCTCCACGACTAGGATAAAAGGTGTCCAAGGCTCCATAAAATGGGGATAAAATATGGGTAAAATAAGTGAGGGGTGACCAGCCCCTCTAGCTAACATGGTCAGCCCTAGAAGCTAAAGTAGGATACCAAACAGGAAGCTAGCAACAAAGAGATGATGTATAACACCCCCTCTCAGCAGCGCATGCTGAGTGAACTCCAAGAAGCCAGAGACGCCGTCCTCGATCATAGATGAAAGACTGCAGAAACAGGTACCAGGAAAGCTCCACAAGCAATCTCCTCAGCAACTCAGCTACAAAAGCAACAAGGCAAGCTACCAGGTACACCGCTGCTTTGGAAGAAAACAACCATGTAGGTTGCGACGTGTTGCTCCAAATAATGGTGCCAAACCCAAGTGTAAGAACACTCCCCGAAGTCGTATGTCGTGTATCTAGCATGAAGAAGGTATGAAAAACCTCAAAACAAACCAAGATCAGATCGTGTAGATAATCAATCTTGGGAGAAGCAAGCTGCTTTTCATTGGAACCCTCGTAAGAAATAGAGTCAATCTGCTCCAACTTTGTATCAAGAGTAGCCAAATGCTGTACAAAAGCATCCTCTGAAAAGGTCGGCATCGCAAGATGTAAAGACTCTGTAGAAAAGATGGGGTCCATCTGCTCAAACTCCGTACAGTGAGTTGCCCAATGCTGTACATAAGCACACTCCATTGAGGTGGGCATCGCTAGATGAAAGGACTCCACATCCCCCTCTGAAGAAGAATGTCGTTGGATTGGTACAAGCCTAACCTGATTCTAATCCAAATCCAAAAAACTCTGGAAGTACCACCGTGCCATAGGCACGGTTAGCAACCACAGATCCAAAGCATCCCACTGGGTCCAAAAGTCCATCCTCCAAAACAACAAACCTGCACACCGCAGCAAACCAAATGCAGAACGGGCAGGGGGAGGGACGTCCTCAGAAGCATCACAAAGAGAGGCAGAGGTAGACTCCTCACAATGAGGAAGGGAAGCAGGAATATAAACTGCAGTGGTAACAAAGTCCTCAAGAGCATCACTGATAGTAGAAGACTGTTCCATAAGTAGAATCAGATCCCAAGAATCACCAACCAACAAATGATCCATGCGAAAGGATCACTCCTCAAAGGCAAAACACCCTCCTTTCTCTGCAAACACTGCAAAGAACACAGGCTCGGACAAATAAACTCTGCACAAGATCTTTGAAAAGATCACTACTCTCCTCCAAAATCTGTAAACTCCTGTCACAGAAGCAAGTCTCCACAGATACAAAAACAGCTCTCGAAAAACTGACCCTCAAGTGAAGTAGTTGGAGATGGGCCCCCTCTGAGTGTAGAAAACACCAGTGGGAAGCAAAATGCGGCCAAAACTCCACCACCAACAGAAGGCAAGGAACATTAAGAAACCGGGTAAATGTAACAAAACACACATATAGATGCTCCAAAATTAGCAAAACGTTGACTGAAATAAGAAATTCAGTGTCCTCCTCAGGTACCAAACTGCCACCAAAGCCACAATCCAAACAACACCCTCTCTGTAAGTGATTTGTGTCCACTGGAGAAGAAAACACAGCCAAACAAGGGCTACAAACCTGAAAATTCAGGCCAACCAGTGTCCACACCTCTTACGAGGAAAAACGCTGAAGAGAAGGTACCTTCGGGTCCAACGGAAGGAGCCTAGCTGAAGGTAGAGCTACCAGCAAGATCTGTTCAGAAAAACGCAGCAACTATGGCTGCAAATCTGAAACTGCAGAAGTATTTGGGACAGGAGACACGGCTAAATCTGGAAAAACAGAAGATATATGGTACCATCAAGTCTCAGAGCATCAAACAGCATCGGAAAACCTTCTGTAGGTGAAAAAACGCAGCAAATATTGCTGCTGTCTTGCACATTAAATACCTTCACAAGCTGGGGAAGTGATGGTGGGTTGTAGGCAGTCAAGTGTAAATGGGCAAGTCTAATTAGAGGACCAAAAAACGTTGTCAGCTTTGATTCTATCATCATTTTAAGTGAATGTATACATTGTGTACATGTTAATCCATTTTTCATGGGATTCTTGGCATGTGTAAAAATTATTTGATTGGGTTTTAATAAGATATACAAACATTTAGTGCTACTTGGCAGGTTCCACCTAGTTTATGACTACTGAAAAATAGTATTTTTGATTCATTCTTTGCGGCTCTATTGTTTTTTCAACTCCGTATATGTGTTAAGAAGAGTTTCTTGAGAGGATTTGTTTGAAACTCAATAACTTAAGATATTAAAAAAAAAAACTTTAAAAAAGTCACAAAATGGTCTTTTTTTTAAACAAGTCTAGTGTTAATCATGTGTTAATCAGCATCTAGTTCTTAATCAAGCTTAGGACTATCGATCAATACAACCTTACTCATATATTGCGCTTTTTGCTCCGTAGTGAGACCATAGTCTTTCACTTTGAAGGGACGGTTCTTGGTAGACTTATTTTCAGCCTTTGGACCATTTTTATCTTGGTTTTGGTCCTTTTTAGGTGGTTGTCCACTATTTTGCAGGTTTTGGACTGCCCCCTCTTTGCCTATGAATGAGATTTTCCACGGATGAGGGTGACTATGGGAGATCACCTCACTAAAATGAAAGACTTGCAGGACAATTGCTTAACATGGATGAGGTTATCCTTGACAAGCAGCTAGTCACCGATTCTTTGCTCCCTTCTTAGTTGGGATTTGACACCTCTCTCAATCTTTTTGAGAGGAGGTGCTGATCTAGTCAGCTTTGAAGAGTTGGTGGGTTTACTCTTGCATAAAGAACAAACAAGAGCAAATCTATCAAGCAATCGTGTTGGTGACAAGGCATTTTCAACCAAGGCCAAAGGGAAAGCAAAGAGCTTTAAGCACGGAGGACACCTGTCCAATAAGGCTTGTCATGGACAACCCTCTTCTGGGGATGATTCGTTTGAAAAAGAAGATGCCAGCAAGCCCAAAAAGAAGGGCAAATGTCACTACTGTCATAAGCTTGCCTACTACATAAATGAATGTAGAAAGCGGATGTCAAAATAGAAGAAGAAAGATGCAGGTAATGTAGTAGCTGACACTTCTAATGACAAGGCAGAGCAGTCTGCTAATGTAGTTCATGAGGAGTGGACATTTTTGGTCACATGCACTAGTGACACACCCAAGTGCTACAGAATAGGAGATGTCTTTGATTGCATCCCATAGTAAGGATGTAATTTGGTATTTTGATAGTGGTGCTTCGAGCCATATGACTTCTTGCAAAGATGAATTTTAGCACTTGGTTTATGCTTCTGATGGCCGCACTTTATCATGTGCAGATCATTCTACTTTTCCAATGAAGAGGATAGGCAAGGTCATGCTTTTGGCAACCAATGGTGCAAATGTATGCATGCCAAATGTATTGTATGTCCGAGGGATAAAGAAAAATCTGCTCTCTATCTTAGCCATAACTGATAAAGTTTTGGTGGTTGAATTTGCGATAAGAAGTGTTTAGTTGAGAACCCTTCAAGGGGTTATACTATAGTCACTTTTGGAACACGATTCAATGGTTTGCATAAGCTGGATAGCCATAACAAGTGTCCATATGATGCACATACAGTGGTTGCCCACACTCCTGCTATGCATGATGCAGAGCTATGGCATGCCCGTTTTAGGCATGTAAACTAAGGGAGTTTGATGCTTTTGAAGAAGCACCATATGGTTGACAATATGTTGCCTCTTGAGTCTCCAACAAGACATGTATGTGAGAGGTGTTTTTGGGAAAGATGTACCGCTCCAAGGATGGAGGTGTTACAGCTGAAAATAAATTACCGCTCATACATAGTGATGTATGTGTTCTGATTGTTGAATGTCCTAAGCTATGGAGGTTGAAAGATCTTCATGACATAGGAGTGTGTGTTGACCTCTTAGAGGGTTTCAAAGAATTTGTGTGTGCCTAACATAAGCAGTGATATTTGTAACCTATAAAAGTGCATGTACTTCATTGAAGAAATCAAGCAAATGGTCACATCATTGAGTTGTGTACTCCATTCTCTCTCTAAGAGCTTTGTTCTCTTTATTCTCTCTATCTTTTTGACACATAGACAAGACACATTTTCACTCTCTAGGAGGTGGTTCACACACACACACACACACACACAAGTAATACCTTAATCCCAACAATCCCTCCCTCAAGGAATTGCCTCATATTGTGTCAAGGATAAATCTAGGCTCATGGTTTCTTATGCCAGTTTTCCTGGTCAAGGATAAATCACATGGCTCTAGTTTCACATGCTAGTTATGGGGTCCCAAGGTTAAAGACATACAAGAGATCGGGTCACACAAAAGAAGACAGCACATGCACTGGACTTAAAAAGTCCAATCATCAATCCAATAGTTGGCCTCTTGAATGGAAGGCTCTTCAATACTATTTACAGTGTTTTTCTTTGAATAGCAATCTTTTTCAAGATGATTGCTTTTCCCACATATACCAAAAGGATTTAGGCTAAAACAATCCTTTTCCAAGTGATTGCTTTTCCCACATAATCTACAAACTTTACCTTTGGCTTGTTTTTTGTATAAACCCTTGGACTTTACAGCAAAACCTCTTTCTGTGATAGCTTGTGTTGACCTTTGTTTCTTCTTTCTTTCTTCTTCCTGTAAAGAACTAATGATTCCATCCAAGGTAGGATTAGGAATGTTCTTCAAGGTGATCACTAGGTTGTCATACTCCTCAAGCATGCTTTTGAGAAGCATTGCCATGGCATCATCTTCAGTTACTGGAGATCGAACAGTAGCTAGCTGAGTCATGAGACTCCTCATTTTGTTGACAAGTGGAGCAAGAGATTCTCCTGTCTTCAGTTTCCAACTCAAAGAAAGGGATTTTTAAAGGTAGCTTTGGCATGGAGAACTTATTCTTGATTGTGAGCTTATTGAGTGCCCTATAATCCACACATAAACATGTAGGCTTATCTTTCTTTTACACGAATAAGATGGGTGCATCGAACGGGAAGGATGATGGGTTGATAAATCCCATCCACAGTAATTGAGATAATTGTTGTTTCAGTTCGCTCTCCAATGTTAACATGGTATCGTTCTTATTACCTTTAGACTTATATTTTGGAGCTTCTAGCTTGGAGTTTTCTCAGCCATTTCCAGTTTTGGAGTTTTCTATTTATTTTGCTTTTGGACCTTTCTATTTCCTTTAAAAAAAAATAATGCATGCGTCAGTCAACCCGCAATACTTTTTTTTTTCTATTTCCTTTTTTGGAGCATGCGCCAGCCCGAAGCCCATTGTCATATCCTTCTTGCAACAAGGCGACCATTTCCACCGTTGTTGCTAACAACAAAGGCCTTCCTCTGTAGCTTCTACGATCAGGGCTCTCCAGCTAGCTATCCTATCTCGGGCGTCCACACTTGGACGCCCGCCCGTTAGTTTATCCCTAACTCAGCTCGTCAATCAACCTGCCTAGCTCCAAGCTTCCCCAAACCTCGAAGCTAGTCTTGCGTGCGTGTAGCACACGGTAGATACACACTGTGCACATGACAGTGTCTCTTGTCAATTTAGCAATTTACTTCTTGTATTTGAGCAAGTGTTCATCAAATCTTAGTGTATTTAAGTGTATCGATTAGCATTGTGTTCAACCAAGTTACACATGCCCCAACTGAGGCCAACACAGAAGAGTGGCAAACTGGTTGCCTGAGGTGGGACCACTGGCTGCATCGAGAGCCAAGCGCATCAGCAGACACAACAGGCTGGCAAGATCCAGGAGAATACGGTTTTGTTTGAGAACCGTTTTGAGCAATTATTTCAGCACCCCCTGGAGGTGATGGCCCCCCCACAAGTCCCTCGAGGAACCCGCCCCCCCTTTTGGAGATCGTTACCTCGTCGGGACCCCCATCCATGTTTTCAGCTTGGAGATCGCTGACCATTTAGTGCTTGCAGTGGGCCCGGCCTCGCAGCCATCACCCCCCCCAAGAGAACCCATCCCTCCCCATCCCTCCCCCTCCCCCGCCGTCCCCTTCGACTCTCCTCCCTCTAGCTCCCTCTACTCCAGCTGTCCTATTAGAACTGCGTCTATGTATAATGTTTGCCTGAGCTCTCGCCCAAGTTGCCTACTCCAATTCTGCGTGCTCAAGAGTTGTATGTGCCATGCTACGGGCTGCACGCTCCACCTTAACAATGGAGGCGCTCTTGACTGTGGCTTCTACCATTGCAATTGCCTGCACATATTATTGTTATATATAATAATGCTGTAACTAGCTCACCCTCTCTCGCCTTGACACATATCTCTTTGGTAAACTCGCTATATCCGCGCTTGTGGATCAGTCCACAATCAGCGACTCAAACCGTGATTTCCAGAGCACGTAGGCGCACTCTAATAGCCGCGTGGCTTTCTAAGCCTTAATGCAACCTTGGATGTTAGGGCGCGTAGATTAGGTAAGGCCTATTAAGGCTTAAAGCCTTCTAAGCCTTGTCTAAGGCTTAATAAGCCTTATATTATTAATATAAGGCTCATTTAAAAAGGCATCGACAGCAACTGTTCTCACCAAAGACGACCAGGATATCTGCACTGACTGTCTACGTCCGCTCGAATTGTTGCATCGGAATCCATCGCTCCACTTGGTGATAGATGCAAGATTGGAGATTGTGCAGAATCAAAACCAATCAAAAATTTCCTTTATTTGGTAAGAGTTAAAGCCAATCAATCACTACACAAATTTGGGGCTTTTCTTATTTTAGGGAATTTTTTGGGAGCAAAATTTTAAAGATTTTCGTTATATTTGGGCCTTTTTCAAATTAGGCATCTTGTGTGACATTTTATGTCAATTGGGATTTAAGTTCTGGGATAAGTTTAATGGTCAAGGATTTCATACTTGGCAAATTAAAGTAAAAGGACACTTAATGAGAAAAAACCTATAGGGTCTTGTGAAACCATTGAGTGAGGAAGAGGGGGTTGCTACTAGAGCTACCACAGCTCCATTACAAGCCAAAAATGAACAAGCCTTGGGGAGTCATCATCACATCACTTGAAGATAACTTCATACACTACATAGATGAAGCCGATACGATTGCCAAAGCTTGGGAAACCCTAGAGAGGATATTGGGAGCTAAGGTAAAATTAGCCTTAAAATGCAACTTTATGGGTTAAGTATGGAAGTGAATGAAGACATATCTAGTGTTGTAAATGGACTCAAGAGCCTTATGACACAATTAGTGTATGTTAAATCACCTATTCCAGAGGAAGATGCCATATCAATTTTACTTAAAAGCATGCCTCCCACTTTTGCTCAAATTGTGACCGTTCTAAAGGAGGAGTCCATCCTTTCTTTAGAAAGTATTATTAACTCTTTGTAGGAAGAAGAGAAGAAGGCTTCACCAATGCTAGAAGGCGTATATGCTATCCTACCCCAACAAGAAGAAATGTGCTCATTGCGGAAAAACTAACCACTCATCTAACAGGTGTTACCTCAAGGAAAAGCAAGAGAAGAAAAAGGAGAAGGCTTACATTGTCGAGGCAGAGGAAAGCCACTTTGTGGCATTGAAGACGTGGATGATTCTTATGCATTTTAATTCTTTTGTACACTACCTTTTTGGATTATAACCCTTTGTTTTTATCCATTCCATTGATTATTGTAAGAGAAGAGTACATACATCCTATTGTTATAAAAAGGGGGAGGGGTCTCTATCTCATTATTTCAAGGAGAATAGTTGTAGGCTAAATTCATGTATTGAGTGTCTTTTACAACTTTGGATTAAGGGGGGGCTTGTTGGCAAAGGGGGGGTTTGTTGGCAATAAGCCCAACTTGTAGTCCCTAGCCTTTTTAATTATTTTGCATATGATATCTTTTAGTCTAAGATCAAAGATGTAATCCACCACCAAATGCCATAAGTAGTGATGTCATCCTAGAAATGTATCCATTCACATTGAGTGTACCTCTCATGGCTATATAAGCACTATTGTCTATTTTCATTATGAATGGCTCAATTTTCTTTCCCCCCTTAAATTTTAACACTTTTTTGAGAGCTATTTCAGCCTTGATATGTGAAATTAGAGGAATTTCTTGGATGCTCCTATCCCCACGAATTATGATGAGCTCAGGTAAACTGTCAATAAGTGTGAAGGTATCCTGTCGCTAATCAATGGGTGCATGCTCTCGGAACTGCTTGATGCCGAGAACTTTGTTATACCCTAGAAGTGGTGAAATAATGAAATCTCGCATGAATGTGGCCTTTTGACTAAACTCTAAATTGTTGAGTGTTATGAGTGATGTGTGTGTGGAGACTAGGTTTGAGTCCATCCACGACTAAATTATGTGACACTAATGTATAGCTCATCTTCGTAGCTAATTGCGGAGAGATGGCATTCTCAGAGCTACCCATGTCAAATAGGACAATGGCCTTCTTGCCATGAGATAGATCTGTCAAATACTAGGTGTCATTCTTGAGTATAGAGTTATACCTCATCCTGCATAGCATGCATAGGGTGATCATCATCTTGTGCTTCTGCAAAGGAAACAGGTTCCTCCTCATTACATAAAGTAGAAATGAGAACATGATCCACATGAGAATAATCTGCATGATGGGAACCTGCACGAGTTCTGCTAGGTAAAGGAGCTGCCAACTTGCTATTCCTCAATGTTTGCACAAGCCATTTTGGCATATGCCTAGATTCTTCTATGGCTGCTCTCTCCTCATCCACTAAATCCTCAATAATTGCCTCATTAAAAGGCTGATGTGCAGGCTGATTTTGCACTTGCAAAGGCTGAATTTCAGCACTTGGTTCAGCATTCAATTGCTCTACATATGGCTGCCCTTCATTAAACAAGAGTAGGAGAGAATCAAACATGTTATGTGAGCATACATTCTGCTGTTTTTTGCATGAAAGCATGGGTTGAACTGGGTTTTTGACAAAAACATCATCTCTAATCACCAAAATTTGCTTTGAGGTTGGATGGTAGAGTCTATATCCCTTGCTTTCTGAACTATATCCTACAAATATGCATTTAACTGCCTTATCATCAAGCTTACCTCGTTGTTACTCAGGCACAAGAGCATAAGCAAGACAACCAAAAACACGCAAATGAGCCACAGAAGGCTTCCTGCCATGTCAAGCTTCATAAGTAGTTTTAGAGATTGCAATGCCTTGGTAGGGCATTGGTTCAACTCATAGTTTGCGCACATGGTTGCCTCTAACCAAAAACCATGAGGTAAATCTTGGGCTTTCACCATACATTGTGCCATCTCCATGTTTGTTGTGCCATAAGCACGGATGAGAGCTTTCGTCTGTCCTTCAGCATCGCCCTTCTGCTTATTATCAAATATGTTGGGTTTTATGCTGTGTATGCACCCAGAGGAGTGCTAGTGATCATCAGTAGGTTACTGGGGCACTTTTTACTTCAGTTAGTGGAGGTTTTTTTTCCCAGTTTAGTTCAGTTTCACTTATATGCAGTTTATAAGTGTTTTGGTCCACCCGGCACATTTATGGCCGGACATGTGAACACTTATCCTTAAGGGTCACTATCATGTGGCTATTGTACTTGATTTTTCTATTCATTGAAGCATATTGGAAGTCGTGTACTCCTCTCTCTGGTTTTCCACCCTTGCTTGAACCTGTGTAAACCCTAACCCTAACCCTCATTGTCTTCAATTGGTATCAGAGCATTGAAGCTCTACACAGCCCTGCCCGTACACTGCCAAGCCTTTGCTGCATCTGCCCGTACAGCATACGTACATTCAGTCTGCGCTGCCTGCATCGCCTTCAGTAGCTGTACCAGCCCGTACAGTCAAGCGCAGCCACCTACATCACCTGTGCGCCGTCAGGTAACCTCTGCGCCTGCTGCCCGTAACTGGTCGCCTTCAGTCGGGTACTGCAAGTCGTCGCCTACAACTACTGTAGAGCGCCGCCTTCAGCCCGTGTACCTGTGCGCCACCTGCAAGACGCCGCCTGCAGCCCCAGTCAGCGCTATTCAGCCCGTGTACCTGTGCGCCACCTGCAAGACGCCGCCTGCAGCCCCAGTCAGTGCTAATCGTCACCTGCACAGAGAAACGTGCAGCTTTAAGTGCTGTGTACCTGGCGACTGCACTTGGCGACTGTACAAACACTTACCTGACGTGTACCTGCTCGCCCAACACAGAACTGTACCTGCCCGTACAGTAAACGCTACCTGCACAGTACTTCCACCTACATCAGCCTGTGAAGTACAGTCATTTGTACTTGCACTCTGGTGATCAGTACCTGCAGAAATACCACAACCTACACAGTCATTCAGTGGTAAGCATTAAAATTCAGTTTTTGGGCATTTTTATTTTCTCTGTGAAAAATATACAGGCACAACAGGCAGATTTTCTAGCAAGAAAATATACAGGTTTTTTTTTTTGCACAGTTTGGGTGCAGCAAATTTGGGCATTTTTGGGGCATTTTGGCATTGTGTACGCCATTTGCTGCTCTATTCAGTCATTGGTGCATTGAGATGCACATTCAGAGGATTGAGAGTGCAGGCAGATTTGGGTGAACTGTATTCAGTGGAGTACAGTTGTTATCAGGGTTTCTGCTATTGGGTTTTTTTGGTAAACAGGTACAACATTGTGCGTAAAGCATAATGGCAAATCAACAGCAAAGTGATGTATTCACATATTTGTCTAAGGAAGACAAATTGGATGGCACGAACTACTCCTTGTGGAGTTTTATGCTGAAAAATGTGCTTGTGGCAAAAGGTCTTTGGGATTTTGTTAGTGGTGATGAACCACGTCCAGGTCCATTGGCTCCAGAGACTCCTCCCCAAGGGGGTGCTCGTGGACGAGGACAACAGGTACAGGCTCCAGGACAGCCATTGCCTGTTCAGAGAACAAATGCTCAAAAGACATGGGATGCCAGGGATGCACAAGCTTTGTCACTCATTGCATTGTTAGTTCAGAGGTCCATTATACCTCATATTCGTTCAGCTGGCTCTTCACAGAATGCATGGGTGACTTTGGAGCAGATGTATGCTGCTCGTAATGAAGCTAGGATCTCATTTTTGAAAAGAGAGCTGGAAAATCAGAAAATGAATGAAGGAGATGATATGTCTAGCCACTTAAACAAGCTGCAGGATTTGAGAGAGCAACTCATCAATGTGGATGAGATTATTCCTGAGACACAGCTTGTGTCCACCATCTTGCACTCTTTGCCAAGATCTTACTTGGCTTTCCATACCTCTTTAAACCTCAGCATGAGGAATGCTGTTGAACCCCTCAAGTATCAGGAACTTGTTGCTCTCTTACTACAAGAGGAGCAAATGAGGAAGAAAATGAATATGAACACAAATGCTGAACAAGCATTTACTACAGGTCAAAAGGGGAAAGGGAAATCTCAGCCAAAGAGTGCAAATCAAAATTCAGGTGATGGTGGTTCTTCACAGGATACCAAGAAAGGTGATGGACAGCCCAAGAAAAAGGGCAAATGTCATTACTGTAAGAAGCCAGGTCACTACATCACGGAATGTAGGAAGAGGATTGCCAAAGAGAAGGCAAAGGAAGCTGGGATGTCAGTTAATGATACTTCTAAAGCTCCTCCAGAGACTGCTTCTTTTGTTGAGGACAGGGATTACTGTTTTTATACATGCAGCTATGATGCCTCTTGGTCTTCACAGGCACTCAGTTTGACAGAGCATGCATGTACTTGGTATTTTGATAGTGGTGCCTCAAAGTATATCACATCTCGCAGGGATTTGTTTAGTCATGTTGGCCCTGCCCCTATTGGCAAAACTGTTCAGTGTGCCAACAATGCTTCATATCCAGTGTGTGGCATTGGGGAGATTCAGCTTACAGCCATTGATGGCTCCATTCTCCGCCTTACAGATGCCTTATATGTACGAGGGATAAAGAAGAATTTGTTGTCCATTTCTTCTTTAGCACATTGTGGAATGCAGGTCTACTTTGATGATGATAAATGCATGGTCAGAGACAAAGCAAATGCCTTGACCTTGATGCTTACTGGTACATTATGTCATGGACTTTATGAGTTGGATGCATTTCAGCCAGTGGATCAGTCTGCTTATCATGCATTCACTCTTACTCCAGCTATGGTTGATGCGGAGTTATGGCATGCTCGCATGGGGCATGTAAATTTTGGTAGTCTTATGCTTATGCAGCGACATAATATGTTTATAGATCTACCTCTCATGGAGAAGCCTCCAGATCACATTTGTGAAGGATGTATTTTGGGAAAAATGCACAGGTTTTCCTTCCCACGTGATCAGGCTCTAAGAGCAACTGCAAAGTTGCAACTTATACACAGTGATCTTTGTGGTCCCATGCAGACGAAGTCATTAGGTGGTTGCTTTTATTTTGCAACATTTATTGATGACTTCTCTCGTATATGCTGGGTGTATCCTTTGACACAGAAATCACAGGTATATGATGCATTTTTGGCCTTTGAAGCACTTGCTGAGACAGAGTCAGGATGCAAGGTGAAGACTCTCCGTTCTGACCGAGGGGGGGAATATATGTCACATGTGCTGAATTCCTTTCTTGGGAGTAGAGGTATAAAACATCAGTATACTACTCCTTACACTCCACAGCAAAATGGGGTTGCAGAAAGGAAAAATCGGTCACTCATGGAGATGGCCAGATGTATGCTAAAGGCAAAAAGACTACCACATATCTTTTGGGTGGAAGCAGTAATGTGTGCTTGTCATATTTTGAATCGATGTCCCACAAAGGCATTGGTTTCTATTACTCCTTTTGAGGCTTGGCATGGCCGCAAGCCTTCTGTATCGCATTTTCGAATCTTTGGGTGTCTTGCATATGCACACATACCCAAAGAGTTGAGGAGGAAGCTTGATGATAAAGCCACAAAATGCATTTTTGTTGGGTATAGCCGTGAGAGCAAGGGCTACAGGTTATATGACCCACTATCCAAGAAGATATTCATCAGTCGGGATGTGATTTTTGATGAAAAATCAGAAATATCCATGGCTGGTTATGAGGCAAATCAGGCTGAAAATGATGTGTTTGAAGGTCTACTACCCATGGAGTTTCATTCCACAGTTGGTGATCCAACTCATGAGGGTACTGGACAGCCAGCAAATGATGTAGGTGGTGCAGAAATTCAGCAGCCAAATGAGCCAGAAGCTGAACCAAATATGGGACAGCAGGCACCACAGGTCAGACATATACCTAGATGGTATTTGAGGACATTACAGGACAGCCATTTAGAGGGTCCTCTTGCTGGTCGTACTCGTAGGGAGACAAGGACCAATGAGCATGCACACATCATGGATTTGAATCTGGTTATGGCAGCCAGTTTACAGGACGATGATGAGCCTGATTCATTTGTGGATGCACGAGATAATGTGCATTGGAACAAAGCCATGCAGGATGAGATTGATTCTATTAAAAAGAATCAAACATGGGATTTGGTTGATCTGCCCAAAGGCAAGAAAGCCATTGGTACTAAATGGGTCTATAAGTTGAAAAGACATGCAGATGGATCCATTGACAGGTACAAAGCCCGTCTAGTTGCAAAGGGCTATGCACAGAAGAAGGGCATTGATTATGAGGAGACATTTGCTCCTACATCCCGTATGTCGACACTTAGGTGTGTCATTGCATTGGCTGCACATCGTGGTTGGGTTGTTCACCAGTTGGACATAAAGACTGCATTCCTACATGGGGACCTCGAGGAGGAAGTTTATGTATTTCAGCCCATGGGATTTGCAGAACATGGTCATGAGGGGAAAGTTTGCAGGCTGAAAAAGGCCTTGTATGGTTTGAAACAAGCTCCACGAGCTTGGTACGCAAAAATAGATGCTTTTCTACTCACTCAGGGATTTGTGAACAGTCCATCAGAGGCCACTCTGTATGTAAAGAAAGAAGACACAGATCTGCTGGTCATCAGTCTTTATGTGGATGATCTCTTGCTCATGGGATCAAATGATGACAAAATTGCAGCTTTTAAGGAGATACTACAACAGACATTTGACATGTCTGACTTGGGCCTTGTACATTACTATTTGGGCATACAGTTTGTGCAGGATAACAGAGGCATTGGGTTGTTGCAATCACGTTATGTTGCTAAACTTCTGGAGAAGTTTAAATTTCAGGATTGCAAGCCTATTAGTACTCCTATGGAGCCTGGGATGAAACTGTCACTACAAGATGACAGTGTTTCCTTTGATGCCACTACATATGCTCAGGCTGTTGGGTGCCTCATTTACTTGTGTAATACAAGGCCAGATATTCAGTATGCAGTCTCTCAGTTGAGCAGATTCATGCACAGCCCACGGTTGTCACATTGGCAAGCTGTGAAGCGTGTATTCCGTTATTTGCAGGGTACCTCGTCTCTTGGTTTGCTTTATCCTGAGGGGAGGGACATGCAGTTACATGCTTACAGTGATTCAGATTGGGCTGGTGACTTTGATACCAGACATTCCACTAGTGGAAATTGTTTCTTCCTTGGCGCTTCATGCATTTCTTGGCTAAGCAAGAAACAGACCACAGTGGCCACTTCGTCTTGTGAGGCAGAGTACAGAGCAGCCTACACTACTACTGTTGAGTGTGTTTGGCTGCGTCGTCTTATGACTGATATGGATATTTCAGTGGAGGAGCCTACACCTATCTATACTGATAGTCAGAGTGCCATTGCTGTGGCCAGGAATCCTGTGTTTCATGCTCGCACGAAACACATTGAGATTCACTATCATTTTGTTCGGGAGAGACTCCAGGCAGGAGATATCAGTCTGATCTACTGTCCTACAGATCAGAATGTGGCAGACATCTTCACCAAGGCATTACCACGTCCGAAATTTGAAGCATTCCGCAATGCTTTGAATTTGTTTCCTTTTGGTGGATGATGTACAGTGATCACATATCACTCCAGGGGGGGTTTGTTGGGTTTTATGCTGTGTATGCACCCAGAGGAGTGCTAGTGATCATCAGTAGGTTACTGGGGCACTTTTTACTTCAGTTAGTGGTGGTTTTTTCCCCCAGTTTAGTTCAGTTTCACTTATATGCAGTTTATAAGTGTTTTGGTCCACCCGGCACATTTATGGCCGGACATGTGAACACTTATCCTTAAGGGTCACTATCATGTGGCTATTGTACTTGATTTTTCTATTCATTGAAGCATATTGGAAGTCGTGTACTCCTCTCTCTGGTTTTCCACGCTTGCTTGAACCTGTGTAAACCCTAACCCTAACCCTCATTGTCTTCAAAATATCACTGGGGGTACTAGATTCAAAGAGGGTAATGGTTGTACGACATTTGTGTTTGAAAGTGGAGGAGTGGATGTAGCTTCAACGACAGCCACTGTAGACAATGATGCTTTGGTAGCTTTCTTAGTCTACGACTTATTGCTTTTGCTCATTTGACTGGAGATAACCTCAAGTAATTCCCTCCTTGGCCTTCTCCTCAGACATCTTTTTAGGCTTTGCCTCTGTGGTTTTCTTGTCCCTTGAGTTGCTGTGAGGCTCATTGTCCTTACTGTCTTTATTGTTCTGAGTATCCTTACTAGGCTTGGATGAAGATGCTATTGTTGTTGGGGTTTGGGACTTGACTGAACATGCTTGGGCTTACCTCCATTCAGCATCATTTCTTGATTCTGCGGCAGAGTCAATGCGCGGTCATAACACTGAGGCTCGAAGTTCCCGATAGGAAACGTGATGTTCATATCTAACTCCTTGAGGAGTTGTTTCAACTTCTTGTCTTCGAACTTCCCCAATTGTTGTGCCATGGTTATGACCTTGGTGGAATAAGATAGCATGGGCGACCCATTTTGGGAGAGTTTTTAAAACTCATCCTCCAAGTTGTTCATGTCGTGGGGTGGAAGGAGGTTAGACACAAAAGTCTTCCATATGTAATGAGTTGTGCTTGTGGTTAGATCTGTATGGACATTGGAGACCTAACCAATGGTGCCATCAAGTAATGGCTGCTCCCGTGAGGTGTGGAGCCATGAGATGGATTTTGTCTTGAGGATCTGAAACTTTAGCTAAAGGAAAATATGCAACGAATTGATGAATAAACTATGTGACTGGAGAATGATCACACTTACCATCACACTTATTGAAGTTTGGTTGAGCTTGTATGACTGTGGCTGATGGAGCGGATGAGGAACTAGGACTAGGTGCCAATTTGGGAGGGTTGCCATAAGGTTGGTTTGATTGTGTAACACACAACAAGACCTTCTGTATAGCTTTATGTTAGTGAGCATGAAGCAATCCACTTTTATCTCTATATGGTGGAGGTAGAGCGGAAGAGAGAGACAGAGCAGAGGTGACACCAGATTGGGTCCGAATATACCCAATGAAGGCCCCCCTCCCGCAAGCAAGTGTATTTACTTTATTACTTAATAATAGTAATAATTACTTTGCAAGTTATTATTACTATTATTATTATTTTTTCTCGGGTGTCTCTATTAAGCTTTTTAATATTTTTTTAAAAAAATTTGTTTGTTTTTGGTGTTTTTCTTCTTTCTTTTAAAATTATTCGTAAGTTAAGATTCATCTGGCCTTATGACGGTATATATATATATAACTTTTGTTACAATGGAGAGAACTTACTGAATATGAATGATGGAGACCGCCAAACACAAGGATGATGTAGACCTTCTGTCTGCTGAACCATCAAGCGGGTTGAAGACAACTTTGAAGCCACTTTTGATAGCCTTATGCACACCCAGATCTGCTGAGGAGATGCACTGCTGAAGGCTGGATACTGAAGCAAAGCTTTGGGCTGCCTTGGGACTGAAGCACTAGGTGCTTGGCTAAGAATGATCCATGCCAAAATGGGGAGTCCTAAGCACACATATTCAGAACTTCTTATGACTGGAATGAATGAGATGATTTATGCAAGAGAATGTTGGTTAGCTTATACTGGTCGGCTGTTTTAGGTTGCTGTCGGCGAGGTGAAAAGTCCACGACTGCTGTAAGATAGCATTAAATGTTTCTGCATTTCATAGGTGTGATGATTTGCTGATGTGGCATGCTGGCCGATTGGTATATACTGCTGAAAGTGACTGTTTTGTTGCGTGCGCAAACCACCCCCCCCTCCCCGGTTGTGGGCGGGGTGCAGTGCCCTCACCCCCTGCAGCCACAAGAGGTGGTTCACATGTACATACACACAAGGTTGACATGCACACAGGAGATGGACACGCACACATACAATTCCGAATCCCAACATGTTTACAGCCCCTAAGGCTGGCCAACAAGAGGTATGGGTTGCCTATTTTGCATAGCATCATATGCAAGGCATATAGCATGTCTTATGGCTGTGTCACGATTGTGACGTATTTATGTATCAGATTCTCTCTTCATTGCTGATTCCTGTTGCAGATGCAAAGAGTAACCTGCCAAAGGGAACCCCTACCCTCGACTGGTTGCGACTCTTCGCCAAAGGATGTACCTCTTCATCAAATAGCCACATCCCTTCGACGAATGGTTGTATCCCTTGATGAATGGTTGTGCCTCTATATCGAATAGACACATCCCTTAGCCTAAAGTTGTACCCTTTCGTCTAAGGTCATGTCCTTTCGTCAAAGGACATGCCTCTTCAAATGTGTCTCTTCATCTCCTATATAAGAGACCTATTGTACTGAATTTAATACACAACAAGTCAATTCAATCTTGTCTCAAGTGTTCTCTTGAAGGTTCTTGTTCTAAGTTAATTACTTAAGTAGTAATTAGTACACAATATGCAGGATTAACAACATAATCCTCAGTGGTATCAGAGCAAAATTTTTCCTACCCGTGGGTTGTGAAGCCCTCACCCTCTCCGCGGCACTCCCTCATCCACCTCTCCTCTCGGTGTTGTATGGAAGAAGCAGAGCGACGGTGGACTTGGCGTGAATCCTTGCTCAAAGTAATGTAAACAAGAACACAAGGTCTCACATCCATACACACTCATTGTGTGTATAGCAGAGAGGGACCCCTGCTGTATTTCCGGACTACTCTCCCTCCTTGCTAACTGGTGGTGATAAGCGTTCACAAATGGCGCCCTTCGCTGCTGAATATGGAGCCCCCCCCTCTTCGCCTCGTTCGCTGCCAGTTGTCGGCCCGGAGCCCTCACCGCCGATGAGCACCTTCTCTTCGCTTAGTCGCTGCCGGTGCCCTTCAACGCGGCGCAATCCAGTCGGCGGGGCTCTTCGAAGCGGCGCATCGATTCACTCGGCGACGTGCCCGTCACCTTTACACCACCAAGAAAACAAAAAAAAAAAAATCATACGCACTTGCTACGTGGATCTTTAACAAAAAAAAAAACCAAACAAACCCAACAGGCGTGCGTAGGGCTTGCGCTGGGCGTGCGCTGGGCGTCCGTTTGGGATTTGCTAGTGTGAACTGCCACCTTGGGCGACTCGGAAATCACCACCCGCTGTCAGGATGCCGCCTTGTTCTTGCTCGCCTCCTCCCCAGCGATTAGGCGCCCTTCCTCCTGGCTGTTCGTGGGTTTTCCTGGCTTTCTTGGCATGCATGTTGACTACCTTTCACACTTCTCCGGCTACCTTGTCTATTTTCAAGGTTTCTTTGGCGCATATGCTCGTGGTAGCACATGTTCCATTGAATGGTTCTTACTAGCGCAATCAAAATGAAGGCATTTCAACTACTCTTGAAGCCTTCTCTAGCTACCTTTTCGTCACACTTGATCCACAAAGCCTCCTCAAGCTCCCGGCAAGCAACTTCTCGGCGTACAACACCCACAACAGGTTTCTTGTCCTCAGCACAGTTCTGTAGAGACCACCAGACATGAAATACCTTCGTTCGAGCATCTGCATGCTCGTCGCAAACATTCTCAGCATTACAACAGTTATGAGAAAGATCCATCTTTGAATCACTATCAGCAGAAGCCAAAGCAGCAATATGAAGCTTTCAGAAGATCTCCCCTTGAAGAGTCATCAATCTCTTCGAAGTGGGCTCACATAGTGGCACATATTTCCGACCCTAGTCGAGTACTCGGTCGTGAATGCCGCAACGCTGGACAAGTTCCCCCTTGCGAGCCATACCATGCTCCTCCTACTCTGGAAGCCTTAATACCCGCTGATAAAGCTGAAGATTCAAGAGGTTCTGGTTCATGTGTGGCATCCCAAATGCACACAGCTTCTTTGGCTGTGGTCCAGGCAAAAACAAAAGCCTTGTCACCGCCCTTGCAGAATGAAGTCTTTGTCTTTTACACAATAACCGACGCAGTTGCAATGGTGAATGAAGATTCTTTAAGTCTGAAGACTCCAGTTCTTACCTTGAATGGTACAAAGAATAATTCTCATACAGACTCTTGCAGTATGACTTCAGTCACTGCACATGACTCTTTGGACAATACTTGTCCTAGTCTCGATGCACTATCTTTGCAGATGAAAGAGCCTTTAAACAATACCTCTTCTTCATCTACGACAACCCTTGAAGACATCCGTGTTCCAGACAAGCCAATGGACTCCCTTTCAGATTTTCAAATGATGGTCACTAATCAAATGCAAAGTTTGGTGACACAATCCTTGATATTGGAGATTCAAGACAGTTTGCTCATGGTTTCTCTAAAGGCAGATAAAGATTCAGTCTTTTCTTGGACAAAGCTCGAAGTTACCAATGATGTTAACAAAAGAGTTCCAGATATGATTCTCATACTTTTGGTAAAGATGAGACAAGTTGCAGATGCAGTTAATATTCAGTTTGGTATACGCAAGATTGTTATGGTCAACAATAATGCCATGACATGGGATCTAGCAGCTAGAGCTTTGGATGTAGAAGCAATACAATCATTTTCCTTCTTCCAGAGTCTCAACAACTACCCTTGGATTTTATTTTAAATGGGAGGGAATGTCACGATTGTGACGTATTTATGTATCAGATTCTCTCTTCATTGCTGATTCCTGTTGCAGATGCAAAGAGTAACCAGCCAAAGGGAACCCCTACCCTCGACTGGTTGCGACTCTTCGCCAAAGGATGTACCTCTTCATCAAATAGCCACATCCCTTCGACGAATGGTTGTATCCCTTGATGAATGGTTGTGCCTCTACATGCCTCTACATCGAATAGACACATCCCTTAGCCTAAAGTTGTACCCTTTCGTCTAAGGTCATGTCCTTTCGTCAAAGGACATGCCTCTTCAAATGTGTCTCTTCATCTCCTATATAAGAGACCTATTGTACTCAGTTTAATACACAACAAGTCAATTCAATCTTGTCTCAAGTGTTCTCCTGAAGGTTCTTGTTCTAAGTTAATTGCTTAAGTAGTAATTAGTACACAATATGCAGGATTAACAACATAATCCTCACAGGCTGCCCCGCCAAGGGGCTGGCCCATGTACCCATGCTTTTACATACTTCAATATGCTTTGTGTATGCACCTAAAGGACTGACTTCTCATGCCCTAACCTCAGATGACCTAAATGCTTGTTCTCCAAGTGGTTTAAGGGACTTACCCTGACACCTAAGGCTGGAAGACTAACGTACGTAGCTGGTGCTTGACATGTCTTGGACTGGGGCTCACAATGGGGTCACTCCGCACAATGGCAATGCTGTAACATCAAGATTGGGTGCATGAGTTCCTTGATTTGTAGGATCCTATTTTCACAATGCATGTTGATTTTCAGATGAGAAATGGGCCCTTGTAATTTCAGGGCGAGGTAAATTTGGTCCCTAAGAGTTTTGGTTGATGAGATATTGAGAGCTAGGCTATGGCATATTCACTTTCTAGCATCTTTAGGTAGTCTAGCCTGCATAACAGGAAATGGCCATTTCCTAGCCAAAAATGTGGAAACACCTTTTCTCTCAAGTTTCTGTTTCCGTTTGTTTCTGTTCCATTTCTTGTTTCCCGGCAATTTTCTGCTTTCAAGTAACTTTCCCAAGTTTCCTCACCATCTCCTCCAAATTATTATCCACCCCACAGTTCTTCTGTATTTCTCTCAACTTTTCGCCTCATTTCAGTTTAATTTTATAATGTTACCTCTTATGTTTTCTATATGATATTAAAGACTATCGGTTCTAGCTGTTTCTCTTTATTGCAGTTTTGGTGGGACCATGGGTTCAGTATTTCTAATACATCAACATATTTACGTCTTTCGCTTGTGTAGACAAGCCAAAGCTGCCCACAAATTTTGAAGAGCTAACTTGGGCTAAAATAAGAGAAGCTGTGACTGCCATCCATTTAAAGCAACCTGTATCATGCAGTCTAGAGGAACTGTATCGGGTAAGACACTCTGAAACCAAAGCATCAGTGAGTCTATGTTTTTGATGGTTGGAGGTATGTATGGCTTTCTACATCAGCTTTGGGGATTCATGAATTTTTATTCATGCAGGCTGTCCAGGATTTATGCCTGCACAAAATGGCAGGCAATCTTTACAACCGTCTACAACAAGAATGTGAGATGCATATTGCAGCCAAACTGCAGTCCCTGGTCGGTCAGAGCCCAGATGCAGTAGTATTCCTATCACTTGTGGAGAAGTGCTGGCGTGATCATTGTAACCAGATGCTGATGATCCGCAGCATAGCACTGTATTTGGATCGAACATACGTCATACCGACCTCCAATGCAAGGTCTCTCTGGGACATGGGGTTGCAACTGTTCCGCAAGCACTTGGCATCATGTCCAGAAGTGGAGCACAAAACTGTCACTGGTTTACTGAGGTTGATCGAGAAAGAGAGGTACTGAATCACCTATGCACGAGTCTGTTCTTGAGTGATTTCGTGGACATGCCATTAGTATACTGCCCATAGTATATGGTGGCTTCGTTTTTATGCGAATGGACTGTTTGTATCAGGCTGGGTGAGACGGTTGATCGAACTCTCCTAAAACATCTCCTTCGAATGTTTAGTGCATTGGGTATATATGTGGAAAGTTTTGAGAAACCCTTTCTCGCTTGCACAGCAGACTTTTATGCTGCAGAAGGCACTAGATTCATGCAACAGACTGATGTGCCTGATTATCTCAAGCATGTTGAGGTGGGAATTTTTGAATGGTGGTTTCCTTTTGCCTTTCAATAATGGATTGGGGTTTGGAGAGGAAAGATTTTTAATCCCTTCGTAAGGTCTACATTTGCAGGTTAGATTACATGAAGAGCATGATCGCTGCCTACTCTATTTGGATGCAAGCACTCGCAAACCTTTGGTTGCTACGGCTGAGAAGCAACTGCTGGACCGACACACTGCGGCCATTTTAGATAAGGTCAGTTGGTAATGTTGTTTTGCATCAGTGTAGGTTTTGTGGGTTGTCTTGAAATAACAATCAAAATGGTCTTCTGAACAGGGTTTCAGCATGCTGATGGATGCAAATCGTGTTTCAGACCTTCAACGGATGCACAGTTTGTTTTCGAGGGTGGGTGCATTGGAGCTGCTTAAGCAGTCACTAAGTGCCTATATCAAGGCCTCTGGCCATGATGTAGTCATGGATGATGAAAAAGACAAAGACATGGTGTCATGGCTTCTGGATTTTAAGGCCCGGCTTGATATGGTGTGGGAGGAAAGCTTTTTCAAGAATGAGGCTTTTGCAAATGCTATCAAGGATGCATTTGAGCACCTCATCAATTTACGGCAGGTATTTCAGAAATCACCAATGCTGAATTCTGCAAGGCATAAGTTGTGATTTTGATATGTAATTTCTTGGGTGCTCATGCTGTGAAACTATAAACAACCAATGCAGAACCGCCCAGCAGAATTGATTGCAAAGTTCATAGATGGCAAGCTGAGGGCTGGCAACAAAGGCACATCTGAAGAAGAGCTGGAAAACACCTTGGACAGGGTGCTGATTTTATTTCGGTTTATACAGGTCAATTTCTTGGCAAACATTATGATATGTGGCGATGCAGGCTCGTGCATGAGCTCATGTGTGCACACGTGCTAATGTGTCTGTATCTGCACGGGTGCCCTTGCCTGTGTGTGCCGGCGTACTGTTGCAGGTGCATGCATGTACTTGTGCGTGTGTGGGTGTGCGCCATGTGTACATGTGCTGGTAGTTATTATGAAATGTAGCGGTGCAGACTCTTGCATGAGCTCATGTGTGCACATGTGTTCCTGTGTCTGTATCTGCATGGGTGACTGTGTACTTGTGCTCAGGCTTCTGTGTGCACGTGTGTGTGCCTGCATACTGTTGCAGGTGCGCACGTGTGTGTGTGGGTGTGCGCTGTATGAATGTGTTCCTGTTGTCTGTGTGCATGTGCAATTCAGATTTAGCTAAATGTTGATAATTAGTAAGATATGCATTGACAATATTTATCTTGATGATTTGTCGTATGAGGTCAAGGCTCAATTACCTCAGGGATGATGAACATCTTACTGACAAGCTGGCATTTTGGTCTGGTGTGCATCAGGGAAAGGATGTTTTTGAAGCATTCTACAAGAAGGACCTTGCGAAAAGGCTTCTTTTAGGGAAAAGTGCATCAATTGATGCTGAGAAGTCAATGATCTCCAAGGTGACCTTGAGTCCTAATACTAAAGTGAATATGATGTGCTTATGATTCTCTTACTGTTTTGATGTTTGTGTCTAACTGTGAGAGTGTTTGGTATGTCGTAGTGGCTTGACATCTCTTTTTGCGAGATCTATCAAGAGTTTCTGGTGTAATCTGTATGCTACCTGTAGATCAGGTGTTCAAATCTTTTTATTTCTTGGATGGACATCTGAACGGCCTTTTGTCTCACACAGCTCAAAACAGAATGTGGTAGCCAATTCACAAATAAACTGGAAGGCATGTTCAAGGTGAGCTTAAAGTCTACCACAAGAGCCTTAGTTGTCTGAAGCTCAGTGCTGCAGTGGCTCCTTGCATACAGTCTCTTCTGCTGCTAGATTAGTGTCTGATGTCCTTTGGACTGCTCTCTCTCAGGACATTGAGCTGTCTAAGGAGATAAATGAGTCTTTTAAGCAGTCTTCACAAGCCAGAACCAAGCTACCTTCAGGCATCGAAATGAGTGTACATGTATTGACAACAGGGTAATGCACAGTTTTGCGTTTTTTTTTTTTGGGCTGTATTTTTTTAAAATCCCACAGCTACTCTATATCAGCCAGGCTATGACACCTCTCTTTAGGGTCTTTAAAAGTAGATCCCCAGATGGCCCACCGGACAACCCACCAGTCCCCTGGACAGCCTATGGTAGGATGGGAGAGATCCTCCACTCAGGAGGACGGGTGGGTGGGATCTCTCCTTTTATGTGTGTAAAGACCCTTAGATATGCAATTTGTGATCCACTGCTTTGAAATCTAAGGAAGGTATTTTTTTGAAGGTACTGGCCTACTTACCCACCTATGGAAGTCAGGCTACCTCATGAGTTGAACGTTTACCAGGTGAGCATTTGATCTCTTGCTAAAACCAAAAAACAGAAGCATTCGGTGCGGCAAACACACATACATACTCATATATCGTGGGTAACAGGACATTTTCAAAGAAATCTACCTCAGCAAGCATAGTGGGCGGAGGCTGATGTGGCAAAACTCTCTGGGGCATTGTGTCTTGAAAGCTGACTATCCCAAAGGCAAGAAAGAGCTCTCTGTTTCGCTATTTCAGGTGTGTGTCTATGCCTTGTGACTTCTGAATTTCTAGCTTTCTGCTTGCTATCATCACAATGGTTTCTGAGGGCAAGTTCGTTCGGTTTTTGACTGTGTTTGCAGACAGTCGTGCTGATGCTCTTCAACACTGTGGAGAGGCTCAGTTTTCAAGAAATCAAAGATACCACGGCCATTGAAGACAAAGAGCTTCGCAGAACTCTTCAATCCTTAGCTTGTGGAAAAGTTAGAGTTCTGTCAAAGGTACAGGCTCTGGTCATTGAAGTCCTGTTCTGCCAACTCTCTTAGCCCCTCACAACCCCTGTGTGCTCCATCTCCTTATGTCTTGACTCTTAGCCCCCCCTCACACCTTAACCCGCCTCTTTCCTCTTCACCTAGTCCTCTTCTTCTTCATGTCTCATCTTCCTTCTCCCGCTCACCCTGTCCTCGTCATGTCTTATGCCTCGAGGCTCTCTTCAGAACCTGGTGCTGCAAGTCCTGTAGTACCTGGATCCCCACAAGGGGATACTTGGTCACTATCCTTTTCCTCGTCTTTTACTGGAATATGAGAGAAATCATTAGAGACTGGCAGAAAAGAAGCCTGTTCATTTTAAACCTTACGAGAATGCTGCTTTGTATGTCCAGGAACCCAAAGGGAGAGATGTTGAAGATGATGACTCCTTTTCGTTCAATGCAGACTTTGCTGCCCCCCTCTTCCGAATAAAAGTACACTTTTCGGTTGATTTCATGTATTGTTGTTAGGGCAAGGCATCTTGATTTTTGTTTTGGGAGGTGTTTGGTTCCCAAGTCTATGCTGTTAAAGCAAGCGAATGTGAGATGCATGTAGGTCAATGCCATTCAGCTGAAGGAGACTATTGAGGAAAACACCAGCACAACCGAAAGGGTCTTTCAAGATAGGCAATATCAGGTGCCCATCTCCCACAATCATACAAACATTAAGTATTAGTAGGGACTAGTTATGAATATTTAAGGTTAATTTAGGCAAAATTGCCTACTTTTGTGTCAAATCCGCCTTCAATGGGGAGAAATTCCATGAATTGGTGGTCAATTAATGGCTTTGGGACTAATCTTTGAAGGGCACTAGGTCATAATTATGTCCTAAACACCAAGTAGGGTTTGTTTTGCTAAAAGGCCACGTTATTTCGTTGTGCAGATAGATGCTGCTATAGTACGTATTATGAAGACCAGGAAGGTTCTCAGCCATACATTGTTGATAACCGAGCTTTTCCAACAGGTAAAGCTCTTATTCCTTGAACTCCTGCTACTCTCTGACATCATTGTATTGGGATTGTGGTGATAGTTTGGGGCTTTGCAGCTCAAATTTCCCATAAAGCCAGCTGATTTGAAGAAAAGGATAGAGAGCCTGATTGACAGAGAGTATCTGGAGAGGGACAAAAGCAACCCACAAATCTACAACTACCTTGCTTGATTCACACGTGGCAAAAAATTGTCCCATTTTTCAAGGTGAAACTGACTCTGTATTTTAAAAGATATGTTACTCTTCTTCATATGGGGTGATGCCTGCACGTGGTTGGACCTGTATGTGGAAGTATATGATGTATTCGTGGGCTTCAGGCTGGTGAAAGCAAGCTTCTACATTTAGTTTCCCAAAGTCGCATTGCTATCATGATGAGAGCATTATGAGTCATTACAGCATGAGATGCCGTGTATGTGTCTAACAACCATGGTTATAAGTAGCATGAGATGTCTTAAAGCATGTGCCAAATAACCATGGTTAGAAGTAGAAAGCTCCTCAGGGTGTGTTATATTCACAGGTGGAGTCAAGGTGATTTGCCAGGTTCTTCTAATGGTCAAAGAAGCAGCTTTATTGTGAAGGATGTACTTTTTCTTGGGGCCTTGTACAATATGGCAGATGACTTAAGTTTCTTACTTAGCGAAATGTCCTGCAATGGAATCCCCTTAATCTGTGCGAGTCTCCTCATCTTTCATTTTTGGAGGCCGTCTCCCATTGGCAGCCTGAAGGAAGTAAGTGAAGTAGTGAGCAGCAGCTTCGTAGCTTTATGTATGGCCGTGTTTTCTTTCAGGCTTTACTGGTTAAGAGAACTGTCTTGACTACATTGAGGTTAGTCCCAAGTGTGCAAGGTAGTACTTCGTGTTTTCATGGCACACTACATGTTTCCTATATCAAAGCTGCTATGCACACTACTACATGATTCCTATATCAAAGCTGCTATTCATTATGATTAGTGTCGTAAATCTCTTATGTATCAAAGCTGCTATTTATTATTAGTGTCGTAAATCTTTGATGTATCTTATCTCTTTTAGTTGTGACTTCTTGTCAAATTGTTGAATCTTTGATACATGTTGGTATTATCTGTTGTGGCTTAATGTCTAAAATTTCTTTTGCTGTGTTATTGCCCAATGTTTAAAATATCTTCTTTTGCTGTTTATGCGATGTGGATTCACTGCATGTTTAGCAAGGCCATGTATTTGAAAGATACATGCACAGAAACTGTGACGATATGCACTGAAATCGAGATATAATGGATTAATACTAGTAAACTATTATGTAAACAAGTTTGCCAACTAGCAATATTAGGCTAGGAAGAGAATGTAATGCATTATATGGCACAAGTAGTTCGGAGCTCTGAGATTGCAAGGTATACTTCAGGTGGATTTGTTTACGACAGATGATCGCTGGAGGTCAAGGGCAGATTTTTTTGATGGTTCCAAGAGGGCATATATTAAGTGAGCACCTTTCTGATGTTTTTTCGCTGCATGCGTGTATGAGAAATCAGTATGTGCTCAGTTACTGCTGCCATGTGCATAGCATACAGCATTGCCAAGTCTTCTCTTTCTGGTGGTATAGTTTCTCTTTCAGCATCATTAAGTTGTCTGTTGACAAAATAAAGAGGGTAGTCCAAATTACATTTCTGATTCTAGAAATTAAAACATCAATGTGTACATGGAAGATTAAGTCCCCCTTAGCTGTGGTTTCAAGATTGGTACAATTTCTAAAGTTCATCATATGCTTGTTGACATTCTTCAATCCATTTGAAGACTATTAGTATTAGTCTATACAATGGTCTTGTGATTTTCACACAGAATTCGAAAGTTGATTGGTGACTCACCAGATCCCACTCGCACATCGTGCCACCACGACCTTCTACAGTGCCTATCTTTCCATTCCAACCGTTCTCTCTAAGAAAACCCCAATAGTGATCATGGAAAGATCGAAACTTGGTCCATTGGTAAGCCCATGGAGTCCATGCGCTCCGGCATCCCTGAGACATCCATAACACATCATATTCTTTTGCCTGTGCCTCACATGGATCCTAAACCAATTGTCCCATTAAATGTAGCCACACGGTTTGCTAGTCAAACTCAAAAAGGCCAATAAACCAAAGCAGTCCAACACCTTAGCTTCCGAATGTCTCCTATCCAAAAAGAAACAATGCTCTAACGGTGAAGGTGAAGATTGGGTTACCATCAAAAGTGGCTTGACAAGGATTACCTCCTCCTTCGGGAGTGATGATCGTGTTGAAATGTCACTCCCCAAAGCAATCCCACAGAATCTAACCAAACGACAAAAGCGGTTGGTTGCATATCCTAATCCCATCATCGAGAAGCAACGTCTTCGATTAGCCCAAACATTGATACAGGACTACAAGGCTCAATTGGAAGAACCGCCCTTACACAAGACCTATGCACTAACACTCGAGAAAAGGTAATTCATTGTAGAACCATACTCGATGTCTAGGAGAAGAACTTGCACGTTCGTGCTGGTATGGCTAGAGCTTGAGCTTTTGCTCGAGGTTGAGGACGATGTGTTCGCCAACTTGACATTGACAAATGAAGATCTTGGCCCACCTATGCCTCCTAACCCTCCATTGCCTATTCCACGAGGCCAAGACCAAATCCGACGTTCACATTGAGGAACTCCATGAGGACAGTGACACAGAGTTCGACAACGATTCACAAGGTGCCTATACAACATTGTTGAGGTATTTTATCTTCCTACCGCACGGAAGTCTCAACCTCAACTCTTGCCAAATAAGGACCAAATTGATCTTCCATATACCATTGCGGGTTCACCCTATGAACCAGGCCCTGAACACGAGGAAGCTCCTCATCAACGCGACCTTGTTGGTCTACCAGCTTTTCTTTCTTCCCAAATCCGAATATCCATTGGAACCTTGTTAAAAGGAAATTTGAATTTATGGAATGACCTTAGGGATTGGATGGAACAAAAACTATAGGCTTCCGTAGAGGAGAGAGAACCTAGATTCTTCGAACGAATTTTAGTCCCATCATCTTGAAATACTCCATAAGAAAAACCCACAACCTTAAGGCGCACCAACAATTCGAGCAAATGCGCTAGGTCAATACTTTGAAGGTGAAGACACGAAGGCAATCATGTCCATTCTCTACGAATGGACATGTGGTCAGATGGAGATGTTGGCGTAAGCATCATCACAATAACGTGCCGGAAAACTGGGAACAACCACCTTGTGAACCCACCGAATTGGTGACAAGGCTTGTGGACGGGACATCTGCACAATCCCTTGGTCTAGTGACGGACCTCAAGATTAAAGTCATTGACATGATTGCCCGACACATTTGTAGTCATGGACTGTCGTCATGGCGGCTATGACATCTCGAGAAGACCCTTTGCGAGATTGACATGATTGGTCCATGAGTGGGACACAAATTATGTCTACCTCCACAAAGAGGATTGAAATGTTCGAAGTGAATTTACATGCATGAAGACGCATCCCATGATGAGAGGTCCCTTTGTCGAAGATTCTGTGACTCCTTGTTTGGGAAGCTTGTCATCAAATCCTTGATGACACGCGGGAGCCATCCACAGTCGCTTCTGTTAAAACGACGACGAAGCCGACCAACGACGTTTGAATGAAAATCCTAGCTACAATTGATGCATTCCCATATTGCAAACTTGATACGAAATTTGTGGTCCAAACCGGCCAATATCTTCATGACTCCTACCACATCTTTGTCTCGATACCCTGAGTGTCAATGTAGCTCCTTAATACGAAACAACCACCCTTTGGGTATAGTTAGATTTTCCCTTTGGGTATAGTTAGAAATATGCAAAGAAAGCGTGCCTTGCTGTCTCCCATAGCCAGGCACAATCTTTTGCCATGGGAAACAAGGGTGTTCCTAGGCAAACCGTCTCTTCACAATGCCAAAATTCAACTGCTTAGTGGACAATGTATACAAAGCCTTGGGTCTTTTACACAAATGGTATATATTGTCTTTAACCAATTGGCTTGTAAGTTTTATGTGGTTCCATAGGTGAGACCAAAGAAGTAATCATCCTTGGAGAGAGCTGGGTCAAGAATGCTACATGTACAATCAACTTAGTTGACAGCACAGCTACCCTCACACTTTCCAAGGGCAAGGTTGTGATGATCCTCTGGGACTGGGAGTGCATCGTATCTGATCCTCTGCCAGCACCAAATGCTTCCACAAAGGGTACTCTCTCATCTCCAAAAACTGGTATGTTTTGCATCACCCCCGAACTACCACCAAAACTAAACCCACCAAGAATATGGTTTAGTCTCCCGACTGAGAATGGTGGCAAGCCCACATATATCCTATGGTTCACACCAATCTCATAATGATGGGAGGCGTGGAAAACTCTTGGAAAACCCACACTTACACAAGAACACTTACATTTAAATTTCAGATGAAATGCGTCTAATGAGTGTTGGGTATTTCATTCCTAAAATATCTATCGTCGAAAATAACTAGTTGGAGTGTAGATTTCATGTCATAGATGCAGGAGCACTCAAAGGCCGGATTATAATTGGAAAAGAGTGGATTGATGCCACTTACTTGTTGACAAATCAATTGGCGTGAAGAAATAAACACCATGATAGTCAATGGCAAAAAAGCTACATTCCTCTTGTGTCCCCAAGAGGAAATCATCCACACAGCCTCACCCTCGACTACCCTCCACATTCAAGTTCCATCATCATCGGCAGTCTCACTTGTACCACACCTTGTGCCTCACCAAAGTCGGTCGAAAGGGCAGTGTTGGTACCATCCACAATTGAGAATCAGGCCTCGTAGTCCCTCAATTCTACATCCTCGACCACCCGCACCACAAGCACCCCGATCTCTTACCATTATCATGACAATCAATGGTAGGTGCCCAAGAAACTTCTTGCAGCTTAAGGATCCTACGATGGCTACATAGAACTATGGATCCCAAAAAGGCCATCTCGGAAACACAAGAGTCAAAAACCGACCAAGCCAACAAAGCTTCAATGTTGGCTAGTCCCTGACCATTTGCTAAGAGCACAAGGCTATTATGCAAGTGTAACACTTGCCTCTGGCTACCCCCAAGAAGGCCGCTTGTGTGCTCATCCACCACAATAACTCCCCAAAGAGTTGTCACAAAAGGCCCAACGCCCGAAGGTAAGGCAATCCCAAGCATAGCGAAGCCAACAACGATGGGTGCCTACCAACATGCTCAAAGCTCAAGGCTTCCATGAAGGCAACACACACCTGTAGCTCCCAAAGCAACAATTAAAAGCTTGTCCTCAACGTCAACAATCTACATGTAGCTCAAAACCTCGTTGACACAAAATCAAGAAGCCTCGTTAACCACGGGCTCTCATCACTAGGCAATGATGGGTGCCCAAACATCTCTTAGAAGCCCAAGCTTCAATGATGGCAACTCCATCATTTAGATCTTACGGCATAATTCTCAACAGTTGGCCTAAACCACACAAACCAATCTAGTACTTGTCCAATCAATGTAGATGGTTTGGCGACCAACGAGCAAGTACGTCTGCTCTTCATCAACTAAATCCTACGAACTTTTCCACACACTAAACCCGGGCACTCAAAAGCTTAATTTGCCCAGTCCTTTTTCAACTAAAAGAGCCTCATCCACGAAGCTCCCCCCAACCCCTCGACTTTGCTACCAAACTAAGGAGTGGTACCACAAATGTCAGAGCTTATCCAACCCCTCAAAGACAACCCCAAAGGTAAGCTTGCAAATATTGCCAAATAGACTAATCAGTATAAAACCCTCTTTTGGGGGGGCTGACCAATAAGCACATGCAAGTTCTCGCCCACAAGGAAGACCTAAAAAAACAAAGGAGAAAAAAGAAAAAAGAAAAGAAGAAGTCTCTAGGTAATAAAGAATGTCTACGTGATTAGGACCACAGGCACACCTTTTGACCTCGCCTATGCACAACACTTGCAATTCTCATTGGGCTCTGTCATATGCGCATAGACCGCACAAAGCTTCATCATCAACAGCCATCCAGGTACATCTCTGGATGGGGGGGACCATGGAGGGCACAAGCCTGGTCAATGGTACGATCCATCGCCTGGGACTTCTTAACCACCCCCGCTTTACTCACATAACTATGCTTCATGTCTCATTAATCCTACCCACAACTTTTTCTAACACCTATGGATCCTCGACCACCTCAACCACCACTCTCAACACAGGATCCCATCCCAAGTGCTACAACGACTAAGAAGCGAAACCACTAAAAAAGAAAGAGACAACCCACTCCCAATAAATCAACAACTCCTCACGGGAGCCAAGATACCCATTACGATGTCTTGATGAAGATGCTACAACTATATGTACATGCCATCAAGTACATCTCAGAGCACCAACAGTTTCCATGCGAGTTACCTTCTTGTCCCTTCGGAATTGCCCCCTCACCACTTGCTTACTAACATCGTTATTTTACAACCCCTCATCAACACCACCACCTTCCATTTGGACATTGGTCATGTGCTACTCTACTCATTTAAGAACTCTGACTCCTCTTAAGAGGATGTCCAGTTGCAAAGGTGACAAACAAGAAAAAACAACAAAAACAAAATAAAGAGTACTTCAGATTATATACAAGAAAGCAATATTCATAAGAGTCTATACGACTGGATGGATACTTAATTGCCGGTACTCCACTAACTTCTTTCCGTCTTACCAACCCCCCCACCCCCTCTTATTTTCGAAAAGCCAAGAGAAGGAAGAGAATCAAAAAATTGTGACACTTCCCAACGTGCCTTGACAACCTCTTACCGATCATGAGGACATGATCGAGTATGTTAGCCACATATGGTTAACACATTCTTATGACAATTATATCCCCGCACATATGTAATGGGCACCCGCACTATATTGTAAATCCTGTCATTCGATGAGGGAAATGTCCTAAAGAGGCTCCCAAGTGTTCAACTTTGAAGGACAAATAAGAGGATCTCGATCAGTTGGCCAAACCATAGAGGAAAGCCTTGTAACTATGTTTTGGGTGCTTTAGGCCACTTACTCCTGGGCGGCCTAGTGGGAAAAGGCTTGGAACTATAAAAGCCAATTTCTTTTGTTTGTAACTCATTCACCCATTTATGCAATACTCTCTCTCTCTCTCTCTCTCTCTCTCTCTCTCTCTCTATCTCTCTGTCTTTTACAAATCTAATGTAGCATGTGTTGTATGCTTAGGGTTAGAGTTTGGGAGTGATTAATGTTAATCACTTGTTCTCTCTTGCTTCCCTCTTGCTTCTTCTCTCCCTCTTGCTTGAGTGATTAGGTTATCACCAGGATCATCTTTTATGGAGATGCCATACGATCTTCGCAAAAGAGGTTGCACCACCTGTTGGATTAGCAACCGCCTTGGTGTGACAAGTGCAGGAGGATAGGGTGATGTCGCTACGATGGAGCTCTTGGTCATAGCTCGATCTCGGCGGATCAGTAACTTTCCACAACAACAGGTTAGGGTGATCTTAAGAGGTGAAATTGGATGCACTAATCTAAGTCCTTCCTAGCAACATATGTTCTTCCATTGTTCTTACAGATATTACATAAACCTTTTCGAACAAAGGGATTATTTCTTATGAAAATAGTAACATTTAAAAATCCTTCAACATTAACCAAAGATCTAGGAACACTTGTACTTCCTGCCATGAAAAATCCAACTATGTAGAAATCAAAATATTGACAAAGCATTGATATAGGTGTGGTGAGTGAGATTTAGTCTATTTAGGCTCATTCTTATGTGTTTAAAATTTGGTAGAACGATTGGTGACAATCTCACTCTAGAAAATAGTGTATATAATCATCCGATACTCTCCTATTAGTTGAGTGTAGTTAGTTGGGGGGACGGTGCTACCATTAATGCATGGTGCCCAGGAGGAGATAAGGGTAATGTTATAAATGAGCTTTGGATTGTCATTGGCTTGGTGGTGGCCAATTACGTGGAATGAATTTCTCCCCTGTTGTCATCAAGAAAGATTGCCCATTTACAGGCTTGATCAAAGGTTGAGGGGTCCTTCACTAATATATGGTTGTGAAGCTTTGGATTGTGCAAACGCAAGAGGAAATGGTCCATTAATTTCTTGTCACTCAATTTTTTCCTTTCTTCCTAATGTGAATCGAGGTACCTAATATGTGCTATGTAGTTGCGTAAGGTTTCCTTTGGTTTTTGTTCCAATTGGAACAATTGGATTACGGGGCTCTATTTGGGCCCGTATGGTGCAAATCCAAGAGTGAAGGTCTCTCGCACTGCTTTGAAACTGCCTTTGTGCGCCAAGGGTCCAAGGATTGGAACCATTATACAACCTTGCCTTTCAAGGCTGTGTTCAAAGAGATGGACCTTTGTTGTATCATTAAAAATTTCAAATGCTTGATAAATTTGGTTAAAGGTCTCTAGGTGGGATAGGGGGTCTCCAACTCTGTGGAATTTTGGCATAATTTCAAAAAAATTTACCCACATTGGTTGTGTATGTGATGTCTATGGGTGCAATTGTTGTGCCACTCCCCTTCCTATAGCTTGTGCGAAGCTCGCAATGTCAATTTGGGGATCAAGGGAAGGTGGTACATGGGTGGGGTGTGGGAATAGGCTCATGTTTATTGAAGGAGTTACGTGTATGTGTTCGGGGCATCTATTCATGTCAGGGTGCATGTACGGAGGTGCACCGCTAGATGAGGGCTCTTCATAAATCGTTTCGCCCTCATGACCAAACGTGTTTGGTATGGCGGCCACATGTGAATGTACAATGACTGGGGTGCGGCCCAACGGAATGAAGGCACTTGGTGCATGCAACCATGACCAAAAAGTGTCCATGGTGTGCGTTGAGGCTTAAAAAAGATTCAACAGTGCATGCGTGGATCTGAAATAGAGATTTTAGCTCTCTTTTTCCTTGCGCGTTAAGGGAAACAAGGTCTTTTTAGGTGTTTCATGTGTGTAAAAACCACCCTAATCAGTCGAGGAGGTATACCTCTAAGGATTTGAAAATTTTAAAAAGTTTATTTTTTTTTGGTGAGCGTACGTATACCTTAAGCACCTCTAAGGATTTGAAAATTTTAAAAAGTTTATTTTCTTTTTTGTGAGCGTACGTATGTCCATACGCTTAGGAGTAAGCGACTGTGGACTTAGGAGTGACTGGTCATGGCTTAGGTGTGAACGGTCGTGGCTAAGTTTTTTTTTTGGAAGCGTACGTCCTTATGCTTATGAGCAAACAACCGCGGACTTAGGAGTGAACGGCCGTGGCTTTGGTGTGAACGGTCATCAGCTAAGTTTTGTTTTTTAAGATTTTTTTTTTGGAGCATATGCCTGTACGCTTAGGAGTGAACGGCCGTGTGAACAGCTATGGCTTAGGTGTGAACGGCCCTAGCTAAGTTTTTTTTTGGAGATTTTTTTTTTCGAGAGCGTACGTCCGTACGCTTAGGAGTGAATGGTCGTGGGCTTAGGAGTGAATGGCTGTGGATTACGTGTGAATGGCCGTGGCTAAGTTTTTTTTTTGATTTTTTTTCGAGAGCGTATGTTCGTATCCTTCAGATTGAACGGCTATGGGTTTAAGAGTGAACGACTGTGGCTTAGTGTGAATGGCCGATTTGGGAAATTTTTTTGGGTGTCAGTTATGTCGTACGTCCGTATGCCGCACAATTTTGAATTTGAGTTGGGTGATGATTTGAATTTTTTAGTGAGGGACAACTAAGATTCCCTCATTAATTTCAAGAAGGTGGAAAGAGGATAAAGTTAGAGATTAACTCTAGATTAGTGGGCTTTCAACTAATCTAGAGGCACTTTAACTTAACTAAAAATTAATCTTTCTTGTTTTCATTATTAATCACTTTTTAATCCTCTTCTTTTCTCCCTAATTACTCCCTAATGGTGATAAGTTTTGAGATGGAGATTTGATAGGTGGATTAGTAATGTTTAAGCTAATCCAATGATGTAATCATCACCTATTAATCTTTTTAATTAAGTCTCTAATTAACCCACTCAAAAGAGGAAAAATTAGACAAATGAGACCTAATTAATGCTGATTCTTGCTAGTTGTGACCTAATGGGAGTGGTTTAGGCATGGAATTAGGTCAAGGCAAGTGTTTAAAACAATAATGACACTCTAATTAGTCTAATTATAAGTAATTAGACTCTTTTTTTTAAAATTTTTAGCTCTCTTTAAGCTCACTTATCACACTAACCAGTAGACTAGTGATACTTATTCAAAATTAAGAGATTATTTATGATTTTTTTGGGTGTTTTTTGGTTGATTAGGATTCTATCTTACATTACTAAGCTACCTATGTACACTAATGTAACAAAAAACATGATTGAAAGCTAAAAATTATTAAAAAATACTCTAGGTTTAAGCAAAATCCCTCTTCTTTGAGCTCTCTAATCACTCAAATCTCTAGTTTTTTAAAAAAACTTAAACTCTTAGTAATCCTACTCCCAACCACAATCTATGCATAAAATCAAAACAAAAATAACAAGAAAAATAAATAAATTAAACAAACAAAAATCGAATGCCATAGTTACTTACTTAGCACCAGGTAATGGAGACTCCGTCGGATTCGGATCAAGGAAAGCTTCGACAGGTAGCGGATTAGCGCTTCCCAGCAGTGGTGCCAAAGATGTAAAGTTCACTCTAATGTGTCATGGGAAGTTACTAATTTGTCGTCGAGCTCGAGCTATGCTCAAGAGCTCCACCGTAGCCGCTCATCTCACCGCTATTCTCCTGCACTTGTTACACCAAGGCAGTTGTTAATCTAACGGGTGGGGCAACCTCTCTTGGAAGATCGTGTGAGATCTCCGCAGAAGATGATTGTGTTGATAGCCTAATCACTCAAGCAAGAAGAAGAGAAGAAGCAAGAAGGAGAGAAGAAGCAAGAAAGAACAAGTTATTAGCCCTAATCACTTTCAAACCCTAACCCGAATCACATCACACATGCTAGATTAGAGTTGTGAGAGAGAGAGAGAGAGAGAGAGAGAGAGAGAGAGAACTCTACTTCTATTACTACATAAATGGGAGAATGAGTTACAAACAAGAGAAATTGACATTTATAGTTCCAAGCCTTTTCCCATTAGGCCATCTGAGCGTAGGTGACCTAAGTCGCCCAAAACATAGTTACAAGGATTTTTTCTATGGTTTGGCCAACTGACCAAGATTCTCTTGTTTGTCCTTTAAAGCTCAATACTTGGGAACATCTTTAGGGCGTTTCCCTCACATCAAATGACGAGATTTACAATATAGTGTGGGCATCCATTACATAAGTATGCGAACATAGTTGTCACATAGGAATGTGTTAACCATATGTGGTTAACATCACTATTCACCAATGGTTGGAAGACATAACTGCTCAATTCACAAGAAATGGTGACACATTCATAGTGCCAATATGTGTTGGAAATACAAGTGATAAAGGGTGAAATAATTTGGCACCCAGGGGGAGCATGCAACGTTAGGATATAATGGAGGTGGATTTGATGTAGCTTCTTTTATGCATAAAGAGGAGTGCATTGTGAACAAGAATCACGCCCAAAATAGCACAAAAGTTGGTGTCTTCTTTAAGTGGGCTAGGGGATGTGTTGTAAACATGATGCAACTAAAAGTGGGAGGTGTTGGAAATGCAAGTGATGAAGGGTGTAATAATTTGGCACTAAGGGGAGGCATGCAACCTTATGATATAATGGAGGTTGATTTGATATAGCTTGTATGCATAAAAAGGAGTGCAATGTGAAGAAGAATTAGCCTCAAACTAGCTCAAAAGTAGGAACCTCCTTCAAGTGGGCTAGTGGGACGATGAGATGAGTTGTAGTTAAACAATCAAAATTCAATGCACCTAAAAGTGGGGGAAGATAGCCCTTGATAAGTGGGATCCTGATTATGCATGATTATGGAGCCAAATTAATGGCTAATAATGATGATGTGTTCTTAGCTTATTTACGAGATACCCATCTATATTGTGTGTGTGTGTGTGTGTGTGTGTGCAGATCATTAATGGCCTTGTTATTTTTTTCTAATTTAATTATTAATTACCATTAGTACTCCATTATACTAAAACCATGAGTTTAATCCATTCTACACTTCATTGCTTGCTCCCATGTTGGATTTCCACACTATGGAGCCCCCTCAAAGCAACAAATAATGTCATCACATACTGTGCAAGATGATTAAAGTGAATAGGAGAAAGCAAGGTGCTTCTCCTCAGCCCACAAAGTAATGCCATCATAGTTTCTTCTCCCCAGCCCCACCGATGGTTAAAGTGAATAGGAGGAAACTATTGAAATATATGATGTACAAGGTTAAGGACGAGAGGAATGGAAGTGTGAACACACTCAAATAAAGTGGGCATGAGGGTGAAAAAAGGATCTAGGGTTAGCCCTTGGTAGACCCTATATAAAGGGCATGAGACCCTACTTTTTGTAACAAGAACAGTAACAGATGATGTAACGTACCCATCTTCACTAATAAAGAAATGTCCATGTAATTATGAGTTTTTATAGTATAAATATCAATAATTTTATTATTTGAGTCATTTCCACTTAGAATCTTCAAATTCTGAGCCCAAATTTGGAATCTGCGCGCGATTTTACCCTAATATAGGATTTTACAGCATCCAAAACGGACACCGGATCAAGCCTATACGCTAATTTCAATCATTTTAGTTATAAAACGGCGACCTTTAAACCTTAATAAATGCACGACCGCACGTCCGTTTGACGAACGGTCTGAACCCCTGCGACCAGGAGAACCTCCCGGACAAAAAAATTTTTCGCCCCCCGGGGCGGTCCGGCACGCAAATCGAGGCGGGCGCCCCAAATTTGGGTACCCCGCCCCAAAATTTGGTCCGTACACACTTACTAGGGCGCCCGTACAATGGCCGCCCAAGAACCAAAGGACGGTCGCCCACTGTTTGGTCCACGCGTACCCTTGGGCGGACACCCAGACCGGATAAGGTACATGCGTACCACTCCTTTCCCAGACAGCCAGCACCGTACCTTTCCCGTAGACCCATGCAGACTACTGGTCCAGAGCCTTTGAAGGTACACCGTCCTTTCGTCCCTGCTTTGCGCAGCGCCCGCACCCTCACCCCTCAGCTATATAAACCCCGGGGTGCTCCTCAGTCGGCACGCACTTCTGTGTAGCGTATGCCCTGTTGTGCTGCTGTCCGTACCGCCGTAGCGTACTTGCTGCAAGTACAGCCGCCCTTGCAGCCACCCCTCTCACAGCCCCTCATGTGGCTCTTTTCAGATAAGCCAATTTTTCCTCCATCCTCCTCTTGCCATGGACCAGTGTCCTTAACTCTTCTCCCCCCCCCCCCCCCCCCCCGTGTGAATAGACTTACAGAGAGGCTTGCAGCCACCCCTCCCAGCCCTCTCCACGTTTTTGCCTTTGGCCTTAAGGACACCCTCACAATCCCCCCCCCCCATTTGCGTAGACTTTAGTAAGGGATTTTTGACTCAAGCGAGGGTTCGTGCGCCATTTTCTTTTGCTCATACGGTGAGCAAACGAGCTCGGAATTCAGATCCGACTGAAGCGTTTCGATCGCAGCAGCGAGCTCTACAAGGCGACACCTACGATGGCCTCATCTCGAAGACGGCAAAATATTACCTCAAGAGGCGCACGTAACAACGAGATAGAGGGAGATGCGCCCAACGCGGCTCCAGTCCCTTTTCAAGCCGCTCAAGGAAACGGTGGCCAGGTTAGATTGGTTAATTTTCAAAAGAAGAGATTTTTTTTTCTTAAAATTAGTATTAATGAATGGTGTCTTTTCCTCTTAAAATGACGACATAAAAATTATATGAAATTATGAATTATGTGATGTTGTTTTCGATAAATTACGTTGAAATTGCTATCTTCATGAATTGTGAATGCTATACTTAGAAAATTGCATTGAAGTTGTTATCTTTGGAATTCAAGATTTTTTTTTTGGCTTCAACGCTAACTCCGTTCCGTGCTTGTGTAGCCGGGCGGCGTCGTTAGCAAAGCCCGGTAATGGTCCAAGGTATCCCTCATACCTTTGGAGGAATAAGGATCGCCGATTGAGGCGAGAGATTATGAGGCTGCCTAGTTCTGAGGGCCCAGGCTAGTGCGGTAAATAAGCCCACCCTAGTGCGCAGACATCCCTCTGAGGGGCGGGAGGATCGAGCGATGGAGCCTGAGAGGGCGACAGGCCGGCTTGAGTCCTCGCCAGCGGCCGACGATGAGGTGTATGGTCCCGTAGGGTTTTGCCCAGCATGTAGAGGCTGGAAGGCCGAATTCTAGATCATCGGCAGAATAAGAATAAGAGAGCCGGATTGGCTTGTATGGAAATGGATTCATGTATAAACTTTTTATATAATTGCATCTTGTCTTTGGTATAATTGTATTGTGTAAGAAGGCTGTTATAACGAACCTTGTGAAGAAGGGCCCTAATTAAGGAATATGCTTATTTATGTCAAACAGTGTGGTAGTATTAATTAGAAAACAAATTGATGCGTGAGTAGGATGGAAAGTGGGAGGATGGAATGCCCTGACGGCACCATCCTACGGATGGGTGGACCCGATTAGTCGGGTAGCTTTCCAACAAATTAAGTGAAAGCCCTACGTTAGATAGTTAGATTCTTGGGCAACTCTATTCAAGAAGACTAGGCCAGCGGCTGTGCCTTGCATAAGATGAGGAAAAAAGCGTTGTCCCTAGAAATCAAGTCTAGTAGTTGCCCAATTTTTGATCAATTGCCCTATGGGTGATTTGACGTTTAGGAAATCACGCTCCCCCTGCGGGATAGAGCTAGGCCATACCTATAAATCGTATCCTTGAATCTCTACAGGGTCAAGGTGTCGATGAATAGGAAATTTTTCCCAAGATAAGACTTAGCGGACTATCTTAAGTGTTTCTCCCATTTTTAAAGGGAGGAACCTTACAATTGGTATCAGAGCAAGTTTGGCTCCTAGGAATTGCTGTTTAAGGACTGTTTTGTAATAAATGTTTTACCTAACATAATTAGTAAAGACATCCTACTAAAACAAATAAATTAAATTGATGTTTGAATGATTGTAGGAAGAGGAAGATGCCTACTCCAAATTTCTAGTTTTCCAATGCATCTTCGAGACTGCTAGTCACTCCTCGAATTTCGAGTTCCGCGACACCATGGTGCAGATATTAGAGAAGATATCCCTCCCTCATTTCTCTCGTATTCAGAGAGGATGGGGTAGAGATTTCTGGAGTCGTGGGCCGAGATACTTCATCATCCGAGCAGATCAGATTGGGAACCTCACCACCGACCTTAAGCGGATTCGTTGGATTGAGAAGCTGAAGATGGTCCGCTTATTCTGGTTCGTCGGTACCCCTAGGGATGACACCTCGGTGACTATAGATGGGGTTCGCATACCTCAGGATCGTTGGGTATATGACAAAGTGATGCAGGTCTTACCTGCTGATAGAGTAGCAGTGTTGGGACCCACCCCAATCCAGAGTTTACCACCCTTACCATCAGTTTTTAGAGTCTTAGAAACTACAGCGGAACCCCCATATTTCACATATGTGGACCGCTCTACCCTTATGTCACAGTGAAGCCTAGGAATTTCCCTTGATGTCAAATAAGACTAATTATATTAGTCTCAGATCTTTGTAATAAAACTTGTCCTTGTAAATATTTGGAAATAAAATAATTTCAATGGTTTTGCTCTCCAAAAATTAAGCGTTGTGCAAATATGAATCTTGTAATCTTAAAAATTGTTTTTACGATGGTGGCCAGGATGACCACCCTCCACTTCCCAATGCGCTTTATACCGATACCCAGGAGAAGAAGCTCCTGCTCAAGCAAATGCAACCTCCCTCCTTTAAAGGAGAAGGTTCAAAGGTTGAGAAGGATGCTGAAGTCTGGATTGAGGCGATGGACGATTATTTCTCTGCTGCCGGTACTGGAGTAGCAAATCAGTCTATGCTCGCACGGTTTCGCCTCACTGGAGATGCTAAACTCTGGTGGAAACAGTGGTGCCGTGACAAGGAGGTCACCGAGCATTCTCAAACGTGGGAAGACATCAAGCAGGCAGTGAAGGAAAGATATCTTCCTCCATCCCATGAATCCATAAAGATGAATGAGTTTTTTAGTCTTAGACAGTGCACCTTAACTCTTGAGGATTATTATTCCAAATTTATTACCCTTCGGAAGTATGCCCCAGCTATGACTACTTCCCAGCAAGTGGCTCGTTTCTGCCAAGGGCTAAATGAACCCCTAGATTCCCGCCTTGAAGCAATGAGGCCAACCACTTTACAGGATGCTCTAATACGGGCAAAGCCCCTTGTGAAAGAAATGAAGGCTAACAAACCGAAGAATCAAAAGAGATCTTACCCTGAGGCAAACCTTAGAGATCAACCCTACAAGAAACCTCAACAGAATTTCCCCTACTACAACAGAGGGCGACAAGGCAACTCTTTTGCCCCCCGCTCGTATGCTGCTTCTTCCAGAGAAGGCCCTCTGTGTTTTGAGTGCAATGAGCCGGGACACTTTAGAGCCAACCGTCCCAAGATGGCAACATCATTCCCCCAAGGTAACAGAGGAAATCAAGGCCGTGGAACCCCTACCCACCAAGGGGCAAGAGGTAGTGGCCGTGGCAGAGGCCGCGGAGGAACAGTTGCTAGAACTGCCTGTGTTATAAGTGAAGAACCAACCTTGGAAGAGGCTGAAGAAGAGCGCGCCACCGTCCATGCGGCAGTAGAACACCAAGGTTCGAATAAACAATTTGGTGTAATCCAAACCCCCGCCACTCATCACGGTAAGCCATTTCAGCTTTTGATTGATTGTGGCAGTACCCATTCATTCCTTTCCCCTAGGTGCTTACAAAAATTAAACTTGAGTCAAAAGCAGCTAGAAAAATGATTGAAGAGTTAGCCAGTGGGAAAGAAGTAGTATCTCGCCACTCTATAGGAAACCTTGATTTTGAGCTGGGTAATGAGCAAACTCATGGTCACTTTAGAGTCTTGCCATTAGGAATTTATGATGGAATCCTTGGGATGGATTGGTTAATTGCAAACAAAGCTAGCATTCATTGTAACCAGGGGAGTATCACTTTTGAAAATGAGCATGGCCAAGTAATATCTGTTCAGGGGATCACAGGAAAACCTAAGTCTAGAGTAGTCAAGGCAAAACATCTTCTCAAGGGAACACGTAAGGGTCAGCAAGTTTTCTTAGTCAAACTCAACAAAGTCATTGAACCTAGTATGGAGACAGAACCCTCTTGGCTCCAAGAATTCTCTGACATCTTCCCTGACGAGCTTACAGGGTTACCGCCTCCTCGAGAAGTCGACCATGAAATCGAGGTGATCCCTGGAGCTCAACCCGTCTCAAAAACTCCCTATAAAATGTCCCTTCCTGAAGCCATTGAACTTAAGGAGCAACTTTCCCAACTCATTGAACAAGGATTTGTACGCCCCAGTAGCTCTCCGTGGGGAGCACCTGTTCTTTTCCAAAAAAAGAAGGACGGGACTCTCCGCCTCTGCATAGATTATCGAGGGCTAAATCAAGTCACTGTCAAGAATAAGTATCCTATCCCTCGCATCGATGAACTTCTTGACAGGCTTCATGGGGCCAAAGTCTTCTCAAAAATAGATTTGAGGTCTGGTTACTATCAGATCAAAGTCAAGGAAGCAGATATACCCAAAACAGCCTTTAATACCCGTTATGGCCACTATGAGTTTACTGTAATGTCATTCGGGTTAACCAATGCTCCTGCAACCTTCAACCGCCTAATGCAAGATATATTCCGCCCGTACTTGGATGAGTTTGTGATTGTTTTCTTTGATGACATCCTAATCTACTCCAAATCAATGGAAGAGCATGAGGAGCATGTGCGTAGAGTTCTGCAATTGCTGTGCAGACACAAACTCTATGCCAAGAAGAGCAAATGTACCTTCTTTACTCATCAAATTGAGTATCTTGGATTCATCGTCTCCAAAGATGGCATCTCAGTAGACCCTGCCAAAGTCAAGGATATTCTAGAATGGCCACCCCCTAAATCAGTTCGTGAAGTTCGTGGATTCTTGGGGATCACGGGTTGGTATAGGATTTTTATCAAAGATTATGCCTTGGTAGCTGCACCCTTGACAGATCTTCTTAAGAAGGATTGCAAAATAGTGTGGCTGCCAATCCATCCAAACAGCTTTGATCAGCTGAAAGTCATTATTACTTCTGCCCCAGTCTTAAAGCTTCCTGATTTCTCCAAGGAATTTGAAGTGGTTACCGATGCTAGTAGTCTAGCACTTGGTGGTGTCTTAGGCCAAGAAGGAAGACCAGTCGCTTATACTTCCCGCAAGCTGAAGCAATATGAAGCAAACTATGCCACCCATGATTTGGAACTCTTAGCAGTTGTTCATTGTCTCAAATTATGGAGACATTATCTCTTGGGAGGCAAATTCCAGCTTGTAACTGACCACAAAAGTCTAAAGTGGATCTTCACCCAGCCTAACCTCAACATGCGGCAAAGGAGATGGATTGAAATTCTACAAGAATATGATTTCGACATCAAATTCCGCCCTGGGAAAGATAATGTGGTAGCTGATGCACTTAGCCGCAAATCTTTCTTGAATGCAATTTCAATGCCAAATAATCCCATACTGGTCAAGGTGGAAGAAGTCTCATCTCATGACCCAGATTATCAAAGGATGATAAAGTTAGTAGAAGAAGGGGGACATTCAGAGAAAGAGAAGAATCTAATCAAGGGATACTCCACTCATGAAGGAAGCCTCTACTTCAATCACAGGCTATGTATCCCTAAGGATCCTGCTTTAAAGAAACTAATCCTCCATGAAGCTCATGATAGCCCTGCTGCAGGACACCCAGGTTATGCAAAAACATTAAATGCAGTAAGAAGGAGCTTTCATTGGGCAGGCTTGAAAAATGATGTGCTTCGGTACTTGAAACAATGTCTCTCATGCCAAAGGATCAAGGCTGAAAGGGTCAAGATGCCTGGAAAGCTTCAACCCTTAGATATTCCCCAAATGAAGTGGGAGTGCATTAGTATGGATTTTGTCACAAGTCTCCCCACTGTTCAAGGAGGATATGACTCCATTCTAGTAGTAGTGGACTTACTTACCAAAGTAGCTCACCTTATACCAGCAAAGAAGACCTTCAAAGCTTCTGATGTTGCTCGTATATTCATCAAGGAAGTCTTCAAACTTCATGGTCTCCCAAAAAGGATAGTAAGTGATCGGGATTCTGACTTCACCTCAAAATTCTGGCAGTCTTTATTTCAAGCTCTGGGGACTCAGCTTTGCTTTAGCACAGCTTATCATCCAGAGACCGATGGCCAGACTGAAAGAGTCAATCAAGTAATTGAAGACATTCTCAGAGCATACTGTGGACGGGAACCCAGAAGGTGGATTCAATACCTTCCTCTGGTAGAATTTGCCTACAATGCATCTTATCATCAAAGCATAGGAATGTCACCATTCAAAGCACTCTATGGGCAAGAATGCTTGTCTCCTCTAAATTTCTCTGATCCGACCATAAGAGTTGAGGCATCCAGGAAAATGCTCGAAGAGATGGAGGAACAAACCAAAGCTATCCAAAGGGATATTAAAGCTGCCCAAGATCGACAAAAGCATTATGCTGACAACAAGAGGTCTGAAAGGATCTTCAAGGAAGGAGACAAAGTTCTTCTACGAGTGCGCCCCAAACGAAGTTCTTTATCACTTGGGAAATATAAGAAGCTCAGCCCTAGGTATTGTGGTCCTTATACAGTTATCAAGTGTCTAGGTAAAAGTGCCTATAAACTCCAACTTCCAGCCCATATCAAAGTCCATAATGTATTTCATGTAAGTCTGTTAAAGCCATATGTCCCCAGTCTCGATCATATTCTTGATGATGAACAAGTTGTAATCCCTACTCAAGGAGTCCTTGAATTACAGCCCAATAGCATCATAGATTCTAGGAAAAGGCAACTCCGAAATAGAACTCTTGTAGAACATCTAGTTCAGTGGAAAGATTACCCTGAAGAGGATGCAACTTGGGAAGATGAAGCTACACTCTTAAAGGATTATCCCCAATTCATGACGAGATGAGGACATCTCGATTTCTTTAAGGGGGGAAGGATGTAACGTACCCATCTTCACTAATAAAGAAATGTCCATGTAATTATGAGTTTTTATAGTATAAATATCAATAATTTTATTATTTGAGTCATTTCCACTTAGAATCTTCAAATTCTGAGCCCAAATTTGGAATCTGCGCGCGATTTTACCCTAATATAAGATTTTACAGCATCCAAAACGGACACCGGATCAAGCCTATACGCTAATTTCAATCATTTTAGTTATAAAACGGCGACCTTTAAACCTTAATAAATGCACGACCGCACGTCCGTTTGACGAACGGTCTGAACCCCTGCGACCAGGAGAACCTCCCGGACAAAAAAATTTTTCGCCCCCCGAGGCGGTCCGGCACGCAAATCGAGGCGGGCGTCCCAAATTTGGGTATCCCGCCCCAAAATTTGGTCCGTACACACTTACTAGGGCGCCCGTACAATGGCCGCCCAAGAACCAAAGGACGGTCGCCCACTGTTTGGTCCACGCGTACCCTTGGGCAGACACCCAGACCGGATAAGGTACATGCGTACCACTCCTTTCCCAGACAGCCAGCATCGTACCTTTCCCGTAGACCCATGCAGACCACTGGTCCAGAGCCTTTGAAGGTACACCGTCCTTTCGTCCCTGCTTTGCGCAGCGCCCGCACCCTCACCCCTCAGCTATATAAACCCCCGGGGTGCTCCTCAGTCGGCACGCACTTCTGTGTAGCGTATGCCCTGTTGTGCTGCTGTCCGTACCGCCGTAGCGTACTTGCTGCAAGTACAGCCGCCCTTGCAGCCACCCCTCTCACAGCCCCTCATTTGGCTCTTTTCAGATAAGCCAATTTTTCCTCCATCCTCCTCTTGCCATGGACCAGTGTCCTTAACTCTTCTCCCCCCCCCCCGGTGTGAATAGACTTACAGAGAGGCTTGCAGCCACCCCTCCCAGCCCTCTCCACGTTTTTGCCTTTGGCCTTAAGGACACCCTCACAATCCCCCCCCATTTGCGTAGACTTTAGTAAGGGATTTTTGACTCAAGCGAGGGTTCGTGCGCCATTTTCTTTTGCTCATACGGTGAGCAAACGAGCTCGGAATTCAGATCCGACTGAAGCGTTTCGATCGCAGCAGCGAGCTCTACAAGGCGACACCTACGATGGCCTCATCTCGGAGACGGCAAAATATTACCTCAAGAGGCGCACGTAACAACGAGATAGAGGGAGATGCGCCCAACGCGGTTCCAGTCCCTTTTCAAGCCGCTCAAGGAAACGGTGGCCAGGTTAGATTGGTTAATTTTCAAAAGAAGAGATTTTTTTTTCTTAAAATTAGTATTAATGAATGGTGTCTTTTCCTCTTAAAATGACGACATAAAAATTATATGAAATTATGAATTATGTGATGTTGTTTTCGATAAATTACGTTGAAATTGCTATCTTCATGAATTGTGAATGCTATACTTAGAAAATTGCATTGAAGTTGTTATCTTTGGAATTCAAGATTTTTTTTTTGGCTTCAACGCTAACTCCGTTCCGTGCTTGTGTAGCCGGGCGGCGTCGTTAGCAAAGCCCGGTAATGGTCCAAGGTATCCCTCATACCTTTGGAGGAATAAGGATCGCCGATTGAGGCGAGAGATTATGAGGCTGCCTAGTTCTGAGGGCCCAGGCTAGTGCGGTAAATAAGCCCACCCTAGTGCGCAGACATCCCTCTGAGGGGCGGGAGGATCGAGCGATGGAGCCTGAGAGGGCGACAGGCCGGCTTGAGTCCTCGCCAGCGGCCGACGATGAGGTGTATGGTCCCGTAGGGTTTTGCCCAGCATGTAGAGGCTGGAAGGCCGAATTCTAGATCATCGGCAGAATAAGAATAAGAGAGCCGGATTGGCTTGTATGGAAATGGATTCATGTATAAACTTTTTATATAATTGCATCTTGTCTTTGGTATAATTGTATTGTGTAAGAAGGCTGTTATAACGAACCTTGTGAAGAAGGGCCCTAATTAAGGAATATGCTTATTTATGTCAAACAGTGTGGTAGTATTAATTAGAAAACAAATTGATGCGTGAGTAGGGTGGAAAGTGGGAGGATGGAATGCCCTGACGGCACCATCCTACGGATGGGTGGACCCGATTAGTCGGGTAGCTTTCCAACAAATTAAGTGAAAGCCCTACGTTAGATAGTTAGATTCTTGGGCAACTCTATTCAAGAAGACTAGGCCAGCGGCTGTGCCTTGCATAAGATGAGGAAAAAAGCGTTGTCCCTAGAAATCAAGTCTAGTAGTTGCCCAATTTTTGATCAATTGCCCTATGGATGATTTGACGTTTAGGAAATCACGCTCCCCCTGCGGGATAGAGCTAGGCCATACCTATAAATCGTATCCTTGAATCTCTACAGGGTCAAGGTGTCGATGAATAGGAAATTTTTCCCAAGATAAGACTTAGCGGACTATCTTAAGTGTTTCTCCCATTTTTAAAGGGAGGAACCTTACAGATGAAGGAGAAGAGTAAGCCAACTTTGGAGTGGCTGAAATAGAAGGTAATATAGAAGCTTTCTATACATCTTGTGTTCTCTCTCTCTCTCATGCTCACGATCTTTCTTGCCTTGTCTTCATCAGCCCACAACATGCCATTGTGCACTCGTTCTTTTTCTTTTCATGGTGTCAGAGCCATTGTAAGGTGAGATCCTCTTATGCTCATAATCCCTCATCATCTTCCTGGCATTGGAGAGCTCAGTGGGACAAAGAGGTGGAGCAACAAATTTGTGTTTTGGGTTTTTACGTTTTTTGTATTGGCTTGCATGTGGAAAGGCTTGTGGAAGGAAGAGAGGTCATAGAAGGCCTAAAATCTTAAAAGCCTAACCTTTAGAAGTATCCAACATCAGAAACTCAAGAGAAGGAGCATCCTTGTTCCAAAATGCAAGCAAGCATACGAGAAGAAAAAAAAATGCACCCTTACACCACCAAGTAGGCCCAAATGAAAACTGGGTTTGGGTGGGAGCAGTCAAAACGAGGTCTTCTCGAAAACACAAGTCTCTACTTGCAAACGACAACAGAAGCGACATCCGTCAACGAAGCAACAATGCCATCAACAAACGTTGACTGCAGCGACGTCCGACATCACGTGCGACCTTCAACAGACACATACAACGCTGTCCGTCAACAACGAAGCCCCTTGCAGCAGCAATACTCCTCTGTAGCATTAGATCCCTGCAATCGCATACATCTTGTAGATCGGGAAGCGCTTCGGCATTCACGTTTTTTTCTTCATTAAAAAAATTAAAAAAAAAACTCTACAAAGTTTTTTTGCCCTTTTTCTCTAAAGTTTTTTTTGTTTAAACCTTTCCCTAAGGTTTTATAAACCCTTGGAGTTCTTTAAAAACCTTTCTCTAAGGTTTCCATTAAACCTTTCCATCAAAGGTTTTCAATTTTTTTTCTCAAGGATTGCCAAAGGATGTCACTCATCCTTGCTCATCCAAGGGCATGGCAACTTTTTTATAATCCGAACCCACTTAAGCACACCCTTTTCAAACTTGAATTATTTTTTGTCCTCGTAAACAGAGTTAGACACTGCCCTTGTTTTTTGCAAGTGGTAAGGCCTCTCCTATCCCTATCAATCATGTCGAAGGAGATTGGAGCCTCAATTGAGAAGTTTGATGGTGGCGAGGGTTTCCATATTTGGCAAGTTCAAGTAAAATATATGCTAAGGGTCAAAGCAAAGGGTGGATCTACATTAACATCAAAAACTCAAGCCTTTGTGATGAAACATGGTATGGCCAAATCCAACTTGAAATGTACTTTTTACAAGAAGAAGGAGCATGTTGAAGCTCAATGCTTCAAGAAAGATCCGTCAAAGCGAAAATGTAACAAGTGTGGTGAAATAGGCCATTTTGGAAGAGATTGTACCAAAGATGTTACTAAAGTTGAGGGGAATTTTGTAAGTTCCTCACATGCTGAGCAACTCTTCTAGTTGAAGAGTGAAGCATGCTTTCCAGAATTGGGAGTGAATCACATTACTCTAACTCATCTCTTTTGTAAAAGCCTATCATAGAAAGGCTACCTACCTTATATTCTATCCTATGGTGGTATTGAGAGGGGGTGTTGAAATATATGGTGTACAAGGTTAATGATCAGGGAAAGAGGTAATGGAAGCGTGAACACACTCAAATAAATTCGGCATGTGGGTGGAAAAGGGATCTAGGGTTAGCCCAACCCTAGTTCTTGGTGGACCCTATATAAAGGGCATGAGCCCTACTTTTTGTAACAAGAATAGTAATACGTGAAGGAGAAGGGTAAGCCAACTTTAGAGTGGCTGAAATACACGGTACATAGAAGCTTTCCATACATCTTGTGCTCTCTCTCTCTCTCTCTCTCTCTCTCTCATGATCTTTCTTGCCTTGTCTTGATCAACCCACATCATGCCACTGTGCACTCGTTCTTTTTCTTTTTAGAAACAAGGTGTTATAGGGAGGAGAAATTAACAAATGAACCAACACATCTCAAGTCAATGACTCGATCATTAGACAATAATGGATATTATGAAGGACAGGAGAAGATGTCGACACCCAAGAACAAAGCTACTCAAGAAGATCATAGAAAACTCCAAAATAGGTAAGCCTCACCATTGACAACACTAGCTACAAAAGCTAAATACACAACATGTATCCTTCAAGAAAGAGCCCTTAAGAATAATTAAGCAATGTTGGGTGCTAGTGATAACCCTAGAAGATTATTATCAAGATGTCACTAAAATTTGGATTCCTAAGTAAAGCCTAAGGGAAAGGGAGACCAAGACCAAGAGAGGAGTTTTTCTAATGAACTTGGAGAAAGATTACCAACCACTAGAGAATGGAGACCTAAAGCAACCCCAAAAGAAAAGAACATTGCTAAACAAGAAGCCATAAGAAACTTAAAAAATATGGAGACAAAAGCCACAAGATTATTCTTTCTAAAAAAGCACTAAGCAATAAGAATAATCAGGTAATGGAGTAAAATATAGAGACAGAAGCTACAAGAACCTTCTTTCTAAAAAACACTAATCAATAAGAATAATCAGGTAATGGAGTAAAACATGTAATGCTACTAAAAAACCTACTCCAAAACAAAGGAGACAATGGTACACACATAAGAACTCAACCCTAGGAAGGGGATGGAGGACCCACAAGAACCTACTATAGTGTCTATGGACACCTTGATACATTGGATGGAAGAAGCACTATAATGTTTCAAGAATGAGTTAGAGAATTTTCATCTCAACACTTACTATCAAGCTCTAGGGGAGCACCTAGGTAAAAACATCAAGGTATTATTTGGGAATAATCACCCAAGTAACATCATGGTGATGTTAACAATTAGCAAACAACTTGGAAGGGAACCAAAAATTTACATGTGAAAAACTAATCAAGTTTTTCATGCCATGAAAAACTCTTAGATTTTCATGCCATCACGTTGACTATAAAAACAAAGGAGACAAACACAAGGCACCTCTATTGAACAACTCCACAATCTATCCACCATTAACTTGGAAGGGAACCAAAAATTCACACGTGAAAAACCAATCAAGTTTTTCATGCCATAAACTTAACTCTTGGATTTTCATGCCATTAGGCTGACTAGCAAATGAAGGAGACAAACACAAGGCACCTCTATTGAAGACCTCCACAACTTCTCCATTAACTTCAAATCACTCAAGAGAAAATATGAAGAAAAGGTTCACACCTGAATAACCAAATGTTTTTTCATGCCGTGAAGAATATGGAGATTTTCATGTCATGAAAATCTAAAGAAAAGATTAACAATTACTACTACTCACATGTTAATAATCATTAACACTTAATAACAAACAATACATAATCTAAGAAAGAGAAGACACATGTCAAATGAAGTTGCTAGAATTATGTCAAAATTCAGCAAGATGTAGCCATTCATCCCATGAAGATTGTATATCATAACAATACTGCCTTAAATACATGTTAATCCACTTGTTGGTACACTTTATTTGTCCATCTGTTGATGATATGTTGTAAATGGAATGATAAATAAATAAATAATAATAATTCATTAAAAAATTTAGTTTTTCACGTTGTGATAAACTACCTTGCATTGTCATTATTTCTTGACCTAATCAATTGTGACATATTTGTGTGCTAATGCATCCTTTAATCAAAGGGGAGAATCTAAAAGATTCAAATTATTAAGGTTTCTCAAGCTGTCAAAAGCCTTGTTTTTTCATGTTGTGTAAAAGCCTTTCCAAGGTCCACAAATCTTTGCCACATGTCGTACAATTTATTACACCCACCTTGCTTTTAATTTATCTACCCTGTATGTTGCTAAAGTCCATATTTTTGACTTGTTTAGTTTTCACTCACCTCTCTCTCTCTCTCTCTCTCTCTCTCTCTCTCTCTCTCTCTCTCTCTTTACTGTAATAATATGAAGTGCGAAAGATGTGGATTTGCAAAGAATAATATGAAGTGCGACAGACGTGGATTTGCAAAGAATAGAACATTTTTTGAGGAAGGTATCATGGACTTGTTTTTCTTCATCTTTGAACAAATTTGTCTAGATTGTTTACTGTAATGCATGTTCTATTTTTATTGGAAGGTATGAAAATGGGAACGCACAACATACCTTTCCCATGGGGGCAAGGGATTCAAATTCTCTTGCTTGGACTACTTTCTCCAAGTAACGGTATAGTCTTGGAGGAGGTACTTTCTGCAGTTATTAATCTTTATGGAGTGGTGTATGTGATGCACTTTTTCATTAAGTTTGAATTTGTAATGCCACTCTTCTTTGTAGGTTTGCAGACCTCCTAGGGTAGTAGGAGCAGTCCAGGGCCTATGAATTTGTAATTTCCCTCTTCTTTGTAGGTTTGCAGACCTCCTAGGGTAGTAGGAGTGGTCCAGGGCCTATAGACCTACACAATCGTGCCATTATTAGGCAGTATGAAGCTATAAAGAAGAAAGAACAACGGGGCACAAGAGGGACATTGAAAGCATAAATGCTTTTGCCATTGACGCGACGAAGACACAAAATCAAAGGATTTATACTGAAATGGTGAAGTTTTTTTGTGCCAAGACAACATTCATGGGGGAAGAAGTTCAAGCGTGGTGTTTTCAACTTGATCATTTAACATCCTTTGGTGCAAGTATTTAAAGGGAAAACATCATAAGAGGAGGCTAAAGTTCAAGTAGCCCTCATAGACAATGTTTGTAACATATTGAGTTGGGTCAAGTAGCCCACTAACAAGAAGAGTTGGTTTTTAGGCAAAGCACATTGTCGATGTTGATGAACTCAACTCAAGACATGCGTGTTTCAAAAGTATCAAGTGTCCTTTAAGTTAATAAGTACACCCTATACTTGGCAAGGTCACGAGAGCACATGCTCAACTTAACAATGGCTGCGTGTTAGAAGCAACAACATTCTAGACAAATCACCACCGAAATAAAGAAAAAGGTGTACTCTTTTTGGGAATCAAAGACACGTGTGTCAGAAGGATGTTTACCGAATGAGAGTTGGAATAAACAGCTTCATCAAGCACCCAGTGCATCTTCTTGATGAGCCTCAGGCATGACCTCAAAAATCAGTGCTAATTAGCATAAGAACTATATTACCAATGCTAATTACCAAAATAAGACATATATTACCAATGCTAATTAGCATAAGACCTATAGCTTTGAGTGCTAACTAGAACCCGAAGCTTTGAATGCTAACTCTAGGACCTATAGCTTTGAGTGCTAACTAGCACTTATAGGCTATGAGTGCTAAGTAGCACCTGTAGAGCTTTGAGACCTAAATAGTATCTATAACTTTGAGTGCTAACTATCACCTGCACCTCTGAGTGCTAACTAGCACATGCATCTTTGAGTGCTAACTAACACCTATAGCTTTGAGTGCTAACTAACACCTACAGCTTTGAGTGCTAACTAACACCTACAGCTTTGAGTGCTAACTAGAACATGCAGCATTGAGTGCTAACTAGCACCTGCAGCTCTTAAGCAAACTAGCACCAACAAGTAACTAGCACCTACAACTTTGAGGTGCTAAACTAGCACCTAGAGCTAACTAGTAGCTCTTAGTGCTAACTATCACCTATAGCTTTGAATGCTAACTAGCATCTATAACTTCGAGTAATACCTCGCACTTACAACTTTACATTTGGTTGTAAGCATCTTTTAAAAAAAGACATCTGCACGTGGTATTCACAACAGTACATATATTTACCCTTTAGCTTACGGTCGGACAAAAAAAGACTTAAGTGACTCAAAAGATCGCATCAAAATTTTCACATATGGATGTTGTGGTTTAAATATGTGGAAGAACTTAGCCTGCCCCCAGATGATAAATTCTAATAAGAAAAAATGCATTATTGCTAGAAAAATGCTGCGAAAGTTATTTAGTACATACATGATTGTAAAGTGCTAACTAGCCCTTTAAGTTTCAGGTGCTAGCTAGCACTCATAGTAGCATATGCTAGTTAGCACTCATAGCTATATGTGCTAAGTTGGACTCAAAGATGCAAGTGCTAGTTCACACTCAGAGCTACAGGTGCTAGTTAGCACTCCAGCTACAAGTGATAGTTATTGGCAGAGTCAAAGATGTAGGTTCTAGTTAGCACTCAAAGCTACTGGTGTGCTAGTTAGCACTAACAACTATATGTGCTAGTTAGCACTCATCACAGTTGCATGTGCTAGTCAGCATTCAGAGCTGTACCACTAGAACTCAAATATAATGCTAGTTAGCACTCTCACAGGCATTGCAGGTGCTAGTTAGCACTCTCACAGGCGTTGCAGGTGCCACTCAAAGCTATAGGTGCTAGTTAGCACTCAAAGCTCAGGTGCTAGTTAGCATTCAAAGATCTAGGTGCTAGTTAGCACTAAGAGCTAGTAGTTAGCTCTAGGTGCTAGTTAGCACTAAGAGCTGTTAGTTATCTACCTCACCATTCAAGGTGCATACACCATTTCCATCATCATCCACACTACCCTCATGTTGCATGGTTCTCACTCTTCACTTACATTCATGAGAGAACCCTCACTTGCATGGTAACTTACATTCATGAGAGAACCCTCACTTGCATGGTTCTCACTCTCACTTACATTCATGAGAGCACCCTCTCTTAGCACTTACATTTAGGATCTAAGATCCTCCGCTGTGGATACTCTTACCTCGACATTGATATCAACTTTTGAGGAGGTTCCTAGCTCCACCCTTTTCACATCTTTGGAGGGGGAGCCTCTTCATCATCCCTTCAATTCTATGATACATTCAAAGGCCTTATCTTCATCTTTTCCACCATGTTTCATAGGCCCTACTTTGTTTGGTTACAATCCATCATTGAGCTTTGCTCGGGCACCCACCTTGAGCCACTTTGCATGGGATCATGGATTAGTCTACATTAACTTTCCATGGGCATCATTAATGCCACTATCTCCATTGACATACTGGTGTTTGCTAAAGCACCAATTCCAGCTTCTTAACAGATAGTGGCATCATTAATGCCACTATCTCCATTGACATACTGGTGTTTGCTAAAGCACCAATTCCAGCTTCTTAACAGATTTGGCATGATCCTTATGGATTCCATCCTTGTGTTCCTTCTTAGATTAGTGATTTGAGTGAGTTTATATCCTCTTTGTTCCCTTAGGAGTTAAGTGTAAGGGTGTGTTGTTTGGGGATGCTTGCTCACTCTTGAGCACTTCCCATATGCGAGAGGCTTATGGTGAGAGCTTGACTGTGGAGTTGCCATCTTCTCATTGCCATGCGCTTACTTGAGCTTAGGCTTGTGAGTGAGAGGTGAGTGTCAATGGAGTGAGTGTGTTGTGAGATGGTATGAGAGTGTTGTGTTGCTTTCCATTTCCTTAGTTAGATTCATTCCTTTTGTTATTGTATTCCCATTAGATTAGCCTATTCATTTAGATTTTAAAAAATTGTTGTGGAAGGCTGACGTGAACTGGATGAATTGATTGTAAAAATATTAAATACCAAGCATACATAGAATAAATAATTGCTCAAGGCACATGATTGGAGGTTGACATGAACCTAGTGAATTTATTGCAAACAATATTAAATACTAAGCATAAATATAATAAATAATTGCTCAAGGCACAAGATTGGGTTTAATTTGCCCCCACACAAGAGTAAGCCCATGCTTCCTCTTGGTGTACTTAAATACATTTCTTGAGATAAATTTTAGGGCTCAAAATAGTGTCCTTTTATAAATATATCAACTTCTTCAATAATAGCTTAGTTGTTTACAAATATGTTGCTTTATTAAGTGTGCAAGCTAATCTACTTTTCAAAAATAGATGTGAACCTAAAACCATATAAATGTGTGCATATCTTGTAAAATCAAGTATGCACAAGCGAGATTTCACATGTCCCAATTAATATATACATCGTTAATAAATATGGATGACACACAAAATGAATTAATGATGCTTGCAATCACAAAATCAAATAATATTTATCGACACTCAAAATTGATCATCTCAAATTATTTTTGACCAACAATCAACTCGTCTCCATTATTCAATCCAATGATCTACACTCATAAATTAATTGATTAAAAATGTAAACAACCATATGAAACTCATAACAGTAAGATGATGCAACTAATACTCCCACGTATGTATGGATTCACCTACGTACGAGTAAAGTAAGCTATGATTGTGTGCCCGAATTTAGAAAGGCATCCCAAAAACTCTTCTAGGAGAATTCATAAAAATGAAAAATGCGGGAATATATATTCATGAATTAACTCCAATTCATAAACGTGGGAATATATATTCCATGCATTAACTCATCATAATATGCCCTGGGGGTAACAAGAAATTTTTCTCAGTTGGTCACAAAATAATAAATAATTATCATGGGCTAGTATGAACATAAGATGCAATAAAGGATGGATAGGAAGTGAGGGCATGATCAGGTAGCCATTGAGAATTTTTGATGGGGTGGTCTTTATACTTACTTGACCAAATATCAATTTTTGAAAAGTTAAAAGTAATTTAGAATTTTTAAAAAAGTTTTGAGAGAAGATTTAGTAAGCTTTTTATAGGCTTTAAGATTTTAAAGCTTTATATAATAAAGCTTTTTAATAAAGAGGATTAAGTGGCCAAATCACATAGCTTGCAGATGATAAGAAGAAGTAATGAAGGATAAATTTTATGTGCTTGTGCCGATGCCGTTGATGGAGGTGGAGAAATGAAGTGAAACCCGGGAGTCAAACTTAGGTGGTTCTGGGGCTTCTAGGATGGTAGAATTGCATCTGTAGTGACCGATTGGAAAGAGGAATAGAATTGAGAAAAATAACTTGGGATTTTTGGGTGGTTTTGTGGGTGGGTTTGAGAAATAAAAAATTATTTTTGACCTTGGAATAATCTTGGGTGGGTTTTTATTACCCAATGGACAAAAACATATTTTCTTTGAAATCATAGTCATTCCTCTCGTTTGCAATTAAAAATTTACCTTTGCTTAAGCTTCTTTCACCTCTTTATCCACTCGCTCTTCACCAATTTCAAATGTTGCAATCACTCGTGGCTCTGATAAACCATTGTTGTGGGAGGTTGACATGAATCACTCGTGGCTCTGATAAACCATTGTTGTGGGAGGTTGACATGAATCCAATGAATTGATTACAAAAATATCAAATGCCAAGTATAAATAGAATAAACAATTGCTCAAGGCACAAGATTGCTTGCTTAAAAAATAGCTTACTTTATTGAGCGTGCAAGGTACTACTTTAAAAATAGATGTGAACCTAAAACCATATATATGTGTATATATCTTGTAAAATCAAATATTCACAAAGGGAGCTTTCACACGTCCCAAGTAATATATACATCATCAAATATGGATGGCACCCAAAATGAATTAATGGCGTTTGTAGTCACAAAATCAAATAATATTTGTTGGCACTCAAAATTGATCATCTCAAAATATTCCTGACCACCACAACCAACTTGCCTCCATTATCTAGTCCAAGGATCTGCACTTACATCAACCAAGCCAATCAGGTAGCTTTTATTGAAAATATAAACAACCATACAAAACTCATGACATTAAGAGGATGCAACCAATACTCCCACACATGTTTAGATTCACCCGCGTACACGTAACGTAAGCTACGATCGGCCTAGATTTAGAAAGGCGTCCCAATTGAAACCTGACTAGGAGAATTTAAAAAATGGGAAAAAACATGGCAATATATATTCTATGAATTAGCTCTAATTCATAAAATGGTAAATGTGGGAATATATATTCTATGAATTAACTCCTCATAATAACAAAAACTAGAAGATCTTAGATTACAATCTTTTTTGGTGAGCATGTATGTTGAAAAGAAAATGAAGAAAACATGATTTGATTCAAACATCAAAACTAAGAGGTCCAAGGAAGTGGACATGGTTCTACTTTATAACCTCAAGAAAACAAAAGAAAACTCAAGCTTAGGGGAATGTCTTGTTTCAAGGTTTACAAAATGACCATAAAAGGAATTATCCATCTAAAAACATTGGACGGAGTGTCCAAATGGAAGGATTCCTCAATGGGAGAAAACTTAGAAATTTCTACATACCTCTTTCTTTTGAACAACTAGAATCCATCCACAAGTTGAGGAAACTAGAAAAAAGGAGAGTGAAATGAAGAAATAAGCTCAACAAGAAGCCAAGGCTCACAAAGAAAAAACAAAACTAAAGAGAGGAGACATCTTGCCTATCCACATGGCCATAATAGACATTGACGATGGCAAGAAGAAGTGAAAGCCCAAAAGGCTTTGCTTAGACGTTAAAAGAAAAGAAAAGAGAATGGCCAAGCTTGCTTTATTAGATATACAATGAGTAGGTAGAAACTTAATGTTCTATGAGACTTAGATCTCATTAGGAAAACCAATCCTTTAGCCTATAAAGGCATTAGTTGCAAACCATTTTAGGAATATATACAATGATTTTGAAGTATTTTTAAAGCTTGATTTTCACATAAACTCTTATCTCGTGGAAGGTAGTTCTTTTGTCATGATTGAAGGAATAATGGCATTAGAATTCATCCTTTGGGAAAGGGATGGATTACCAAACATGAATATAGCATTGATTGGAGCGCAAGGATTACAACCATCAAATTTTAGAAATAAACCATGAATGTTCTTCTTGCATAACGAGAACTAGGATAAATCTCCTCGAAGGTCCAAAAATTGCTCATGTTATTATAAATAGGTCCTATTGAGCCAGTAAGTTCAATCATCCGGCAAGATGCAAGCCTCATCAAACTACCACTTCCCAAGCTTATTAAATGCTAAGGCCAATAAGCCAAATGTTGCACCTCCCACGAAGAAGATACCCAAGCCAAAACCAAGGAGGAACCAACAAAGAGTTGCCAAGGACACACCAATCCCTATTACACTTCACAAAAAAACCCCAAGGGTAAAATATGACATGTGTATGGGTAGCTAAAGGACTCACTAAATTCATCAACTGGACCCTCCACTTCTCTAAAAATCAAGGTCAAAAACCCAAAGTAGGTATGGATCCCAAAAGGCAATATTTTGAGCCCAAAAATAAGGGATGAGCTAGCTACACAATGTTGGATAACCATAGAACACTCCTTAAAAATGCAAGGCTAATTCCAAGGGAAAAGATTAATTTAGGTACCAAAGATGAAGGCAGCTCAAGGGTTCCACCAATAGAGTACAAGAGCCACAAAGCATTGAAAATCATCATCATGCTCAAAGATGATACACCAACATGCTGCACCAAAGTAGGTATTGGTACCTAAATAGATCAACAAAGGCAAGTCTAAAGTAGAGGATCCATTGACTAAGGGAGAAAAAGAATAACTCTTGAAACAAATCCAAGAACTTTCATTGAGCTCTAGCATCAAGGATATTCCCTTATAATAGATTTCAACAACCCTTACGCATCACCATCACAGCAGTTGGAGAAAATGATCCTATTTGGCAAGCAAATCTTATTCCAGGGGGGAAGCCCCTAAAAGACCCTCAAGCCTTCAATTCTTACATGGGAAAAAACCTTATTATTAGTAAAGAGGTTATTGTTAACTACATGTCAAGTCATGGGATAGAAGAAGTTGTCTCTTACCTAATAGAAACATCAAAAGCAAAAAGGAAAGATAGGTGTGTAACCCACCATGCTGTCAAGTTGAGAGGCTAAATTGTGACAAGGGCATAAGAGTCCAATGTGAGGTTACAAAAGGCCAAAATGAGCATCACACACTGTCTTTCACAATATCTTCAAACATCACATTATGTCTTTCACAAAATCTTTAAACATTGTGCCTTTCACAATATCTTCAAAGTCAAGTCAATTGCACTAAGCCAAACATAATTCTCAAGTCAAGTCACCTAAATGAGATGCGTATGGCATAAGAAATACGTCCATGTCATTGGAGATATGTCCCACTCATGCACTATAGAAAACCTTTAAGAAAAACCTCACCTTCGAGCACCTCTCAACAGGTACATTTCTGGATGGGGGGCACTAATGAGAGGATGAAAGGAAAATCTTTCTCTACTTGGCCTAGTGTACAACCCATTACCTAAGAGTTCCTTGATTAATTATTTCTCACACCATAGGAATACAACATAAAATTAACTAAGCAACCAAGGTAAAAACCTCCTCACCAACAATAGCCCATGGACCCCACTCGACATACATATATAGCATGTTATATGTATTTAAATGAATACCTAGGTGTACCTATATTACACAGAGACATGCATTAGGCACCTTAAAATTGCTGGGGCCCATTAATGCACATACACCCTGATTAAAGAAGAAAAACCCAAAAAAGAAAAATCAATACAATAGCTTAATTTTAGATTATCTCGATCCAAAATCCCAATTATGATCACTAATTTCAAATCATCATCGATCCCAAATTTAGATCGTTACCCTTTTTGTTGGGAATTTCGATCCCAATTTCAAATTGACACTATGTTTGGATCATTGATTCCAAAAATATCAATAAATTACTAACATTTTTGGTTCACTGATCTCATTTTTAGATTGTCTCATTTTAGATCACCACTATTGGGACTACGGTACCAATATAATTAGTTTGGATCATACTTTTGGATCACCACTCATATTCTTAGATTGTGTTTCATAGTTGGATTGCCGTCCAACCCACTTGCCACATTGAGGATCTGGTAGAGATTTCTATAAAATACCTAATGCAGTCTATGAGGTTCATCTCGTCAATGATCTAAACTTGAATGCTCTGAGCCTACATAATACCCACAAATCTAAATCGTATGTATGTTGAAAAGAAAATGAGGAAAATATGATTTGATTCAAACATCAAAACTAAGAGGTCCAAGGAAGTGGACCTGGTTCTACTTTTTATAACCTTAAGAAAACCATAAGAAAACTCAAGCTTAGGGAAATGGATTCTTTCAAGATTTACAAAATGACCATAGGAGGAGTTATCCACCCAGAAACATTGGATGGAGTGTCCAAATGGAAGGATTCCTCAATGGGAGAAAACTTAGAAATTTCTATAGACCTCTTTCCTATGAGCAAGTAGAAGCCATCCACCAAGTTGAGGAAACTAGAAAAAAGGAGAGTCAAATGAGGAAATAAGCTCAACAAGAAGCCAAGTCTTACAAAGGAAAAACAAAACTACGGAGAGGAAAAACAAAATCTTTGCTTAGACATTAAAAGAAAAGAAAAGAGTATGGCCAAGCTTGCTTTATTAGATATACGAGTAGGTAAAAACTTAATGTTTTATGAGACTTAGATCTCATTAGGAAAACTAGTCCTTTAGCCTATAAAGGCATTAGTTGCAAACCATTTTAGGACTATATATAATGATTTTGAAGTATTTGTAAAGCTGGACTTTCACATAAACTCTTATCCTGTGGAAGGTAGTTCTTTTGTCATGATTGAAGGAACAATGCCATAAGAAATAATCCTTGGGGAAGGGGATGGATTATCAAACATGACTATAGCATTGATTGGAGCACAAGGATTGCAACCATCAAATTTGAGCAACAAACCATGAATGTTCTTCTCGCATAAGGAGAACTAGGATAAATCTCCTCGAAGGTCCAAAAATTTCTCATGTTATTACAAATAGGTCCTATCAAGCTGGTAAGTTCAATCATCTGCAAGATGCAAGCCTCATCAAAATACCACTTCCCAAGCTTATCAAGTGCTAAGGCCAATAAGCCAAATGTTGTACCTCACGAAGAAGATACCCAAGTCGAAACCAAGGAGGAACCAACAAAAGAGTCACCAACAAGGACACACCAATCCCTATTACACTTCACAAAAAACCCCAAGGGTAAATTATGACACCTATGTGGGTAGCTAAAGGACTCACTAAACCCATCAACTGGACCCTCCACTTCTCTAAAAATCAAGGTCAAAAACCCAAAGGAGGTATGGATCCCAAAAGCCAATATTTTGAGCCCGCAATAAGGGATTAGCTAGCCATACAATGTTGGATAACCATAGAACACTCCTTAAAAATGCAAGGCTACTACCAAGGGCAAAGACTAATTTAGGTACCAAAGATGAAGGCAAATCAGGGGTGCCACCAATAGAGTACAAGAGCCACAAAGCATTGAAAATCATCATCATGCTCAAGCATGATACACCAATATGCCGCACCAAAGTAGGTATTGGTACCTAAATAGATCAACAAAGGCAAGTCTAAAGCAGAGGATCCATTGACTAAGGGAGAACAAGAATAACTCTTGAAACAAATCCAAGAACTTTCATTGAGCTCTGGCATCAAGGAGATTCCCTTAGAATAGATTCCAACAACCCCTACGCATCACCATCAACAGTAGGAGAAAATGAGCCTACTAGCAAACAAATCTTATTTCAGGGGGAAGCCCCTAAAAGACCCTCAAGTCTTCAATTATTACATGGGAAAAAACCTTATTAGTAGTAAAGAGGTTATTGTTAACTACATGTCAAATTATGGGATAGAAGAAGTTTTTTGTTACCTAATAGCAACATCAAAAAGCAGAAAGGAAAGATAGGTGTGTAAACCACACCATGCTGTCAAGTTGAGAGGCTAAACTGTGACAAGGGCATAAGAGTCTAGAGTTAGGTTACAAAAGGACAAAATGAGCATCACACACTGTCTTTCACAATATCTTCAAACATCACATTATGTCTTTCACAAAATCTTTAAACATTATGCCTTTCATAATATCTTCAAAGTCAAGTCAATTGCACTAATGAGGCAAGCATAATTCTTAAGTCAAGTCACCTAGTCAAGTCACCTACGTGAGATGCGTATAATGGCATAAGAGATAAGTCCATGTCATTGGAGATATGTCCCACTCATGCAATATTGATAGAAAACCGTTAAGCAAAACCTGACCTTCAAGCACCTCTCAACAGGTACATTTCTGGATGGGGGGCACTAGCGAGAAGATGAAAGGAAAACCTTTCTCTACTTGGCCTAGTGTACAAACCATTACTTGAGAGTTCCTTGATTAATTATTTCTCGCATCATAGGAATACAACATAAAATTAACTAAGCAACCAAGGTAAAAACCTCCTCACCAACAATAGCCCATGGACCCCACTCGTCGACATACATACATAGCATGTCCTATGTATTTAAATGAATACCTAGGTGTACCTATATTATTACACAAAGACATGAATTAGGCACCTTGAAATTGTTGGGGCCCATTAATGCACATACACCTTGATCAAAGAAGAAAAACCCAAAAAAGAAAAATCAATACAATAGCCTAATTTTAGATTGTCACGATCCAAAATCCCAATTATGATCCCGGAATTTTGATCCCAATTTCAAATTGACACTATGTTTGGATCATCGATTCCAAAAATATCAATAAATTACTAACATTTTTAGTTTGCTGATCTCATTTTTAGATCGTCTCATTTTCGATCACCACTATTGGGACTACGGTACCAATATAATTAGTTTGGATCATCCAACTTTTGGATCACCACTCATATTCTTAGATTGTTGCATAGTTGGATTGTCGACCTGACCCACTTGCCACATTGAGGATTTGGTAGAGATTTCTATAAAATACCTAATGCAGACTATGAGGTTCATCTCGTCCAACGATCCAAACTTGAATGCTCTGAGCCTATATGCTACCCACAAATCTAATTCGCCCTCTATAAGTAAAGCATCTCCACGATCAGCATCATGTCTTCATCATTTTTTAAATAGTTGTATCAATCAACGATCTAGATTGCTTCAAGGTATTTGCTCATGCACATATTTAATTGCTATTAGAATCTCAACATAGCTCCCATAATTAGTGTGGTTGAAGAATGTGCAATACATGCTTTGGACTTTGCATGTCACATATGTGTGCTTGTATCTTGTAAATTTAAACCGGGGTTAGCCCCACTACCAAAACCTATGTAAAAGGCCTAGAAGCCTACCATTGTTGAGGTATAGATGCCAGGTTATGGATTACCTCAGATGTTTTCAAGCAATGAACTCTTATGACATGATAACCAAGGCCTTCCAAGTTGATCCAAATCCAGGGCCAAGGAGGAAAGAGAGTGATCCTTAGGCCACGGAGGCAATACAAAATGTACTTTGGTTTCCAAGGATTGGCCATGCTTGGGTGAAGCATAATGCTTTGGAGTTACCATGTTTAGGCAAGTAAAGATCACTAAGCCACATTGGATAGGTGTGCTGTTTTGCAGTACTTAGTTGAATATAGAAAAGAAATTTGCACTTACCTTTCCTTCTATAAGCCGAAGTGGTTCACATAAGTAAACTCCATGGTGTTGATAAAACTCTATAGTAGAGCATATAGAGAGCAAGATGTTGAAGCTGCAATATAAAATTTTGCTGAGCACTATTTATTGGGAGATTGAGAAGCTCTTGACATTGGGAGATCGAAACCTAGGTGTAGGACTTCTTCTTATAACAATCATTTATTCCAACCTCAAAGCCCTCCTATAGTTTCCAAAGCCCATGGAGAGGCCAATTGAAGACTAGGTGTCTACACAAACTCCTAAGAAGCCTCACCAAGGAGATAGAGTCACCAAGACCAAATCCTCCACCCTTGAAGAAGACAAGAGTGGAAGATACCAACTACAAAAAAAAGGCCCATTGGAGGCAAAGGCCGAAAGCAAATGTTGGTGCTTAGGACATGGACTTAGTGATGGTCTTGGAGTCTAAAATTGACTAAAAAAGAACACTACACTCTCTTTGGAGCCAGAAACATAAGGGAAGGGCAAGAAGAAAGAACATATAGTGCAAATAGTTTGGCCTGGTAGTAGCATCATGAGAAAGAGGCCATTGTTTCTAAAGAGATAGAAATGCCAAGGGGCATAGTTCCACTATCTCTGGTCACTCATTTGGTGGGACCATTGTCTTCAAATTCTAAGAAAACAACCAAATGGATGGCTAGGGATGCAAGCAAGGAGGGTACTTTTGAGAGCCAATGCCTAATTGCCCAAGGATAATTGGGCATGAAAGCAAGGTGTATAGAGTTGTACATAACTCTCATAAATGCATGCAATACAAGCCTATATGGTTGTAGATACTGCCCAATAAGTGTCAATTCTACAAGAACACATTAGACACTTTTGGAGACTCAAAAATATGGGCTTATGGGCTGAAGGGATGCCATGTGACTACAACAATTTGCCAACAATACCCATGACATAGAAAGGGTCCAGACATAAGTGAATTTACAACACGTGGCCAAACTTGATAGACTTTCCTCATAGCTCCTTACAAACTAGTCCCTCCTCTCATGAAGAAGGACAAGGCCATAGGCACATTATAGAAGGAAAGGGATTCAACCCTCAATGCATTGGTCAAGCAATAAAGAGGTGTGGAACGAATTGCATCATTGAGATAGGATACCAATGCCTTGCTTGTGATGTGGTTGATAATTCTTTATGCATCTATTTATGCATCAAAATCACCTTCAATGGGAATAACACTTTTATTAAAAAATCCTTTTATGCATCTATTTATGCAAAAAATCAAATTTAATAGGAATACTACTTTTAAAATAAAAAGAATTTCTTTATGCATCTATTTATGCATAAAAATTAATTTTTATAGGAATAACGCTTTTATATTAAAAAAATTCCTTTATGCATCTTTCTATACATAAAAATCATATTTAATAAGAATAACACTTTTATAATAAAAAAAATTTCATTATGCATCTTTCTATGCATAAAAATCATATTTAATAAGAATAACACTTTTATAATAAAAACAATTTTCATTATGCATCTTTCTATGCATAAAAATTAAATTTAATGAAAACAACACTTTTATAATAAAAAAATTTCCATTATGCATCTTTCTATGCATAGAAATTAAGCTTAATGAGAATAACACTTTTATAATAAAAAAATTCCATTATGAATCTTTTTATGCATAAAAATTAAATTTAATGAAAACAATACTTTTATTAAAAAATCCATTATGCATCTTTCTATGCATAGAAATTAAATTTAATGAGAATAACACTTTTATAATAAAAAAATTTCCATTATGCATATTTCTATGCATAGAAAGATGCATAGAAAAATTTCCATTATGCATCTTTCTATGCATAGAAATTAAATTTAATGAAAATAACACTTTTATAATAAAAAATTTTCATTATGCATCTTTCTATGCATAAAAATTAAATTTAATGAAACCAACATTTTTATAATAAAAAATTTCCTTATGCATCTTTCTATGCATAGAAATTAAATTTAATGAGAATAACACTTTTATAATAAAATATTTCCATTATGCATCTTTCTATGCATAAAAATTAAATTTAATGAAAATAACACTTTTATAAAAAAAATTCCATTATACATCTTTCTATGCATAGAAATCAATTTTAATGAAAATAACACTTTTATAATAAAAATTTCCATTATGCATCTTTCTATGCATAATAATCAATATCAGTGATAACCATACATATTCATAGGTGAATATGTACATGGAGTAATTAGAATATTTCTTTTAGAATGCACAAACGGTGGAAATCTTTTGGAATAACATAAAAACAAACTTTCTTTTCCATAAAATTTTGGAAAATTTTACCATAACCTCCTTTGTATGACTGACCATTTCTCATTTTTATCATTCTAATTTCAACCTAAATTAACCCGATCTAGATGTATAGGACTCTAATCTACTCAATTTTTAGAATTCAAGAGAGTAAACAATAAGAAAAATTTAATTAATCATATAACTAATCTTTCTAGGATTAAGAAGGGCTGGAATGTAAAGAAGGGGGTGGCCTTTTCATCAAGGCATAGCATTTGAATTCACTTTAATCAATTGTAAAACAAGAAAATCAAGAAAACCATAGATTTAAAATTTAAAAAAGTAAGAAAATTTAGCTTACATGGAGTTGTAAGCTTTCCTTTGGCTTGAGGGATTGAGGGTTTTACTCTTGTTTGAAGCAAGAGTGGCCACTAATTTCTTTGGAGAGGATTAGGCCAAAAACAATTGAATTATCAAGAAATTCAATGTAAATGGCTCAGGGTGGTAGGAGTAGAGTAACAGTGCATAAACACCATTAAGCTTTTACAAAGGGGGAGGCTTCTATTTATAGGAAAAAGTGAGCCTCAAACCAAGCAAACTGATTCTAGAAATTTCTAGATCAGTTTGGTCAATTTTTGACCATTTTTGGGTCAGTTCAGCTTACTTTTTGGAACTAGACTTGAAATAAGAGAGAGGAGAGATAAAAAATCTCATTTAATTGATTTAAAATTGGGGGTAATGATGATAAAAAGGCACCTCCTTCATGAGGGGAGATCCCCACTCTGAGGTGTCAAAATTCAGTTTTTTAAATGTTTTCTTTGGTCCTTAGTCCACTCTTTATCTTATGTGAGCATTTACTCATATTTGGGAGGTTTTTCTTTTATTCTTCAATTTGTCTCCTCCCTACATTTGGATTAATCTTATTGGTCCCTCAGAACCTTAATCCAAAGTTTTCAAAAAATTTGGACCCTTAGGCTAAGGTCTTTTGTGCAGATTATAATTTATTTCTAATGCACCTTAGGAATTTCTTTTTAAACTTCTGTTTCGGGGGAATTTATTTTAATAAGAAAGGATATTTTTTCATCCAAAGATATCTAAAAATAGAATTATCTCTCTCTAGAATATTTTCTCTCTCTAGATCAAAACAGGTAAAAACAAGATCTTTTATTATTTTAAAAAGAGGATTGATTACAAGGGAAGAAACTGGACATCTTGAGGGGCTGGGGAGGAATCTTACATCCTCTCCCACTTGAAAAATGCGAGATGTCCTGATCTCACAAAGTGGGGGTAATCCCGCATCAGTTCGGCTTCTTTCTCCTAGGTGGCGTCTTCAAACAACCTCCCTTGGGAAGCTCTAAATAGGTAGACACTCTCATTCCCACAATAAATAATTAAGTATTCTCATTGGTTTTGGTTAAGAGGCTTCTCTATGGGTAATGGTTTAGCTTATCCCGTTTCTATTTGGTGTTCTTGACACTTGGCCAATGGATTTCCCATCTGATGAACCCATCAAAAAGGATAGGGCCAAACATATTATTAGGAAGGTGACTCTCCCTATCAATTGATAGTGAGAATGATTAGGAGGAACAAGAAGACATCATGAGGTAATACGTTCATGAATATGACTTTGTCATCATTCTTAAGCAAGCCCATTATGGTATGGTGGAGGATGTCAAATGCTACGATAAATGCTAAAGGTTCACTATAGTCCATGAGAAGGACTGAATGACACTTACTCCAATAATTTTAGAATAAAATTTTAAAAAATGGGGATTAGGCTATTAGCTGTACTAGCCTAGATGCTAAGGGAACCCAAGCATGTTTTATCATTGTCACCATTGATTACCCACAAGGTTCTCTAGTCCAGAATTTGGTGGCCTATACTCTTTGGAGACATAGCAAAGTTTGTCAAAATTCTACGATAAATGCCAAAGGTTCACTATAGTCCATCAAAAGGATCAAATGACACTTATCCCAATAATTTTGGAATAACAATTTGAAAAATGGGATTAGACTATTAGCCCAGATGTTAAGGGAACCCAAGCATGTTTTATCATTGTCACTCTCACTGATTATTTCATGAAATGGGTTAAGTCCAAAGCTACATAGAAAAATGATGCAAAAGCTTTTGCCAAGTTCCTTTATAAGAATGTGATTACCCATTTTAGTTCTCACATGAAATAGTGAGTGATTATGATACACATTTTATAAATGGAGTGGTGGAGTTCTTGCTCAAAGAGTTTCTTGTGGTGCACAAAAAGTCAACACCTTAGTACCAGCAAGTAAATACCTAGGCCAAAAAAAGTCAACACCTTACTACCTAACCACAAGCAAATAGCTAGGCCAAAGGCACAAACAAGAGTTTGTGCACTATTCTCGCTAAGATGGTAGAAGCATCAACGAGTGATTAGGAGCATAAGTTTCACTTTTTTCTATAGACTATAATCCGCTTATAGAAGATTGATAGTTGAAAAACTTGTTACCATATTATAGTAGTGATGTGTGTGAACACACTTAGGACCGCCGGGGCACTTTTTCCCTCACTAGGAGGTTTTTTCCCCCGTGCATTGTATATACGCCCATTATCTTCTAGGGCTAGTTATCTTTCATTTTTGGCACTCATAATACACTACTGTGTTGTGCTCAAGCTTCCTCATCTTCTTGAAGTTGTGTGTGCATTCCTGCAACCCTAATTCCAACAATTGGTATCAGAGCAGGCTTCCTCCTCCCGGGCAGCATCACCGGCACCTGCCGCTTCATCTCCTCCAATTACGACGAGGTTTCACGAGCGTCTGCAGGTTAGTATATGCCGTGGGCGAGCCCGTAGGGCTCGGTCGTTTCAGAATTTTGATCTGAAGTCATTTCGCCCTCCGTTTTTGCATTCCAAGTACTGCGCAGGCAAAATCGTCCTACTGTGCAGATTTTCTGTCAAGATAAAAATCTGCAGGACAGGTGCCCATTCGTCTGTTTTGGGCTGTGCTACATAGCACAGGTCGATTTTATACAGGTTTACCTCTTACAGACAGCATTTACATCTAGTAGTACAGTCATTGGCCATGGCTGACAACAATGATGTATTCCGCATGTTGGCTGCTGAGGATAAGTTGGATGGCACCAACTATCCATTGTGGGCATATATGATGCGACATGTATTGGTAGCAAAGGGGTTATGGAACATTGTGCAGGGTATTGATGCACGTCCTATTGTGGCTGGGAATGCTGCAAACACATCAGAAACAGGTACTGTTGATGATGGTGCAGGCACAAGTGCTGTAGCAGCTGTTCGAGAACCACCACTTTCAGCAGAGCAGATTCGTTGGGATGGTAGAGATGCGCAGGCTCATGCCTTGATTGCGCTGTCTGTCAAACGTACCATTATCCCACATATTCGCTCCTGCAGGACTTCTAAGGATGCTTGGGATGTACTTGCCACATTGTATCAGGCAAGAAATGAGGCTCGTGTTGCTTACCTCCGAAAACAGTTGGAGAGTGAGCATATGAACGAAGGTGATTCTATGGATAGCTTTTTGACAAAGATCAAGGATTTCAAAGAGCAGCTCATTTCTGCAGATGAAATCCTATCAGACAGTTCACTTGTGCAGACTGTTTTGAATGGTCTACCAGATTCTTATCAGGGTTTTGCTTCCACTCTTCGCTTGATGATGAAAGGCAATCCCAATGCCTTATCATTTGAGGAGTTAGTTTCTGTTTTGCTGCAAGAAGACCAGTCAAGGCAAAACAGGAATATTATGCGTGTCGCAGATCAAGCTTTCGTTGCTAGTCAGAGAAGCGGGAAAGGTAAAGCTGGCTTTTCTTCTAGTAAGCAGAAATCTGCAAATGCTGCGCAACCAAAGAAGGAAGACAAAGATGAGAAGAAGGGTGACAAACAGAAGACATTTTGCAAGTACTGTAAGGGAAATGATCATGTCATCAAAGCGTGTCCTAAGCTGGCTGCGAAAGAGGCTAAGAAGAAAGAGGCTGGTATGGCTGTTGCAGATGCCTCTCCTTCTAACAATGAATCTGCTAATGTTGTGCTAGATACAGAATGGGCATTCAATGCGCAGTGCAGTTATGACCTATCTTTGCATGACACATGTATGTCTGCAGTAGATTCAGATGTATGGTACTTTGACAGTGGTGCCACTAAGCATATCACCTCGCAGCGCAGTTTATTCACTTTCCTTGAGTCTGCTCCCACAGGGAATACTGTCACTTGTGCCAATAACTCCTCTTATCCCGTTAAAGGAGTTGGACAGATTGTGCTGAATGTTGCAAATGGCAACACCTTTACACTTTTTGATGCATTGTATGTGCCAGGGATAAAAAAGAATCTGCTGTCAGTCTCCGCATTTGCCAAAACAGGTTTGGTTGTAAAATTTGTGGATGACAGATGTACTGTTCATGATCTCTCTTGTGGTGACATCATTGTAGCATCTGGTTCACTATGTCGAGGGCTGTATAAGCTCAATATGGATGGCAAATGTGTAGAGGATTCAGCATGTGCTATTATGGATACGCAGGCTATTTCAAATGCAAAACTGTGGCATGCACGTTTTGGTCATCTGAATTTTGCAAGTTTGCTGCGCCTGCAGAAATCTGAAATGGTGTCTTCTTTGCCTAAGCTTGAGGCACCTGTCAAGCATGTTTGTGAGGGCTGCATATTGGGTAAAATGCAGCGTGCTTCCTTTCCCAAAGATGGATCAGTGAGAGCTGAACGCAGATTGCAGCTTGTTCACAGTGATGTTTGTGGTCCCATGCAAACTTCATCATTTGGAAACTACCTTTACTTCGTGACTTTCATTGATGATTTTACCAGGCATGCATGGGTATATCCTTTGAAGGCAAAGTCCGAAGTGTTTTTGTGCTTCAAACAGTTTTTGGTTATGGCTGAAAATGTGTCAGAAAGTAAGATGGGCACCCTCCGTTCAGATCGAGGGGGGGAGTATATGTCTTCAGAATTTAATGCATTTCTGGCTGAGCGTGGGATAAAACACCAATGTACAGTGCCGTATACACCACAGCAAAATGGTGTGGCTGAGAGAAAAAACAGGTCTCTCATGGAAATGGCAAGATGTATGGTTAAGAGTCAAAGTCTACCACATGGTTTTTGGCTTGAGGCTGTCATGTGTGCCACTTATGTACTAAACAGGTGTCCCACCAAAGCATTACAGGTTGTCACTCCATATGAGGCTTGGCATAGCCGCAAGCCATCTGTTGGCCATTTACGTGTTTTTGGTTGCCTGGCATATGCATTAGTGCCTGTGCAACATCGCAGAAAATTGGATGACAAAGCTGTCAAATGTATTTTTGTTGGATATAGTGCTGAGAGCAAAGGCTATCGTTTGTATCATCCACAGACAAAGCGCATTTTGGTTAGCCGTGATGTTGTATTTGTGGAAGATGCAGTTCAGCCCTTGGTTTCATGTACTAAGGAGACAGATATCAGCTCACGTGATGTCTATGATACATTGTTGCCTCTTTTCAGTGGTGCACAGTCAAGTGCAATACCTCATGAGGCAGTTTTTCAGCCTATGCAGGTTTTAAATGATGGCACAGATCAGCCTATATCTGATGCAGATGTGCATGATGCACTTGAGGATGAGAGACAAGAGATTGAGGGCTCTAGGAACATGCCTAGATGGCTGGTGCAGACTTTGCGTGACAGCAAGTTGGATGCCCCTTTGTCTAGTCGCACTCGTTCTGGCTCTCATGGTGCCTCTTATGCGTCAGATTGTTATGCATTGGCTGTTTCTAGTATGTGCGATGAAAGTGAGCCTGTTTCATTTGATGAGGCACAAAGTTCAGAAAATTGGATGGCTGCTATGCAAGCAGAATACGATGCTATTATGAAGAATGGTACATGGTCTTTATGTGACTTGCCCCCTGGCAAGAAGGCCATTGGCACTAAGTGGGTTTACAAATTGAAGCGTAAGCCTGATGGCACAGTGGATCGCCATAAGGCTAGGCTTGTTGCAAAAGGTTATGCTCAAGAGAAGGGCATTGATTTTGATGAGACTTTTGCTCCCACATGTCGTATGACCACTGTTCGTAGCATCTGTGCATTAGCAGCTCATAATGGTTGGAATGTACATCAGCTGGACATAAAGACTGCGTTCTTAAATGGAGATTTGCATGAGGAGGTGTATGTATCGCAGCCTCGTGGTTTTGTTCAAAGAGGGCAGGAAAACAAACTGCACATGGGTTTCAGAATAGTCCAACAGAAAGCACTTTGTATGTTAAACGTGTGGATGGTGTACATCTAATCATTGCTCTCTATGTCGATGACATGCTGCTCACAGGACCAAATGAGAGTCATATTGCTGATTTTAAGGCTGATTTGAATGCCTCTTTTGAGATGTCAGATTTGGGGCATTTGCATCATTATTTGGGGATTCAATTTAAGCAGTGTGATGGAGGTATTGCTTTGTGTCAGACAAAGTATATTGAGACATTGTTGCGGAGATTTGGCCTTGAAGACTGCAAGCCTATTGCTACTTCAAAGGAGACAGGTTTGAAGTTGAGTCTTCATGATGCTGGAGATCACTTTGATGTCACACTCTATCAGACAGCTGTTGGTTGCCTCATTTATGTATGCATTACGAGGCCAGACATTCAGTTTGCAGTCTCACAGGTGAGCAGATTTATGCATAGCCCAGGCATTAAGCATTGGCAGGCAGTGAAGCGTATCTTTCGCTATTTGAGTGGTACTCGGCATCTTGGGTTGTTTTATCCCAAGGGGGGATCATTGCCGCCAGATTTACATGTTTTTTCAGATTCTGACTGGGCTGGTTGTTATGACACACGCGTGTCCACGAGTGGTTTTTGCTTCATGCTTGGAAGCTCATGCATATCATGGTTGAGCAAGAAGCAGCCTACTGTGGCCACTTCTAGTTGTGAAGCAGAGTACAGGGCAGCTTTCACAGCTACGGTTGAGTGTGTGTGGCTCAGACGCCTTATGGCTGATTTGGGTGTTGGGCAGCCATCTGCCACCACCATCTTCACTGACAGTCAGAGCGCATTGGCAGTTGCGCGGAACCCAGTGTTCCATGCTCGTACGAAGCACATTGAGGTGCACTACCATTATGTCAGGGAGAGACTCTCTGCAGGAGAGATCAGTTTGGCTTATGTGCCAACACAGGATAACCTTGCAGACCTTTTCACAAAGGCTCTGCCTCGTGAGAAGTTCGAAGCTTTTCGCAAAGCTTTGGGCTTACTCCCTTTTGTGGATTCGTCCACATAGCTAGACACTTCCCTATACATGAGTGCTAGCTCTTGTTCACCGCATCACTCCAGGGGGGATTTGTTACCATATTATAGTAGTGATGTGTGTGAACACACTTAGGACCGCCGGGGCACTTTTTCCCTCACTAGGAGGTTTTTTCCCCCGTGCATTGTATATACGCCCATTATCTTCTAGGGCTAGTTATCTTTCATTTTTGGCACTCATAATACACTACTGTGTTGTGCTCAAGCTTCCTCATCTTCTTGAAGTTGTGTGTGCATTCCTGCAACCCTAATTCCAACAAAACTATGGTGTAAGCAATGATTTGAAGACCATATCAAGGACAACTGTATGGAAGTAGGAGACATGGTGTTGATGTACGTGGGCAATGTCTTCACTCCATTTTGATACATGGTCAATGTGGACAGTGGAGTGCTCAAATAATCATCTTTCACTCCTAGAGGGGGCTCACCATTTAGAAGTCTAGAAAGCTAGTCGTCAACATGGAAATGCACATCCCTCTTTTGCATAATGACGGTGAAATAGAACTTTAAAAGAATAAGCAACCATCTAGTGATACACTGCCATCTGTGTAAGGTCCCCAACCTGAAAAGGGGAATCCTTAAGATAGTCTACTAAGTCTTTGAAAAAAAATTCCTAGTCATCATCAATACCTTGATTGTGTCGAGATACGAGGATACGACTACTATGCAAGACATGGTCTCCTAAATGGTTTTTAAATTAAAATCACCTATAGAATGATAGACCTATCTTGGGAAACCTCTATCCTGGACTCCTAGAAGCGCAATGCCTTTTTTCCCATCTATGTGAGGCACGACTGCTGACCTAGTCTTCTAGAGTAGAATTGCCTAGGGACTTACTTACCTAGTGTAGTGCGATGGATTAGTTTTGTTAGAAAGCTATCCGACTAATCGGGTATACTCGTCCACAGGATGGCGCTGTCATCAGGGTGATCCACCCTCCCACTTTCCACCAAACTCACCCATCTTTTTTATTTAATAATTAATCCTACCACATTGTGTGACATATATAGACAAGTTCATTAATTAGGGATCTTACATAGTGTTCATTAGAGCAACCACTTAACTTACAAAAATACTAGAAAACAAGTGACTTAATTTAAAATAATAACAAAGGTTCAAATCCAATTGTAGCTAGATCCAGGCTCTCTTATTCCATAGTTTATTCTGCCGATGATCTAGAATTCGGCCTTCCAATCTCCATAGACTAGGCAATCCCTACGGGACCATACACCTCATCATTGGTAACCGGCAAGGACTCAAGATGGCATGTTGCCCTCTTAGGCTCCGTCGCTTGATCCTCCCACTCCTCGGAGGGATGTCTATGTGCTAGGGTGGGCTTATTTGTGAGACCCCTCTGCCCCCTCCGCACACCAGATTCCCGGTTGTTAGCAGCGGAAGTAACTTCCTCTTGCACGGGGCAAGGTTTTCCACTCGGGACCTCGGCCCCACGAATGTTTGGACACGAAACTAATCTGGTGGTCATTCCGAAAAACCGAAACCGAAACCGAAACCGGGAAAATTTCCCTTGCCCGAAAAACGGGGACGATTCCACCTTTTTGATTTTCTTAATGAATTTTCTAATGGGTCGAGAGAACTAAACTATCCTTCACCTGATTAAACCAGATAGAAGGAAAACTATTACAGACTTAACTTGAAGAAATCAATGCTTTTTTCCTAACCGAAATCAGGCACAGCCCCCGTTGATCTAATCATTTGAGAAAGTCTTCAGGTTTTTATTTAACTAATTGAATTCTAAGCGTATTCCTATTTTTTCAATTTCATTATTAATATTCCATTGATTCCAGCCTAACCCCATCCGACCCATGGGATCCGACCCATGGGTTAGCCACCACCCAACCACTAGAATCGATAGAACCAGACAATTACTCACGCACCCATAATTGAATGCCTTTATTAACTTTTGCTTTCAAATACAGATACGCACACACTCCTCTTTAAAACTTTAACTTATAAAACAATCCACTCCTCTTTAAAACTTTAACTTATAAAACAATCCATTGACAAACAGTTATTGGTTATAGATGTCATAACTCAAAATTTCCATCCAGTACCTTGTTTCTAAAAAAAAAACAGTATCACTCTGGACTCTCCGTTGAGACCAGCTGGTTAGCAACGAGATTCAGTAATATATTACAATAATCATTTGTCCATCATACAATCTTCCACGACATACGCATGGGTGTCCTAGCCCGTGCATCGCCTGGTCAGAACCCTCCAGGATCCTCCCTTAGGTGTCCTGGCACTTCACTCAGAGACCCCTTCGTTGGCCCTCATCCATCGTACCGGAAGCACACCATTTTAACCGTACTAAGGCTGGTCAAGACCTGGGTAGGCTTTGCCACGTGAGCTGTCCTTTGAACACTCCCCGCGTGAGCTGTCCTTTGAACACTCCCCGCCAGTTGTTGCAACCGAACTTCCCTTAGAAAAACACATACCAAATGCTCCCTCCAGCATTCTGGCGTAAGACAATTCTTTAAGAAAACAGGGTTTCTATGCAAGTTTTCCATTTGAATACAAGGAGTATTTCTTGAATCAGTATCCCCAAAACTTCTTGATCGTAATTCTGAATTCCATAACAGAATCCCTGGAATTCTGTAACCTTGATCCACAGATCAATTCGAAGGATCCTAAACTTATTTTCAAATTTGGCGGGAGATTTGTGTGTATTTTTCTAAACTGGTCACATCTTCTTTCCTCGAAACTGACGAAGGAGTTTGGTCTTGGTCATAGTCTGGTTCAAGGTTCGAGTCTGATAAGATTTTTCTTGAACTATCTTTCTGATAATTCAGTTACTATTTTACTGAATTTCTTTCTTTGAATATTCACTTAACTGATTTCTAAATTAGTTACAAATTCTAATGAAGAATAAATTGATCATTTATCTGAATATTTTGATCTTGATAGATTTCCTAAATTTTCTTTTTACAATCTGTGTGAATATAAAACGATAGAATTTTCTCACTTAGAGTATTTACTTATTCATTTATCAAATACTCATAGAAATTAAACATAGAATTTCAGAGAATTATAATTTTGATATAAAAATTAAAAGGATAGAACTTCCATTTGACTAATAATTCTCTTAGAATTTTGTTCCTGAGAACCTTCTCTCGAACATCAAGGATTTCTTCAGGTTAGAGTTCCATCAGCCCTTGGGTTTGAAGAAGTTAAGAGTTCATCACATTAAGCACATGATTCGGGCTCGGTACATACTTTTTAAGTAGGCTGACATGAAATACATTATGTACTTTGAGATGAGGAGGCAGAAGAAGTTCATAGGCTAAGTCATCGACTTTCTTTGTTATCAGATATGGCCCACAGTATATCTGGGGGATAACTTCTTATACTTCCCAAGAGATAGAGAACTTCTTTTGGGGCGTACTCGAATGAAGACCATATCTGTTTCTTTGAATTTTCTGTCTGACCTCTTCTTATCTGCGTATTGCTTTTGTCTATCCTGGGTAGCTTTTATATCTTTGTAGATTGGCTACATCTGCTGCTTCATGTTGTCAAAACAAGCATCTGTCTGGACACCTCGACCCTAATCAATGGGTCAGACCAAGTTAATGGTGTTAGGCAGTCTTGTCTATACAGAGCTTTGAAAGGGCTAATCCCGATACTTCGGTGATAAGAGGCATTGTTGGCAAATTTGACTAGGTGCAGATAGCTTAGCCACTTCTTGGGTTCCCTTCCATAGCATGACCGAAGTATATCTTCGATTACTTGGTTCACCCTTTCTGTTTGATCATCGGTTTCGGGGTGGTAAGCTGTGCTGAGATCCAAGAAAGTTCCTACTACTTTGAAGAATGCAGTCTAGAATCTTGACGTGAATTTGGGATCTCGATCACTTACTATTCTCCTGGGTAGGCCATGCAATCTGAAGATTTCCTTGAGGAACACTCTGGGCATAGTGTAGGTTTCTTTAACTGGAATCAGATGGGCAACTTTGGTTAGTCTATCAACTACCAGGAAGATGGAGTTGTAACAACCTGACTACACTGAAGGTAGTCCAGTAATAAAATCCATACTGATACATTCCCAATTCATCTGGGGGATGTCTAATGGATGTAACTTCCTAGGCATTTTTACTCTCTCGGCTTTGACTTTCTGACATATCAGGCATTGACGTACATGATTAAGTACATCCTTTTTTAGTCCAGGCCAAAAGAAGCTTTTCTTTACAGACATGTAGGTCTTGATGAAACCTGGATGTCCTGCTATAAGGCTATCATGGGCTTCATTCAAAATTTGATGCATGTTGAGATCCTTCTGAGTGAAGATCCACTTTAAGCTCTGATGATCTGTTATGAAAGTGAATCTTTGACCCATTAGGTAATGTCTTCACAACTTTAGGGCATAGACTATTGAAAGTAGCTCCAGGTCGTGGACAGCATAATTTCTCTCATGCGTTGTGAGTTTTCGGGATTCATAGGCCACTACATGACCTTCTTGCATGAGCTCACCTCCCAGGGCAAAACCACTGGCATCAGTTACTACCTTAAAGGGTAGAGAGAAATATGGCAACTTCAGAACGGGATTGGTTTACCAAGGTAGTTTTTAGCTTATCAAAAGTGCTCTGACACCTGGCAGACCATTGAAACGGGGTATTCTTCTTGAGAAGATTTGTCAGGGGAGGAAGCTATGAGAGCATACTTAGGTACAAAATTTCCATACCAACCAGTTAATCCCAAGAATCCTGTGACTTCTTTCACTGTCTTTGGTTTAGGCCAATCTATGACTGCTTGGACTTTTGCGGAATCTGGAGAAATTCCGTCTTTGGATACCAAAAAGCCCAAGTATTCCACATGGTCCGCAGAGAAAGTGCATTTGCTCTTTTTTCCAAAGAGTTGGTGCTTCCTTAGAATCTCAAGAACTTTACGGACGTGAGCTCCATGGTGGTCAGCTGCATTCTTTGAGTAAATCAGAATATCATCAAAGAAAACAAGAACAAAATCATCCAAGTATTCTCTGAGAATGTCCCGCATTAGGCGATTGAATGTAGCTAGGATATTGTCAATCCAAACGGCATGATTGTAAATTCATAGTGCCCATAGCAAGTATTGATGGCTGTCTTCGGGATATCTTGATCATTAATCCTGATCTGGTAATACCCTAATTTGAGATCTATCTTAGTGAAGATTTGGGCTCCATTTAGCCTGTCCAGAAGCTCATCAATTCTGGGGATAGGATACTTATTCTTAACTGTCAGCTGATTGAGACCTCTGTAATCCACACAGAGTCTTAGCGTTCCATCCTTCTTTTTCTAAAAGAGAACTGGCACTCCCCAAGGTGAAACACTGGGTCTTACAAACCCTTGTTCTAACAACTGCCTAAGCTTTTCCTTGAGTTCAATGGCTTTAGGGACTGGCATTTTGTACGTGCGTTAGGCTACCGGTGGTTGAGCTCCGAGGGTCAATTCTATCACATGATCTACTTCCCGAATCGGAGGCATCTCTGTTAGCTCTGCTGGGAATAAATCATCATACTCACTTAACTATTCTGGTTCTTTAGCTTTTAACTTTGTGTCTACCAGATTCATTTTGACAACATAAATGAGTTGCTTCTTTCTAAGTCCTTTCAGTAACCTAGAAGCTTTTACTAATTACAGATCTATGGATCCAGAAATTCCAGTTCCTTGAACTTTGTTCCCGTGAAGGTCACGGAAGGAAATGGTTCCATTATGACAGTGAATGTTAGCTTGATTTTTGTGGAGCCAATCCATTCCAAGGATTCCGTTGAAAACTCCCAAAGGTAAGGCTCTAAAACTGGCAGTCAGTCATCTAGATTAAACTAAATACAATCTGTCTCATGGGGTGAGTGAAAAGAATCTTCCCACTGGCCAATTCAACTTGCATAGGTTTCCCTGATTTTTGTTCTCTAAGACTAGCTTATGCAAGCATCCTGGGAAAATAAATAAATGAGTACTGCCAGAATCAATCGAAGGCATAAATGGCTTACCCTTATACTCAGTTGGAGTATGGATGATAGAGAATTGACGATTTGGCCCTTGGTTTTCAATTTCGGCATAAATCTGACCTCTTTCCTCTTCCACTACTTCTGCTATTGTAACTGCTCTGGCTGCTCTGCAGATTGGGACGGAACTCTTTCTCTTTGGTTACCCCAGTTCTGGGAGGGAGTTCTGAGATTACTCTGAACAGAGGCAGATGGCTGAGCTGGAGTCCTCCTAGGATTGCCCTGATTTTGGCGAGATGCACCCTGATTTAACTGATACTACGAAGGAGCTGGTCTTTGCACTCTGGGTCCTTGACTTCCCTATCCTCTTGACATGGCACGAGTTGGGCAGTCTTTAAGCTAGTGACCGAAACCTTAACACCCAAAACACATGTTCTCACTCCTAAGCTCATCCCTCTGAGTCCTTGAAAAAAGGTGGGGCTCTTGAGAAAGTGTTCTGAGGGAAGGGTCTTCCTTCACTTCTGAATCTCCCAGCATCTTGATTATGATTTGGGCCTTGCTACCTCTTTGGGGGTGGAAAGTTTGAAGCACTTCTCAGGGTTTGGAACCTTTTAAATTTTGAGGGTGCAGGCTTTGGCGGGACCTTAATAAATGCTTTGGAAAAGTCCTTTGCCATTCTGACAGCTTTTGCCATTGAGACTGGTTTGGCATTTTTCACTGGCATTTTTCACTAAAGTATCCAATGGCTCGTTCATCCCTCGAATAAATCTGGCCATCAGCTGCTCTTCATCCAAAAGAGGAGAAGCCTGGTCAGAACCCTCTAGGATCCTCCTTAGGTGTCTTGGCACTTCACTCAGGGACCGCTTCGTCGGCCCTCGTCCATCGTACTGGAAGCGCACCATTTTAACTGTACCGAGGCTGGTCAAGGCTTTGCCGCATGAGCTGTCCTTTGAACACTCCCCATTAGCTGTTGCAAAACCAGACTTCCCTTAGAAAAACACATACCAAATGCTCCCTCTAGCATTCAAGCGTAAGACAGTCCTTTAAGAAAACAGGGTTTCTATGTAAGTTTTCAGTTTGATTTTCATTTGAATACAAGGAGTATTTCTTGAATCAGTATCCTCAAAACTTCTTGATCATAATTTTGAATTCCATAATAGAATTCCTGGAATTCTGTAACCTTGATCCACAGATCAATTCGAAGGGTCTCAAACTTAGTTTCAGATTTGGTGGGAGATTTGAGTGTATTCAGTTACTATTTTACTGAATTTCTTTCTTTGAATATTCACTTAACTAATTTCTAAATTAGTTATGAATTCTAATGAAGAATAAATTAATTATTTATTTGAATATTTCAATCTCGATAGATTTCTTGAATTTTCTTTTTACAATCTGTGTGAATATAAAACGATAGAATTTTCTCTCTTAGAGTATTTACTTATTCATTTGCATAGAAAGATGCATAATGGAAATTTTTTTATTATAAAAGTGTTATTCTCATTAAATTTAATTTCTATGCATAGAAAGGTGCATAATGGAAATTTTTTATTATAAAAGTTTTGGTTTCATTAAATTTAATTTTTACGCATAGAAAGATGCATAATGGAAAATTTTTATTATAAAAGTGTTTTTTTCATTAAATTTAATTTCTATGCATATAGAAAGATGCATGATGAAATTTTTTTAATTATAAAAGTGTTATTCTCATTAAATTTAATTTCTATAAATAGAAAGATGCATAACGATTTTTTTTAAAATTATTATTTTCATTAAATTTAATTTTTATGCATAGAAAGATGCATAATGAAAATTATTTTTATTATAAAAGTGTTATTCTTATTAAATTTAATTTCTATGCATAGAAAGATGCATAATGGATTTGTGTTGTTTTCATTAAATTTAATTTTTATGCATAGAAAGATGCATAATGGATTTTTTTTAAATTATAAAAGTGTTATTCTCATTAAATTTAATTTCTATGCATAGAAAGATGTATAATGAAAATTTAATTTATATGCATAGAAAGATGCATAATGGAAATGTTTTATTATAAAAGTGTTGGTTTCATTAAATTTAATTTTTATGTATAGAAAGATGCATAATGGAAAATTTTTTATTATAAAAGTATTATTTTCATTAAATTTAATTTCTATGCATAGAAAGATGCATAATGAAAATTTTTTTATTATAAAAGTGTTATTCTCATTAAATTTAATTTCTATGCATAGAAAGATGCATAATGGAATTTTTTTTTTATAAAAGTGTTGTTTTCATTAAATTTGGATTTTATATATAATGGGAATTTTTTTATTATAAAAGTGTTATTCTCATTAAATTTAATTTCTATGCATAATGGAAATTTTTTATTATAAAAGTGTTGTTTTCATTAAATTTAATTTTTATGCATAGAAAGATGCATATTGGAAATTTTGTGTTGTTTTCATTAAATTTAATTTCTATGCATAGAAAGATGCATATTGGAAATTTTTATTATTATAAAAGTGTTATTGTTATTAAATATGATTTTTATGTATAGAAAGATGCATAAAGGAATTTTTTTATTATAAAAGCGTTATTCCTATAAAAATTGATTTTTATGCATAAATAGATGCTTAAAGAAATTCTTTTTATTTAAAAGTGTTATTCCTATTAAATTTGATTTTATGCATAAATAGATGCATAAAAGGATTTTTTTTATAAAAGTGTTATTCCCGTTGAAGTTGATTTTTATGCACTTCGAATTGATCTGTGGATCAAGGTTACAGAATTCCAGGAATTCTGTTATGGAATTCAGAATTACGATCAAGAAGTTTTGGGGATACTAGTTCAAGAAATACTCCTTATATTCAAATGAAAATCAAACTGAAAACTCGCATAGAAACCCTGTTTTCTTAAAGGGGACCGTTTTGCGCTAGAATGCTGGAGGGAGCATTTGGTATGTGTTTTTCTAAGGGAAGTTTGGTTGCAACAGTGGCGGGGAGTGTTCAAAGTACAGCTCACTCGGCAAAGCTTGCCCAGCCTCGGTACGGTTAAAATGGCACGCTTCCGGTATACGATGGACGAGGGCCGACGAAGCGGTCCCTGAGTGAAGTGCAAGGGCACCTAAGGAGGATCCTGGAGGGTTCTGACCAGGCGATGCAGGGGCTCGCGGTGCCTAGGACACCCATGCGTATGTCGTGGAAGATTGTATGATGGACAAATGATTATTGTAATCTATTACTGGATCTCGTTGTTGCTGACAAGCTAGTCTCAACGGAGAGTCCAGAGTGTGACTTTTTTTTTTGAGAGAAACAAGGGGCTGGATGGAAATTTTGAGTTATGACATCTGTAACCAATAACTGTTTGTCAATGGGTTGCTTTATAAGTTAAAGTTTTAAAGAGGAGTGTGTGCGTATCTATATTCGAAAGCAAAAGTTGAGAAAGGCATTCAATTATGGATTAGTGAGTAATTGTCTGGTTCTACTAATTCCAGTGGTTGGATGGTGGTGGTGGCTAACCCATGGGCCGGATGGGGTTAGGCTGGAATCAGTGGAGTATCAATAATGAAATTAAAAAAATAAGAATACGCTTAGAATTCGAGTAGTTAAATAAAAACTTGAAGACTTTCTCAAATAATTAGATCAACGGGTGTGCCTGATTTCGGTTAGGAAAAAAGCGTTGATTTCTTCAAGTTAAGTCTGTAATAGTTTTCCTTCTATCTGGTTTAATCAGGTGAAGGATAGTTTAGTTCTCTTGACCCCGTTAGAAAATTCGTTTAAGAAAATCAAAAAGGTGGAATCATCCCCGTTTTCGAGGCAAGGGAAATTTTCCCGGTTTCGATTTCGGAATGACCACCAGATTAGTCTCATGTCCAGACATTCGGGGCGAGGCCCCGAGTGGGAAACCGTGCCTCGCGCGCAAGAGGAAGTTACTTCCGCTGCTAAAAACAAGCGGGAATCCGGTGTGCAGAGGGGACAGAGGGGTCTCATAGCTGGTATCAAAGTGCTATTGTAAACTTATGAAACACCAACAAAAATTGCCTAAAATTTTAAAGAAAATGTGGAAAATAATGTTTTCACTTGTTAAATATATGTTTGAAATGAACTTCATAAATTGAAAACTCATAAATTGAACTAGATTTTTAGATGGATATCCCAAATCTATCTAGCATTCCTGGACTCTCCCAGAGTCAAGATATGATCGCCTTTGCCTTTGAAAATCTCCTCAACTCCGCTACAATCCGAGAAAGCAGAGTGAGACTCGCTCGTCACTTTGAGGATCTATACTTTCCTGATCCAGTAGAACGACGTCAGCATATGTGGTTCTCTGGAGGGCAAAGTATTAACGTCAATACCAATCAACGTCAGAGGCTCAGAAAGAATATCTCGCTAGCCATGATCTTGATAAGGCTAGGAGTTATTCATTATGTCCAACTCTATAATCATTCACCCCGGAATTTTAGAATTTCTTGCTGTATTTTTAGACTTCTTAGCCGCTTTATTCCTAGGAGTAGAATTACAGCACCATTATCAGTGATGAATTATGTATATCATCATAGCATGTCTCCATCGTAGTATCACCTTTTTATGCGTAAGCGATTGAGGCAGACAGTGACTTTTGGAGCCGAGACGCTCTATGTATATATAGGAGCAAGATGGCTCTCGCCAGATTGAAAAATGTGGAAACGGCCAGGGTCGCATGGAGGAACCATTGCGAAGACAAGCCGCCTCGACTAAAATACCCAGACCTGGTCAGATCTTATAGCTTACCTTAGGAAGAGGTTCTGTCCTCCGGGCTTCCTGGAAACCAAAATGAATGAGTTCTTGGAATTGAAGTAGGACAGCCGGACAATTGAAGAATACCATCAGGCATTTGCCCTTCTCCTCAAATATTCTCCTCTTTTCGATGAAGATGGCCAGATTCATTTGAGGGATGAACGCGCCATTGGATACTTTAGTGAAAAATGCCAAACCAGTCTCAATGGCAGAAGCTGTCAGAATGGCAAAGGACTTTGCCAAAGCATTTGTTGTTAAGGTCCCGCCAAAGCCTGCGCCCTCAAACTTTTAAAGGTTCCAAACCCTGGGAAGTGCTTCAAACTTTCCATCCCCAAAGAGGCAGCAAGGCCCAAATCAGAATCAAGATGTTGGGAGATTCAGAAGTGAAGGAAGACCCTTCCCTTAGAACACTTTCTCAGGAGCCCCACTTTTTCAAGGACTCAGAGGGATGAGCTTAGAAGTGAGAACAGGTGTTTTGGGTGTCAGGGTTTCGGTCACCAGCTTAAAGACTGCCCGACTCTTGCCATGTCAAGAGGACAGGGAAGTGAAGGACCCAGAGTGCAGAGACCAGCCCCTTCGTATTAGTCAAATCACCCGTCTCGCCAAAATCAGGGCAATCCCAGGAGGACCACAACTCAGCCATCTGCCTCTGTTCAGAGTAATCTCAGAACTCCCTCCCAGAACTGGGGTAACCAAAGAGAAAGAGTTCCGTCCCAATCTACAGCAACCAGAGTATTTACGATAGCAGAAGTAGTGGAAGAGGAAAGAGGTCAGATTTATGCCGCAATTGAAAACCAAGGGCCAAATCATCAATTCTCTGTCATCCATACTCCAGCTAAGTAAAAGGGTAAGCCATTTATGCTTTTGATTGATTCTGGCAGTACTCATTCATTTATTTCCCCAAGATGCTTGTGTAAGCTAGTCTTAGAACAAAAATCAAGGAAACCTATGCAAGTTGAATTGGCCAGTGGGAAGATTCTTTTCACTTACCATGAGACAGATCGTATTCAGTTTAATCTAAATGAGAATGTAGTTGACTGCCAGTTCAGAGTCTTACCTTTGGGAGTTTTTTGATAGAATCCTTGGAATGGATTGGCTCCACAAAAATCAAGCTCACATTCACTGTCATAATGGAACCATTTCCTTGCGTGACCTTCACGGGAATAAAGTTCAAGGAACTGGAATTTTCGGATCCCCAGATCTGCAATTAGTAAAAGCTTCTAGGTTACTGAAAGGACTTATAAAGAAGTAGCTCATTTATGTTGTCAAAATGAATCTGATAGACACAAAGTTAAAAGCTAAAGAACCAGAATGGTTAAGTGAGTATGATGATTTATTCCCACCATAGCTAAGAGAGATGCCTCTGATTCGGGAAGTAGATCATGTGATAGAATTGACCTCCAAAGCTCAGCCGGTAGCTGAGTGTACGTACAAAATGCTAGCCCCTGAAGCCATTGAACTCAAGGAATAGCTTAGGCAGTTGTTAGAACAAGGGTTTGTAAGACCCAGTGTTTCACCTTGGGGAGCACCAGTTCTCTTTCAGAAAAAGAAGGATGGAATGCTAAGACTCTGTGTGGATTACAAAGGTCTCAATCAGCCTGACAGTTAAGAATAAGTATCCTATCCCCAGATTTGATGAGCTTCTGGACAGGCTAAATGGAGCCCAGATCTTCACTAAGATAGATCTCAAATCAGGTATTACCAGATAAGGATTAATGATCAAGATATCCCGAGACAGCCATCAATACTTGCTACTATGGGCACTATGAATTTACAATCATGCCGTCTAGATTGACAAAAGCCCCAGCTACATTCAATCGCCTAATGCAAGACATTCTTAGAGAATACTTGGATGATTTTGTTCTTGTTTTCTTTGATGATATTCTGATTTACTCAAAGAATGCAGCTGACCATGAAGCTCATGTTTGTAAAGTTCTTGAGATTCTAAGGAAGCACCAACTCTTTGCAAAAAAGAGCAAATGCACTTTCAATGGTCTGCCTGGTGTTAGAGCGCTTTTGATAAACTGAAGACCGCTTTGGTAACCAATCCTATTTTGAAGTTTCCAAATTTCTCTCTATCCTTTGAGAGGTAGTAATAACTGATGCGAGTGGTTTTGCCCTGGGAGCTGCACTCATGTAGGAAGGTCATGCAGTGGCCTATCAATCCCGAAAACTCAGAACGCATGAGAGAAGTTATGCTGTCCACGACCTGGAGCTACTTTCAGTAGTCTATGCCCTGAAGTTGTGGAGACATTACCTACTAGGTCAAAGATTCACTTTGATGATGACAGATCATGAGAGCTTAAAGTGGATCTTCACTCAAAAGGATCTTAACATGCGCCAAAGAAGGTGGATGCAGACCCTGTAGGAATTTGATTTTGAAATGAAGTACCGCCCAGGCAAAGAAAATGTGGTAGCAGATGCCCTCAGCACGCAGAAAAGCCTCCTTGCTTGCAATCACAGTGGTGTCAAATCCATTGATTAATGAAGCAAGTGAGAAGATCATGCAGGATAGATTCTTTGGCCCTATTGCCACCCTACTAATGCAAGAAAGCAAAACTCCTCAGGAGTTGAACCGAGTTCAAGGGTATAGCCTGGATGAAGGAATTATGTATTACAATAGTAGGCTATACATTCCCAATGATGAGGGAACTAAGGGTCAAATTCTAAATGAAGCCCATGATAGCCTTATAGCAGGACATCCAGGTTTCATCAAGACCTACATGTCTGTAAAGAAAAGCTTCTTTTGGCCTGGACTAAAAAAGGATGTACTTAATCATGTACGTCAATGCCTGATATGTCAGAAAGTCAAAGCCGAGAGAGTAAAAATGCATGGGAAGTTACATTCATTAGACATCCCCCAGGGATGAAGTGGGAATGTATCAGTATGGATTTTATTACTGGACTACCTTTAGTGCAATTCGGTTACAACTCCATCTTCGTGGTAGTTGACAAACTAACCAAAGTTTCCCATCTGATTCGAGTAATAAAAGAAACCTACACTACAGTGGATGTGGCTAGAGTGTTTCTCAAGGAAATCTTCAGATTGCATGGCCTACCCAGGAGAATAGTAAGTGATCGAGATCCCAAATTCACGTCAAGATTCTGGACTGCATTCTTCAAAGTAGTAGGAACGTTCTTGGATCTCAGCACAGCATACCACCCCGAGACCGATGGTTAAACAGAAATGGTGAACCAAGTAATCGAAGATGTACTTTGGTCATGCTGTGGGGGCAGGGAGCCCAAGAAGTGGCTAAGCTATCTGCACCTAGTCAAATTTGCCTACAATGTCTCTTATCACCAAAGTATCGGGATGAGTCCTTTCAAAGCTCTGTATGGACAAGACTGCCTAACACCATTAAGTTGGTCCGACCCATTTATTAGGGTTGAGATGTCTAGACAGATGCTTGATGACATGGAGCAGCAGATGCAGTCAATCCGCAAAGATATAAAAGTTTCCCAGGATAGACAGAAGTAGTACGCAGATAAGAAGAGGTCAGACAGAAAATTCAAAGAAGCAGATATGGTCTTCATTCGAGTACGCCCCCCAAAAGAAGTTCTCTATCTCTTGGGAAGTACAAGAAGTTATCCCCTAGATATTGTGGGCCATATCTGATAACAAAGAAAGTAGGTGACTTAGCTTATGAACTTCTTCTACCTCCTCATCTCAAAGTACATAATGTATTTCATGTTTGCTTACTTAAAAAGTATGTACTGAGCCCGAATCATGTGCTTAATGAGATGAACTCTTAACTTCTTCAACCCAAGGGCTGATGGAACTCCAACCTGAAGAAATCCTTGATGTTCGAGAGAAGATTCTCAGGAAGAGAATTCTAAGTCAAATGGAAGTTCTATCCTTTTGAAGACGCCACCTGGGAGAAAGAAGCCGAACTGATGCAAGATTACCCCGAGTTTTGCGAGATGAGGACATCTCGTGTTTTCAAGTGGGAGAGGATATAAGATTCCTCCCCAGCCCCTCAAGATGTCTAGTTTCTTCCCTTATAATCAATCCCCTTTTCAGAATAATAATAGATCTTGTTTCTAGCTGTTTTGACCTAGAGAGAGAAAATATTCTAGAGAGAGGTAATTCTGTTTTTAGATATCTTTGGATGGAAAAAATATCCTTTCTTATAAAAATCAATTCCCCTGAAATAGAAGTTTAAAAAGAAATTCCTAAGGTGTATTAGAAATAAATTATAATCTCCAAAAAAAGACCTTAGCCTAAGGGTTCAGATTTTCTGAAAATTTTGGATTAAGGTTCTGAGGGACCAATAAGATTAATCCAAATGTAGGGAGGAAATAAATTGAAGAATAAAAGAAAAATCCCCCAAAAATGAGTAGATGCTCACATAAGATGAAGAGTGGACTAAGGACCAAAGAAAACATTTAAAAAACTGAATTTTTACACCTCACAGTGAGGATCTCCACTCATGAAGGAGGTGCCTTTTTTCTCATCATTACCCCCAATTTTAAATCAATTAAATGAGATATTTCATCTCTCCTCTCTCCTATTTCAAGTCTAGTTCCAAAAAGTAAGCTGAATTGACCCAAAAATGGTCAAAAATTGACCAAACTGATCTGGAAAATTCTAGAATCAATTTGCTTGGTTTGAGGCTCACTTTTTCTTATAAATAGAAACCTCCCCCTTTGCAAAAGCTTAATGGTGTTTATGCACTATTACTTTACTTCTACTCTGAGCCATTTACATTGAATATCTTGATAATTCAATTATTTTTGGCCTAATCCTCTCCAAAGAAATTGGTGGCCACTCTTACTTCAAACAAGAGTAGAACCCTCAATCCCTCAAGCCAAAGGAAAGCTTACAACTCCATGTAAGTCCATGTAAGCTAAATTTTCTTACTTTTTTAAACTGTAAAGCTATGGTTTCCTTGATTTTCTTTTTTTACAATTGATTGAAGTGAATTCAAATGCTATGCCTTGATGAAAAGCCCACCCCCTTCTCTTCTTTACATTCCAGCCCTTCTTAATCCTAGAAAGATTAGTTATATTTTTTTATTGTTTACTCTCTTGAATTCTAAAAATTGAGTAGATTAGAGTCCTATACATCTAGATTGGTTTAGTTTAAGTTGAAATTAGAATGATAAAAATGAGAAATGGTCAGCCATACAAAGGAGGTTATGGCAAAATTTTCCAGAATTTTGTAGAAAAGAAAGATTATTTTTATGTTATTCCAGAAGAGTAATTCCCACCGTTTGTGCATTCTAAAAGAAATATTCTAATTACTCCATGTACATATTCACCTATGAATATACATGGATATCACTGATATTAATTATTATGCATAGAAAGATGCATAATGGATATCACTGATATTAATTATTATGCATAGAAAGATGCATAATGGAAAGTTTTTTATTATAAAAGTGTTATTTTTCTATGCATAGAAAGATGCATAATTGATTTTTTTAAAAAAGTGTTGTTTTCATTAAATTTAAATTTTATGCATAGAAAGATGCATAATGGAAATTTTTTTATAAAAGTGTTATTCTCATTAAATTTAATTTCTATGCATAGAAAGATGCATAATGGAATTTTTTTATTATAAAAGTGTTGGTTTCATTAAATTTAATTTTTATGCATAGAAAGATGCAGAATGGAAATTTTTTATTATAAAAGTATTGTTTTCATTAAATTTAATTTCTATGCATAGAAAGATCCATAATGAAATTTTCTTTATTATAAAAGTATTATTCTCATTGAATTTGATTTCTATGCATAGAAAGATGCATAATAGGATTTTTTTAATATAAAAGTGTTGTTTTTATTCAATTTAATTTTTATGCATAGAAAGATGCATAATGAAATTTTTTTAATTATAAAAGTGTTATTCTCATTAAATTTAATTTCTATGCATAGAAGATGCATAATGGAATTTTTTTATTATAAAAGTGTTGTTTTCATTAAATTTAATTTTTATGCATAGAAAGATACATAATGGAAATTTTTTTTATTATAAAAGTGTTATTCTTATTATAAATTTTTTAAGTATAAAAAGATGCATAAAGAATTTTTTTTATTATAAAAGCGTTATTCCTATAAAAATTGAGTTTTATGCATAAATAGATGCATAAATAAATTCTTTTTATTTTAAAAGTGTTATTCCTATTAAATTTTATTTTAGGCATAAATAGATGCATAAAAGGATTTTTTTATAAAAGTGTTATTCCCATTGAAGTTGATTTTTATGCATAAAGAATTTTTATATCAAAATTAGAATTCTCTTAAATTCTATGTTTAATTTCTATGAGTATTTGATAAATGAATAAGTAAATACTCTAAGAGAGAAAATTCTATCGTTTTATATTCACACACATTGTAACAAGAAAATTCAAGAAATCTATCGATATCAAAATATTCAGATAAATGATTAATTTATTCTTCATTAGAATTTGTAACTAATTTAGAAATCAGTTAAGTGAATATTCAAAGAAAGAAATTCGGTAAAATAGTAATTGAATTATCAAACCTTTTCGAGAAAGATAGTTAAGGAAAAATCTTATCAGACTCGAACTTTGAATCAGACTATGACCAAGACCAAACTCCTTCGTCAGTTTCGAGGAAAGAAGATGTGACCAGTTTAGAAAAATACACTCAAATCTCTCGCCAAATCTGAAACTAAGTTTGAGACCCTTCGAATTGATATGTGGATCAAGGTTACAGAATTCGAGGAATTCTGTTATGGAATTTAGAATTACGATCAAGAAGTTTTGGGAATACTGATTCAAGAAATACTCCTTGTATTCAAATGAAAATCAAACTGAAAACGTGTATAAAAACCTTGTTTTCTTAAAGGACTATCTTAGAATACTGGAGAGAGCATTTGGTATGTGTTTTTCTAAGGGATGTTCGGTTCAACAGCTGGCGGTGGGGAGTGTTCAAAGGACAGCTCTCAAGCGGCAAAGCCTGTTGACCAGCCTCGGTACGGTTAAAATGGTGCGCTTTCGGTACGATGGACGAGGGCCGACGAAGCGGTCCCTGACTGAAGTGCTAGGACACCTAAGGAGGATCGTGGAGGGTTCTGACCAGGCGATGCAGAGGCTCGCAGTGCCTAGGACACCCATGCGTATGTGGTGGAACATTGTATGATGGACAAATGATTATTGTAATCTCTTACTAGAAACAAGGGACTGATGGAAATTTTGAGTTATGACATCTGTAGCCAATAACTGTTTGTCAATGGATTGTTTTATAAGTTAAAGTTTTAAAGAGGAGTGTGTGCGTATCTGTATTCGAAAGCAAAAGTTAAGAAAGGCATTCAATTATGGGTGGGTGAGTAATTGTCTGGTTCTACCGATTCCAGTGGTTGGGTGGTGGCTAACGCATGGGCTGGATGGGGTTAGGCTAGAATGAGTGGAGTATTAATAATGAAATTGAAAAAAATAGGAATACGCTTAGAATTCGAGTAGTTAAATAAAAACCTGGAGAATTTCTCAAATGATTAGATCAACGGCGGCGCGGCTATGCCTGATTTCGGTTAGGAAAAAAGCGTTGATTTCTTCAAGTTAAGTCTGTAATAATTTTCCTTCTATCTAGTTTAATCAGGTGAAGGATAGTTTAGTTCTCTTGATCCCGTTAGAAAATTCGTGCAGAAAATAAAAAAGGTGGAATCGTCCCCATTTTTCGGGCAAGGAAAATTTTTCCGGTTTCAGTTTCGGAATGACCACCAAATTAGTCTCGTGTACGGACATTTGTGGGCAAGGCCCCGAGTGGGAAACCCATCCTCGCACAAGATGTAGTTACTTCCACTGCTAACAACCAAGAATCCAGTGTGCGGAGGGGGTAGAGGGGTCTGACAGCTGGTATCAGAGTGCTGTTGTGTAAACTTATGAAACAGCAGCAAAAATTGCCTAAAATTTTAAAGAAAATGTGGGAAATAATGTTTTCACTTGTTAAGATTATGTTTGAAATGAACTTCATAAATTGAAAACTCATAAATTGAAAACTCATAAATTGAACTGGATTTTTAGATGGATGCCCCAAATTTGTCTAGCATTCCTAGACTCTCCCAGAGTCAGGATATGATCGCCTTTACCTTCAAAAATCTCGTCAACTCTGCTACAACCCGAGAAAGCAGAGTGAGACTCGCTCGTCACTTTGAGGATCTATACTTTCCTCATCCAGTAGAGCGACATCAGCATATGTGGTTCTCTCGAGGACGAAGTATTAACGTCAAAGTACATAATGTATTTCATGTTAGCCTACTTAAAAAGTATCTACCGAGCCCGAATCATGTGCTTAATGAGATGAACTCAACTTCTTCAACCCAAGGGCTGATGGAACTCCAACCTGAAGAAATCCTTGATGTTCGAGAGAAGGTTCTCAGGAAGAGAATTCTAAGTCAAATGGAAGTTCTATCCTTTTAAAGACGCCACCTAGGAGAAAGAAGCCGAACTGATGCGGGATTATCCTGAGTTTTTCAATTGGGAGAGGATGTAAGATTCCTCCCCAGCCCCTCAAGATGTCTAGTTTCTTCCCCTGTAATCAATCCCCTTCTCAGAATAATAAAAGATCTTGTTTCTACCTATTTTGACATAGAGAGAGAAAATATTCTAGAGAGAGATAATTCTGTTTTTAGATCTTTGAATGGAAAAATAACCTTTCTTATTAAAATAAATTTGCCTCTGAAACAGAAGTTTAAAAAGAAATTCCTAAGGTGCATTAGAAATAAATTATAATCTACACAAAAGACCTTAGTCTAAGGGTCTAGATTTTCTGAAAATTTTGGATTAAGGTTCTGAGGGACCAATAAGATTAATCCAAATGTAGGGAGAAAATAAATTGAAAATAAAAGAAAAACCCCCTAAAAATGAGTAAATGCTCACATAAGATGAAGAGTGGACTAAGGACCAAAGAAAACATTTAAAAAACTGAATTTTGACACCTCAGAGTGGGGATCTCCCCTCATGAAGGAGGCACCTTTTTTCTCATCATTACCCCCAATTTTAAATCAATTAAATGAGATATTTTATCTCTCCTCTCTCCTATTTCAAGTCTAGTTCCAAAAAGTAAGCTGAACTGACCCAAAAATGGTAAAAAATGACCAAACTGATCTGGAAAATTCTAGAATCAGTTTGCTTGGTTTGAGGCTCACTTTTTCCTATAAATAGAAGCCTCCCCCTTTGTAAAAGCTTAATGGTGTTTATGCAAGCACTGTTATTCTACTCCTACCCTGAGCCATTTACATTGAATTTCTTGATAATTCAATTGTTTTTGGCCTAATCCTCTCCAAAGAAATTGGTGGCCACTCTTGCTTCAAACAAGAGTAGAACCCTCAATCCCTCAAGCCAAAGGAAAGCTTACAACTCCATGTAAGCTAAATTTTCTTACTTTTTTAAATTTTAAATCTATGGTTTTCTTGATTTTCTTGTTTTACAATTGATTGAAGTGAATTCAATTGCTATGCCTTGATGAAAAGGCCACCCCCTTCTCTTCTTTATATTCCAGTCCTTCTTAATCCTAGAAAGATTAGTTATATGATTAATTAAAATTTTCTTATTGTTTACTCTCTTGAATTCTAAAAATTGAGTAGATTAGAGTCTTATATATCTAGATTGGGTTAATTTAAGTATATCAGAGTCCTATACATCTAGATTGGGTTAATTTAAGTTGAAATTAGAATGATAAAAATGAGAAATGGTCAGCCATACAAAGGAGGTTATGGCAAAATTTTCCATAATTTTGTGGAAAAGAAAGTTTGTTTTTATGTTATTCCAAAAGAGTAATTCCCACTGTTTGTGCATTCTAAAAGAAATATTCTAATTACTCCATGTACATATTCACTTATAAATATGCATGGATATCATTGATATTAATTATTATACATAGAAAGATGCATAATGGAAATTTTTTTATTATAAAAGTGTTATTTTCATTAAAATTTATTTCTATGCATAGAAAGATGCATAATGAAATTTTTTTAATAAAAGTCTTGTTTTCATTAAATTTAATTTTTATGCATAGAAAGATGTATAATGGAAATTTTTTATTATAAAAGTGATATTCTCATTAAATTTAATTTCTATGCATAGAAAGATGCATAATGGAAATTTTTTATTATAAAAGTGTTGGTTTCATTAAATTTAATTTTTATGCATAGAAAGATGCATAATGGAAATTTTTTATTATAAAAGTGTTATTTTCATTAAATTTAATTTCTATGCATAGAAGGATGCATAATGGAAATTTTTTATTATAAAAGTGTTATTCTCATTAAATTTAATTTCTATGGATAGAAAGCTGCATAATGGAAATTGTTTTTTATAAAAGTGTTGTTTTCATTAAATTTAATTTTTATGCATAGAAAGATGTATAATGAAATTTTTTTAATTATAAAAGTATTATTCTCATTAAATTTAATTTCTATGCATAGAAAGATGCATAATGGAATTTTTTTTATAAAAGTGTTGTTTTCATTAAATTTTATTTTTATGCATAGAAAGATGCATAATGGATTTTTTTAAATTATAAAAGTGTTATTCTTATTAAATATGATTTTTGTGTATAGAAAGATGCATAATGGATTTTTTTTATTATAAAAGCGTTATTCCTATAAAAATTGATTTTTATGCCTAAATAGATCAATAAAGAAATTCTTTTTATTTTAAAAGTGTTATTCCTATTAAATTTGATTTTATGCATAAATAGATGCATAAAAGGATTTTTTAATAAAAGTGTTATTCCCATTGAAGTTGATTTTTATGCATAAATAGATGCATAAAGAATTTTTATATCAAAATTAGAATTCTCTTGAATTCTATGTTTAATTTCTATGAGTATTTGATAAATGAATAAGTAAATACTCAAAGAGAGAAAATTCTATCGTTTTATATTCATACAGATTGTAAAAAAAAAATTCAAGAAATCTATTGAGATCGAAATATTCAGATAAATGATTAATTTATTCTTCATTAGAATTCGTAACTAATTTAGAAATCAGCTAGGTGAATATTCAAAGAAAGAAATTCAGTAAAATAGTAACTGAATTATTAAACCTTTTCGAGAAAGATAGTTCAGGAAAAATCTTATTAGACGACTCGAACCTTGAATCAGACTATGATTGACCAAGACCAAACTCCTTCGTCAGTTTCGAGGAAAGAAGATGTGACCAGTTTAGAAAAATACACTCAAATCTCCTGCCAAATCTGAAACTAAGTTTGAGACCCTTTGAATTGATCTGTGGATCAAGGTTACAGAATTCAAGGAATTCTGTTATGGAATTCAGAATTATGATCAAGAAGTTTTGGGGATACTGATTCAAGAAATACTCCTTGTATTCAAATGAAAACCAAACTAAAAACTTACATAGAAACCATGTTTTCTTAAAGGACTGTCTTACGCTAGAATGCTGGGGAGGGAGCATTTGGTATGTGTTTTTCTAAAGGAAGTTTGGTTGCAACAGCACAGCTGGCGGGGAGTGTTCAAGGACAGCTCACACCGACAAAGCCTGCCCAGGTCTTGGGTACGGTTAAAATGGTGCGCTTCCGGTACGATGGACAAGGACCGATGAAGCGGTCCTTGAGTGAAGTGCCAGGACACCTAAGGAGGATCCTAGAGGGTTCTGACTAGGCGATGCACGGGCTCGCAGGTGCCTAGGACACCCATGCGTATATCGTGGAAGATTGTATGATGGACAAATGATTATTGTAATCTATTACTGGATCTCGTTGTGCTGACCAGCTGGTCTCAATAGAGAGTCCAGAGTGATAGTGTTTTTTTTAGAAACAAGGGACTGGATGGAAATTTTGAGTTATGACATCTGTAACCAATAACTGTTTATCAATGGGTTGTTTTATAAGTTAAAGTTTTAAAGAGGAGTGTCTGCGTATCTGTATTCGACAACAAAAGTTAAGAAAGGCATTCAATTATGGGTGGGTGAGTAATTGTCTGGTTCTACCGATTCCACTGGTTGGGTGGTGGCTAACCCATGGGCTGGATGGGGTTAGGTTGGAATCAGTGGAGGATTAATAATGAAATTGAAAAAATAGGAATACGCTTAGAATTCGAGTAGTTAAATAAAAACCTGAAGACTTTCTCAAATGATTAGATCAACGACTGAGCCTGATTTCGGTTAGGAAAAAAGCGTTGATTTCTTCAAGTTAAGTCTGTAATAGTTTTTCTTCTATCTGGTTTAATCAGGTGAAGGATAGTTTAGTTCTCTTGACCCCGTTAGAAAGAAAATCAAAAAGGTGGAATTGTCCTCGTTTTTCAGCCAAGGGAAATTTTTTCGGTTTCGGTTTTAGAATGATCACTAGATTAGTCTCGTGTACGGACAATCGTGGGCAAGGCCCCGAGTGGGAAACCCTACCTCGCGCAAGAGGAAGTTACTTCCGCTGGCTGTTGCTAACAACCAGGAATCCAGTGTGCGTAGAGGGGGCAGAGGGGTCTCATAGCTGGTATCATAGCGCTGTTGGTAAACTTATGAAACAGGAGCATAAATTGCCTAAAATTTTAAAGAAAATCTGGGAAATAATGTTCACTTGTTAAGATAATTCATAAATTGAAAACTCATAAATTGAACTGGATTTTAAGATGGATACCCCAAATATGTCTAGCATTCCTGGACTCTCCCAGAGTCAGGATATGATCGCCTTTGCCTTCGAAAATCTCGTCAACTCTGCTACAACCCGAGAAAGCAGAGTGAGACTCGCTCGTCACTTTCATTTCTCTAGTCTGTCTCATGATCCTCTCAATGACTTGATCCAATTTCATTTAAGTCCCATCTGGTTTTCCATTTTGGAATGATAAGTCTTCGAGGTCTCAATAACTTTATTCCTTCTATCTTGGAGAGTTAACTAATATCAATTTCAGACACAAATACTTGTTCCATTTGAGATTCTTGATCCTAATTTAACCTTTGCCTTAAGGTTTCTTAAGGTTTAGGTTGGAATTCTATATATCAAGGTATATATCCTTGATTCACATGTACTTAGCTCTTTTCTTTAATTCGTTATACAACCTTAATAAAAGAGTCTTTCATCTTCGTCCTTTTTTCTTCTTCTTTGATAGGACTTTCTCTCACCATACTATTTGCATATATGTGCACACCATCTTCTCAATTCAAATTTCTATCCTCAAGCACCTAAATGTTCAATTCTAGGCTTGGACTCATTATCTCTATTTTAAGGATCCAATTTGTTCTCTCTCTCTCTAAAACTAGGTCATTTCTCTCTAGAATTAGACCATTTCTCTCAAAAACTAGGACTACGATTTTAAGATTCTAATTTTTTTTTCTAAAATCTTAAGGTATCATTAATCTATTTAATTTTCTAGCCACAACTCCCTTTTTTTAAATTTAATCTAATACTTAAGAGGTTTTCTCTCTAGAATTATAAGAACTTCTCTCAAATATTCTATTTATTTTTACCAAAATTTATACATTTTTAATGTGTAAATTCCACTTTAGATAATTCTAAAATGATTTAAGTAAAAAATCCAAATATACACATATGTGCATTATCTAACACATTGATTTATGCATTCCTATGGTGCCTTGATTAATTCTAGCTTATTCCATCTCTATAAATATTCTCAAGCTATTTAACATGGATATACCCTAAATTCTATAGATAAGGTTTAATCTCTAAAAATGTCAACATCTATTCATAAAAGATAAGGATATTTATTAAAAAAATAAGGTTTAATCTCTAAAAATGTCAACATCTATTCACAAAATAACTCTATGGAAAAAAGAGTCATGATTCCTATTCAATGATTATTTTTTAACTTATTGTAATTCTTCAGAGCGCTTAAGTTAATAGAAAATGGAAAATTAAAAAATATTTAAAATTGAAAAATCAAAAAGGATAATTATACTTCAAATATTAAAAATTTTGAATAGCATAGGTCACTTACTTTTTGAACTAGGCTTGAGATTTTAATGTAGATGAAGACTAGCACATGATGTAGAGCTCCTCCATCCCCTCAAATCTCCACAAGTTTTCTTCCTTGTAGTTTGAGCCAAATAACACAATAAAGGTTGTACTATATTCACCACAAACTAGACTAGCTAATACCTATGCATTACAAGGCTTCAAGTATTGCTGTTTTGTAAGCACAATAGACATGTTAATGATAGCATCTAGCCCAATTATAAGGCTTGAAGTATTGTTGAGTAGTAGACATGAGAATGATAGCATCTAGCCCAATTATAAGGCTTGAAGTATTGTTGAGTAGTAGACATGAGAATGATAGCATCTAGCCCAATTATAAGGCTTGAAGTATTGTTGAGTACATGAGAATGATAGCATCTAGCCCAATTATAAGGCTTGAAGTATTGTTGTAAGAGAAGTAGACATGAGAATGATAGCATCTAGCCCAATTAACCAGGAGTGGAAAAATTAAGGGAGAGGATTTCCCTTTATAACCAACTAGGCCACACGCGGGGCCGCCCGGGGGGGGGGGGGGGTTCACTCTACTAACCCCCTATGTGTGTTCAAGGGGTATTTAAAAAACCCTCTACTTATGGATTTTAAAATTTTAAAAACACCCCTTATGTAACACTTTTTACAATAAGCTTGTACCCCATTATGTACAAAAATTTCACCATTTCAATTAAAAATCCCCTTATGTATGTAAATTTTATGTAACTCCACAAGAGAAAAAAATCCTGTTTTGTTGAGCTCACGTGCTATCTTACATATTTTTGAGTGACACCCCCCCCCCCCCCGGTGCAAGCTAACCGGTGCAAGCTAAGCCCCCTCATGTATGCACAATGCAACTACCAAAGTGTAGGGTTAAATCTCAAGACAACTCAACTAAATGGTGGACTTAATTAGTTAAATGATGGGCTCAAACTAGTTAAATGGTGGGATATACTAGATTTTTGGTGGCTAGACTCTAAGTTTTAATCTCATGTATGTAAATAATTTCAAAATGAAATAATACAAGGGAGAGTACGACACTAGTTTTCCCAAAATCATTTCCATTTTCCACCAACCCAAAAACCTTGAAAGATTTACCATTTACCATTTAGCATAAACCAAGGTTTCATAACCTTAGTACATAGACCATTACTTAATTAATTTAATTAAATGTGTACACCAAAGGTTTAGGCCTTAATAAATTAAAATTTAACCATTTGACACTTAACCAATTGACACCTAACATTTTGATAAGGTCAATCGCACTCTAATTTAATTTTCTCATTTCCTCATGGTAGATCTACTTGAATTTGTTTAGAAAAAGGCTATTACTACTTAGATAAAATTTTATTTTATCAACAGATGAGGATTTTTAACTAAAACTAGTAAATTCTAATTTTCTCTCTCCTCATTAAAACTATATAGTTTGGTAATTTTACACTTAATAATAGGAGGGATCTTACATTCTTTTTCCAAGATGTACTTATCTCGCTAGCTAGGGATGATATCTAGCTAAGTTCTCTTCCTTCCAAGTTATCTTTAATAGAGAAAGAAGAATATCCATTTTACTAAGCATTCTCTTAAAATTCAATTCCTTAAAGGCTTTTCTTCGATATCCAAGACTTATTCTAGATCTAACTCAATCTGACCTTGAATAGGCATGATTAGTTGATCATCTTCCAAGATATTGTTTAGGTTTTGGATGATACTTCTTCAAAAGATTGACCTGAAAAACATTATGCACTTTAAGATGCAAAGGGAGAAGAAGTTCATATGCTTTAATCTCCAATCTTTCTCATGATGACATAAGGTCCACAATATCTTGCTGATAACTTCTTGTACTCCCCCAAGGATAGTGAACTTCTCTTGGGTCGTAGATAAAGATAAACCATATCACCTTCTTCAAATTCTAGAGTGGATCTCTTCGGATCAACATATTGCTTTTGTCTATCTTGTATAGCTGTCTTTCTTTATAAATTACATCTAATTAGCCATTTCTTCAAAAACTTTCTTAGAGGCTTCCACCCTAATCAACGAATCTGACTCAGTTAGAGTAGTAAGCTATTCTTGTCCATACCAATGCTATGGTGATAAAAGAAGCATTAGATACAAATTCCACCAGATGGAGATAGTTATGGATTGGAAGGTTCATGGAGAACATTTTAGAACAATTGAAGATGGAAGGGACTAAAAAATGAAGGAGATGCATGGAACTTACAATTAGGTAAAGAAATTAAAAGACATTAGTTATTATTAGTCATTTTTAAAAGAATCAATCGACTGTTATGTTAAAAAATAGGTAAACAGAGGATTGCTATCTTTTAATAGATTAGTCATTTAAAAAAGGTTGGTGGACTATTATGTTAAAAAAATAGAGCTATTATATTAAAAAAATAGAGATGGACATAGGATTACTATGGAATGGCTGCATAAAAATTAGATTAGATACATGTATAGACCTTCATACACATATAAAAAGCTATGAGTAAGTCAAAAGTTATGACCAATTTAGTGCAAAATAATGAACTTGTTTGAGAAATACCTTGAAAAACAACAATAATCCATCAAAAGTTACATTAGTAGTAGAGAATTGTTGTTATTTAATTAATTAAAGGCTATAAATTAAACATTAGAGTTGAAAAGGGAATTCAAAGAGCTTCACGACCATATAAAAACTTGTAAAATTGGATAATTGAGCAAAGAACAATTTACCATTTTAGTGAAGTTGTGTAAAATTGCCAAAAACAACACGTATTTCTTGTATGAGATTCAATCGTTATAGAAATACTCTTGCCTTTTGGGCTCTTTATGACTCAAAATAGAGAGCAACAAGGGTATGCAAGTGCCCCTATAGTAGACTTTGGTTTCTCAAGATCTTTCCACATGATCACTACTACTAAAACCATTGGTATCTCCAAAGAAGGGTGGTAAAAAGATAAGGGTAACCTCAAGAGGTACCTTATGAGGTCACTAGACTTTCGGGGACAAGTCCTCCTAAATATTCCTTACTTTGATTCATTTAAATATAATATAGGCAAGACATGAAGACTATAAAGAAACTATTACACATAAAGAAAATGCATAACTAAGTGAGACTATAGAGAGTGACACAATGATACAAGAATGCTGAAATGTGGAGGCTTTATTGATTTGAAAGGGAATTAGGGATCCTTTATAGAAAGAGAGTCACCCTCTCTCACATTGTTACAAATTACAATAATAGAAATCTTAAGCTTGTGTGACATAAGTCCATGTGTTATAATCAATTCTCATCTTAGGATGGGTTTTCCATTCATTATTAAATTGGAAACTTTGAGAGGGTAATGAGGAAATAGCCAAGTCTAAGTGGCATATAGGTGGAGATACACTTAGATATGGAAAAATTCTCATGTTTTACATAAGCATTCTAGAAGATTCATTTCCAATCACGCATCTACACATGCATACTCCTCACATACCTTCCACGTGCCACCCCTTATAGCCTTATGATGAACACCATATTAATAATATATATAAAAGCAATGTGAGCATGATGCCCTTTTTTATTCCACATCACTAGCCTATCAACAACCATACCAAGTATTTATAAAAATACTTATGGTACTTACAATGTGTGTACCACCCTAATAAAATAAAGTATGGTATCAAACATTCTAATATGGTATTTACAATGTATGTATCCCAAGTATTTATTAAACATACTTATGGTGTTTACAATGTGTGTAGCCAAAGTATTTATTAAACATACTTATGGTATTTATTAAACATACTTATGGTGTTTACAATGTGTGTAGCCAAAGTTAAATAAATCCATAGAAAGGACATAAAATTTAAAGATAAAATGCCATTGGTGGGGTAGCTTCCTAACCACCACATTGCCATGCCATCATTCCATCATGGGCACCACAAACTTCTTAAATAAGCTTCCATATTATATCTATTACAAAGCCACCAAAATATTACAAAAACTGTAGCCGTATTTGGTAGTGATGTGTGAACACACTAGGACTAGCCATGACACTTTTTCCCTCTTTAGGAGGTTTTTTCCCTCGTGCTGGTATACACCCATCTTGGGGTATACTTATCTTATTTATAGAGCACACATTCATTATCTATCTATCATCTCATTGTGTGCTCCCTTGAGCTTTTCCACTGTGTGTGTGTGTGTGTGTGTGTGTGTGTGTGCATTCCTGCAATCCTATTTTCAACATTTGGTATTAGAGAATACGTTCCTCGCCCCTATGCTGTTGCCTATCCTTAACCCCGAGTCGCCTATCTTCTTGAATTAGATCAAGGAGCCCTTTTGGGAGAAGAGAGAGGACCGTGAAGTGTGTAGTATTTTGTAGTCAGATTTTTATTTCAAGCATGTTTTGGGGGTTGTTCGTGCGGTTTTTGATTTTTTACAAGACATCTTCGGGGACCGGATTTGCATGGTTCTTCATTGGATGCCGGAGTAGTTTTCTTAAATCTATTACAGAAGATGAGTGTGTAGATACACGTGGATGCCCACACCTTGGACATACTGACTAGTCTAGGAAGGGGGGTATAGCTCGAAAAGCAAGGGTTATCATATCTATCATCGTGCTACCAAGCGAATTCTTGTGAGTAGAGATGTTGTATTTGTGGAAGATGCAATTCAGCCCTTGATTTCATGGAAAAAATAGAAAAATGTACATATTCGAAACTTTCCTTCCATTGCGCAATGTAGGGCACATTGATATAGAGCATTTGGGTAATCAAAGAAATGCTGAAAATCAGCCCACACAGGCTACAAATCAGCATGTTTTTTAGTCCACAAGTCAGCCTATTATGATGAGGCAAATGTGGATGATGCAGTTGATGAGGAAAAAAGGGAAATTGAGAAGTCTAAAAGTATGCCAAAATGGTTGGTGTGCAAACACTATGTGACAGAAATTTGGCCACTCCTTTGCCTAGTAGAACACATACAACAAGCTCTCATCATGCATCTCTTACAGGTTATGCTCTTATTGTTTCCAGTTAATGTGATGAAGAGGAACTTGTCTCCTTTGATGAAGAAAAGGAATCTAAAAAATTGGATGAGTGCTATGTAATCTGAGTATGACTCGATACTCAAAAATGATACATGGGATTTGGTAGACTTTCCTCTTGGTAATAAGGCCATTGGTACGAAATGGGTTTATAAGCTCAGTAGTGTTGAGTGATACAAAGCTAAGCTTTTTGCAAAGGGTTATGCATAAGAGAAAGGCATTGACTATGGTGAAACCTTTGCACCCACATGTCGTATGACTACCATGTGGATATCATTCTCATATCATTGCATTTCTTGAATGGAGATTGGCATGAGGAGATCTATGTATCTTACCCTCATGGTATTGTTCAGAAAAGTTAGGAATCAGAAGTATGAAGATTGAAGAAAGCTTTATATGGTCTTAAGTAGGTTCCCAGAGCATGACAAAAAAATACATGCATATTTGGTTGCACATGGTTTTTGCAACATCCCAACTGACAGTACCCTCTATATTAGGGGGACTAAGGATGTTTTATTAGTCATCATGTTATATGTTGATGACATGATGCTCACATGGTTTTTGCAACATCCCAACTGCAGTACCCTCTATATTAGAGAGACTAAGGATGTTTTATTAGTCATCATGTTATATGTTGATGACATGATGCTCACAAACCCTAATGTGATGATCATATTATTTCAGCTTTTATAGCTAATTTAGAGAAGTCTCCAAACCCTAATGTGATGATCATATTATTTCAGCTTTTATAGCTAATTTAGAGAAGTCTTTAGAGATGTCAGATCTTGGACCATTGCACTATGATTTGGGCATTGAGTTTTGGCAGCATAATGATGGCATTGTTATGCTGCAGAGGAAATACATAGATGCATTGTTGAAGAAGTTCAATCTTGAAGACTGTAAACCTGTGGCTACACCTATGGAGCCAGGTTTATGACTAAGTCTTGAAGATGCATGTGACTCTTTTGATGCTGGCTTGTGTTGGATGCCTTATCTTTTTGTGTAACACCAGGCTTGGCATTCAGTATGTGGTCTTGATATTGAGTAGATTTATGCATAGCCCAGACACAAAGCATTGTCGGTCTATCAAACGGGTGTTCCATTACTTAAAAATCACTAAGCACTTTGGGTTATTTTATCCCAAGGGAGGTAAATCATAGCTGCATGCATTTACAGACTTAGACTGGGTTGGATGTTATGACACACAAGTGTAAATCATAGCTGCATGCATTTACAGACTTAGACTGGGTTGGATGTTATGACACACAAGTGTACACGAGTGGTTTGTTTTTCACCTTGGTGATTCATGTATATCATGGCTTAGCAAGAAGCAACCCACTGTGGCCACTTCTAGATATAAAGCTAGTATAGGACAACATTTATAGCTATATTTGAGTGTGTTTAGATCAGGCGCCTTGCTGATTTGGGTATTGGTGTGTCCTCAGCCACATTATCATCTTCACTAACAGTTAGAGCACTATGGAAATTGTGAGGAGGAATCTAGTTTTTCATGCTCACACAAAGCACATTGAGGGTACGCTATCATTATGTTAGGGAGAGATGCTCTATAGGGAAAATCAGCTTGGCTTATGTGCCAACATAGGACAACTTGGCAGTTTTGTTTATGAAGGCTCTCCCACAAGAGAAGTTTGAAGCTTTTCACAAAGCTTTAAACTTACTTGCCTTTGGGGACTAGTCTGAGCTCCCTACTATCATAGTCCAAAGAGCCTGGCACATCTTTGTACTCCTAGTGCCAACTCACTCCTTGTTCACATTACACTCTCAGAGCAGATTTGTAGCCATATTTGGTAGTAATGTGTGTGAACACACTAGGACCTCGAGGTACTTTTTTCCTCTTTAAGGGTTTTCCACCCGTGCTACTATACACCCATCTTGGGGTATACTTATCTTCTTTGTAAAGCACACATTCATTATCTATCTATCATCTCATTGTGTGCTCCCTTAAGCTTCTCCATTGTGTGTGTGTGTGTGTGTGTGTGTGTGTGCATTCCTGTAACCCTATTTCTAACAAAAGCTAAAAATTAAAGATTTTTATTTTTGGTGTCACATCTCCCCACTCCCTAACAAATTCCCATGCATATGATAGGAGGGTCTGCTAGCCATGGAACTTAAGGATAAGACATCTTTAGTGGATACTCATTGACCCGTCCTAGTATCTCTTAATTGGTTGCAGGAGAATTGGTGCACTTGCCAAGGCTTTTTTGAGAATTGTATAAGCTTGTTGGCATTCTTCAGTGCACTCGAAGACGATTAAGAGTCCATAAAGAGATTGAACAATATCAGCATACATAAAAATGAATCACCGATAGTAGCCGATGTGCCCCATAAAGCGCTAGACTCCTTTGAAGTTAGTGGGTGGGGGAAGCTCAAGGATGAGCCACACTTTGCTATCATCAGTTTTAGAGATTCCCTGCCTGGAGACAATGTGTCCCAAGATCACTCCATGTTGAAACCAAAATTAACATTTAAGTAGGTTCAACGAGATGCGATATAGCCTACACCTTAATACTTTGCGCATGTGCAAGGTGCTGCTTCTAGTAAGAGTTGACACAAGGGTCATCCATAAAGACCTCAAGGATCTTCCAAAGATATTCCTTGTAAGCCATGCACATGAGATGTTGGAAGTTACTGGGGCGTTGGTTAACACAAAGGGCATAACATGGTATGCATATGTGCCCCATTCGGTGGCGAAGGCAGTTTTGTGCTCATCCTTGGGATCGATTAGCACACCTGATTGTATCTAGAGAATTCGTCAAGGAAGCTATAGGCTTCCTTTCTTGCTACTCGTTCTAGCATGTGTTCTGTGAAAAGGCAGGGATAATAATCCCTTATGGTGGCAGCATTGACCTTTTTAAGGTCTATACACACTCTGACTTTTTCGTTCTTCTTGGGCACTATCACAATGGGTGATACCCACTTTGTATATGCTCGATATCATATAGATGAATCCAGAATTAATAAGTCTATCGATCTCTTTTTTGGGTTCATCGGATAAGCCCGTTTTGCTGGCCTCTGGACTTCTTCCAGAGGTACACCTTTCATATATGTGTACTTCTAGGCAAAGCAATCTTGGAATTATGTCAATAGAGCGAGAAGCTCCGTCTCTTCCTCTATAGAGAGGTATTCTCCAATATACATCGGTCTCAGGTTCTCGCCCAGGCCTACCAAATTTATCTCCTTGACCTTGGCTAGATCATCATAAGAGGTCCCTGGTTGCCCACTATCAAACCTTTGAGCCAAATCATATTAGACAAATCGGTCAGCCATTTAGAAGTTCTTGAAATGTTTAGGCACTTGTCTAGTCTCTTTGTCTTTTAGAACTTTCTTCATTGACTAGCCTTTTGGTTTCTTTTTCTCAGTAGCCAGTGCTAACTTTTTTTTGCCTGCTCTATGTGCTGAGAGTGGCAAAGATTTTCTAATTCTGGTTTGGACTCAATGGGCCCTGCTAGTTGTGGGATGGGTGTGTGGACCAAAAGGGAGCTATTGGCAAACTCTTTTTGCCACATTTCATTGAAGTGGTCATACTTTAGCCAGTGGGTATTGGAATCGGTTGGGAAGACATATCGTTTTGGCCTGGGGAATCCCTCAGGCTAGTGAGTTTTATGGGAGCGTGAGTCCCTTGATGGCTTCGCTCTCTAATAGCCTGCTCCAGTTCTTGGGTGGCGACATTGGGCAGTATGCTGAACTAAGCATGTATAGAGATTTGATCTCCTGCTCATCTGCCATGCAAACCTTGTGCCGGTGCGCTTAGGCAAAATGTCTAGGGTAGCAAGGATATGCGTCCAGTTTTTAGAGTCTTCCGACTCTAGAAGAGGTGCACATTCCTCACTATCCTTGTCCTCTTCAAGTTTCTTGTTACATGTACACACAGATGGACTACGGTGGATCGTGTTGTTATGACAGTCTTCTGCAAACGGTCTGCTACTACTCATTGGGGGTGTACGTCAATACGTTTTCTAGCTTGGGTGGCAGAGCATAGCAAGTACTCTTCTTCATATATGAAGAATTTGATGCATGAATTGTCGTGTTGCCTTTTGAATCACTTTTGATAACCACCCAACTCTCACCCTTGCCAATCTTTGTGGTTTTCTTTCTTGAGCGCCTAATCGCTCGTGCTTATTTAGGGGCACTTGCTTAGCCCTAGATTTTTGAGGTTGATGCCTCTGTAGTAGTAGCAGCATGAGCTACGACCCTTTGCCTATTTTGTAGTCTAGTTACATCGTTGAGAGGGACTCCTCAGATGAAGCCATCTCTAACACTTTTAGCAGGTTAAGGCTGTGCTGGGATTGGCTTCGTGAGCCTTTCCTGTTATTCTTGGCCTTACCAAACACTTCTTATATATATGGTCAATACCTCATCTTACTCATCACAATGGAGTTAGGATGGGAGCACCTGTAGAGGTAATCGCCATCCATTTCCTGTTGGGACACTTAGCCACTTGGTGAGGTCCTGCGGATTCATAGTAGTGTATAGGTGGCCGCTTTGTCGTTCTATTCATGTCTCTAGCAGCCTGTGGCATTAGGGCTGCTAAAGTACACTTGGTACATTTGACCTCCGTCCATAATGTAGTGACTTAGGACTTGAGAGGGTGGGCTTGTTAGCCCTAGGGTTTCATAAGCAGGAACTTTCGAAATTTCCCCCTCATTCCCATCTTCAAAGATTTCACTGAGGGTTTTCTAACAAACCGGTGCAACTCTTGGTAGTGGGGGCTGAGGTGGGAGAACCGGGGGTGGTAAGGGCATTTCGGGTACCCTGAGGATTCCCCTTTGGGCCACTTCTTGGCTTAGTTAAGGTGCGCTATGGAGCTTCGGTGCTGGCAAGGCCAGCGGTTGCGTGGGGTTGGCTGGCAAAGCTTGAGGTAAGGCTTGAGCTAGAGCAACTCATTGATGATAGAGCAGTTGGAAACTTCATGATTCCCCCATTTTATGCAATAGGTGCAGTAGAGGTTAGGACAGGGTCTTAGGTGCGGACACTCCATGCCGATATGGTTGGCTCGATAGATTGGGCACCATACAAGCTCCCTCTTTGTATAGAGATGGGGTTGGCCGGTTCTCCATTGTTGGGTCATTTGCTGCATTAAGGCAACGGGCCAACTGCTCGACTTGCTATCTAGACGTAGACTCCTTACCTTTCCCCTCAAACTTAGTGCTGGTGGTCTTAAAAAAAGATTTTGATGTGCCCTCATGAAGTTCTCAAGAACGTGTTCCCTTGAAGTTGTCCTCAAAATCCATAGCACTCTTGTAGCATTGCTCAAAGGAGGTATGGCCTAAGACATACAATGGGTTGTGTAGGGGCACATCATCAAGACCCTCTAGAAATATCCCTATTAATCTTTCGTTAGAGAAATTGTATCTAGCACTGTAGCGTGAGTGGAGATATCTAACTCAATTGATGTAGTCTCTGATGGTTTCTCCTTCCTTCTTCTGTTTGACATTATGCAGCTGCTCTACTGGGCTCCATCTGGTGCCTTGGCAAGAATATCCTACATTGAAGACCTTTTCCAAAGCTTCAAAGGTAGCCTTGTCCTCGATTTTCAAGGACCTAAACCTTTGGCTTACTTTGCCATTAAGGGTGAGGCCAAGGGCAGTCAACTTAACTTGATCATCTACATGGCCAAAGGCTTTGCAAATTTAATTAAACATCTCTAGCTGTGGGGGATGGGATCTCCAGTCCCATCAAACTTAGTGATAAGCTTTGAGATGTTGGCAGGTATATTTTTCTCTAGTCTTGGTGCAGGTGCAAGTTGTACTGGTGCTGGTGTCGTGATGCCCGTAGCCACCCCCTCCCTATTTCCATGGCTAATCTTAACATTTCTGCCCTGCCATGGCTGGAGCAGGTGTAGTTTAAGGAAAGGTTGGTGGAGGAGTGGGGCCAGGAGAATAGTATACCATTGGAGGCCCTTGTCTAATAGGTGGGTTAGCATGTACCCCTTGTGGTCTCATGTGGTACCGAGGGTAAACTCCCTGTGGTCGGTACTATTGATATAGAGGCAGATCTAGTTGATGCGAAGGGCCTGGGTAGACCCTTTATCTTTGGTGCAACGTTTCTGGTCCTTGAGATGATGGAACTAGCTCTAGGTTTTGTACATGTCTTGGGGCCCACACCTGAGACAGGCATGGCTCTCTAGACTGGCGGTTTTGTCTGGGTCTATTGGCTTTCACTCGGCTCTACCTTTACTCTAGGATCTAGAGATGGCATGGGCTTGCTTTCTTGTGGTTGGTTCTCTCACTCTAGGCTGCAGTTCTTCCGATTGTGTGTTTCCCATGATAAAATTACGGAGCCTCAAATCAAGGAAAGAATGGGCGTTCACTTCTTGAACCAAGTGCAAGAGAGAATGGCAGGGGCATGGCATAATTGACACGGCTATGGCAAACGCAATGAGGCTTTGGAACAGGTGTACCCTATAGGATGGAATAACCGTGCAAGCTCATAATTATCATGGCACTGTCAGATATATAAAATTTTAAGATTTTTTTTTGGGAATTTCACGGAATTTAAGGCTACAGGTTTGACAGCCACCTAATATATTCTCTGACAGTTCAGCTACACCCACTTGTTTGAATGTAATTGAATGCACTTTATGCAATTATTCTAATTTTAATGCATCTGCCACATTCAAGCTAAAAATCTTACTAGATTTGGTCAACTAAGAAGGAAACGGGCATGGCAAATGTGCCACGATCATGGCATATAAAGCGAACGCGGCTCGCTTCTCAGAGCAGCTAATTATCACAATTTTTGCCTAGTTTTTCCTTCAATTCTTGCTATTTCACGTGTTTTCCCACTGATTTTTTGTGTTTTTGATTCAATAGAGAGCTAGAGCTAGTCTCTAGCTATCTATTGGTGCCTACAATGCATAATTAAAGCTTATTAATTAAGATTAATTTGTGGATTAAACTAAGATGCAAACTTGTCAAGGGCAATGTGAGAGCACTTACTTGCTTCTCCCACACTCAATGAAGATTTCAACACTCCAATGCTCGATCAACCTTCAATGCCCCGGGTAATCACCACCATAAAAAACAAAACAAATACAAAATCAAACAACCAACCAGTGTATTTGCACTCTAACTAGACTAATCAAAGACCCTATCAAATGAATAGAGTGGAGGACCCTAAGCCAAATGCATTCCCCAGTAGTGGCACCAAAGATGTTAAGGATAACATGCTACCTTGCACACAAGAAGGAAAGAGAAGAGAAGAGAAGAGAGACGTATGCAAGGGTCGAGTTCGGAGGCTTGCACTTATCCAACCCTAAGAGGGTTAACTCCTCTATCCGCTAGGGGCTCACTCCACCTCTTCTTGTGTCACCCACCAAGAAGAGATCCAATGGCTAGGTAGAGAGCAAGAAGGAGGGAGCTATGGAGAGCTCAACCTTCACCTCATGCAACTAGCATGAAAAAGAGACCTGGTAGATAAGAAAGAGAGGGTAGAGAAGAAGAGAGATGAGATCATTCCATCCCTACTTACATACATCGACCAATCAAACATGTAAGCAAGAAACAACTCAAGCTAACATGCATCCACAAGCTCAAATGAGAGAGAGAGAGAGAGAGAGAGAGAGAGAGAGAGAGAGAGAGACGATGCAAGCGCAAATGAGACTAATGGGATTGTCCCTTTTCATATTCCATAAAATGACACATATACACGAGCTCATAGTTACAATGGCCGGCTGCCCATTTACAATTGGGGGCCCAAAACTAGTCTTCCTAGTCTTTCTAGTTCTATGTACAACTATTCCTCTCATGACCGGCATGACACAAGCAGTAAGCTTGGTCATCTTATGTCTCTTATACAACAAGCGCATTGGGCAGTTACAAAAGATAGGTTACAAAGAGTGTAGCCACACTAAAGTTAATGTTAACCAGAGTGGTTAACAATGATCTTGAAATAAAACAATCCCAATGCTTCTTTCACATGCATCAGTTTGAACCATAAATGACTTCTTCGTGAAGTCCCAGCATACAAGTATGGGGGCTGATGTCAGCATTCCCTTGAGATCTTCGAAGCTCTTATCAGCTATGTCATCCCAAAAGAAGGCCTCTTTCTCAAGCTTGTCAATTAAGAGGAGCGATAATATAAGCATATCGCTTGATGAACCTCCTATATTATGATGATAAGACCAAGAATCCCCTCAATTGAGTGGTATTTGTAGGCGTGGGCCAATTATTAGTACATTGCACCTTCTTTGGATCCACCATAATGTCATCCTTGCTCACTATATGTCCAAGATACTCAACCTTTTGTGCCATAAATGTATACTTGCTCTCCTTTGCATACAAGTTGTTGGCTCTTAAGGCATCCAAAACATCCCTCTTTTCCTAAGTCTTCCAATGTTGATGGTGGGAAGAAATTTAATGCGAGGTTAACAAGAGAAAGGTGATTGGTGAAGATCGTATCAAAACGACTTGAAGAGCAAGGGCTTATGCTTCAAGTGCAAAGAAAAATGGGGCAAAGATCATTGGAAAGTGTGTAAAGCTAAGAAAATGACTCTTAGAATAATCCTCATATTGAGTCTTGCAAAGATGGGGAAAAGGAGCAAGTGGAAGACTATGAAGAGTGCTTTGAAGATACCAATGATGCCAATGAAGTTAAAGATGAGGGCAAAATTCCTTTTAATCCAAGTGGGTCAAAGAGAAGGGAAATCTTGATTATGATAATGGATTTCCCCTCCCTATGTGTACTCATGATGACAAAGACCATGTGGCTACTTTGTGCAATTTGTCTAGTGATGCCTATGCCGGTTTGCAAAGGTGCACGTACATTGAGGCTCAAGGCATGCATTAATGGAAGAGTGGCACATGTTTTGGTTGTTTTGATAGTGGGAGTACACATAGCTTTGTTAACAAGAGGTCTATGTGTAGTCTCAAATTACAACTCATAGCATGGCATGAGGTTCACTAATGGGACAAAAATGGATTGCACATTGGTATGCAAGAATGTGGAATTAGTTATCCCAAGTGATTATACTTGCAAGGCTGATATACTTCTCTTGGATATGGGTCCCATTGACATCGTATTGGGATGTGATTGGTTGGAAACTCTTACATTATTTCACATGAATTTATAGCAAGGGTATATGAGTTTCATGCATGGAAATGATAAGGTTACATTGAACAGAACTCATGTGCCGAGAATCAAGATGATCAATACAACACAACTCAAGAGGGAGCTTAAGAAAATGGAATGCATATATGCTTTACAGCTTTGTAAGGAAGAAAGCAATGAGGAAAAGGGTGAAGTTATGCATAAAGGTATGAAAGAATTGTTAAAGGAGTATGAAGATGTGTTTCAAATGCCAAAGTTCTTGCCGCCAAAATGAGAGGTGGATCATGGGATAGAGTTGAGCCCTGGAGAAGGATGAAGTGGCAAAGAAAGTGCAAGAGCTTATGGACACGAGACGGGTTACTCCTAGCCAATCACCTTTTTCATAACCCATACTCTTTGTCAAGAAGAAGAATGACACTTCTCGCATGTGTGTAGACTATAGGGATTTGAATAAGTCTACAATCAAGAATAGATTCCCTATTCCAAGGATTGATGACTTTCTTAATGAATTGAAGGGTGCATGTTTCTTCTCCAAGATTGATTTGAGATCAAGGTATCATTGTTGGATATTTCAAAGTTAGTATGGAGTCTAGTCTAGTGTCTTTGGTGGTGTGAACACCCCTTATTTAGGTCTAGGTCAAAAGACAAAGGCCTTGGTGCCTATAAAAGCATGTACTTGGGTCCTTCATTCACACAATGAATACCATTCAAGTTGTGAAATCTCTCTCTCACACTTGAGCTCTCTCTCTCTCTCTCTCTCTCTCCTCTTACTTACACACTCCACTATGATGATGATATTTCATCCTCCAAAGCTCCTTGTGTGATTCTGTGGATGCCAACATGGTATCAAAGCCATGATTCTTAGTGTTTAATCTATACTTATTATCTACTTCACTCTCTTTCAGTATGATTAGCTTCATCTTATCATTTAAACTAAACATGATTAGTAGCTAATCTTTTTTCACCATTTTTCCTCTTCATTGCAACAATGCAGCTCTACCCCTTGGCTAGTTTTTTGATTGGTTCTCCCTCCACACATAACATCTTGCCAAACCATCGTAGTAACTCAAAGCTAACTCTATTGCTAAGCTAGATCTTAAAGGATTCATAAAAAAATCCCTCAAATTGGCTGCAAACAACGCTGCAAGTTGACGCTTATTTCTAGAGGGTTTTCGCAAATTTGCCTTCTTCACCGAATTGACCTTATTCCTCTTAGTTGTAGCAACTATATGGTAAGAGCTATAAGCTCACAAAACTTTGAGCTTATTTAGTCCATAGAAGCAGCTGAGAGGAGCAGATCAAAAGAATGTAAAAACATAGATTCATCACATTAGGGCCAAAATGCCCTTTCTTAATTTTTTCATTAAGGAATTGACAAATTATAACAAGTTACCATGTGCACAAAAATATGACATTCTTGTCTCCTTTATCTTGGAGGTTTTGGGCTTATTTTCAAATTCAAATTGGCCATCTTTTTCTAATTTAGCCAAAATACACTGAAAACGAGGTGAAGTAGTCAGTTTCAAGGGTGAAATAAATCTCTTTTTGTGTGAGGTCCAAAAAAAAAGGTACACTAACTCTCCCTTTTTGGAAATTTGAATTCCTCTCACATAACAATACCCACCATTTCTCTCAAACACTATTTTCGCTATTTTTCTTATACTCTTCAAGCTTTAATGGTTCTTCTCGATGCCCTACTCACACTATTACTTCTTTTATATTTCATAACATAAAAGAAGATGGGGTTTGGAAGCCATTTACTTTGAATGTCAATGGCTTCTTCTGGACACCCTACTCACACTATTACTTCTTGTATATTTCATAACATAAAAGAAGATGGGGTTTGATGTCAATGATTGGGTAACGATGCTTCCATCTTGCAAGGTCTCTCACATAGAGTGAAGAGAACTAAACGAGAGGACATTAGAAACCATTGGAAATGTCACATCACTACATTCAAGGTGATAGAATAGGGATGGTTTGCAAAAGTTTAACATGTTTACATGGCCAAGGATATGTTCTTGAACCTTGCAATGCAACCATCTATGCATTCACACTCTAAGTTTTGTGATGCAATCTAATATTTTAATATGTATTGTTATTGCCTAATTAAATAATAAACATGTAGCTATTTGATTTCTAGACGTGTTTCCATCAACATTGGTTGAATGGCAGCCTGGAGAGCTTAAGTGGCACATTTCAAGCCATTCATAAGGTAATTTTGCATATTCTATATCCTGAACAACCATCATCTTTTTCAGCAATGGTTTGTTTATCTACTTTTCACAATATAAAGTTCCATGTAGAGTAGGTTCATATGGATAACTTGAAGATCTACCCATTCCTCTTTTGAATTCACTCAATTGGGAGATCCCAGATACATCAACAATTTTAAGCTTTAAAACCAAAATTTCACAGGACATCCAGAAGGTAATGACACCAGGAAGGATATCAAAGAGAATAAGGCCCTCATGGTTTATTCCTCGTCATGTGTTTGTTGCTTGTTTTTCAGGTCCTTGGTGTTGCAAAGAACAAAGACTATGTGGCTGAATAGAAGGTTGGCTGAACAAGATTTGGACTCTGTTCTTCGAGACATGTGGAAATAAAGGGAAAGCTTTCATTTAGGTGACACTATAAGTTGCAAGGCAAGTCCCAATTAATTGGCCCTCTCCTACGTATATGATAATGATGTCTCCATCACTCTGATCATGAACTGTACACTTGTCACCATCAACAAATCTAACCTTTAGGCTTGTCTTAACAATGGTAGAGACTGACCAACGAGTTATCTTTAAATGCCAGCACAAACAAGACTTCTAAGAGAGTGATTTTCCCACCATTGAACAACTTTACCAACTCCTTTCTCACTAGATATGACGAGTTATCTGCACATGTGGATATACCTCCTTAAGGAACAACCTAATGGTAGAAAAATAAATCATGTTGAGAAGTAATCTGCTTACTAGTACCAATGTCAAAATACGAGACATACTAATCTAACTCATTGTCATGCATATATCATAAATAGAAGGATTATAACTATGGTGCACAATGAATGCCCAATCATCTTGTGCATAGTTTGCCAACTTCTTCTTTTCAGCACTTGGTGCTAATGCATCAACTTTAGCCATGCCTTACTCTTTCTTCTTCTCCTTCTCTAGCCTTTTTCTACATTAATTGATATAATGGTTTTGCTTCCCATAATGGTTTTTTTTGCCCTTCTTCTTAGGTGTATCATCCCCCCTTCTCACCAACCTTTCTAGAAGACTGGGCTGATTTTGCCTTTGGCTTAGGCTTTGCCTTTACCTTTTTGATTGGTAGTGCATGATCTCCCACACGCTTACTAGTTTGGGTTTTCTGAGATTTCTCTTCTTTGCAAGAGAATTGCAACCAACTCATCAAACGCAAGGGAATTTGGCTTACCCTTCATCATGAGGTGAAGTTTGGATGCAAAACCTTGGTATGAATATGGTAAAGCTATGATGAGACTAGTAGACGCCGATAGGCCTCATCAATACATGTAGGTTTCTCACTGAGATCTTTCAATACATGAGTTTCTCATTGAGAAACTCATCTATTAAATCTCCCTCATTTATATACTTGGACTCTAATTGCTTATGTAAGTAGGCTACTTGTGCCTTGTTACACACTTGTTGATACAGCATATAGTAAGCGCATCCCAAGCATGTTTGGCAATTTTATATAAGCGAACATGAGAATTCATAGAGAGTGCCACCAATTCCTGTGCATGTGTATCCCTGCTATCCCACTCGGTTTGTTCTGCTATGGGAGGTGCAGAGGAAGATGCCATATATACAGCTAAACTAGTGTCACCATCCAAAGTACTTGTACTATTACGTGCTGGTGAGATAGGGCATGCCTCAATACCAATGACAACATTCCAAATCCCTTTGGAAATCAACATATGATGCATCATCTATGAGTACAATGGGTAGTTGGTCCCATCAAGATTGTCCTCAACAAAAAGTCTCCCGAATACATCACTGCCTAACCATTTCAGCCTACAAATAACGAATCTCTAACATAGTATACTTTATCCACCTAAGAGGATAGCTCAATATAAGACAACCAAAAGAGTATCTCAAGGAGAAGATGGAAAGGCGGTGAGGGCCAAGAGGATGTGCTCTGATACCAATTGTTAGAGTGGAGATCAAGGTAGCAACACACATATAAGCAAAGAAAGATAGATAGAAGCACAACACTTAAAGTAAATTGATTGACAATGAGTGACGTTAAGTGAAGTAACATGATAAGATAACTTACACAAACTCATAAGAGTGTCTACATATGCTCGGGGGGAAAACCTCCTAAAGAGGGAAAAAGTGTCCCGACGAGGTCCCGGCCTGTTACTATCTTACGTCCACACACATCACTATCATATAAATGGTTATAAAATCTACTAGTTATGGGAGTTTTATTTTAGCTTTAAGTGAAAGAATAAAGATATTCCAAATGAACCAAACCTCAATAGTCTAAATAGATATGAAAGTGGATAGCTTGTTTCCAAAAAAAAAGTAGAAGATGACAAACTTAAGTTTAATGCATGCATAGGTTTTTTGATTTCATCCCATTTTGTATGAGTGTTGGATACTGAAACTTGGATGGATGTCTTGGTATGCAAGACTTCCATATAATAAAAAGAATGTTAACCACTCCAATTAATAGTACTTTGCTTTGAACTTTTTGTAAGGAATCCTTAAATTTTTGTATTATATTTATGTTATTTGTAATCTAGAGAGCTGACACATGTAACATGGCCTTACTTTATGCTTCATGATAAATATGGGACAGTCTAGGACTTTATTGTAATGGTTGATAAGAGCTAGATTAGTTACCAAACAAGGACAATTCTTAAGTCTTGGTTAAGCATGTGTGGACACAAGCTCGATGTACATAGCTCATTTTTTACATTAAGAAAATCCCCATTGTGAATTAAGTCAAGTGAGCTCTCTATCTTTTTGTTTCCCTTTCTTGTTACTTACTCTCATGCTAGATTTGGTTTCCTCGTGCTTGCATAGACAGATGCTTGCATGCTTGGGAGACTTGTCTTAGAGGCTTCCTTAGCTCTTAGAGATTTTCTTTCTCTCTTAATAAGATAGATAAATAGTAAAGAGAAGATGATCTTGGCTTTATTTCATTATGGCAAGTAAAGATCTCTCTTCTTACCCCAATAGCTTAGGGATGCTTCAGTGTGCTCTTCGGCGTGATAACCAAAAGACCACATTGGAGTGGAGCCAGTGTACCCACATATAAAATTTTAGTGCTCTTTGACACCTTTTAATGACATATTTCTTGAGCAAGGTAAGAACTCTAAATTGACATGAATTGCTTACAACAAACGAAGATCACAGTCGCATCAAGGGCCACATAAATTTAAAAGAATCTATATCTGGAAAAAATATTCACGCGGCTATATGAGTGGCTATGCATGTGGTCATGAGCACACGGATACAAGCATGATATTAACCATGTGTACATCAATGTCAATAGCCATGTACTTATTTGCTTATATAGCCAAGTATATAGCCACGAATGCCTATAGATGTCGGCAGACTCTGCCTATAACCGCCGGACTAGTCAGCTACAAAAAAGGGGACATAATGGGTGAGATTTGTGAGGACATGTGTCCCCACATCTCTCCCCCATTCTGTCCCTATTTTGTGAGGACATAATGGGTGAGATTTGTGAGGACATGTGTCCCCACATCTCTCCCCCATTCTGTCCCTATTTTCTTCTAAAATCACATTATTTAAACACTAGTTAATGTTATATAAACACCTAAAACACAAAAAATAATTACAATACAATAATGTCATAGATTATATTACAAATTACAAATTACAAATTACATAGTTTATTACACCTAAATCCTAAACTACATTTTTCTAAGTTCATTGGACTAAATCGACAAGCTCATTTACGAGCTTATTGTTTCTTGTGTGTGGAAGAGATTAGATGATTCTTTCTCCACTCTATGATTGCTTTTAGAAAGCCTCTCTTGGACTTTGTTGATGTCGTCTTCACTCAGTGCACCTGCCATGCTCTTATATGCCATGAATAAGATCTACAACATACTGCTTTCTACGAAGAGCAATGTTGTATGCATCTTGATTATTTTGGTACATGAGAAACAATAACATGTTATTGACTATCTTCATTAATGTTTCGAGTCTAGCCATTGAACATGAACTTGTACAAATGCATTATGTAAGATTCCTTCCTCCAGCTTTTGAGGATGAAAAGATGTAAGAACCTCCCCTTCAGTCTCTTGTAATCATTTCCCCCTTCAAAAATGGAAAAAGATCTTTTTTGCCATGTTTTGGTCTAGAGAGAGTAAATATTCTAGAGAGAGATAATACAATTTTGAAATATTTTTGGATAAATACTTTCTTCCACAGCCAATAGGAATGATCCCCTGAAACAGAATTTTAATCAGAAATTCCTAAGTTGTACTAGATTTGGACGGTGGGTGAACCAAAAGGAGTCCCCTAGTTCAAAGTTCTAAGGCTTATTAAATTATTTTGAATTTAAAAATGTGATATCCTTATTCATTAAGGTTGGAAAATAAAAATAAAATAAAAATGAGAAAATTTAGAATTATCCACAAGAAAATAATAAAGGAAGACTCACATGATGTGAAGGTTCCTTAATGATGAGTTTTCAGATATTTTAGGAGGCTTTGTGACACCTTAGGAGAGGGAAAACCCCTCATCAAAGAGGGAAAACCCCTCAAGCTTTGTGACACCTCAGGAAAGGGAAAACCCCTCATCAAAGAGGCACCTAGAAATCACATCAAGGAGGCATTTTTATTATTCAAAAATATCATAAAGTGGCTAGATATTTCATCTCTCATCTCTCCTCTTCCAAACTAGATCAAAAAGTGGGCAAAATTAGTCTAAAACTTGTCCAAATTGGATCAACTGAAGCTGGAAGCCGCTAGATCCTAGTTGGGCTTGGTTGGTGGCCTCCCTCACCTATAAATAGAGCCCCATTACTTTGTATTTTCATCTTAGAGTAATTCCATGCTAGTGTAATTTTCATTTTAGTGTATTTTCATCTTCCCTCTTCATTGCCGAGTCTCCATTGTGAAGCTTTGGTGCTTCACTAAACCTCTTCTTCTCTTGAAGATTACCCTCTTTCCTTGGTTGGCCAAGCCTCTTCCTTGAGGGCTACACATCTTTTGCAAGGTAAAGAATCAAGAAAACCAAGGGTAAGCCTAAACAATGAAGCTTATTCTCTTTTTTGATGTTAATCTTCTTTCCAACCTCTCTCATGCTTGGGAAGCATTTTATTTTATGGCTTTCCTCTTAAAACCATGCTTTTCTTGATTTATGATGAATTAATGTTTATGCTTAAGCTTAGGTTTATGCATAAACTAATTTTTATATTAAAAGTGTATCAATTCATAGAAAATGTGGGGAAGTTATGGCAAAATTTTATCATTAGAAAATGAAGGTTCATGCATAAACTAATTTTACGCTAAAAGTGAAATTTTGACTATTTTCATTTTATAGAAAATACGAGAAAACTATAGTAAAATTTTTATCATTAGAATATAAGTTTATGCATAAATTAAATTTTTATGCTAAAAGTGAAATTTTAAGCATTCTCAATTTATAGAAATTGTGGGGAAGCTATGGCAAATTTTATATCATTGGAGAATGAATTTATGCATAATAATTTTTATGCTAAAAGTGGAATTTTAAGCATTCTCATTTCATAGAAAATGCGGAGAAACTATGGCAAAATTTTTATCATTAAAAATGAATTTATGCATAATAAATTTTGTACTAAAAGTGGAGTTTTGAGCATTATTCATTGCCAGAAAAATAAAGAAGGTTATGCACAAATTTTCTAGATTCACTCAATTTATGAGAATTATGAAAATGATTATGAATATAATTCATTTAGATAAAAATGGATTAGTAGGTGTGCATAAATATTTTATGCTAAAAGAGGGATTTCCATGATATTTTATTTTGGGAGAATTGAGAAAAGAATGTGAAAATATTCATAGGAATGCATCGAGAAAACATACATAAATTTTAATAAAAAAGAGGAATCATGAACATATTTAACTTTTGGAATTATACGTCTAGATTCTCAAAAAATAGAGTGTTGGGTACATTCTAAACGGGAAAATGATTTCCCAAAAAAAAAAGACCAGAAATATGTTTAGTTGGATGAATGTAAATACTTGTGGACTGATTTATTCCTAGATTCCCTGGGAAAGGAGTCTGGAATTCTTGAAAGGATCGAGGATCCAAAAGTGAACGAAAACTTAGACTTAATTGAATTGAGTCGAGAAAAAGTTGCCTTTAACTGAGCCAAGTAATGGCCGAGACTTAGAAGTTCTGTCAGTGTGAAAAGTAGAGTAATCGTACTCTTAACCTAGTTGATTGTGGAACAAAAATTCTGATAATTAGATCAAGGAAAGTTGATAATCAAACCCGATTCACTCAAAGCGAAAAGAGACCATCTTATTTGTGGGAATTGGATTGAGGTGTAGAAATGATGTGGATTGATGTGTAGTGATGTGTGGAATGATGTGGGTGATGTGGAATGTGTGGATTGATGTGGATTGATATGGTTGATGTGAATTGATGTGTGGATTGATGTGGTTGATGTGAATTGATGTGTGGATTAATGTGGTTGATGTGGTTGAAGTGGGGTGGCAACACATCGTCCCGCCCATCTGGCATCCGATGGTGGTGAAACTGTGGGAGTGGTGGGGTAGCAGCTCCATGTACCTACTCACAAAGTCTCACCCCCTCATTGGATGCCATACAACCATGATGTCCCACCCAAATCCGCTATATTTTGCATAGGGGACCCCTAGGGCACTATGCAGGGTGGAAACAAACTATCCCACCCATCTAGCATTTGATGGTGGTGAAACTTTTCAAGTGGAGGGTTTGCAGTCCCATGGATCCACTCGCAAAGTCTCAAACCCATCAGAAGCCATACATGCATGATGTCCCACCCAAACCCGTTATGTTTTGCAAAGGGGACCCCTTGGGCACTATGCAAAAAATAGCGGGTGATAACACACTCTCTCACCTATCCGGTGTCTCGATGGTGGTAAAACTTTGCGAGTGGAGGGGTAGAATGTGTGGAATGATGTGGAGTGAGGTGGATTGATATGGTTGATGTGGATTGATGTGTGGAATGATGTGGAGTGATGTGGATTGATGAGGATTGATGTGGATTGATGTGATTGATATATGGATTGATGTGTGGAATGATGCGGAGTGATGTGGATTGATATGATTGATGTGTGGATTGATGTGAATTGATATGGATTGATGTGGGATGATGTGAATTAATGTGGAAATGATGTGGAATAATGTGAATGAATGTGGGAATGATGTGAATTAATGTGAAAATGATGTGGGATAATGTAAATGAACGTGAGAATGGTGTGGGATGATGTGAATGAATGTGGAAATGATGTGGGATAATGTGAATTGATGTGGAATGATGTTGGGTGATGTGAATTGATGTGGAATAATGTCGAAAGATAAGGGATGATGAGAAATGATGAAGAATGTTGTGAAGTAATATGATGAGGAATGATGTGAAATGATGAGGAATGATGTAGAAAGATGGAAATTTTACTTGGAAACTGTATTTGTATGTGAAACCTGTTTTTTAAAGATTGTTTTATGTTAAGAATGCTGGGGGAAGCATTTTGACTATCTTATGGAATGAGGTCGTGGGACCTAAGTGAAAATGTTGCAACAGCTGATGGAGAGTCAAAGAAGGACATCTCACGTGGCAAGGTCGACCGAGGTCTTGAGACCAGCCTCGGTTCGGTTAAAATGGTGAGCTTTCGGTGTATGGTGGATGAGGGGCCAAGGAAGCGGCCTATGAGTAAAGTGCTAGGTCACTTGCGAAGGAGCCTAGAGGGTGTTGACCATACGGTGCTTGGGCTCTAGGTCACCCAGGATACCCACGCGTGCGTCAAGGAAGAAAATGAGTTAGAGTTGTTTCTAAACACGAGCATGGATCTGGTTGATTGGCCTTGTTGGTCTTCAACGGATGAGTTCATGGCTCTTTTAAATGGATCTTGTTGGTTGATCTAGTTGATCTTCCAACGGAGAGTCCATATGGATTTTATGAGATTATACTCCTAGGTACTATGAGCTAGGAACTAATGAAAAGGCCCCTGAGTGACCAAGTGGTGAGCGTTCTCGTTCTAATGATGCCATAGGTACGCTGAGGAAGGAATGAATGGAATATGGATTTTATGAAAAAATCTTGATTATACTCCTGGGTACTATGGGCTAGGAACTCTCGAAAAGGCCCCTGAGTGAAGTACTAAGTGAGCCTAAGGGACTGACCAGATGGTGAGTATTCTGGTTGCCAATGATGCCATGGGTACGCCGAGGAAGGAATAATTGAAATTTGGATTTTATGGTTGGAAAGTGAAAAAGTTAAAAATTGGAATACCAAGGATTATGATGGAAACACTTTGGTTTTATTACAATGCTGTTTTGGGAATAGTTGAATCTAAGAAAAGGTAATTTCATATCGGGTGCGTAAGTGGTGTATCTATTTAATTTTTGTATGAGAGCCAGCTAGGGAGCCTGGGAACTCTTTTCCATGGTACCCGGGACAAAACATAACCAAATTTTTATGATGGATCCTATCAATACAGTGGTTGGGTGGTTGGCTAACCCCATGGGATTGGATGGGGTTAGGCTAGATCGATGAATTCCTATAATGAAATTCAATTTTGTTCAAAAGTAAGTCACGGGATAATTCTTGTTCAAGTTACGATAGTTGAAGTAAGTCACGGGATAATTCTTGTTCTATGAAAAAGAATCAACGGCTGTGCCTCTTTTGATGGGGAAAAAAGCGTTGGTCTCTATGAACCAAGTGCAAGTTCCTCCTTTGATTCGGCCATGTGACCTGCGGGTTTGGTTGGAATACAAAGGATAGTTACGGCTCTTGACTACGTTAGAAGATTTTCCTAGAAAAATCGCCTATGCTTTCTAGGCGAGGGAAATTGTTTTCGGGTTCGATTTTGGAAGAACCAAGGGATTAGTCTCTTGTCCGGACATTCGTGGGAGAGGCCCCGAGTGGGAAGCTCTGCCCTGCGCATGAGGTTGCTACTTTCGTTGCTAGCACTCCAGAGTTCGATGCGCAGAGAGGACATGGGTCTCACACATTACATTAATTAAGCATTGATGGATGCATAGGCTTAAAGGCATTAGTGCAAATGGATTATTGCATATACTTAATACATAAAGTTTTTAGCATTAAGTATATGCATTAAGTTAAGCTTTATTAAATGCATATGCATAAGTGGTATAGACTAGTGCTTTCTTGCATATAAGTTCATAAACATTATCTCCATATGATGTACAAGTGTTTAGATTCTCATCATCATCATTAAATGCTTTCTATTTCATTCTCCCTATCTTTATCATCCTTTTGTCAGTGATGAGATTCCGAACACTTGTAACATTATGTAAAAAAATTAGTGCATTGAGTCATATGAAAAAGTACAAAGCTTATGCATTAATTCATATGTATAAGAGCATAAAGCTTTAGGCATTATGTATAGTCTATGCATAATGTATAAAGAGAACATAGAGCTCTCAATGCACGCATAAGCTTAAGCCATATGCATTAAGCATATGGATTTATTACATATATATTTATGCAAATACCATATGCATTAAGCTTTATGCATATGGCTTATGCATGAAGCTTCAAGCATATGGCTTATGCATTAAGCTTAATACACAAGAGGCTTATGCATTTTGCCTTTATGCATTAAGCCTTTATGTATAAGGCCTTATACATAAACATTGAGTATAAAGAGAGCTCTCAATACATTAAGCCTATTCTTATGCATAAAGCTTAATGCTAAGCCTTATGCATTAAGGTTTATGCAAAAAGCTTAATGCTAAGCCTTATGCATTAAGGTTTATGCGAAAGCCTTATGCATTAAGTTTAATGCATAAGCCTTATGCTTTATGTATAATGAAATAAAATTCTCCCAAGCACCTGAGGGTGCACCATAAACAAGTAAAGAAATGAACTATAAAAGATAAGTACTCTTATCTTGAGAAGAAGATAAGTAGGCAATAAGTTTACGAAGTTGAGCTTATGTTGCAAGGATAAGAAAATATGTATGTTAATAACCTTTATGCATATGGCTTTATGTATATAGCTTTACGCATCAAGCTTTATGCATAAGCCTTATGCATATGGCTTATGTATTAAGCTTTAGGCATATGGCTTATGCATTAAGCATTATGCATAAAGCCCTCATGATTAAGCGTCTATGCATAAGGCTTAAACATTATGCTTAAGTCCTTATGTATTAAGCCTTATGCATAAATCCCTTATGCTTAAGCCTCTATGCATAAGACTTAAACATTATGCTTAAGCCTTATGCATAGAGGCTTAGTGCTTAAGTCTCAAAGCTTTATGCATAGAGGATTTGTGCATAAAGCCTCTATGCATAATGGTTCATGCAATAATCCCTTATGCATAAAGCTTAAGCATAAAGGCTTCATGCAATAAGCCCTTATACATAAAGGCTTCATGCATGAAGCCATAATTCATGTTGCATAAGGGTTCATGCAATTTTGCCCTTTTGCATCATAAGGCTTTTATGATGAAGCCTTATGCATAAATCTCTTATACTTAAGCCTCTATATACTTAAGGCTTAAACATTATTCTTAAGACCTATGCATAGAGGATTAATGCTTAAGCCTCAAAGCTTTATGCATAAAGCCTCTATGCATAAGGCTTGCATAAGGCCTATACATAAGGCTTCATGCAATAAGCCCTTATGCATAAAGGTTAAGCATAAAGGGTTTATGCAATAAGCCCTTATGCATAAAGGCTTATGTCCTCTAAAGCCATAATGTATGTTGCGTGGCCTCTAAATCTATAATGTATGTCGCATGAGGCTTCATGAATTAACCCCTTATGCATAAGGCAAGTAAGACTTATGCATAAACCCCTTATGCATAAAACCCTTATGCTTAAGCCTGTATGCATGAGGCTTAAACATTATGCTTTAAGTCTCTATGCACAAAGGCTTAAACATTATGCTTAAGCCTTATGCATAGAGGCTTAATGCTGAAGTCTCAAAGCTTTATGCATAGAGGCTTTAAGCCTTATAAGCCCTTATGCTTAAGCCTCTATGGATAAGTCTTAATCATTATCCTTAAGTCTTATGAATAGAGGCTTACTGCTTAAGTCTCAAAGCTTTATGCATGAAGCCTTTATGTATAAAGCTTCATGCAGTAAGCCCTTATGAATAAAGGCTTCATGTATGAAGCTATAATGCATGTTGCATAGCATAAAGGTTTCATGCATTAAGCCCTTATACATAAGGCTTAAGCCTTAAGTCTTATGCATAAAGCCCATATGCTTAAACCTCTATGCATAAGGCTTAACCATTATGCCCCCATTATTCTTAAGCCTTATGCATAGAGGCGAGATAGAGGCTTAATGCTTAAGCCTCAAAGATTTATGCATATAGGTTTAATTCTTAAGCCTCAGAAGCTTTAGCATAAAGGCTTTACGTGTAAAGCCTTATGCTTAAGCCTTTATGCATAAGGCTTAGGCATAAAGTCTTCATACATAGAGCCATAATGCATAAAGACTTCATGCATGAAGCCATAATGCATAAAGACTTTATGCATAAAGGTTTTATGAGCTTTATGCAAAGAGGCTTTATGCATAAGCTTTAAAAAATTATTGCATGCATAATTAAAAAAATGCTCCCAAGCGCCCGGGGGTGCACCATAAAGAAGTAAAGAAAGGGTTTGTTAAAGACAAACCCGGGGGTGCACCATAAAGAAGTAAAGAAAGGGTTTGTTAAAGACAAGTGCTCTTGCCTTAATGTAGAGGAGTTGAGTGTTTGTTGAGAAGTAGAGTTTTCATTGAAAGACAAGCTGTTCAACTACGAGTAGAAGCACAAAAATAAACAAATTAGAGCTATGCAAGTGAAGACAAGTGAGAAGAATAAGAAAAAGAAGTAGACAAGAATCAAGACCTAAGATTACACATAGCTCGATTGAAACAAAGGTGAGAGAATATAGAATATAACCCTTACCTTCACCTTGAAACTATGAAAGCACTTAAATTAAGTAGAGCATGAGTTTCATGCATGAGATACTTGAGGTATGGGAGATGAAGAGAGGAGAGGAAATGAGTTTAGTGTAGGTTTTTGGGAGAAAAGATGGGCAAAGAAAGGACGCATGCCACACAAAAGAATTAGTTTTGTAACAATACGCAACAATACACGCGGTTATATATGCGGCTATAGCTGCGCGCAATAGTAGCCACGTGTATAGCCGAACTTAGCTCTATTTTGGTGTCTAACACTTTTGATCGTGGGTATACCCAAAGTTGTATGGTGTTGATTAGAGGGTCACACCTCAAAAGGCATACTGTTTTGGAGTCCACGTGTGATTGAGTGTGTTCTATCATCTTTTCTTCATTTTATTTTTTTAAATTTGAGAGAAATCTTTGATCATGATTTTCTTACTCTTGTGCATGTTTTAATCTTGCATGAGATAAAGGAACTGCTTTGTTGGTGTGATTGCATGTATTCATTGTCACTTTGAAAAAAATATTGTGAAAATCAACAAAGGAAGTGCTTGTGCCTCTACATTCTTGTTATTACAGCTCAATATTTGGGACTATATATATTTGGTTTTTTGAAAATTTTTATGTCTAAATTTTAGATACTACAATAATCTTTCAACCAATTTAATGAGTTTTTTGCATTTTAACTAGCATGTAACACAAAGTGTTCCCCCACATAGTATAAAATCTTCATTATTTACAATCAAATATTATTTCTTATTTTTTTAAATGAAGGTATTTGTAACAATTCAAGTTTAGAATTTATGTTCAGAGAAGCTGGGCAGCTTTTTCGGATCAATCTTCTTTCAGTGTTTTGTGAGGCGTACCCAGTATCACGAAGTCCGCGAATTCAAATAAATTAGATATACCAGTACATTTTTAATGGAGGGCTACACTTGCTCGAGGATGATTTGCATGCCGTGTTCCGGTTTCATGGTGATGAGCGTGACGGGAGCGTGCTTATAGTTGGGGGAGAGCCGAAAGCAAAAGCGCTGCAGGATGGCAACGAGGATGACCTTGGCTTCGAGGAGGGCAAAGGATTGGCCGATACAGATGCGCGGACCGAAGCGGAAGGGCAAGAAGGCGGAGGGGTGGGTGGAGTCCTTCGACACGCCATCGCGAAAGCGCTCTGGTCGGAACTCGTGGGCGTCCGACCCCCACAACGAGGTGTCCCGGTGCATGATGAGCGTTTGGATGGAGAAGCCCATGCCGGGTGCAGTACCCACCAGCCTCAGCTGCGCCTGCCCGAGGCGCTCTAGTGTACTACAATCTTCGGTAGCGTCGCCTCCCTGTTTGGAGCGGAGTACGCGACTTGTCACTTCCGGAACCGGTGGGTAAAGCCGGAGAGACTTGTTCAAAACCATGCCCATCTATTCCAAAACGCAATATATGGTTAGTTGCAATCAAGATTATGCAGATTATGTAGTCCTCGATGAATTAACTGCATGTCAGACACGTATGCTCCCTTACAAGCTTCAGTTTGTTGCGTTGCTCTGTTGTCGGTGGCTCACTAGTAGGATCAACATTTCTCCCGCACACCCCTGAAACTTCATCCCTTTGCCACTCTTGATTTAGAGACAGAAGCATCATTGTCCACGCTAGCAGATGGGCCGTTGTCTCGTGGCCTGCAAAAAAGAACGTCTTGCATTCGTCGATGATCTGATTGGTTGTTAGAGGAATGCTGCCGGGTGATTTTACTGTCATCATCTAGTTTGTTGGCAAGCTGGATGAGGCTCAAAAGGTCGGTTCGACGAGGCAAATTCGGTGGAGCTGAGGCGGCGTCTTTGAACGAGCTCAAACGAGATTGCACTATGCGCGAGAGCTCTTTGTTGATGGTGTTTTCGATCTTCCAGCATTTGAAGTTGTTAGGGGTTGGAAGGTACCTGCAACAAAACTATGGCATATTTTGCTGAGGAAGAAGCTCAAAGGTGGCCGTAATTAGAGGGGCTTTTATCGTGGTTAGAGCCCTTAGAAGCTGGCACCATTTGACCTTGCAACTACGTCTTTCGCGGGGCGGGGGCGGGGGAGCGAGACTTTTAGTGACCAACCTGTATCCCGGAATCATCGCGTGAGCTACGAGCTTTTTGTCTAGGAGTTGGAGAAGCTTGTCTTGATTTTCAAACACTGCTTTGCCAGCTCGGTAGTCGCTGCCAAAGGAGGTGCGGGCAAGGATGTCCGCAGTGCATCCTTCAAGTCGCGTGCAGCCTCCACCTCAGCAGATCTGCCCCCGAACGCTCCACTGTCTCACGCCAAGCCTCGGTCAGCTCCAATGCAGCCGCATGCATGTCGCCCACCATAGCCTATATTTATTGCTCATGGAAAAAAATGTATTAGCAAGTCTAATTTATTAGGGTTTGATGATTTGTACAGCAAATATGCAGATCAGCAGCCGAATGTCGAGCATGCAGCTAAAAGTCGAAGGCGATTAATTAATATAGTACGTCTCTACCCTGAGTTTCTCTGGGAAGAAGGCAGGACGCGAAGCATGGTCCGCTTGTGGTGCCAATCCTCCCCCTCTGCCAGCAACAATCCGTAGCCGAAGAGCCTGTGAAAGGCCTACCCTGAGTTTCTCTGGGAAGAAGGCAGGACGCGAAGCATGGTCCGCTTGTGGTGCCAATCCTCCCCCTCTGCCAGCAACAATCCGTAGCCGAAGAGCCTGTGAAAGGCCTTGCTGAAGCCCTCTGACTTGGCGTAGCTCTTGAAATTAACGGACATAATCTGCTTCGCGTCTTCTGGATCGGTGACCACAAGCCTAGGCTGGCAGCCCCACCAATACAGCTCTGCACAAATCACAGTACCGAAATTACCAGAATCGCCTTCCTTATAAGTATCGCTAGTGCAAGGTCTAATAAATAATGGCTTGCAAATGAATGCTGGGGCGCGCATATATATACATATATACCTTTGGCTCCGACAAGACTTTAGTGTAGAATGGCTGGACGCGGGCGGCGGGCGGGGACCATGTAGTGGGCGGCCGTGGAGGGGAGGGGAGCTGAGCTCTGCAAATGCCATATCTCAGAAGCATCGCCTGCCAAAGGGCGGGTGAGCTTGGCTCTGCAAATGCCTTATCTCAGAAGCATCGCCTGCCAAAGGGCGGTAGGCCAGCATGTGCAACCCCTGCTGAGCTTGTGGGCGATAGCGGCTGGGGCTACATAATATCGGTAGAGGAAGTAGCACACGAGTGTAGATATGGCGATGGCAAGGAGGGCACTAGAGGCGAGGCCGAGGTCCATGACTGATGTACTATAATAGTAGAGTTGGAGGAGCTCACAATTACGCTTCATGAGGATTAGATGCGTAACTTACGTTATATGGAGGACAGCATGATTGACCGTAGAGCCTCCCATGATTGTGACACAATACTTGGCACCTTGGGCTTACATTCCATCAGGAGCACGTGCATGGCGGCGCCACGATTTACACACAATTGTTTGCATGCTTTTGTGGAGCATGTATGGATGGTGATTGGTCACATTGTGCCTCGAGAGAATGGGCAAATGCATGGATACAGACAGTCCTCTCCCCGGAGCATCCTTCACATTCAGTGTTGTCCGATGAGCACACAGGTCCTGTGTTCATGGCCAGATACGATGACCTGATAGATTTGCTATAGGAGGGTGATGTATTTGTTGTTATTGCTGGTGAGGGCAATAGCGAGGGAGTAGACTACTATCTGATGAGTTGCACTAGGCCAAAGTGCATCCTTGACCACAATACATTGGATGATTATGGGTTTTCTTTTGACGCCCATAGCATGATTGTGGTAGACCGGTTCTACCAGCAAATTTGACTTCATCGGGGGGAGTCTTGAAGAACTCCGTTTTCGGCTTCGACTGGATGACCATAAGAGCATTTTAGAGCATTTGAGAGCTAGAGAGGGTGCTGCTGTGACTAGATCTCTATCTTGATAGTGACTAAACTCAGACTAGCTGGGTTAGCTCACTTACATTGTACTTAGATTCATTGGCAGTGACTAACCTCAAACTAGCTGGGGTAGCTCATTTTCAGTGTGCCTTGATCTTTTGAGTTAGTGGCTAAACCCAAAGTGACTGGGTTAGCTCACATTTTGATGTACTTAGTTGATGTTTTTATCATTATGATTTTTATCATGTTTGGGTACGATGGTATGGGGAATTGCGGGATTTTCCATGGCCTCTCATGCACTAAGAGACTTGAAAAATCTGAACTGGATGCTAATTGCTAATCCAAACATGCTCCGATGGGGACCGAACTTTGTGAGCATGTGGGAGTGCACCCACCCCCACATGCTCGCAAAGTTCGGTCACCATCGAAGCATGTTTGGGTACAATGGTATGGGGAAAAGCGGGATTTTCCATGGCCTCTCAAGCACCAAGAGACTTGAAAAATTCGCATTGAGCACTAATTGCTAATCCAAACATGTTCCGATGGTGACCAAACATTGCAAGCATGTGGGGGGGACCCACCCTCACATGCTCACAAAGTTTGGTCTCACCATTGGAGCATATTTGAGTACGATGGTATGGGAAAGACTAGGATTTTCCATGGCCTCTCAAGCACCAAGAGACTTGAAAAATCTGCGAAAGACGCTAATTTCTAATCTAAACATGCTCCAATGGTGACCAAACTTTGCAAGCATGTGGAGGGGACACACCTCCGCATGCTCGCAAAGTTTGGTCTCACCATCAGAGCATGTTTGGGCAGAGTGGTATGGGGAAGAGCGGGATTTTCCATGGCCTCTCAAGCACCAAGAGACATGAAAAATCTGCACTAGACGCTAATTGCTAATCCAAACATGCTCTGATGGTGTGAGGTCCCTCTCCCCACCGCGCAACGAATTTAGGGGTGCTAGTAGCAGAAGTAGCACTTCTTGCGTGGGGCAGGGTCCCACACTCGAGACCTCGCCCACGGATATCCGGACAAGAGACTAATCCTTCGGTTCTAAACCGAACCCGAAAAAACTTCCCTTGCTCGGAAAGCACGAGCGATTCTTCCAGGATAACTTTTCTCTAACGTAGTCAAAAACCTTAACTAACTGAACTGATCTGACCGAACCCGTAAGTCCCAAGTCAAATCAGGGAAAAGATTGCACTTGGATCATAGAGACCAACGCTTTTTTTCTCATTGAGAGACACAGCCGTTGATTCTTTTCCATAGAACAATTTTTGTCCGGGATTTACTTCATCTATCGTACCATAACAGAATTAAGTCTCAATTTAAGGATCCATCAGTCCAGCCTAACCCCATCCAGTCCCGTGGGTTAGCCAACCACCCAACCACTGTAGTGATGGGATCCAATTAAGGATTTGGTTAGGTTTTGTCCCGGGTACCAGGAAAAAGAGTTCCCAGGCCCCCTAGCTGGATATTCATGCAAACTTAAAACTAGTCACACCACTTACATACCCAATATGAAATTATCTTTTTCTCAACATCAGCTATTTTTAAAACAATCATTTAATGAAACCATTGTGTCACTCATCACAATCCTCAAAATCTCCAGTTAAATCCGTATTTCCAATCATTCCTTCATCGGTGTACCTATGGCATCATTGGCAACCAAAACGCTCACCACCTGTTCACTAAGGGGCCTTTTCAATAGTGCCTAGCTTATAGTAACCGGCAATATATTCATATATTAAAATGGAATCTCCATTGAAGATTAGTAAGATCAACCATGGACTCATCCGTTGAGGACCAGCAAGGTCAACCAACGGATCCATATAAAAGAGCCATGGACTCATCCGTTGAGGACCAACAAGGTCAACCAACCAGATCCATGCCCGAATTCAGAAAACAACTCTTACTCCTTGTTCCAATATCTTCCCCGACATACATGTGGGTATCTTTGGTGACCCAGAGCCCGAGCACCGTATGGTCAGCACCCTCTAGGATCCTTCGCAGGTCACCTAGCGCTTCACTCATAGGCGGCTTCCTTGGTCCCTCATCCACTGTACCAGAAGCTCACCATTTAAATCAAACTGAGGCTGGTCATCAAGACCTCGGTCGACCTTGCTACGCGAGACATCCTCTATTGACTCTCCGTCAGCAGCTGCAACTTTAACAGATAGGTCTCCAACAACGACCTCATTCACAAGACGATCAAAATGCTTCCCCAGCATTCTTGACATAAAACAGTTATTTAAAAACAGATTTCACATACAAATACAGTTCCAACAATATTTCCATCTTTTCTCATCACTCCACATCCTTTCACATTAGTCCCTATCTTCTCATCTTCCCACAAAATTTTTTTTCATCGATCCCTATCACATCATATCATTCCCACATCAAATCATATCCAATCGCATCATCCACACATCAATCCACATCATCCATACATCCATCCACATCATCCACACCAATTCACATCATCCATACACTATCCACATCAATCCACATTATCCACACATCCATCCACATCATCCATACATCTATTCACGTCAATCCACATTATCCACACATCAATCCATATCATCCATACATCCATCCACATCAATCCACATTATCCACTCATCCATCCACATCATCCACATCAATCCACATTATCCACTCATCCATCCACATCAATCCACATGTCAATCCACATTACCCACACATTAATCCACATATCAATCCACATCATCCATACATCCATTCATGTCAATCCACATTACCCACACATCAATCCATATCATCCATACATCCATCCACATCAAGCCACATTATCCAAAAATTTGATGAAAGTAACGCTTTTATTTAAAAAAATTCTTTTATGCATCTATTTATGCATAAATTCAATTTTAATGAAAGTAACACTTTTATAATAAAAAAATTCTTTTATGCATCTATTTATGCATAAAAATCAATTTTGATGAAAGTAACACTTTTATAATCAAAATATTCCCAATATACATCTTTCTATGCATAGAAATTAATTCTAATGAAAATAACACTTTTATTATAAAAATATTTATAATATGCATTTTTCTATGCATAGAATAAAAATAACACTTTTAGAATACACAAGCGGTGGGGATTACTCTTTTTGAATGATAAAAGATAAAACTTATTTCACAGAATTTAAGAAAATTTTGCCATAACCTCCTTTGTATGGCTGACCATTTTTCAATTTTTTTCATTCTCAAGTTACTTAGAAATTATCCCAAAAGGTTTAAAGCATTCTAGACTAATCAAATTTCACTTTTTAAAGAGAAACAATATGAAAAGTTTAATTCTAACAATTTGATTACACATCTAGGATAAAGAAAGATTGAATTCAAGAATGAAGAGAGGGGGAAAGCCTTTCCAACAAGGCATAGCATCATTTTTCATTTTAAAGAAAACAAAAATTAGAAAACCATTAAATGGAATAAAGAAAAAGTAGAATTTCTACATGAATTTTTGTGAGCTTTCCTTTGGCTTGATGGTTTGAGAGATCTACTCTTGTTTGCAACAAGAGTGGCCACCAATTCTTTTGAAGAGGAAATGGTCAAAAACTAATGAATTATCAGTAAATTCACTATTTTTGGCTCTGGGGAGGAGTAGAGTAACAATGCATAAAATACTATTAACCATTTACAAAGGGGGAGGCTTCATTTATAGGAAAAAGTAAGCCTCTAACCAAGCAAACTGATTCTAGAATTTTCATATCAGTTTGGTCAATTTTTGACCATTTTTAGGTCAATTTAGCTTACTTTTTGGATCTAGTTGAAGCAGGAGAGACCCCCACACTGAGGTGTCAAAAATGCATCATTTAATCTAAATATGTCTTATTTTTTAACTAATAACCTTGTCCTTAGTTAACTCTTTATCTTATGTGAGTATTTACTCATTTTTTAGGGGATTTTCTTTTATTCTTCAATTTATCTCCTCCCTACATTTGGATTAATCTAATTGGTCCATAGGAGCCTTAATTCAAAAATTTCAGAAAATCTGGACCCTTAAGCTAAGGTACTTTTTATCTGATTTCAATTTATTCCAATTACACATTGGAAATTTCTTTTTGAATATCTGTTTCAGGGGAAACCATTTTAGACACTATGAGGATTTTTATATCCAAAAATATCTCAATTTTGAATTACCTCCCTCTAGACATTTTCTCTCTCTAGACCAAAACAGGGTAAAACAAGATCTTTCTTTTATTTCAGAGAGGGGAATAATTATAAGATTAGAAGGGGAGGTTTTTACACTTGCACACCTCAAAAGCCGGAGGGAGGAATCTTACTACAGATGGTGACCAAACTTTGCGAGCATGTGGGGGGGACCCACCTCCCACATGCTCGCAAAGTTTGGTCACCATCGAAGCATGTTTAGGTATATGGTATGGGGAAGATCGGGATTTTCCATGATGTCTCAAGCACCAAGAGACTTGAAAAATCCTTACTGGGCGCTAATTGCTAATCCAAACGTGCTCCGATGGCGACCAAACTTTGCAAGAATGTGGGGGGGACCCACCCCCACATGCTTGCAGAGTTTGGTCACCATCAAAGCATTTTTGGGTACGATGGCAAGGGGAAGAGCGGGATTTTCCATGGCCTCTCAAGCACCAAGAGACTTGAAAAATCCGCACTAGGTGCTAATTGCTAATCTAAACATGCTCCGATGGGGACCAAACTTTGCGAGCATGTGGGGAAGGATCCCCCCTAGATTCTCGTAAATTTTGGTCACCATCGAAGCATGTTTGGGTACGATGGTATGGGGAAGAGCGAGATTTTCCATGGCCTCTCAAGCACCAAGAGACTTGAAAAATCCACAGTGGGCACTAATTGTTAATCCAAACATGCTTTGATTGGGGACCAAACTTTGCAAGTATGTGGGGGTGGGTCCACCCCAAATTCTTGTAGAGTTTGGTCTCCATCGGAGCATGTTTAGGTATGATGGTATAGGGAAGAGCGGGATTTTCCATGGCCTCTCAAGCACCAAGAACTTGAAAAATCCGCACTGGGCGCTAATTGCTAATCCAAACATGCTCTGATGGGGAGCAAACTTTTTGAGGATGTGGGGGAGGATCCCCCCCAGATGCTCTCAAATTTTGGTCACCATCAAAGCATGTTTGGGTACGATGGCATGGTGAAGAGCACGATTTCTCTCAAGCACCCAAGAGGCTTGAAAAATCCGCACTGGGCGCTAGTTGCTAATCCAAACATGCTCTGATGGTGACCAAACTTTGCAAGCATGTGGAGGTGGGTCCCTCCCATATGCTTGCAAAGTGTTTGGGTATAATGGTATGGGGAAGAGCGGGATTTTCCATGGCCTCTCAAGCACCAAGAGACTTGAAAAATCATCACTGGGGGTTAATTGGTAACCCAACATGCTCCGATGGGGACCAAACGTTGCGAGCATGTGGGAGCGGGTCCCCCACACAGATGGTTACAAATTTTGGTCACCATCGGAGCATGTTTGGGTGCGATGGTATGGAGAAGTGTGGGATTTTCCATGGCCTCTCAAGCACCAAGAGACTTGAGAAATCATCATTGGAGACTAATTACTAATCCAAATACGCTCCGATGGTGACCAAACTTTGCGAGTATGTGGGGGTGGGTCCTCCCCACATCAGAGCATGTTTGGGTTTGATGGTATGGGGATTTTTAAGAAACAATATAATAGCCAAAGTGTAAAAAAATCTAAAAAAACATTAACGTCAACTAAAATGCAAATGATCCTCAATAATGAAAAAACTCATAATGATATAAACATCAACTAAGTACATCAGAATGTGAGCTAACCCAACTACTATGGGTTTAGTCACTAACTTAATAGATCAAGGCATAATGAAAATGAGCTATCCTAGTAGCTAGTCACTACCAAAAAATATAAGTACAAAATATAAATGAGCTATCCCAGCTAGGTTAGTCACTGCCAAAAAATCTAAGTACAAATTATAAGTGAGCTAACCCAGCTAGTCTGAGTTTAGTCACTATCAATGGTAACCCAATCAAAATCATCATCTCTCACTGATGTGGTCAATGTGTACATCGAGGCTGCTGTGTACGTCAAGGAGGCTGTGCCGGCAAATATCTACGGGGGCCGTCAAATATCTGCGGGGAGGTTTGCCTCAAAGGCAACATAAGTTGGTGTGCTAGTGTACTTGAGAGCTCATAAGTCCCATAAGCTGCTATAGCTCTCTCCCTCTCTCTACATCATGCTACTACAAGACGTCTCTATCTATAAACCCAAAATCTGTGATCGCGTGCTTGCCACTCTGTGCATGTAAGCTTCTCTACTATAAGGACATGCTGCTCATGTGAAGCAGCATTGCTGCTAGCGCCATCATCCGAGGTGCCACTAGGACCAGCACCACCCACACACTCATGTGCTATGATCTGGCTCTCCTGAAGGACTCTGTAGTATGCATCAAACTCATGTGCACTCCACTCAATCTCTGGAGGCACCTCATGCTCCTAATCTTTGTCATCAGCAGCGTCGAGTCCTAAGTCAGTAGTAGCTGAGGTAAAATCAAGTGGCCTGCCAGTCCTAACATCTACTCTCGAGCAAAGCTTGTGTGAAGATCATCAATTCTCAAAACTATGTATGTCGCTAGGTCGATGCATGCTCGGCAAGAGGGACATGCCGAGAAGCGTACTAGCTCTCCTAGGTGATGCAAGACAAATGGAAAAAATGTCCACATTCCAGAGCATATCCACCAATACTGTCAATGTCCTCAAGGCATAGAGCACAGCAGGCATCACATAGGAATCGTGGTGCATCCTGAGGGAGAGGTCATCGAAAAATCTCTATAAAAACAGGCCGTGGATATAGAGGCAAGTAAGGCGCTATCACATCCGAAGATCTATGGAACTCCCGAACATGCAGCATCAACTGCTCTGCCCTATGCTGTGTAATCCGTTCCATAATCATGTGTTGCTCCGCCTCAGCTCTAGAGCTCTCTACCTCGATCTCTGAGCCTACTATAAGCCTCATGCATAAGCCTCATGTATAAAGCTTATACATGAGGAGGCTTATGCTGTTAGCCAACCACCCGCCAACCACTGTAATGGTGGGATTCCTTTATAAAGATTTGGTTTTGTTTTGCCCGGGTATCGAGGAAAAGAGTTCCCAGGTCCCCTAGCTAGCGTTTCATGCAAAAATTAAGGTAGGCATTTACATACACACCCAATATGAAATTGCCATTTATAACAGATTCGGCTGACTTTAAAACAATCCTTCAATAGAAATCATAATTTCACTGATCATCATTCTCCAATATTCTGAGTCCATTGTGTTACAAAATGTGTCCTCTGGACTCTCCGTTGAAGACCAGTTGGCCAACCAACGAGATCCAATATCAAAATTTGATTCACAAAAATCTTTCCTTTTAATCCATCCGAATCTTCCTCGACGTACGAATGGGTGTCCTAGCAACCGCGAGCCCGTGCATTGCTTGGTCAGAACCCTCTAGGATCCTCCTTAGGTGTCTTAGCACTTCACTCAGGGACCGCTTCATTGGTCTTCGCCCATCATACCGGAAGCGTACCATTTTAATCGTACCGAGACTGGTCAAGACCTCATTCATTCACTTTAGTTTTAACAAGGATTCCCTTCAGACAAACATCTAATTTTGGATAAATATCAATTTAGTGATTTTTTCAATTAAAATATCCAAAGATATTCCTTATGCCACATAATTTCTTGACCTTAATTCATTAGGTAGAATTATGCTAGAAATTCATCTTTTGACACTAAGATTTAATTCAAATCCATCTTTTCTTAAATATCATAAAAATTCTTCTTTTAACTAAATACCAATACCTATTTTTTTGAATAAACTTAAAATCCCTCTTTTTCTCATTTAATGCAATCCAATTATCATGGGAATTCCTCTTTTACCATAAATTAAATCTATCTAAAATTCTTCTTAAAAATTACATAAAAATATCCATTAATTCCATTAAGCTAGAAATTCCACTTTTCTCATTCAAATGATTGAATTCCAAAGATGGTGGGAATTCCTCTTTCATCATTTAAATTTATCTAAGATAAATTCAACTAAATTTTCTCTTAAAAATCTCCATTAATTCTTTTACACTAGAAATTCCACTTTTCTCATTTAAATGGTTGAATTCCAATTATGGTGGGAATTCCTCTTTCATCATTTAAATTTATCTATGCAAAAAGATATATTTAACTAAATTTTCTCTTAAAAATTAAATAAAAATCTCCATTAATTCCTTTACACTAGAAATTCCACTTTTCTCATTTAAATGGTTGAATTCCAATTCTGGTGGGAATTCCTCTTTCATCATTTAAATTTATCTATGCATAAAAATAAATTTAACTAAAATTCTTCTTTAATTTTTAAATAAAATATCCATTATTTTAATATTCCAAATTTTTCTCTTTCCTCATTGGAATACATGGATTTCTATTGTCATGGGAATTTCTTCCTCAGGTTGGAGTACCATCTGGCCTTGGGTCAGAGAGATCAATTATTCATCATCAAGCATGTGACTCGGGCTGGGTACATACTTCTTAAGCAAACTGACGTGGAATACATTGTGTACCTTGAGATGGGGAGGTAGAAGAAGTTTGTAGGCTAGATCGCCCACTTTCTTTATGACAACATATGGCCCACAGTATCTGGGAGAGAGCTTCTTGTACTTCCCTAAGGATAAGGAACTTCTTTTTGGTCATACTCGAATGAAGACCATATCCAATTCTTCAAACTCTCTCTCTAATCTCTTTTTATGTGCATACTATTTTTACCTATCTTGGGCTACCTTTATATCTTTATGGATTGATTACATCTGCTGGTCCATGTCATCAAGCATTTGTCTGGACATTTTGACTCTGATCAATGGGTTAGACCAAGTCAACGGTGTAAGGCAATCTTGTCCATATAAAGCTTTGAAAGGACTCATCCCAATGCTTCGATGATAAGAAGCGTTGTAAGTAAATTCGACCAGATGATGCAAATGGCTTAGCCACTTCTTGGGTTCCCTACCATCGCAGCACGACCAAAGGATATCTTCAATTACCTGATTCACTCTTTCAGTTTGGCTATCTATTTCGGGGTGATAGGCTGTGCTGAGATCCAAGCAAGTTCCTACTGCTTCGAAGAATGCAGTCCAGAATTTCGATGTGAATTTGGGATCTCTGTCACTTACTATCCTCCTGGGGGTAAGCCATGCAATCTGAAGATTTCTTTAAGGAAAACTCTGGCAACATCCACTGTAGTGTATGTTTCTTTCACTGGAATCAGATGGGCAACTTTGGTTAGCCTGTCAACTACCACAAAAATGGAGTTGTAACCTAATTGCACTGAAGGTAATCCAGTGACAAAGTCCATACTGATACATTCCCACTTCATCTGTGGAATGTCTAGAGGCTACAGTTTCCCTGGCATCTTGACTCTCTTTGCCTTGACTCTCTGACACATTAAGCATTTCTGCACATGATCAAGTACATCCTTTTTGAGTCTTGGCCAGAAGAAGAAGCTTTTCTTCACAGACATATAGGTTTTTATAAACCCTGGATGTCCAGCTATCATGCTATCATGGGCTTCTCTCAGAATTCTTCCCTTTATTCCCTCATCATTGTTGGGAATACATAGTCGATTATTATAATACATGCATCCTTCATCCAATTTGTACCCAAGAACTCGACTCATTTCCTAAGGAGTCTTACTTTCCTACATCAAAAGGGTAGCAATAGGGGCAAAGAATTTATCCTGCATGATTTTCTCCTTTGCTTCTCTGATCAATGGATTTGACGCCGTTGTAATTGCAAGCAAGGAGGCTTTTCTATTGAGCGCATCTGCAACCACATTTTCTTTCCCCAGCTGATACTTAATCTCAAAATCAAATTCCTGCAAGGTCTGCATCCATCTCCTTTGACGCATGTGGAGATCCCTTTGGGTGAAGATCCACTTCAAACTTTGATGATCTGTCATCAAGGTGAACCTCTATCCCAAAAGATAATGTCTCCACAACTTCAGAGCATACACTACCAAGAGTAACTCCAAGTCATGGTGGTGGATGGCATAAATTCTCTCATGTGTTTTGAGTTTTCTGGATTCATAGGCCACTGCATGACCTTCTTGCATAAGAGCACCGCCTAATGCAAACCCATTGGCATCAGTAACTACCTCAAAGGGTTTGGTAAAATCTAGCAATTTAAGAACAGTGTTGGTTACTAAGGCTGTCTTTAGCTTGTTAAAGGCACTCTGACACATTGTAGTCCACTAAAAAAGTATACTCTTCTTGAGAAGGTTAGTTAAAGGGGATGCTATCTGAGCATACCTAGGTATAAAGATCCTATACCATTCGGTTAATCCTAGGAATTCTCTGACTTTCTTTACTGTCTTGAGTTCTGGCCACTCTACTACTGCTTGGATCTTTGCGGGGTCAGGAGAAATCCCATCCTTTGATACTATGAGTCCCAAGTATTCTATCTGGTCTCAACAGAGAAAGAACACTTGCTCTTCTTTGCAAAGAGTTGGTGTTTCCTTAGGATTTCCAAGACCTTGCTTGCGCACATGATCTTCATGATCTGCAACATTCTTTGAGTATACCAAGATATCGACAAGAACAAAATCATCCAAGTATTCTTTTAGAATATCCTACATAAGACAATTAAATGTCGTCGGGGCATTAGTCAATCCAAACGACATGATTGTGAACTCATAATGCCCATAGCGAGTATTGAATGTTGTCTTTGGGATGTCTTGCTCCTTGATTCTGATCTGGTAGTACTCGGATTTAAGATCTATCTTTGTGAACATTTGGATCCCACTTAACCGATCTAGAAGTTCATCAATCCTAGAAATAGGATACTTATTTTTAATTGTTAATTGATTCAATCCTCTATAGTCAATACAAAGTCTTAACATTCCATCTTTCTTCTTTTGAAAGAGAAAGGGCGCACCCCAAGGTGAGACACTAGGTCTGACAAATCCCTGCTCTAACAGTTGTCTTAACTGCTCCTTAAGTTCTATTGCTTTAGGGACTGGCATTTTGTATGCACGCTGGGCTACTGGCTAACCTCCAGGAGTTAATTTGATCCCATGATCTACTTCACGAGACGGAGGCATCTCAGTCAGCTCTTCAGGAAACATATCTGCATACTCAGTTAACCACTCTGGCTCTTTAGCCTTGCATTTTATGTCTATTGGATTCATTTTGACAACATACACAACGTGCCTCTTTCTGAGCCCTTTTAATAATTTAGAAGCCTTGACTAATTGCAGCACTGGGGACCTAGAAATTTCAATTCCTTGAACTTTATTCCCGTGAAGGTCTAGGAAAGAGATGGTTTCTTTGTGACAATGAATATCAGCTTGATTCTTACGGAGCCAATCCATTCCAAGGACTCCATCATAGACTCCCAAGGGTAGGACGACTCTGAAGAACAGGCACTCTGTTATGTTCCCATCTAAACTACACTAAATAAGGTCTGTCTCAAGGTATGTGAAAAGAATTTTTCCACTGGCCAATTTCACTTACATACGTTTCCCTGACTTTTGATTTAGGACTAATTTATGTAGACATCCTGGGGAAATAAAAGAATGAGTACTACCTGAATCAATCAAAAGCTTGAATTGCTTACCCTGGTACTCTCTTGGAGTCTGGAGGACTGAGAATTGATAGTTATTCCCCTGATGCTCTATTGGCTGCATAGATCTGTCATTTCTCTTCCTCCACTTCATCAGCTATAGTGACAGCTCTAGCTACTGTAGTCTGAGGTGGAACTCTCTCTCTTTGATTGTTTCAATTTTGGGAGGGAGTTCGAAGACTACTTATTAAGGCTATAGGCTGAGCTGGCACTCTTCTGGGGTTACCTTGATTTTGGCATGGGGAACCCTGATTGGACTGATATGAAGGAGTCTGTCTCTGAATTCTAGGACCCTTGCTTCCTTGGCCCACAGAAGGAGATGGGTAATCCTTGAGCTGGTGCCAAAATCCCTGACATCTAAAGCATATGTTCTCGCTTCAACGCTCTTTCCTTTGCATTCTGGAGAGAGCCGGATTTCCTGAGAAAGTACTTCGAGGGAAAGGTCTTCCTTCATTCCTGAAGCTTCCCGTCTCCAGATTCTAGTTGGGACCTTGGTGTCTCTTTGGAGGCAGAAGTGTAAGATTCCTCCTCAACCTGAATAACAAATAAGCCTCTACTTCAATCCCTTGTAATCATTCTATGTTTCTGAATACAAGAAAATATTATTTTTCCTTGTTTGGCCTAGCGAGATAAAAATTTCTAGAGAGTGGTAAATTAATATTGGGATATTTTTGGATAAATAAATTCTACATATATCAAAAAAATATTTCCTTGAAATAGAAAATCAAAATAGATTTTCCAAGGTGCAATTGGAATTAATTAAAAATGATTTAGAAGACCTTAGCCTAAGGGTCAAGATTTTCTGAAAATTTTAGATTAAGGTTCCTATGAACCAATAAGATTAATCCAAGTGTTGGGATAAGATAGATCCAAAGAATAAAAGAAAATACCCAAAAATGAGTAAATGCCCACATAAGATGAAGAGTTGACTAAGTACTAGATTTATTAGTTAAAATTTATGAAGTATTAATAAAAAATGAGATATTTTAAAGTAATCATTCATTTTTGACACATTGGTAAGGAGAAGGGGGCCCTTCAAGGAGGCGTCTATTTCACATGTGTGGATGAGTTTTAAACTAAAAAATAATATGATATTTTTATCTCTCCTCTCTCCTGGATCAAACCACATCAAAAAGGAAGCCAATCTGGTCCAAATCTTGTCCAAATTCAGCCAAACTGAAGCTGAAGCTTCAGCCAAACTGAAGCTGGAAAATTCTAGAACTCAATTGGACTCGGTTAATGGCCTCCCTCACCTATAAATAGACCCTCATTCTTTTGTATTCTCATCTGTGTACTAAACTATGTCGGTATTACTCTAAGATAAGCTTATTTTCTATTATCCTCTAAAATTTCTCTACAAATTGAAGAGATTGGAGCTTCTCTCTCTCTTCAATCTTCCTTGGAGTCTTCATCAACATACCAAACCAATTGATTAGTTGGAGGCCTCTACTTTGATTAAAGAATCAAGCAATCTAGGAGGTAAAGTATGGTTTACGGTCTTTTTTTCAAATCTCCAAATGTTTCTCTCTTCTCAACCCCTCGCAAGCTTGAGAAGCATTCAATTGAATGGCTTTTTAATACAATTGAAGTTATTTAATGAATTGTAGTGATAAAACACAAATTTTCATTTATGCTTAAATTATAATATTTTTTTTAAAGCATTTCTCTCTCCCCCCCAAAGAATAGTCATTCCTATGACCTATTCTATATTCAAATGAAGCTTCTCATGGCTATTGAGTGAAGAGGTATAAAAAAATCCGGCTATGTTCTACTAAAGAATTGCCAGTTCAGTAACAACTGGTTACATGTTTCTCCAAGTCCTTAGGGCCGATGCAGGTTCCCCGTCTCACTGTCATTCTCTTGCATGCGGCATTCAAGCAATTCTCTAATCTAAAAGTAATTTCTATGCTTGTCAAATTGAGGCCAAATAAGTGGCTTCTAAATGCTTTTATGCTATTTTATTCATGGAAAAATTAGGAAACAAGTCCATAATTGGATATTGATCCAATTAATGGTTATTCTATCATATGATATTACTAAACTTTATGTTTTCAAAATAATTGAGAATTATCAGTAATAGCAGCAAAGCTATGGCAAAATTTTTGAAAAATTAACACATAAATCATTTTCATTCATAATATGAAAAGAGGACTTCCTACCATATTCTACGATTAAATATCCTAGATTAATTGAATGATTCTCATTTATGATCATGGAAAATTTGATTTTTATGTTTATGCATAAATAGTTAATTAGAAAAAAGAGAAATTTCTAGTAATTGATTTTTATGTTAAAAGAGTAATCCCCATGACAATGGAAATCCATGTATTCCAATGAAGTAAGAGAAAAATTGGGATGTCAAAATAATATATATTTTATTTAAAAATAAAAGAAGAATTTTAGTTAAATTTATCTTTTTGCATAGATAAGTTTAAATGATGAAAGAGGAATCCCCACCATATTGGAATTCAAATATTTAAATGACGAAAGTGTAATTCCTAGTGTAAAGGAATTAATGAAAATTTTTATTTAAATTTTCAGAGAAAAATTAGTTAATTTTTTTTTGCATAGATAAGTTTAAATGATGAAAGAGGAATTTCCACCATATTGGAATTAAAATATTTAAATGAGAAAAGTGGAATTTTTAGCTTAATGGAATTAATGGATATTTTTATGTAATTTCAAGAAGAATTTTAAATAGATTTAATTTATGGTATAAGAGGAATTCCCATGATAATTGGATTGCACTCATTAAAATGAGATAAAGAGGGATTTCAAGTTTATTCAAAAAAAAGGTATGATATTTAGTTAAAAAGAAGAATTTTTATGATAATTAAGAAAAGATGGATTTGAATTAAATTTTAGTGTCAAAAGATGAATTTCCACCATAATTTTACCGAATGAATTAAGGTTGAGAAATTATGTGATAGAAGGAATATCTTTGGATATTTTAAATTGGTAAAATCACTAAATAGATATTTACCCAAATCCAGATGTTTATCTGAAGGGAGAATCCTTGTAGAACTAAACCAAATGAATTTGGCTAGACTACGACGAGAGGGACGGACAGTAAACCTACTTGTCCATCTCTCGATCTGAATCAAGTAAAAACTTCGTGAACCAATTCCAGTTTCTAATCACAAAGAATAGACTACTGGAACTAAACTAGTTTTTCCTTACCAAACTCACCAAGAATCTAGTTGGACAATCAGACTAAATGATGGGTAGATTACCCTAATGAGAGATCAAGGATCCTCGTTATGAAACTGGGAATTATGGAAAAAGAGTTTTTGGAACCAATCTCAAATTGGAATTTTACTTGCATTGGAACCTCTGTTTTTTTTTCAAAGGATTTTTTTATGCCAGAATGGTGGAGGAAGCATTTGGCTTATGTTTTTCTAAGAGGAGGTTCATTGGTGCAGCTAGCGAGGAGTCGTCAAGGGACGTCGCTCGTGGCAAAGCCTGTTGACCAGCCTTGGTACGGCGGTTAAAATGTTGCGCTTTCGATACGATGGGCGAGGACCGACGAAGCGGTCCTTGAATGAAGTGCTAGGACACCTAAGGAGGATCCTAGAGGGTTCGGACCAAGGGATGCACGGGCTCACGGTTGCTAGGACACCCATGCGTATGTCGAGGAAGATTTCGGATGGATTAAAAGGAAAGATTTTTGGGAACCAAATTTTGATACTGGATCTCGTTGGTTGGCCAGTTGGTCTTCAACGGAGAGTCCAGAGGATATTATTGTAATACAATGGACTCGGAATTTTAGAAAATGATGATAAAAAATATTATGATTTCTATTGAAGGATTGTTTTAAAGCCAGTCGAATGTGTTATAAATGGTAATTTCATATTGGGTGTGTACGTGGTATGCCTACCTTAAATTTTGCATAAATCGTCGGCTAGGGGGCTTGGGAACTCTTTTCCTTGGTACTCGGGCAAAAACACAATCTTTATAAGGAATCCCACCAATACATGGTCAGGTGGTTGGCTAACCCATGGGCCTAACCCATGGGCCGGATCAGAGGATTCCTGAGAAACAACTAGATACGATTAGGTACGTTAATCAGTTTAAATCCTGAGAAGACCTTGTTCTGTGGGAGGGGATTAGCGACTGTGCCTCTCGTAAATGAGGAAAAAAGTGGTGATTCCATGGACCAAGTGCAAGTCTCTTCTTGATCTGACTATGTGACTTCAGGTTCAGTCAGATCAGTTTATCTAGTTAAGATTTTGACTCGTTAGAGTAATTCCCCTGTTAGAAGATTTTTTCCTATGGTGGAATCGCCTGTGCCTTCTAGGCGAGGGGAGTCTTCCGGGCCCGCCGGTCTCGGACGGACCACCCAAGCTAGCCTCTCGTCCTCGAACATCCGCGGGTGAGGCCCCGAGTGTGGATCCCTGGTCTGCGCCACGGGAGGCCGACGCTGCTTCCGCCGACGGCGGCAGGGCACCGCGCAGGGGGCAGGGACCTCACACCTGGTAGCAGAGCTTTGTTGAAAGCTAATAAGGATAAACGAATTCTTATCAGAATTGATAGTAAAAAAAACTCAAAAAAAGCATTTTTCATAATGAATTTTCATTCCGCAAGTCTCATTAATAAAGAATTTTTAATCAAAGAAAATTCTTTTTAGATGGAAGTTCCATACTTATCTGGTGTTCCCGACCTCACCCAGTCACAAGACATGACTGTGTTCGCTCTTTGAGCATCTCATCTCTTCTGTTGCAACTCGAACAAGCCGAGTTAGACTTGCACACCATTTTGAGGATTTATATTTTCCTGACCGAGCGGAGAGACGACAGCATAAGTGGTTTGCAGGGTAGTATGTCCACGCCTCTTGTGACCAGCATGCAATGCTGAGGCAGAACCTCTCATTGGCCATGATTCTGATGAAGCTGAAAGTGGTACATGGTGTTATTCTATATCATTTAACGCCTCGGAATTTTAGACTTTCATGCCAAATCTACAGACTCCTTAGTCACTTTATTCCTAAGGAGAAGATCATAGCTCCCTTGGCAGTAAGAGAACGTTTGTATCAGGGCATGGCTATGGCCCAGTATCGCCGTCTTATGCGTCTCCCAAGGAGATTTTGATTTCTCGAGCCGAGCTGCTCTATGTACATATTGTAACTTTTATATAAATAAAGAAATGTTTTCTGGAGAAAAATTCTGTGTTGTATAAGTGATTGTTTATGGACAAACTGATAAAGAAAAATCTGTTACCGGACATATATCATAGATCTCCAATAAGATCATTTATCTTGTTTAAGAAATTGTTTTTCGAATCCCTTAAGTCTTAGGATCTTGTGGATGATATCAAAATAAAAATTTAATAATATATCATTTTTTACAGAATCATGAGACGAGGGAATCGTGGCCGTCAACCAGACCCTCTCTCTGAAGATGATGAGCTTGACCCCAACGTTCGCAAGGCTTTTCATAGAACTCAGCCACCCAGGACCCTTCAAAGGAGAAGGGGAGAACCTGGGCGAGGCTATGGAGAAATGGGTGGATCATAGGCTATAATGAGCGAAGCAAAATGGCTTTTGCCAGGCTAAAAATAGTGGAAACAGCCAGGGTAGCATGGAGGAACCATTGTGACACCAACCGTCTGGACAGGAATAATCAGTCCTGGAACAACCTTAAAACCTATTTGAGGAAGAGATTTTGTCCCCCTGGGTTTTTGGAAACCAAAATAAACAAATTCTTAGAACTAAAGTTGGGGAGCAAAACCATCGAGGAATATCACCAGGCCTTCGCTCTTCTACTCAAATATTCACCACCTCTAGATGAAGAGCAACTCATGGCCAGGTTCATTCGGGGAGGAATGAACGAACCCTTGGACACACTGGTCAAGAATGCCAAGCTAGTGTCCATGGCAGAAGCTATCAGAATAGCGAAGGACTTTGCCAAAGCCTTCATCGTGAAAGTCCACCAAAGCTAGCTCCCTCATCCTTTAAAAGATTTCAAACACTGGGAAGTTCTTCCAACTTTCCGCCTCCAAGAGACACTAAGGTCCTAACCAGAATGTGGAGATGGGAAGCTTCAAAAATGAAGGAAGACCTTTTCCTCGAAGTACATTCTCAGGAACTCCGGCTCTCTCCAGAATGCAAAGGGAAGAGCTTCGAAGCGAGAACAAATGCTTTGGATGTCAGGAATTTGGGCACCAGCTCAAGGATTGCCCATCTCCTTCGGCAGGCCAAGGAAGCCAGGGTCCTAGAGTTCAGAGACCGACTCCTTCATATCAGTCCATCAGGAACCCCCACGCCAGAATCAGTGTAACCCAAGAAGAGTGCCAGCTCAACCTGCAGCCTCCATGCAAAGCAGTCTCCAAACTCCCTCCCAAAATTGAAATAACCAAAGAGAGAGAGTTCCACCTCAAACTGTAGCAGCCAGAGCAGTCACTATAGTTGAGGAAGTACAGGAAGAGAAAGGACAGATCTATGCAGCAATAGAGCATCAGGGGAATAACTATCAATTCGCAGTCCTCCAGACTACTCCAGCAGAGTACCAGGGTAAGCACTTCAAGCTTTTGATTGATTCAGGCAGTACTCATTCTTTTATTTCCCCAAGATGTCTGCGTAATTTAGTCCTACATCAAAAATCAGGGAAACCTATGCAAGTGGAATTAGCCAATGGGAAGATTCTTTTCACTCACCTTGAGACTGACCTTATTCAGTTTAGCCTAGATGGGAATGTAACAGAGTGCCAGTTCAGAGTCCTACCCCTGGGAATAGGACTCTGAAAATGCAAGTGAAATTAGCCAGTGGGAAGATTCTTTTCACTCACCTTGAGACTGACCTTATTCAGATTAGCCTAGATGGGAATGTAACAGAGTGCCAGTTCAGAGTCCTACCCCTAGGAATATATGATGGAATCCTTGGAATGAATTGGCTCCAAAAGAATCAGGCTGACATTCATTGTCACAAAGAAACTATCTCTTACCTTGACCTTCACGGGAACAAAGTTCAAGGAATTGGAATTTTTGGATCCCCAGTGCTACAATTAGTCAAGGCTTCCAAATTATTAAAAGGGCTCAGAAAGAGGCAAGCTGTGTATGTCATTAAAATGAATCCAGTGTAGACATAAAATGTAAGGCTAAAGAACCAGAGTGGTTAAGTGAGTATGCAGATGTGTTTCCTGAAGAGCTGACTGAGATGCCTCCATCTCATAAAGTAGATCATGAGATCGAATTAGCCCCCGGAGCTCAGCCACAGTAGCCCAGCGTGCATACAAAATGCCAGTCCCTGAAGCCATAGAACTTAAGGAACAGTTAAGACAACTGTTAGAACAGAGATTCGTCAGACCCAGTGTCTCACCTTGGGGTGCGCCTGTTCTCTTTCAAAAGAATAAAAATGGAATGTTAAGACTCTGTATTGACTACAGAGAGGACTGAATCAATTAACAATTAAGAATAAGTATCCTATTCCTAGGATTGATGAACTTCTGGATCGGTTAAGTGGGACCCAAATGTTCACAAAGATAGATCTCAAATCCGAGTACTACCAAATCAGAATCAAGGAGCAAGACATCCCAAAGATAGCATTCAATACTCGCTATGGGCATTATGAGTTCACAGTCATGCCGTTTGGATTGACTAATGCCCCGGTGGGCCAATAAGATTAATCCAAGTGTTGGGATAAGATAAATCCAAAGAATAAAAGAAAATACCCAAAAATGAGTAAATGCCCACATAAGATGAAGAGTTGACTAAGTACTAGATTTATTAGTTAAAAATTATGAAGTATTAATAAAAAATGAGATATTTTAGAGTAATCATTCATTTTTGACACATTGGTAAGGAGAAGGGGGGCCTTCAAGGAGACACCTATTTCACATGTGTAGATGAGTTTTAAACTCAAAAAAATAGGATATTTTTATCTCTCTTCTCTCCTAGATCAAACCAAATCAAAAAGGGAGCCAAACTGGTCCAAATCCGAATTCAGCCAAACTAAAGCTGGAAAATTCTAGAACTCAATTGGACTCAGTTAGTGGCCTCCCTCACCTACAAATAGATCCTCATTCTTTTGTATTCTCATCTGTGAACTAAACTATGCCGGTATTACTCTAAGAAAAGCTTATTTTCTATTATCCTCTAAAAATCCTCTACAAATTGAAGAGATTGGAGCTTCTCTCTCTCTTCAATCTTCCTTGGAGTCTTCATCAACATACCAAACCAACTGATTGGTTGGGGGGCTCTACTTTGATTAAAGAATCAAGCAATCTAGGAGGTAAAGTGTGGTTTATGGTCTTTTTTTTTTAATCTCCAAATGTTTCTCTCTTCTCAACCCCTCTCAAGCTTGAGAAGCATTCAATTGAATGGCTTTTTAATACAATTGAAGCTCTTTAATGAATTGTAGTGATAAAACACATAAACTTTCATTTATGCTTAAATTATAATGTTTTTTTTAAGCATTTCTCTCTCTCCCCCAAAGAATGGTCATTCTTATGACCTATTCTATATTCAAATGAAGCTTCTCATCATAAAGCAATTCTCTAATCTAAAAGTAATTTCTATGCTTGTTAAATTGAGGCCAAATAAGTGGCTTTTTAATGCTTTTATGCTATTTAATTCATGGAAAAATTAGGAAACAAGTCCATAATTGGATATTGATCCTCCTCCTCTTCTGCAACTTTGCATCTTTGCTCTTTCTCTTGCTTGTGGAGATGGTGCTCAGAAGGGAGAGTGGTGGGGAAAGGTTGACTCTTGGGAATGGTGTATGGGAAACGTTGATGCTTGGGAATGGAGTGAGGTATGGTGGTGTTGGCGCTCAGAAGGGAGAGTGGTGGGGAAAGGTTGACTCTTGGGAATGGTGTATGGGAAACGTTGACGCTTGGGAATGGGGTGAGGTATGGTGGTGTCGCCCTATAAGCGGATGGGTTTGGGTAAGTCTCCAACCTGCTATATGATACAAGACTTCTATAAGAAGGGATGATGCTGCCGACTTGCCTTGTGGGTTAGTGCAGACTACATGTAGCTCCTTGTGTAGGTATTCTGCCGAGTTGATTTGCATGCCTTAATGAACTCTAACAAGGATGGAGAGGTTGTAGGGGTTAAAGGCAATCCACCCAACGTGTGGTGAGGAGGAAGGAGAGCACCTGTGTTGGCATCACCAACTCCTAGCGGGTGATATTGTGCCATTCCATGCCATCCTTGGTTGTGGAGCCCTAGAAGATGTCAGGCACATGCTGCATGACATGGCTATGGTAAACATAGGGTTTTTCTAGCCAGGGACCTAGAGGGCTTCTTCGACTACATCCCCCAAGATAAGGTCTAGAGTGAGGAGAGTGCCTTCAGAATCAAGTATCTCCTATGTGGCCTAGCTGGCATTGTAAGATTTGATAAAATACAAGAAATTGAGGAGGTCCAGTCCCAGGATCCATGGTGGGCAACCCACCGAGCATGATTTTCTCCAAGAGCACGACCACTGGAGGCTTGGCAATGGCTCAGTAGCACTGCTTCGTGTAGTAGAGTAGCTTGAGCTTGTGCTCCACCTTGTGTGTGTTCTTCATTAGTCTATGGATGGCATAGCCGTCAATCCTCTTCCATGAGTGCTTCACCTAGATGAGAGAGCTGGGTGGGATGCTTACCATATTCTTTGAAGCGATAAGTGAATGGTCACGGATATATAAGAGTGAATGGTCATGGCTAGAATGAGTGAATGACTGTGGATATACAAGCTAGAATGAGTGAACGGTTGTGGATATACAAGACTGAACGACCGTGGATATAATGGGTGAACGATTGTGTCTAGAATGAGTGAACAAGCGTTATTTCACCTCCTCTATTTTTTCCCCTTTTTTGGCACCCTATTTACAAGTTTTGTACCCTTTGACTACGTGGTCAGCACCCCATTATGGGTTTTGTACTAAATCCTTTCCCGATTTGCAATGGCCACCACAAGTCACATCCAATTGGGTTTTGGTGAGGTTTGCAACCCATCCTCTGGCCATGCTGCAACTTGGTCGAGGGCGGCTTGACAGTTAGGGGTTTGAGGGATAGGGTATTTGGTAGGGGTGAACCTTGGGAGTCATGTGATGAGGATAGGTAGGGTTGCCGAGGTTAAGAGTATATCACTGATGAAATGAGTTTTTGTAGTAGTAGTGTTCTTGGCCCCCTCTTGCACTTTCCCTTTTCCCTTAGTTGGCAAAGTACTAGTAGTAATAGTTGTGCCAAGCTTTGTTGGCCACCATTGGAAGTGTTGTGGTACAATGGGCATGTGGGGGGCAAGATGTTGTGCGTCAATAGCCTTGGTTGCCATACCTGCCTATTGCCTTCATAGAACTTCTGGGCTGTGAGGAGATCCTTAGGCACCCATCTTTGAGTGGTTGTGGTTTGAAGATGAGCTGGGATTTTTTGATGTTTTTTCTTTGGTGGTGACCTTCTTCAGATGTTCTTACTGACCTTGTGGGTTTACAGTTGCCTTGGCAAAGGCCGACATGAGGTTCTAGTAGTGTATCTGTGTGTTCGAGCCTTTGGTGTTGTTGAGGCTTGAAAGCTAAGTTGGGATCTCTTGGGGATCCACATGGCAGTAGCACCCTCGTAGTAGTAACCTTGTGTGATGAGGATCATCTTGGGTACCCACACTAGTGAGTATCAGGGGTTATCAGGGGTCGGGTAGATAGCTTTGGTGGTGGGGTCTATAAGGAAATTATTCGAGGATGTACCAACTGGCAATTAGTAGTGTTAGCAGAGTTAGCGGGGTTAGCGGGCGGCATTGGCGAGGTTTGTCATGCTATGGAGTTTGCTTTGATGATGAGGCCTCATTGGGGGGTTCATGGTAAGTATTGGCCTCTTTTTTGGTAGTGCAGTCTTACCTTTTTCGGATCGCTGAAGGGGATGATATGACTTATTGTGGTGGAAACCACAGCTTTGGCTCTTCGTCTATTAACTTGCCCTGAGGCAAGTTGTAGTGTGGCCATCCTTGCATCCCAGTTGATGTGACACCTGTTGTGGCACATCCATTCTTGTTTAGGAAGGATTTCTTCTTGTGTCATCCCTATAGGCATGACATATAACTTCCCTTCCAGGAGGTTATTCCCTATGTGAAATAGAATGTGAAATAGAACTATAATAGCACCTAGGCATTTAACACAATTTGAAGCAACGGTAGTGACTGTGACCAAGGTGCAAAGTAAAGTTGGTTGACCTTCACTCCTACATTCATTCACATCCATTCTCATCATTTCTACATTCATTCACATCCATTTACATCCATTCTCATCATTCCTACAGCCATTCTCATCATTCTTACATCCACTCTCATCCATTCTCATTCATTCACGTCATTCTTACATCCATTCTCATCATTCCTACATTCATTCACATCCATTCTCATCATTCCTACATTCATTCACATCCATTCTCATCATTCTTACATCCATTCTCATTAATTCACTTCATTCTTACATCCATTCATATCCATTCTCATCATTCCTACATTCATTCACATTATTCCTATATCCATTCAATATTTTCACATTCTTTCTCAAATTTCTCAAAATAAAATACGCTTAATATTCTTCTTTTTCAATAAAAGATTCATGGGATTTACAAAATCAATTATACCCATATTTTTACTTTTAGTATAAACACTAATCCATTTATCTAAATGAATCATTTCTATAATTCTCATAAATTGAATGATTCTATAAAATTTGTGCATAACCTTCTTTATTTTTCTGATTATTGAATAATGTTCAAAACTCATCTTTTAGCATGAAAATATCTATGCCTAGAATTTGATGGGAATTTCTCTTTTTGCATTATTAATTTTATACATAAAAATAAGATTTATCTTTTTTCTGAAAAATTTTGCCATAGCTTCGCTGTAATTTCTGAGAATGTTCAATTTTCTATACTTGATTAAATATTCACAATTGAAATATAATAGGAACTCCTCTTTTAAGCTAAAATTTTATCATGCATACATAGCATAATTTAAACATAATTATGATTAATCCTCTTGATTTAAAACATCCATTCATCATTTCTATATCCATTCATAATTATGATTAATCCTCTTGATTTAAAACATCCATTCATCCATTCATAATTATGATTAATCCTCTTGATTTAAAACATCCATTCATCATTTCTATATGAGAATTCTTATAAAATGTTAGAATAACACTCTTTCAACTTTAAAATGAGTTTATAGGATTTTTCTAAATCATAAACAAGCTTAAAGAATTAAACCATCATTTTTAACTAGATTAAAAATCATAAAAATATCTAATCTTTTTCTCTAGCTTGTCAAGCCTAGAGTTTTGATTAGGATAAAGAGATTATCAATGAGAATCATCCTTCTACCAAGGATCTAACCTTAAAGATGATTAATCTTTCCAAAAGAGAGATTTATTAATAAAAAATACTATAATTAAGCATAAAAATTAGCATTAATCTAATTAAACATTATGAATCATTGGAGAGCTTGATTTCAAGAGAAAACCATTCCATTGAAAGCTTCTCAAGCATTAGAGGGGTTGAGACGAAAAAAAGCATTGAGAAGAATAGAAAAAACCATTAAATTAGGGTTTACCTTTGATTTCGGCTTGATTCTTTGGATAGAAGTGAAGCCCACAAGCAAGTCCTTGGCCACCAAGAGGGGGAGGGTAATCTTTAAGAGAGGATGGAGAATAGAGAAGCTCCAAAGCTCTTAAAAGAAGAGGCAAAATAGAGGGATAATAGAAATTACACTAAAAATGAAGATAATACTAGCATGTAATTACTCAAAGATGAAAATACAAAGGAATGAGGGTCTATTTATAGGTGACAGAGGCCACTAACCAAGTCCAACTGGGTTCTAGAGGCTTCTAGCTTCAGTTTGACTTAATTTGGACAGATTTGGATCAGTTTGGCTCCAAGTAATGATGATAAAAAAGGTGCCTACTTGATGGGGCTCTCCCTCCTTACTGAGCTGTCAAAGTTCATAATTTTACTAAAATACACCAATTTTTAACTAATAAACCCAGTCCTTGGTCCACTCTTCATCTTATGTGAGCATTTACTTATTTTTGGGATATTTTCTTTTATTCTTTGTATTTTTCCCATCCCAACACTTGGATTAATCCTATTGTTCCTTTGGAACCTTATTTGGACCTTAATCAAAATTTTTTAAAAATGTGAATCCTTAGGCTAAGGTCTCCAATACAAATATTAGGTAATTCCTAATGCATATTGGAAAATTCATTTTGAATTTTTGTTTCAGGGGAATTCGTCTCAGATTTTAGGAGAATTTTTGTATCCAAAAATATATGAATTTCGTATTACCTCTCTCTAGAGTATTTTCTTTCTCTCTAGGCCAAAATCAAGGAAAAATAATATTTTCTTGCATTCAGAATTAGGGGATGATTACAGAGACTGAAGGGGAGGTTCTTACACCTTTACATCTCAAAAATTGGGGGAGAGGAAGCTTACATTTCCAAGGTCTTGTTTGTCTCTACTACCTGCTGTTCATTTCAATCATCGTATGCATTCCGTCTTCCCAACATTTCACTACACTCATCTCGTAGGTGGGAACTCAAGGCCTTACTTTTAATTGGTTCAATCATGATTATAATGTCATTGTTGTGAGATTGTTGCCCACATCACTGGGTTTTCCAATACCCTAAACGCTTGCATTTGTTCTTTTTATTTCTTTTTAATACTCGGCATCACCAAACCTATATGCACTTTTCAAGAGGACCACTTCCATAAATCCCCTCACTCACAAAACAATGTAGGATTGGACACGTGAAATAGCCGTCTGCTATTTCTTCACGATGTCAAAACCCCATCTCAGTTTTATGAATAATCAACCGTTGTCCTAAAATCCGCCTTCTAAATGATAGATTGCTCCTCCCAAAATAGTGAATCACTAACACACATCACACACTTTTAGTCGTGACCTACACCTGCTACTTCACGACTTAACGTTTCACGAATTAACAGTTCATGAACTTTCAGTTCACGATCTGCTACTTCATGAATTAATAGTTTACAAACTTCCAATTCACGAACTAATACTTCACGCCTTAACAATTCACCTCGTAATCTTAGCCATTTCATGGTTTAACACTTCATGAACTAACAGTTCACGCACTGCTAGCACACGCCTTAACACTTCACAAACTTCCAGTTCATAAACTAACACTTCACGAGTTAACAGTTCACGCACTGCTACTTCACGACTTAACATTTCACGAATTAACAGTTCATGAACTAACACTTCACGCCTTAACAATTCGCATCATAACCTTAGCCATTTCATAGTTTAACACTTCACAAACTAGCAATCCATGCACTGCTAGCTCACACTTTAACACTTCATAAACTTCCAGTTCACGAACTTACACTTCACAAGTTAATAGTTCACACATTGCTACTTCCTGACTTAACGTTTCACAAATTAATAGTTCACAAACTGCTACTTCACGAGTTAACAGTTCACAGACTACTAGCTCATCCTTAACATTTCACGATTTAACATCTCACAGCTTAGCCAATTCACGAACTAACACTTCACGCCTTAACAATTCACGTAGTAACCTAAACTCAGCTAATTCACATTTAGCCATTTCACGGTTTAACAATTCACGAGTTAACATTTCATGCACTGCTACTTCACGTCTTCACATTTCACGAGTTAATAGTTCATGCACTGATAGCTCACGGGCTTCCCCTATTGCTTCACGAAAAACATCAATTCACAAAGTCCAAGGATTTCTGCTAATTCAAAATATCCATTTTTTATTGTTGATTACTCACCACACTAACACTATTTCCATCATACTCCAACGCTTAGGAAAGCACTAATACACACACACACACACACAATATATATATATATATATATATATTTATAGGGTTAGTGGGAATATGAACTGGGTTAGAAGAGTAGCGAGAGAACATACAATCAGCCTCAGTTTTGTTAGTAGGAGATACACTAGGAAAGGGATTGAGTAGCTCATTGGAGATGGAAGTATAAAAACTAGGTAAGTAATAGATGTTGATGATCCTAGTGTTTCTTCTTGTCCTTCTCCTGAATCCAGTGGCTATTGGGTGGGCTTGTTAGTTTTCAAAAATTCTTGGAGGTCGAGGATTTCTTCTTTCTCCTGAATCGGATGGTTGTTGAGTGGGCTTGTTAGTTTTCATAAATTCTTGGAGGTCAAGGATTTCTTCTGTGGTTATAGTGGGATATTCAATATGTTCTTTATCAAAATTATAAACCAAAGTGGTGAGAATTGCCTCGAGATGTTTATGGATGTTTTATATAATTTTATAATGCCATATGGGTGATATAATGTTGATTCAGAGAGATCTAGATGTTGATGAGTATTATAAACTTCAATCCACCCTTGGGTTGATTACCCATTGGTAGCTACGTGCAACAACCTGGTAGTTGGCCGATGTTAATGGTATGTCATCTGGTATAAACATGTCAAGTTTATCGACACTGTCATCGAGGATGGCTAATTGTTTGCAGCACATGACACCAACTACGAAGGTTGAGCACTATTGGGTGTAATGGGAAGAAAAAAGTGTCATCTGGTTAGTAATTACTAGATCCCCTTTGAGGATTCCCATTACTAAGGTGGGATCTGCATCTCTTTTCGTATTTTGATGTATAAGTGTTCGGTCCCCTAAACTGAGGTCATCGGTTAGGTTAATTTTGTATTGAAGAAGAGAGAGGGTTAGTGTAGATAAAAACAAAGTGAGAGTCTGGGGAGGGGTCTGAGGAGTCACTGGAAATTAACCTATCTCCGAAGCTCACTCGATGAGTTGTCGTAGTTCATTGGGTCGATCATCCCTTTGAGGTTGTTTGCTAGAGTGCGAGCCGTCGCTCCAATTCCTGGATCCTGGAGTCTTTGCCATTAAGGAGTTCTGAGATGGTTATCTCACGTTCCTCTCCTGAGCAGCCGCTAGCTCTGTGTATCGACTTTCGGCTTCATTTTTGGCTATGCTATGGGTTGTGGTTTGAGGTTGAGCCTCATTGACATGTTGCAGGCGCTCTTGTGCCAAGACTTAGGTGTTGTGGAGTTGTTGGTTCACATGCTCAAGAACTTGTTGGTGGCTTACCAACATTTTATCCATCTCTTGTGTCTTGGTATTGATAACCTCATTGAGGTCTCTGAGCTTCTCTGCATACATGTGCCTTGTTCAACTGTTCTCTTTTTGTCTGTAGGGTAGCAACCTTTTGTTGGAAGGCAACAAGTGCTTCCTTAGCTCTTAGATCTGCAGAGTGTATCCTTCTTCTTTATCCTTTCTTCTTTATCCTGGAATGTGGCTTGTGCTTCCCTTAATTGGGGTGTGTGTTGTACCTCTTTCTCCTTGGTGTGCGCAACTTACTTTTGGAGTTGTTCCTTCGCTTGATCAACTTGCACTTTGAGCTCATTATTTTCTTTAGCTATTTTGACTATGGTCTACTTAGTAGCTGATTGTGTCCTTCCATGGTTTTAAGCCTTGATTCCTGTTCTTTGACTGCCTTTAAACCCTTAATAATTAATTACCTCCTTATGTATGGCGTCAGCGTAGCTAATTGATCTTGAAGAGATTGCACATGATCTATTTTTTCTCTGAGCTGCTGCCACAATTCTTCATGTCTTTCCTCCATTTGAGGACATTAATAAGTGTTACGTAAAGGCACTATAAAGGTTGTACATTATGAGATAATTGCCACCCAAGGCCTTAGTTAGTAAGTTTTGGGCGCCCAAGTGTGAATAAGGGCCATATGTATAAAAGGCAATTTCTCATAAATAAAAGAACACAATCCCCGTTTGTGCTATGAGAGCTCTTGCTTTGTCTTGAGAGAGAGAGAGAGAGAGAGTGTGTGTGTGTGTGTGTGTGTGTGTATACTCTAGTGCATGTTCCTCTTCAATGCATGTGTATTGGAGAGTGAGAGGAAGATTGCCTTCCATTGTGGTGTGAGTGACTCCGTGGTGACAACATGGAGGTGGAGATTGGAGGAGTGGAGCTTCCAAAAGTGAGCTTAGAGATCCTCAAGGGACGTGAACTCAAAGCATTAGTAAGTACCCAACGATAGTTGTTGCCTATTGCTTCTTCCAAAAGTGAGCTTAGAGATCCTCAAGGGATGTGAACTCAAAGCATTAGTAAGTACCCAACGATAGTTGTTGCCTATTGCTTCTTCCAACTGAGAATGTGTGGAGTTCCCTCTTGGAAGGTGTGGTAGCCCATAACAGGGGCACATTCCGTAGCAGCTAAGGTGCTAGACTCCTTTGGTTTATTGGCCTTCTTGAGCTTGGCATGTAACCTATGACTACATTTAATGTGGATATCTTCCCATGTTAAATGCTCAACACATTGAGGGATGGCATGCCTTTGACCATGGAGTGAGAAATTGATTGCAAAGGGAAATTCTTGAAGTAATGGTCAATTCCATAGTCACCGCGTGACGTTGTGGCATCACTGGTAGGCTTTTCTTTTGAGGACATTCAATCACTCTATGGGGTCCCTGTGGTGGCAAAGGAAACACTGAAGAGGTGGTTTCCCTACAGGTGCACCTATGGTGTGCACAATTGGTTTAGGGTCCATGTGAGGCACATAAAAAGGAATATGATGTGTTAGGGGTGCCTCAGAGATGTCGGAACACAAGGGCTCTAGTGCTTAGCAATGGACCAGGGTTTGGATCTTTCCTTGATCAATGGAGTTTGCCTTGAGAGGCAACGGTTGGAATGGAAATATGGGCACAGTAGAAGGTCATGGTGGCGCTATGTGTGAGTGGTTAGTTGGGGGTGGTGCCACCAGTAATGCATGGTTCCCGGGAGGAGATGAGAGTAATATAACAAATGAGCTTTGGGCTGTCATTAACTCGGTGTGGCCAATTGCATGGAATGGCTTTCTTGCATGTTGTCATTGAGAAATATTGCCCATTTATAGGCTTGATCAATGGTGGAGGGGTCCACCAACATGTGGTCCATGAAGACTTGGATTATGTAAGCCCAAGAGGAAACAGTTCATTAAGTTCTTGTCACTCAATTTTTCCCTTTCTTCGCAATGTGAATTTTGGTACTTAATGTGTGTGATGTAGTCACGTAAGGTTTCCTGTGGTTTTTATTCCAATTGAAACAATTGGATTACGGGGCTCCATTTGGGCCTGTAGGGTGCAACTCCAAGATTGAAGGCCTCTCTCACTGCTTTGAAAGTGCCTTTGTGCCAAGGGTCCAAGCAGTGGAACCATTGCACTACCTTGCCTTCAAGGAGGTTGAGTCCAAAGATATGGACCTCTATTACATCATCAAAAATTTTAAATGCTTGAGAGATTTAGTTAAAGACCTCTAGGTGGGATACGGGCTCTCCAACTCCATGGAATTTCGGCATAAGTTTGAAAATTTTTGCCCACATTGGTGGTTGTGTATGTGATGTCTGTGGGTGCAATTGTTGTGCCACTCCCCTTCCTATAGCTCCTGCTAAGTTCGCAATGTCAATTTGGGGATCAAGGGGAAGGTGGTACGTGGGTGGGGGTGGGAATAGATCCATGGTTATAGGAGGAGGTACGTGTATGTGCTCGGAGTATCTACTCATGTCGGGGGTGGGAATAGATCCATGGTTATAGAAGGAGGTACATGTATGTGCTCGGAATAGATCCATGGTTATAGGAGGAGGTACGTGTATGTGCTCGGAGTATCTACTCATGTCGGGGTGCATGTACGGAGGTGCACCAATAGAGGAGGGATCTTCATAAATCATGTCGCCCTCATGGGCCAAATGTGTGTGGCATGTGGCAGTCACATGTGAATGTACAATGGCCGGCGTGCCACCTAATGGAATGGGGGCACTTGGGGCATGCAACCATGACGGAAAGGTGTCCATGGTGCACGTTGGGGCATAGAAAAGCTTCAACGATGAGCGCGCAAAGTCAAAATATGAGGTTTGGATCTCTTTTTTCTTGCGCACATGAATGCACCCTTACGGTGAAAAAAGGTCTTTTTAGGTGTTTCTTGTGTGTAAAAACTACCCTAGTAAGTTCGGGAGGTAAACCTTAAGCACCTCTAAAGATCTAAAAAATCTGGAATTTTTTTTCGAGACTTTTTTTGGAAGGTATGCCCATACGCTTATGAGTGAACTGCCATGGATTTACATGTGAATGGCCGTGGCTTAGGTGTAAACGGCCGTGGCTAAGTTCTTTCTTCCAAAAAAAAATAAGTTTTTTTTCTCGGGAAGTATGCTCGTACGCTTATGAGAGCGAAAGGTCGTGGCTTTAGGAATGAATGGTCGTGGCGTAGGTGTGAACGACCGTGCTAAGTTTTTTTCTCCAATTTTTTTTAAGGGTTTTTTTCAGGAAGGTACATTCGTACGCTTATGAGCAAACAGCCGTGGCTTAGGTGTGTTCGAACAGCTATGGCTAAGTTTTTTTTAATTTTTTTTAAAAGCTTTTTTTTCGAGAAGGTACACTCGTGCACTTATTATAAGTGAACAGCGACGGCTTTAGGAATGAATGACCATGGCTTAGGTGTGAACGGCCATGGATTTAGGAAGAAATGGCTATGGCTTAGGTATGAATGACCGTGGCTTTAGAAAGAAACAGCCGTGACTTAGGTATAAACGGCCGTACCTAAGTTTTTTTTTTAATTGAATTTTTTGGGTGTCGATTATGTCTGAACGTCCTTATGCCGCGCAATTTTGAATTTGGGTTGGGTGGAGATTTAAATTTTTTAGTGAGGGACAACTAAGATTCCCTCATTAATGTCAAGTAGGTGGGAAGAGGCTAAAGTTAAAGGTTAACTCTAGATTAGTGGTTTTCAACTAATCTAGAGGCGCTCTAATCTTAATTAAAAATTAATCTTTCCTAATCCCAATATTAATCACCTTTTAACCCTCTTTGCTCTCTAATTACTCCCTAATGGTGAGGGTTTAGAGATGGGGATTAGATGGGTGGATTAGTAATGTTTAGGCTAACCTAATGAGGTGATCATCTCCCCAATTAATTTTTCTAATTAGGTCTCTAATTAACCCACTCAAAAGAGAAAAAACTAGGCAAATGAGACCTAATTAGTGCTAATTCTCACTAAGTGTAACCTAATGAGAGTGGTCTATGCATGGAATTAGGTCAAGGCAAGTGTTTAGAATAGTAATGCCACTCCAATAAGTCCAATTGCAAGTAATTAGGCTCAATTTTTTTTATTTTTAGCTCTCTTTAAGCTCACTAATCACACCAATCAATAGATTAGTGATAATTAGTAAAACTTAAGAGATTATTTGTGATTTTTTTTATGCTTTTTGGTTGTTTAGGGTTCTATTTTACATTCCTAAGCTGTCTATGTACACTAATCTAACAAAAAATAGGTTTAAAAATCTCTAATTTTTTTGTTAAAACACTTGCTAATCTTACTCCCAACCACAAGCTATGCACAAACTCAAAACAAAAACAATAAAACTAATCAAAAACGGAATGCCATAGTTACTTACTTGGCACCGAGCTATGGAGACTCTGTCGGATTCGAATCTAGGAAGGCTTCGATAAGTAGCAGATTGGCGCTCTCCGACAACGGTGCCAAAGATGTTAAGCTCACTCATATGTGTCGTGGGAAGTTACCGATCCCCCAAGCTCGAGCTATGCCCAAGAGCTCCATCGTAGTAGTCGCTTGTCACCGTTACCGCACTTGTTGTCACACCAAGGCGGTTGCTAATCCAATGGGTGGTGCAACCTCTCTCAGCAAAGATCGTGTGGGATCTCCACAGAAGACAATCGTGATGATATCCTAATCACTTAAGCAAGAGGGAGAGAAGAAGCAAGAGAGAACAATTGATTAGCACTAATCACTCCCGAACCCTAACCCTAAGCACACCACACATGCTAGATTAGAGTTGCAAGAGAGAGGGAGAGAAGAAGCAAGAGAGAATAATTGATTAGCACTAATCACTCCCAAACCCTAACCCTAAGCACACCACACATACTAGATTAGAGTTACAAGAGAGAGGGAGAGAGAACACTCCACTTCTATTGCACAAATGGGAGAATGAGTTACAAACAAGCGAAATTGGCTTTTATAGTTCCAAGCCTTTTCCTACTAGGCCGCCCGAGAGTAAGTGACCCGAAGCACACAAGGCTTTTCTCTATGGTTTGGCCAAGTGACTGAGATCCTCTTGTTTGTCTTTCGAAGCTCAAGACTTGCGAGCATATTTAGGGTGTTTCCCTCATCAAATTATGGGGTTTATAATATTTTGCGAGTGTCCATTACATAAGTGTGCAAACATAGTTATCATAGAAATGTGTTAACCATATGTGATTAACACTTCCATAGACTCAAGCTACCTTGAAGCAAGCTACCAATGGGAATTTGGATTTGTGAGACAGAAAGGAAGAAGACTGGAAATGTCTCTTAGAATGGAGGCAGGCTCATGAATCCAATGATCCCTATCCATGCTTAGGCTTCTCAAAGTGTGGTATAGGGAGACGAACATCAGTGTGATTTTCTTGGGCGGTCATCCCTCAAATCCTTAACATCAGCAGCAATAGGGTTTTCCTGATGTAGAATTATTTACTAATTCTGGTTCAACCTTTTGAAGGAGATCTCTGAAGAGTACTTGGTGGTTAAGTCCTTTGTTTAGCTCATGGGTTTCATCAATTGGTTCTATGCTAGGCATCAAGGAACTTCCTGTAGCTTGAACTATCTGAGGTCCCTCCTCCAATTGAGCTTGACATTCCTTAACTAGCACTTGAGCTACCTATAGCCTACTTTTCTCCTTAAGTGGGTTCAAGTATTCAACCAATTTCCTAGGCAGACGATTGAGGTTTTTCTGTTCTCTTGCTTGAGGGATGGATGGTAGTATCTTCTCTTCATCAGATAAGGAAGATGACACATTTATAGTCATCCTCTTATCGAATCCACTTTTTATAGTCACACGGCTTTCTTCCTTTGCCGATCTTTGTGGCCCTTTTCTTTCGAGTGTTGTTTGTGCTTGCCTAGGACAAGACCCTTGCTTGTCCTGGGGTTTCTTGCTTCGCGAAGTGGATGCTTTGGTGGTGGCGCCATGAGGAGTAGCTCCCCCCCTACTTTGTATCCATATGACTACATTGAGAGGTATTGTGTGGATGAAGCCATCCCACACTCAATAAGTTAATGCTAGTTCTTGGTTTAGCTTCATTTCCTTTTCCATGTACACCCGTTCTCAATGGGAATCCTTTTACATGTGGTCTATCCCACAACCTGTGCAAAAGGGACTCAAAGCCGGGGTACTCAAAGGAGTACTTGTCATCCCTTTCTTGACTAGACATTTAGCTATTCAGTGAGGTCAAGCACAGTGATAGCATTGCATAGGTGGTCGTTTAGACATACTGTTTAAGTCCCGTCCATGTCATATTGTAGCTGCTAGGTATACGGGGTATATGTGTTCACCCTTGATCACATTATGACTCAGGATCTATGGGGGTGGTCTACTTGGTTTAGGTGGCTTGAAAACGGTATTGTTAGTCACCTCTCTCTCCTCACCTTCTTCAAAAAAAATTGTAATGGTCAACTGGTAAAACGGGGGCCACTTGAGGTAATGGAGGTTATGGTGAAAGGACTATAGGTGGCAATGGTATGTCGGGTACCCTGAGGATACCTCACTTTGCCACTTCATGGTGGCTAGGTTGAGGTGCATTGCACAATGTGCAGGGTGCTGGCAAAGTGGCCGATCGCCTTTGGGTTAGGTAATAAGGCCCATGGTAAGGGCCTAGCTTGAGCAGCTCTTTGGTGGTAGTAGTTTGATGTTTCATGAGTTCCCCATCTTTGGCAGTAAGCATAGTAGATAGTTGGTCTAGGTCTCAAATGTGAACACTCCATTAGTGTGGTTTGCTCAACAAATCGGGCACCACACTAGTTCTCTCTTGGGATAAAGATGAGGTTGACCGGCCTGGTCACGGCATTCACCTATTCTCCATTATTGGGTCATATGTTGCATATCAATTCAGCTGCTAACTGCTCACCTACTGTCTTGAAAAGGATTCTTTCCAATTCCATTCATATTTTGTTCTTATGAATTTAAAGGAATCTTCAAAAGTGCCTTCATGCAATTCTCGAAAATAAGTTCTCTTGAAATTGTCTTCAAAATCCATGGCACTTCTATATCATTTCTCAAAGGAGGTGTGTCAGAGAGCACATAGGGAATTATGCAAGGCTACATATTCAAGTCTCTCTAGGAATCGACTAATTAGTTGTCCTTATAATTACAACGAGAGTGAAGATATCTCACCTCGTTGATATAGTCTCAGATGGATTCTCCCTCCTTATGCCTCACATTACGTAATTGTTCGACCAAACTCCATCGAGTTCCTTGTCTTGAACACCCGACCTTGAAGGTCTCTTTCAAGGCATCAAAGGTAGCCTTGTCTTCTGTTTTAGTGATGATTAGGACCACTTTCTCGCTTTTCCATCAAGGGGGGTGAGGCCAAAGGCTTTCACCTTAATCTAGTCTTTTACATGGCCAAATTCTTCACAGAGTTGGTCAAAGATCTCTAGATGAGGTATGGGATCCCACGACCCATCAAACTTAGTTATTAGTTTAGAGATATGGGTCGGTTTTTTCCTTTCTATTCTTGGCAATGGCATCGGTTGCATGGGTACTGGTGGTACCATCCCTGAAGCTACCCCCTTCCCTCTTTCCATATGCTAACCTCAACATTTTAGGTGTCAACCCTGCAACGGCTGGAGCAGGTAAAGGTGGAGGTACAGGAGGTGGAAAAGCAAAGCCTGGAGGGTAATATCCCATCTGTGTATCATGCCTCAGTGTTGGGCCAGTGTGCACTCCATAGGGATCCATATGGTATCCAGGGTACATCCCTCCAGGTGGGTAGTTACTATACATGGGTGCCATGTGTTGGCTGGGGTGCTATGGGTGGGATCTCCCCTTGCTAGGAGGTTTTAGGGCCTGGGTTAGCTGGTTCTTGACCTAGTATTGGCACAAATCTAGGTTCTTGAAATGAATCTTTTGGCAAGGAAGTCAACATAGCTCCCGAGATTGTTGGATCGGTTTGGATTAGGTTATCTGGGCCCTATCCCACTTCCAATCTTGGGTCCCTCAGGGGTGTGACAATTCTCTCAGGTTGGTGGTCCATACTTCCTTAGTCTCCCAGCAAGACTCCTTTATGAATGTACAAGGGATCTTGGGGCTTACTCTTAAGACAATGGTATGTCCATACATTGGGTAATTAATCCACCTACCCCTGAGTCAGGGGTGGTTCGTCCAGTGCTTGGGTGCTCTTAACTTTTACTGGTATCAAAGACCAATACTATCTAGCTCGACAGAGTGTTGACCAATGGGTCAGATCTAGAACAAGAGATTGCATGTAGGAGGGTTTAGGATCGTCAAATAATGGGTTATTTCACAACACCAATTCCATGAGCATAGGTGCATTAGTGTGTTGAGTGAAGGTGTAGAATCACAATCCTAGAACAGGGAGATTTTTTCCCTTTGGATGTTAGAAATGGCCATTCGTTTCTCAAAGGAACGAACAATCGTCTGTGTGGGTACAAGCGTAGCTTAACAAGAACGACATCCGTTCATCTTCTCAAACATGGGGATACATTCATGGTTGGATAGGATTTTGGGAACGAACGTTCTCTTGCTAATGAAAAAACGTTCACAAGTGACGGTTCAAACGTAGGTAGATTGGGGAACGGACGTTCCCTCAGGGAGGAATGGATGCTCCCACTAGTCTAGAAAGATGTGGCCATAGATTGTTCGAGGAGCGGGCATTCTTCCAGAGAGGAACGATCGTTCGATTTGGAGAAATTGCGACCGTGGATAGCATGGACAAAGGACATTCTCACTAGTAGGGGGAATGTTCGTGGGCTAGCCCAACCGTTCACTCATTGAGGGATGGTTGTTCGTTTGTGAAGGAACGAGCATTCATATAGGCTGACAGAAAGATGTCTTAATAGTGCCGAAATGGCGTATCTCTGATAGCCCCTCTCAATATTCTCCTAATAGAGTCGGGTGCACAACATTCATGCTCTTTTAATGCCCATTACTCATTTATGGATTAGATTTGGAGAGATTTTCAAATTAGAAGTGCATGGGAGTGGCTAAGGAAGGCGCATCCGTTTATCTATGAAGGAATGGGTGTTCACTTCTTAGGAATGCCACTTGAGAGTGAGTTGCAATTGGTTTTCTCTTGGCTTTTCCTTGATAGCCCCTCTCAATATTCTCCTAATAGAGTCAGGGGCACAACATTCATGCTCTTTTACTCATTTATGGATTAGATTTGGAGAGATTTTCAAATTAGAAGTGGATGGGCATGGCTAAGGAAGGCACATCCATTTTTCTATGAAGGAATGGGTGTTTACTTCTTAGGAACGCCACTTGAGAGAGAGTTGACTTGGTTTTCTCTTGGATTTTCCTTGATTTTTTTCCTTGGTGATGATTTTTTGAGGTTTTCTTTTTATACATAGATTAGGCTATCTTAGGCTCTCTAATGATGCAAGGAATGCCTTGTTTAACCTAATATTATTGCATTAATAGTGTAATTAAGATAACATGCAATTTTTCTATCTATTTGAAGATAAAACCAAAATTCATTGAAATCAACGAAAAAATTAAGACGCTTGTTGCTTCCGCCCTTCGATGTAGCCTTTGAAGCTCCTATTGCTCCCAATGCAACTCCATTGTTCAAAGAAACACAAATCAAACAACTAACTCATGCCAAGCTCATACAACCACTAGATTTGCATTCCATCCAGGCAAGATAAGTCTCTAGCTTAGGAAGAAATTGTGAAGGACCCTAATCTGAGTGCTATCCCCAGCAGGCGGTGCCAAAGATGTTCACCTAGATGAACATCTTTGGATGTTCACCTAGATGAACATTCACCTTGCATGAGGGGAGAAGGAGAGAAGAGATGATGCAATGGTTGGTTCGGGAGCATGCACTTAGTCAACCCTATGAGAGTTAACTCCTCGATATGAAGCCACTAGGGGCTCACTCCACCACCACTTGTGTCACCCAAGTGGAGCTTCCATGTGCCAGGTAAAGAGAAATGAGAGAAGGAGCTATGGAAAGCTCAACTTCTATCTTAATGCCTTCATGTGTGCAAGGAGAGAGAGAGAGAGAGAGAGAGAGAGAGAGAGAGAGAGAAGAAGAAGAAGGGGAGGGAGAGAAGATAGAGAGCATCACCTACTACAAGCACACACTCACAATTAAGCAAGGAAGCATGCATTAACACGCAAGCTCACCACCATAACCATGCAAGAGAGAAACGGGGAAGAAGAAGAAGACTCAAACGTGATAACGGGATTTTATCCTTTTCATATTTCATTAAGTTACTTATATACAAGAGCTCACTTTTTACAATGGTCGGGTGCACATTAATCGGGTGCACATTAACAATTGGGGGCCCAAAACTAGTCATCTAGCTTTATGTATACCTAGGCTTTGTAGCTCATGGTTGGCATTACACATGTCGTAAGCTCAGTCATCCTATATCTTTTTACATGAAGCGCTTAGCGCACTTTTACATAAAAATGAATTACATGTGCCACCACATTGGTCAAAAATAGTAGGAGTAATGTCAACCATTGTGGTTAACAATGTACACCATCAAGCACCAAGGATCCTATATGATGATAAAATACCACCATGTATCCTAAAATTATATATACCCCTACACGAGAGACAGTTTCATCGACATTTGCACCCATTGAGATAAAAGCCAACACTTTGTTGTAGACTCGAATATTCTTTCTGAAATTTCCACTCTGAACATTATTCAGCACACATTAATGATTTTAAATGGTTCATGTGGTTTTGCAAGTGGACATAAAGACACATGTCCACCTTTACAATAGTATTTTCCAATGACTTGTCTGCAAAAGCATTCTTCTTCTCACATTCCCACAATTGTGCTTCACAAAAACCACACCGATTTTTGAGTGTCCCTAATGAGTGTACTATCAAAGCTAAATAAACTAATGGCCACATTGTGGCATCATGCATACCTAGTACATGGGGATATTCATGAAGAATATACAAAATTCTTCCCTTTTCTCTATCATGCACGTAGCATGAATCACTTTGAACATCTCTCATTCTCATCACATGCATGTGCTCTACTTATGCACCTTGATGAATAAATGATACTTCTACATCTTGGTGAAGATTTGTCATCTCACTCTCCTCATGAAGATTTTCCCTTGTCACCTAAATATGTGGTACCTTTCTACTCTAATGTAAACAAATGCCAAATCTACATCTTGGTGCAAATTTAGCATTTCTCTTGCCTTATGAAGATTATCCCTTGTCACTCTTTCAATACATGCTACTTCTCTATCATGTCAAAAAGATGATACATCTAAGTTATGATGAAAATTTGCCAGTTCAGCATACTCATGAAGATTCTCCCTTGTCACCATGTCAATAGACTTTAATCTTTGTCACCATGTCAATAGACTTTAATCTTTCAGCACAGATATATGCAAGTACTCATGAAGATTCTCCCTTGTCACCATGTCAATAGACTTTAATCTTTCAGGACAGATATATGCAAGTACTTTTGAAGAAGCTCTATCCCTCACAATTTGTTGACGTTTATCCCTACTTAGCTTTAATCTTACTGCTAATGACAAAGATTTATGCCCATCATGCTACCTAAATCTAGGCAAGCTGCTTGATTTCAAAGGATTTCTATTCATATAGTAATGTCTAGCCAATTACTTTTATTAACTTTTTGTTTTATTGGACTCGGCAAACGGTTGTGCTTTTTCTCCTTGACAAGACATTGATGTACTCTCCCCAATATCCTTAGTATGAATCCCATGCATCAATACATCTAGTGTTACAAGAAACATTATATTGAGCTAGGTCTAAGCAATGAGAAATATTTTCTCGTGGTTCACATGCATTTATTCTCTTCAGATTGGTTTTATCTCAAGTTGTTTGTCATATCATATCCCTTGTGGCATTCAAACATATTGTCTGGAGAGGACGTCTCAAGGTACCCGATCTTACCATTTTTATAAAACACATATTTCTTTTATACGTTTTACTATCAGAGTTTTATATTCTCTCTCTCTCTCTCTCTCTCTCTCTCTCTCTCTCTCTCTCTCTCTCTCTCTCTCTCTCTCTCTTACACATGCAAACATTTATACATTTAGGTTTCGATTCATTTTATAAGTGTTAACATACATCAAATCAATTTCTACGAAGACTTGAAAAGAAAATTATAATTTATTTGATTTCTAGTAAACTACACATTTTGTAAATTTTGTAAAGAAAATTGATTATATTTATTTGTACTTGTAAGAAAAACAAATTTCTCAAAAAAAACCCTTTTATGTGAGGGAGGTACAACAAAGCTTTGATAGCTCTTATGGGATAACTTTGACTAGTTGACTTGGCAGTTAAAAAGTAACTCATGAGCAAAAGGAAAAAATAAAGAGAACCTTTTTTATCAACCAGTCACACGCCACAATCCAAATGTCATAATCTACCCATCGTAATGCTCTCAACAATTGATACTAACACGTAGGCCATAAAGTTCAAACACCATAGCATTTCTCATTCTATTTTTTAAAGCTAACAATACTGAGGTGTGTTTTCTTTTTGGTAAATTTTTAAAAGAAAAGGAAATGCCTTTTTTTCTTGTCAATACGTGTGGGACATCTATTATTATTATAGTTAGCATTGCCTTTTTTATCTTTATTAAGCACTCGATCAGACAATACATATACATCTACACTACTCTTACAAAGCCTGAAGATTTTGACAGCAACTGGAGCCACTGAGACGTCTCATTCGGCTATAGCAAGCATCTCAAACCCTCATCATCTAGTCATTTTCAAATCCAAGAGCTCTGTCATAAATGATGGGAATTCTATCCATTACTCTATCACCTAGGGACCTAATTTCTCTTTTTCTCGAAAAAAGAATATTCTTTTTTGTAATTTTTATTGAGGAAAGGTAAAAGAGAAGTTTTCATCAATTAAAAAAATGAGAAATTTCCATAATAAACATTTATACACTTAGGTTTTGATTCATTTTATAAGTGTAGCATACATCAAATCAATATTTTATAAAGTATAATATTATTTTTATATTAAAAAATTAACAGACTTGAAAAGTAAATTCTAATTTACTTGATTTTTTATAAATGACACATTTCATAAATTGTCTAAAGAAATATGATTATATTTATTGCAAGAAAAATGAATTTCTAAAAGTAACTACATTGACGGCCAACTCATGAGTAAGAGGAAAAAATGAAGAGAACCTTTTTTATGAGATGGTCATTATCCACAAAATGTCGTTCGCACGCAATGCTCTCAACAATTGATACTGCAAACAAGATTGGCAAAAAAGAGCAGACACCTTAGCATTTCTCATTCTGTTTTTTAAAGCTAACAATACGGAGGGTTTTTTTTTTAAACTCAGTATCTTTTCTTTTTTATAATTTTTGATGAAGAATAGCAAAAATAACATGATCAGGGTTAAAATTTTTAACCAAGCAAGCGCATCGTGAAAGAGAGAAGCCATCCTTCTCCTCCTCCTCATCTAAATCATCATCATCATCATCATCATCTTCTTCTTCTTCTTCTTCCCATTTGTTCTCGCGAGCTCATTTCCTCAACTCATAAGCTAGAGCGAGCGACTCACCTCTAAATAGGTGGTGCTCCTCTAATTTGTGAGAAGAGGAGCCACCCAATGGCGCCTGACTGTGCTCCTTCCATTTAAGCCCATCAGCCTTGGACTTCTCCCCCCCTGCCTTAATTCGCGAGTATTGACGCCTCGCTCTAGCCTCGCCTGCAACCTTTATCGCACACGATTCCAATGAAAGAGTTGGGAGAAGACTCCCATGCATGTCGCCCGCGCCCCTCGAGGAGGAGGAGGAGGAGTTGGTAACTGCGACATCATCCTCCACCCACGAGAAGGAGAGCTTGTAACTGCTGCTGCTGCTGCTTCTTCATGATGGAGAGCTTTTTGCTCACCGCCATGGACACAGCATTGAGGCCTTTACCTCCCCTCGCAACATTGGGAGCTTCGCCGCCTTTGGACTTGCAGTAGCAAGAGTTTGAGAGTGCAGTTGAGTGTGGAAGCTGGACATGCATGGATCAGGCGGCGGCTGGCGGTGACAGTGTAGTTATGGCTTCTGTGGGTGCTTTAACAATATCCACTTCCTCCACCTCCTCCCTTCTGACACCCACTACATTCATTCCTTTACAGTAGCAGAGCCAAAACCGTCCTTTCCAGTTCCCTCTCTGCAGCGCCATCTTGCAGAAACAAGCGGATTAATGTGGTAGCGGTGCACAACTCGGACAGAGTCACGAACAATCTACGGTTCCCCACACTCTTTGTAAGCCATTAAGCTCTTGTCTCCACCAGAGTTGACAAGATCAAGAATATGGGATTGTATAATTCTCGATTGGGTTGGAAATCGTAACCACAACTATCTAGTTTAATTTTTTCTTCCTCCTCTTTATTTAGACAATTTCAGGCTTTGTTCATGTAAATACTATTTCTTCTATGCCTCACTTTCTCCTCTTGTGTCTTTGTTTCTTTTAGTTCCTATTTCTTCATTTCCAATTCATATGGTTTCCTTTTTTACAAAATGGATTTCTTCTAACTTTCTTTTGTTGCAAGGCCCATGAAATTTTCTCAGTTTGCTCCCATTCATATATGAGTCAAATGGAATACTATCCAATGTTTTAAGTCTTGCTGTGCTAGGGTGTGCGAACTCTGAAATTTTGAAGGTTCCTAAACCTAACAAAATTTAGCATTTCTTTGTTTTTCTTCGGTGAAGCTTCTCAACATAAAGCCCATTATAGGCTGCTCATATATTCAATTGCTCGAGCTGAGTTAATCTCTCTGAAAGTTCATGGAACATTAGCCTTGTACTTATTACCACTTGAAGAGATGGCACAATAAATTCTAGATGTATTACTACTTCCAACCCATAAGCTAGATGAAACATGGTCATTCCTATTAAAGTTTTATATACAGTTCTAGAAGCCCTGGCAACTTTTGTTCCCATTCATTTCGTTTCTTGTTTACTATTTTTGCTAAAGCATTGCACATGATCTTGGTGGTGCTTTTAGCTTTGGCCATTCACCTGTGGTGGGTAATATAGAGAAGATTTTCAATGGATTGCCATGAATTTAGCTAGGAGGAACTTGATCACTTATTGATAAAATAAGTTCTCCTGTCACTTACTAGTTTAAGTGGACACCCATATCTCAAGATAATGTACTAGTTCAAGTGGGCACCCGTATCTCAAAACAATGTACTCATAAATAAACTTAACCGTACTCTACATATCAACTTTGACATTTCTTTTCACCTTTGCCCATATACAGCAATAGCAAGTAGCTACAATGATACACCTCGCATGAGTAGATTTTTCTCTAGGGCTAATGGGACTAACAAAGTCTTGAAAAACTTATAAGGACACTATGTTGGTTAGAGGCATGTGATTCATGTTATCAGTGACATTGAATCATTGGCATTTGTCACATCTTTTAACAAATTCAACATCTCTAAATAAACGAGGACAACAACACAACCTTGATTGAAGAAACTTTTTTGGCTATGGTTTCTTGCTGGCTATTCCATTATGTGCTTTTTCAAGTACTCATATTCAGACTCAAGGACACATTTGCAAAGGAATCCATCCTTTCCTTGTCTATAAAGTTTCTAGAGATGAGCTAAAAAAAGTGCAGCTAGCTATGAATAAGCTTTCGAACTTTGCCCTTGGGCATATCAAGATCAATGTAGGTAGACCATTGGTCAAAAAGTTGGAGAATATCTAGGCTCCATTCAAGAATCAAGTCAACTTAAAAAAGAGGAGCATCATGAAGGTCATCATCAACTCCCACTGGAAGGTCATCATCAACTCCCACTGGAGGTCACCATTGGTAACCCTTGATGCTCTACATGTATGTGGGTAAGTCCTTTCCAAATTGTAATAATGAAATCAAATTCCATGAGGATAAGAAGCCACCTAGTCATGCATCTAATTGTGAATGGTTTGTTAAAGAATCATTTGGTGATCAACAAAGAATACAAATTTGTTTTTGCCAACAAATACTGTCATAGATTTTTTATTGCATACACCATTCGTAGATCTTTCCTCTAATTTCTCTTAATATCATTGAGTTGTCTACTAGAAAAGCTTATAGGAAAATCCATATTGTGTACTTTAGGTTGTGCTAGTATACACCATATAGCCAATGTTGATGCATAAATGTGGCCCGATGAAAAATCACATCCCATCTTGGTACTCTAAGGATTGGAGCCAATATAAGTGCTCTCTTTAGTTTCTCCTAATACCTTTGGGACAGATCATTCCACACGACACAATCAAAAGTTGGATGAGATACAGGAGGGGTGGAGGCGCAAGATTGGGGCAAGCGGAGAGAGGGAGGGACAAAAAAATTTAATTAATTGGGAAGAGTGAATATGAATGATTGTACTTATTCTAATATATATTGTTGGTTAATAGTTGGTATGTGTGATTATGCAAATGCATTCGAAGAAAGAAAAATCAAGTGGTGAAAGAAAGAAAGAGAAAAGACAAAGAAATATAAAAACTAGAAGCAAAATAAAGCAAAAAGATAAAAATAAAGGTGGAAATAGAAAGAAAGAAGAAAGTCGAAGGCAACAGAAAAATAAGAAAAGAAAAAAAGGAAAGAAAAAGTATTTTAAAAATCAAAGTAGAAACCTAAAAAAACAATAAGAATAGAAGGACATGTAAAGCAAAACAATTTAAAAATCAAAGAAAAAAGCTTTTTAAAAAAAACAACAAGAATAGAAAATAAGAAGAAAAAGAACAAGGACATGTAAAGAAAAACTATAAAAAATTTCAAAGCGACAAGCAAGAATAGAAAACAATACCAAAAAGGGGGGGGGAGAGAGAGAGAGAGAGAGAGAGCGAGCAAGGAAACCGATAGAGTTGAGTTAAAAAGATAAAACAGAGAAAAAAAACAAGGAGTAACACAAAAAAAGTAGGAAAAATATTTAACCACCTAAAACTATAAATTTTCCAAGATTATATTTAAAAACATCAAAAAAAACATCAAAACTAGGTATGCACGTTATTGTTCTCACCATGTATCCACAAAAATTTGACTCACCAAGCAAGTAAAATATTTGATTCATTAGAATGCCATTGGATTGGCATTGATAAAAAGCTTGAGGGAGTGAATATGCAGAGCTTTTGAATCATTTCAAAAACAAGTCAGCAAAGCAGAAATCGGCATTGAACCATAATATCACCGAGTTGAAAGTGAGGAATGATAACATGGCCTAGTTTTAAATGAGCTCACTAATCATGGGTCAACAAGAATCAAAAAGGTTATACTAACTCTCTAATAGTGTTAAAACTGACTCTTTAAAAGATAAATTATGGATAACTAAGATCAACCGTGTGATATTGGTAAAATGGACATAAGAATATTACTTCTACTAAACAAGAATATTTGTGACCACTTACCAAAAATACAAATCACTAAAAATAGTAAGTCAACAAATACTGACATGGATGCAAGGAGCAACAATGAGAGTGTTGTGTGCTAGAATTAGAATTAGAGCTAGAATGTTGTGTGCTGGAACAAAAAGGCAATTTAAGCATACGAGCATTGACTTATTAATGATCTGACTTATATTGTATTGAAGCAAGTAAGCTCGTGTGATGGTATTAGGGTATGCTCACTTATGTGCTTAGATCATACTTGATAAATTACGTGTGAGATAATAGAATCGATCACTTACCTTATGGATTTAAGTATTGTAAGAAAAAAGCGACCTTATAGAGACTTTCGCTTTTTTGTTTTTTTCCAACTTTTAAATATATTGTTTCAAAGCAGGTGCCAGGGACACTCTCTCAACACAAGATATTACTCGAAAAATTATCATGTGTCAATAATAATGCCTTCAATTGCTATCATTGAGTAACTTTTTGTTTTAAAAAATTATAATTTTTAAATTTTTACTTTAAAATTACCTTATATAATATTCGAAGTACACTAAAGTGCAATACACAAATTTGGCCGTATTTAAGCCATTGACATGTATCCTCTATCAATCAAAGGCGCACTTTTTTAATATACTTCTTGGTTTTTATGCTATTTTAAGTAAAATTTAAAAATCATTAATTTATCAAGTACATGATTTTTTTTTCTCAAAAGTTTTATATGCTGGATAAACGTTCTCGTTAGTTGATCTTCATTCTATTTCTTCAAAATTCATAAATCTGTCTTGGTAAGCTCCTCTTGATGTTTCTCTCTAGTTTTGGAAGTGATCGCTTTTGCAACTCTTGATTTCATAGTGCTTAAAAGTGTTCATCCAATCACAATTGTGTTTTGGTAGCTTTGTATGAGCTAGGTTTGTGTGAGAATGGAAAATTTGCACAATTGTGAGAGAATAGTAGAATAAACACATCTTTATTTATTTATATTTTTTGCAAAAAACTACAATAATTTGTTTCATTTTCACAACACGTTAAATCATGTTCACAACATTCACGTTCACGTTCACGCATCATCAATTCACATTCATGCCACCTTAGTTTGTTCATTCCATGCCCTTTGCCTTTACTTTACAATACAGTTCTCATCCAAGTTCATGTTCACACCTCACTAAAGATTCAAATCTCTTGGGAAAAATGAGTGTGTGCAAAAGAGACAGACCAGCCATTGGTTAGAGTAGATAGATAGGTTCACAAGAAGAGAATAGTAAGGCAAGTAAAATATGTAATTATCTTAAGTCTTGTCTGACCTACTATAGCAATAATTGCATACGTATATCATCTTTCTTGGGTTGAATCAACACTAACTTTCTTTACAAAGTACATTGCTATTCCTTCTCGATGGTAAGTCAAACAATGCTCCCATTTTTCGAATATTCCTTCACCTAGGCTTTTCCCACTGTATTTTCAAAAAGCTCACGTTCTTATTTTGATTTTCAACTTATTTTTTATAATAATCATATAAATATACTAGACACACCTTAAAAGAAAAGCATTCCAATCGCTTAAATTTTCACTTCAATTATTTGAAATGTAAACAAGGCAAAGATGTATCTAGCCTTTTAAGATGTAAACAACAATTATAAATATGCGCGTGCTTGAGTTGTGCCTAAATGAGAGAGAGAGAGAGAAAGAAAGAAAGAAAGAAAGATTTTATTAACGTCTTCCAAAAGACCGAACTTGACCTATGAGACAAATCAGTGTACCTGTATGGGGTATACTCTGTCATCCCAACAAAATGAAAAAGTACTGAACTAAAAAGCTGAATCTGGGTGTGCAATAAGTACAATGAGTGGTGAAGGGGATGGAGCTCTACTACTAGGAGAATGCAAAGCTATATGCATGGAGTATACAATCATGATATGCAACCTAGCTAGATCCATCCTGTACCATACTGAGGGTATAAAATGGTATACATCAATGAAGGGGGTGTCCACAGCTCCCTGAAGAACATGCTTGGATGTACTCTGAAGCGAGCCAATCGCTCCGCACCCTCTCTGTGAAACTGAGCTCTGATCTCTGTCATCTCTCTGGTATAGGCGTGGTGTCCGAAAGCCAGGTGTCCTCTGTCTCCTGCGGGCTCTGAGTGTCTCTGCTCTCGGGAGAGTAATTCCCTGCCGTGTAGGAGCTAGGAGTGGGATAGATCTCTGAAAAAATGTAGTAATCTGCGTCTGTCGTCCCCCCTCTAGAGCTGTCTGAGCCTATAATGATGTCTCTGTGGCGCTGTATGTCTAGAATGAATCTCCCCAGTATGCGCTGGTCTGCTGCCTCAAAGATCTGGCGTAGGGAATGTGACTCTCTGAATAAAATGGGATATCTCTCTCTGATGGCTGTATATGCTCTGCATCTGCATACATTATGCTCCTCACTCTCCACCTCCTCTCTACACAATCTGCATACCCTCTCCTCTCGAGGGATCCGTGCTGCTCTGCTAGTCTCAATCTCCAATCGGTGTGATGAAACTCTAAGCTGACCAATAGCCACTCGGGAGCCGTGTGGTAAAAAGCCCTCCATGTATCTATAAATCCATCATCAGTGATACTCATGAAGTGATCTCTGTAGTATAGCATCTTCGGTGGAAGAGGCTGTGTAGGCGATATCCATGTCTCTCGTGTATAGAGCTGCCATCGATCCTGTCTCAATACTCTGTTCCTCTCACTATGAGAGACGGATATGTGGTGCATCCCTGTCATACTGGAATGGTGGTAGATGATCCATGTCTAGGCCATGCTGTGAGAACCAATGTGTGACCTGTGCATACCATGATCCTCTGTCTCCTGCCTCAGCCAGCTATCTACATGTCTCAAAAGCTCTATATGACAATCTGTCCTGTGGCATCTCTCTGAATAGCAGACATATAGTCTGAAATATGGCCTCTACCATCATAGGAGGCGTAGCAAACTCTGCTCGGATAGTATCATGAGGTACTGACGGTTTGCTGCGTATCATGTGTGCCATCATGAGGGCCTGTGGTCTCTCTATCTATGTCCACCAATGGGTAGCAAGGCCTGGCGCCCATACCGCTGCTCCATACATCAATGCCGGTGTGACTAATGTGTCAAATAGCCACCCCTTCGTCCGGGTGGCACTGTCTCTCTAGCATAGCCAATGCTGCGTATCCCCGTGTCAATCTAGCTCTGGCTGCTGAACCCATGGTGAAGCGTGTGGCTGCTTGCTGCAGAGAAGGTAACCCCTAGGTACACGTATGATGTTACCACCTCCACCTAAAGAACATATGAAAAAAATGCATGTGTTTGAGTTGCACATAAATGAATGAGAGAGAGAGAGAGAGAGAGAGAGAGAGAGAGAGCTTTCCATTTAGAAATGAATGGTTAGCTTTCAACCATTACTTTCCGCCTTGACTTAGAAGTTCATTTTATCACTATGGCACACCATCCATGTGTGCAACCCATATGACACACCTTAGCTACACCTTCACAATCATGGTCAAATTGAACGCTTATCTTGCCACTACGGCCTACCAAGGCACTGCAACAACAATGGTAAACCATACTACTATCAAGACAACAAATAATTGTAGCCACCAGTACAGTGAATCTGCTACTTAATGTCAAAGGTTCACAATCAATGGAAACATTAAAGAGCCATACCTGCCATGCCAAATGCTTCACAAACTTGATTACCATTCAGAAGCATACTTACTCCAATTCAACTGCTATGTACACGACACATTTTTTGTTGGTGTCTATGTGCACGGGCAGTGTGTGTGTGTGTGTGTGTGTGTGCGCGCGCTTGCGCACCCGCATGTGTAACACAGAGAGAGAGAGAGAGAGAAAAGACGTGCTGTGGTTCTATGCCGTGTCCAAATTTCAAGACACGGCTCACAGAATCTGTACGTCCACGCATTGACCTGGTGGGTTTCTCACAGAATCTGTACGTCCATACATTGACCTGGTGGGTTTCTCCAATCCCAAAAAAAAAAAGAAAAAAACATTCCTTAAACCTACTGAACTGCATCTAAGCAAAGTTATGACTTTGACACATTTTGAACACGCTCACTTATATAATCAATTTTCATCTCCATTACATTCGTAACAACTTTAACTCCATTGCCCCCTTATTTGCAAGTGTTATAATGAGGTTTCTAATTTTTTTGACATCGTGAAGACCAGCACAATATATATTCACTATAGTGAATACGAAAAGAATCCATGCAGGAGGGGCACATTCAATAATTAATATGTTTTTTAATTTAATCTGAAATTAAGAATATCAAACACCAATTGTTTCAAAGGAGCGAGGGCTTGCTACTATAGTAGAGCTTGAATCTCTGCCGTGCATATGCCAAATAATCAAAGTCGATGTTCGAGAAAGTTGACTGCACAGCATTTTAGAGTCTGTTAAACCTTGATTCATATCCCCTCTTTTGATGCTTAAATAATGACACAACAGCAAAAAGACAACTTACAGAAAGGATCCCCCACAGTCCCCAGTGAATATGGCTGGCAAGTGTGTAGCGTTCAACCTCCTCTATGAGTTCCTCCCTTTCAGGCAGAGCTGTACTAACACTACCTGAAGCCTTCAGGTATGCTTCAATAAATCGAGAACGCTCCTCAAAGTCTGCAGAATCAGGAAATTAAAGAGCCTGAGAAAGGAACACAAAATGCTGAATGTGATTCTACTAGTAAGGATTTAAAGATGCTTATAAAACATGGAGGCCATAACAGCACACTACTGCTAAAGGGTGTCAATATAAAACCTACATTGTGTAGGGAAGATATAGTGTGTAGTGGATCATTTAATCAAAGATTGTCCATACAAATCAATCGGCGAAGCTTCAACTTTCACCAATCTGCGGCTCCAATAAGGCTTTGTATGTGTGCAGCCTAGCCTGGAAAAGTACCTGGTCGAGTGACGGCCCCGTTACTTACTTTCAGCCTCTAAATCAAGTCGAAGAAGAAGGGTAAAGCAAGTGGGCAGGCGTGAATCTATATGGTCAAAATTTAGGCCAGACGAGAGCTCAACCCTTGTGGAAACAGCAAGTAATATCCCGCGTAAACCAGCTCCTCCCAAAGAAAAGAAGCCCATTGACTATGCTAACCTTCCTAAGAAGCTCAAAGAGTACCCCAACCCCATGTTGGAGAAAGAGTGAATGAAACAAGCCCAGCAGCTTGCGAGGAAGGCGTAGGCATGCCCTTGGTGGCAGTTTGTAATCCACTTACTACCAGGTCGTTGAGGCATATACCTACATGGGAAAAAAAAAACAGATGAATTTGGTTTGAGGCCGGGCTGAGAATAGAGGCAGTGCAGGTGATTGCAAGGAGGTGATATTCAAGTTTGCCAGAATATAGGCAGTGCAGGTGATTGCAAGGAGGCGATATTCAAGTTTGCCAGAATATATACTACTGCTGGAAAACTTGGTATTTGCAATGGTCATCAAAGGTAAACCCCCAGTTTAGTAAATAATTCAATCTCTAGCAAGGGAGAAGTTGAAAATGAAAATGGAGATATCCATCCTTCAACTCACTCACTGAAAGCATTTCATCCCATGCACGTGAAGGAGGGAGAATGTGCAGTCCTCCAATAGTTCAACTGAGACTTTTATGTCTTATTAAAATAAATCACATTCTTGTCTACCAGGTGTTCGTTGTAATCTGAGCCCATCCCACACATGGGCCACATGAACTTCAACGAGACCTTATCTATACCTAAGGCTATTACCGTGCAGGTGATGCTTTCAGTTGCAGCCCATTTTGGTTGGTCAAAACTCTACATGGCAGATGGATGTGCAGTCTAACTTTCTTAAGGCAAACTTGAAAGAGGACGTATACATGCAGCAACCCAAAGGCATTCAGGTGAAAGGGAATACTGCTTTAGAAACCTCTTATTAAACCATAGTTGTATGGGATGGAAACAGTAGATGTTTGCACAATGGAAACAACTAGGAAACGGCATTAACATCACATGGTATATATGAAAAGTAAAAATATTTTTTAAAAAATAGAAATGACGAAAAAGTCGAATGAAATAAAGGAGAAACTTGGGGTAGATCAGAAGATAGTGAGGAAATGGGGGGGGGGGGGGGGGGTGTGTGTTTTTTTGGGTGGGGGGGGGGGGGGGGGGGGGGGGGGGGGTGGGGGGTATCTTACAGGGAGACTAGGAAACTAGAAACACAAATGGAAACGAAAACGCTAATGGAAACAGGGACTCTAGAGAAATAGTGTTCCTGTGTTTCAGCTTGGAAATGGCCGTTTCCAACACTTGCAGTGAATAAAGAGTACAACAGACTCAAGTGTGTGTTGCAGAATGGAGATATTTTGGCTAAAGTCATTCTCTACGTCAACAATCTATCATTAATGGGAATGATCATGCATAAACCATAAAAGAGTGTCACTCCATTTTCTTTAAACATTGATTGCTCATAGTAAACATTGATCTGGTCCTCACTACAAAACCATACCTGGATACTTTGAGATGTCCAGCACATGAGATGTCTCTGTGTGATAGTTTGCAGTCATCTCACAAAAATGATTGGCAATATCAAAAGCTACCGGATTGAAGCTTGCATACTCATAGTCCTACACCACAACACAATCCCCAAAAAAAAAACCTTTGACATCATGGTGTAAGTTGAAACCAGAATATTATTGATCAAAGAAAACTAATTATGTGAATAAAATGTTTTCTGGTTGGCCAATCCCTGCCATACAATTTGTGGTACATTGGGATCCATATTAATGTGTGTGCATGATTGCATTATACCAGAAACAAATCTACAACAATATAGAACTTGTTCTATGTAGACAACAGAAAAATTATTACAATCACTACTAGTCAACCCAAATCTCTCCTACAGGGCTCCTCCCATTTTCTCCCCTTTTTTTTTTTCTGACTTGCCTTAGGCCCAAGATCCTCACGTAGTTAGCGTTTTTCAGTGCCCGTAGGTGCCCACCCATAGGTGCTTTTTATCCTCCCATAGGCAATGCCGCCTAGGAAGCACCTTGTGGGGTTTTGAACCCAGGACCTCCTGGTCGTAAGCAAACACCTTCACCACTTGGGCTATCACTTGTCACAAGATGGGGAACGCGGAACAATAATATAATAGACCAACACTTCAAATACCAGACAGAGCATGGAAACACAATGGAAGAACCATAAACAATACAATATAAATACACCGCACTGAGCCGGAACGACCGGCCCCCCATAAGAACTTTATTGAGATAGAAGCTTTTAAAACACAAAGAGGTGCAGGTGCATATAGTACCGGATTTTCCACAAAGCATCAGCACATCTCTTGCCTAGATCTCAGTCTAGAGCCAAGACACAAACATAGCTCCAGAAAGCCATCCGATAGACTGTCTCAAAACAGTCCCATAATGTCACCACTTCTCTGGCAGACGTCTGGAATGATGTCATGATTGAATACATGTGGAAGGGCTCCATGGAAGGATTGGTATCCTGGTGTGAGTTCCTGGCATGATTTATGAACTCATAGAACAATATGTAAAGCATGGGGACAGTTGAGGGATCAGCCTGCACTCTTTTTGTTTGATGATGCATCCACAGATAATTTCATTTCGGTACAGATGGCTGCTGCCATAGGCTTGGATGTATCAGATTTTGGGACTCAAATGAATGCAGATCCCGCTTTTGAGGGTAAAGGAGTTGATGTAACGCTGATCTTTGGCAAACTCCGAATTCATATACAGGGATATCTTGATCATGAGAGTTTCTTAGTTGCTCCTCTCAGAGGATGTGATGTTTTGTTGGGGATGCCTTGGCATGCTCGTATGGAGCCCAAGAAGGACTGTAAGTCCAAGAAAATCAGCTTTGTTCATAGAGGTAGAGAGCTTGTTATAGAAGCTGGTACTCTAGGTGGTACCATACCTATTGTAAGTCATGTGCAGGTTTCCAAAATAATGAAGAAGTCAGCTTGTTCTTACTTGGTTTTTGTACAAGAACAATCTGAACATGAGAATGTAAATGTAGATCATCTAACTCGAGAGCGCATAGACTTTTTGCGTGGTTATGGTGATTGTTTCAGGGATGCATTACCAGGAGAGTTGCCACCTGAGCGTCCCGAGGATCATCGTATTGATGTGATACCTGGGAGTACGCCCCCGAATAGATCTCCAGGGTGAGTGCAAGTCAGCAAGAAGAGATTATGGCGCACGTTAATGACTTGCTTGAGAAAGGGTTGACACCCTAGTTCATCTCCTTATTGCTCACACGTGTTGCTGGTGCAAAAGAAAGACGGGACGTAACAAGGTGACGATAAAGAACAACTTTCCGATACCACGTATCGATGATATCTTGGATAGGTTGGAGGGTGCAGCATGTTTTAGCCGCATCGATCTTAAGAGTGGATATCATGAGATATGGGTGGCCCCTCAAGATATTCACAAAACTGCCCTTCGTACGCAGTTTGGGCTTTATGAGTTTCTTTGATGAGATCATTGTGTCCTCTAAAGATGAGAGCTGTGTGGGAGAAACAGGAATTAGGGTTTAGAGATTCATGTGAGAGACATACACAGAGAAGCACAAGGAAGAGAGAGAGAGAGAGAGTTGTGGAGATAAGTCAACTCATGAAGATATGAGTGTGTGACTCCCCTATCACACATGTATATTGCACTAGTACACATAGTGCACTTAGTACATTAAAAGTACTAAGTGTACTATGTACTATAACTTATGGGCTTGTACACACTATAAGGGTGGGCATAGTGCCTTTACCCCAACAACCTCCCACTTAAAGGCAAAGTGCCCTTAAGTAAAGGAAAAGAAAAATCAGCATGTACATGATAATATACAAGGCCATATCAAGGCTGAAAATGGCCTCATCCAATGCCCATCAAGTGTCTGCAATGAGCAAACCGCTCCGGACGCAAACTCTTTGTCAACAGATCAGCCGGGTTGTCATCCGTATGAATCTTAACAAGCTGAATTTGCTTGTTCTCTATCACCTCTCTGATGAAGTGATACTTCACATCCACATGCTTCGTCTTTGCATGAAAAACAGGGTTCTTTGCCAACTGGATGGCACTCTGACTGTCACAATGCAACAATGGAATATCCCCTGTATAGCCCAAATCAACCACTAACCGAGATAGCCATAATGCCTCCTTGCAAGCCTCTGTGGCTGCAATATACTCGGCCTCTGTAGTAGATAAGGCTGTGCACTTCTGCATCCTGGATATCCATGACACGTCACACAGCACCTCCTGTGAATGTAAATACATAACCGGTAGTAGACTTCCGGTTATCTGGATGACCGGCATAATCCGAATCCGTGTAACCATGCACTAATGCATCCTGTTTGCCAAAACATATGCACATATCCTGTGTGCCCTTCAGGTATCTCATGACACCTTTCACTGCTTCCCAATGCTTCTTGCCAGGGTTGGCCATGTATCTAGAAACCACTCCCACTGCAAATGCAATGTCCGGCCTAGTAGCAACCATGGCATACATGAGACTGCCACAAGCTGAAGCATACGGAACCTTGGCCATATCAGCCCTGTCTCTATCTGACTGTGGGCTGTCCATAGCACTGAGTTTCACATATGGAGGCAAAGGAGTACTAGTCTTCTTCCCCCCGTCCATATTGAACCTCTGCAAGACTTTGCCAATGTATTCCTTCTGAGACAAATACAACACATGCTGATTTCTGTCCCGAAGTATCCGCATACCCAAAATGTGATTTGCATCACCCAAATCCTTCATATCAAAGGTTTGATGCAGCCTCTGCTTCAAGGTATCCATCTCCTTACGAGATTTCCCGGCAATCAACATATCATCAACATACAAGATGAGGATCAATAGAATGCCATCCAAAGCTTTCTTGGTGTATAAGCAGTGATCTATGTCACTTCTCCTGAATTTCTGTGATTTCATGAATGTATCAAATTTATGATACCATTCCCTTGGTGCCTGTTTGAGCCCATAAAGACTCTTTTTCAGCTTGCATACAAACTTCTCCTTTCCACTCACTGCATAACCCTCTGGCTGTTGCATATATATCTCCTCATGGAGATCACCGTGAAGAAAAGCAGTCTTCACATCCATCTGAATCAAGTCCAGATCATCATGTGCAACCAAAGCTAACACAGCTCTAAGTGTGGTCATTTTGACCACTGGAGAGAAGATCTCATCAAAGTCCACACCATATTCCTGCTTGAAGCCCTTCGCCACTAACCTGGCTTTGCATCAGGTGCAACTTTGAGCTTGTAAACCCACTTGCATGGCAAAACCTTCTTGCCTGCAGGCAAATACACCAACTTCCATGTTCCATTTTTGTGCAGAGAATCCATCTCTGACTTCATGGCACGCTCCCAAAGAGCCTTGTCTGTCCTCTGTAAAGCCTCCTTATAACATGAGGGCTCCCCACAGTCAGTGAGCATCAAGTAGTCAACCCCTGGAACAAACCTGTCAGGGGCTCTGGAGGGTCTTGTGGACCTCCGTACCCAATGACCATCATTTGCAGGTTGCTGTCCAGCCTGCATATCATCCATTGGTGGCTCCTGTTCCATGCCATAAGGCTGAAAAATCATGCCCGGTATCTCCTCTAACTGTGGCATATCCATAGGGATATCTTCTGCCATCTCTGGCTGTCCATTTGGACCATTTTCAGCACCATTTAAGGGCTGGTTTTCCTGCTGTAATGGCTGATTTACAGCCCTTTGTTGTTGTCCATGATGTCCATCATCCTCAAAGATGACTCTGCCAGGCTCCTGTTGCCTTGCAGGCTCCTTATACATGCATGTTTCATCAAAAATGACATCATTGCTGCGTATAATCTTTCTATTCACGGGATCCCAAAGTCTATACCCCATTTCACCTCTGTCACCATATCCTAGGAATATGCATTTGTGAGACTTAGGATCAAGTTTGGTGCGCATTTCCCTGCGTATGTGCACGTACGCAACGCAACCAAACACTCTCAAGTGCTTGTATGACGGAGGCTTCCCTGTCCATACTTCCTCTGGCACTTTCCCACCAAGCCTCGTGTTAGGTGACCTGTTTATAAGGTGAACGGCTGTCATAACAGCTTCAGCCCAAAAACCATGAGGTAATGCAGCATGTGACAACATAGAACAGACCTTCTCCTGAATGGTCCTGTTCATCCTCTCTGCTGTCCCGTTTTGTGGAGGATCATAAGGAGTAGAGAGCTCCCTCTTGATGCCTTTAGCATCACAAAAGTCCTGAAACTGTTTGGACATATACTCTCCACCATTGTCGGAACGCAAAGCCTTCAGTGTTTTGCCAGTTTGATTCTCCACATGAGCAACAAACTTCTGAAACACTGAGAATGTATCACTCTTCAAACGAAGAGGATAGACCCACACCTTGCGTGTGACATCATCAATAAAAGACACAAAGTATTTTGCTCCTCCCAAAGAAAGCTGAGGCATCTCACATACATCTGTATGCACAAGCTCTAACTGAGCATCTTTCTGTCCAAGAGCTTTCTTGTGGGGGCACTGCAATTGCCTGCCATATATACAATGCTCACAAAACTGAAAACTTGAAAACTTTAGAGAAGGCAAGTAACCCAAACGAGACAATTGCTCCATTCCTCTGACACTCATGTGTCCCAACCGGCTATGCCACATAGAAATTTCCGGCAGCTCGGTTGCATTTACATTAGCATGGTGACAAACACCTGCATGCATGAAATAAAGAGTGTCCACCTTAGAGCCTCTGGCAACAACCAGTGAGCCCTTACTAATTTTCCACTTTCCACGACCAAATGTGGTAACATAATCAGCATCATCAAGCTGTCCAGTAGAAAGCAGATTCTTCTTGATCTCAGGCACATGCCTGACATCATGGAGCATAAGCTGTGAGCCATCTGAAAACACAAGCCTCACATCACCTCTACCAAGAATCTTGCATGCATGGTTATCACCCAAATAAACCACTCCTTCATTGCCAGCAGCAGTATACCTGACAAACAAGTCTCTGCAACCTGTGACATGAAAGGAGGCACCTGAATCAATGATCCATGAGTGCATACCATGACCACCTGTAAGAAGTGAATGGGCATCAAGTGAAGACGTAAATAGGACCTCATCCTCACTGCCACCTGCATGTGACACATTGATTTCTTCAATCTTGACTCCACTTTTGTCCTTTGGCTTTACATCTTTGGCTTCATCTTTGTCTTTGTCTTTGTCTTTTCCCTTTTCCTTTTGATCATTTTTCCATTTGTAGCATTGCTTTTTAATATGTCCCTTCTTGCCACAATAATGGCATTCCAAGTCGTTTTTGGAGCGGGACTTGCTCCTTCCCCGTTCTTGGCTTTTACCCCTTCGTTGGGATCTCCCACGTGCATTCATTGCATTGGACTTTCCAACAGAGTTGTTTTTCCTGTTCATCTCCTCTTGAAGGAGAGCACCCTCAACATCTGCATATGACAGCATAGCATTCGAATTGCTAGTGGCTGTTCTGAATGTGTCCCAACTCTCTGGCAAAGTGCATAAAAGAAAAGTGGCTTTGAACTCATCGTCCATCGCCAACTTTTGATTTATAACTTGGCTGACAATACCATTAAACTCATTTAGATGGGCTGTCATAGACGCCCCTTCCTTCATCTGAAGACCTATGAGTTTCTTCAACCAATATACTTTGCTTGAGGCACTTTGTTGGGCATACAAGTCCTGCAATCTCTGCCACATTCCCCAAGCTGTCTTCTCTTCACGAATGCTGAAAAGTAATGAGTCTGACACAGACAACATGATAGTAGATCTTGCCAGCTCATCCATATCTTCCCACTCTTCAGCAGTAAGAGAAGCGAGCATTACGCCCCTTTCTTTGATAGGCTTGTGCTGCTTTTTCTGGAGCAACACATTGTAGCACTGGGTTTGCCAAATATCATAATTATGCGAGCCTTCAAGCTTCTTGATGTGAAGCAATGAAGAGCTCTCACCTGTGGTCGCCATAGCAATATGCAACCTCTCAATGCCTGACTCCCTGCAAAATGTGCAAACACTGCACCAAAAGCACACAAAGTGCTCACTGTTGTTCTCCCAAGCTTTATCTCCCACTGCGGAAGCACAAATGCAACTTTTCTCCCACTTTTTGTGATGAAAACACCAAAATCTGGTTGCTGCAGATTTTGGACAGCACCTTAAATGTGCTCTGTTGCCCTTCCAAAGTACTGTACAGCAGTACTAAGTGCTCACCAATGATGTACCAAACCTGTACCGGCAAGTACAGCAGCTGAAATTGAACCTTTTGGTCACTCAAAACAGTGTACAGCCATGCCAAAACATGCACAAAGCTGTGCCAAATCTGTACCAGCAGGTACAATAGCAATAAATGCTCTCCTGGCTGTCCAAATGAGTGAAAATCAGACTTTTACAGTCCTGTACACTGCATACAACAGTCCCGAACAGAAATTGGGCAAAAGCCCCTTGACTGCAAGCTGATTTTTGAGGATTCAAGGCATAAATGTCTTGCCTGCTGCTTTGCCAAGCTCAACAAGCATACGAACTTGAAAAGCCCCTTGATTTAAGATCAATTTCTGATCATACATGGTACATTGACGCACATGAAGGCATCCAGAGTGTTCACGATGCTTCCCCCTGGCCACATATACATCAAATACATGAAAGCCCCTTGATTTACAGGCACATTGAGTGCTTGTAAGGCATCAACACATTATCCACAGCATCAAACGCGATTGCCTGCATGCAAATCAATCAAATCGGCACAAAAGCCCCTTGATTTGCACTGCAATTTGCTGCAATTTTGCCCAAATGTGCGATTTTTCACATCATACAGCATGTATGAGTGCTTAATTGCACAATTACATCAAAAGCCCCAAATTTCAACATCCAATTTCCTGCAAATTGATCCTGATTGTGACCAATTTCCTGCAAATTGATCCTGATTGTGACCAATGTCACCCAATTTTGCCAATTTTGCTCAAAAATTGAGCAATTGGGCGCCTGTACCTGCTCAATTGATTACTGTACTTGCTCAATTGCAAATCCCAAAAAAAAATTGAGGAAAATACCTTGTAATTTTCTGATTTTTCTTCAATTTGCAGGCTGAATTTTGATTGCAGATGCTGGCAGGAGAGGGGGGCAATTCTTGCTGATGTTGCTGTAGAAAGAGTGCTGCACGATGATGATGCTGCTGCTCGTCAGGCTTCTACAGTCGTATTGAAAACGTAGGAGGTGCTTATGCGCTAGGCGTAAAGCCACGAGGCGTGTAATCTTCACGTCAGGTTCACCAACGCCTTCACCTGTTCCACCTGGCTGCTGCAGGCGTAAAGCCACGAGGCGTGCTTTCGTAGCAAGCTATCCTATGCTGTCAACCGACGCCTAGGTGTGTTACACCGTTGCCTGTGTTTCCGCCTGGGTTCGCTCCACGCTTACGCAGCCTGTTGACGCCCGCCTTGTGGACCAGCCTGTTCGCCCGCTTCGCCTAGCGAAGGTAGCCGGTTGTATTGTCGCCCAGCCTACGCTTGCATTCGACGGCTCGGGTGGCGCCTGACACGCCTGCCTTTTGTACTGCCGAAACGCTGACACGACTGCGTATGAAAAAGCGCAGAAATGGCTGCCCGACTCCTCCAGCTACGCTCGACGCCTACAAGGTTGAATGCACTGGCTTTTTATTCGCTCACGCCTGATTGCTGCCCAGCTTCTTGTTGCCGCGCCGACTGGACCTCCTCCAGCCTCACTCACTGTCGCCTATTACGCCCAGCACAGTTTTTGCACGCCTCACCACGTACAAGTGCTCCATGCCATCGCTGAGCAACCAACGCCCTTCACAAAGCTTCAAGGGCGCCCTTCTCAACACCTACAGGCTCCGAATGAACCAGGCAAACCTCCCTCTAGCTCTGATACCAGTTGTGTGGGAGAAACAGGAATTAGGGTTTAGAGATTCATGTGAGAGACATACACAGAGAAGCACAAGGGAGAGAGAGAGAGAGAGAGTTGTGGAGATAAGTCAACTCATGAAGATATGAGTGTGTGACTCCCCTATCACACATGTATATTGCACTAGTACACATAGTGCACTTAGTACATTAAAAGTACTAAGTGTACTATGTACTATAACTTATGGGCTTGTACACACTATAAGGGTGGGCATAGTGCCTTTACCCCAACAAGAGCAACATAAGGAGCATTTGGCCATAGTGTTTGAAGAGCTTCGTCCCCATAAGCTCTACATTAATGGCAAGAAGAGTGAAATTTTATTGGCTAAAATTCACTACCTTGGTCATATTGTATCCAAGGATGGAGAACGTATGGATCCGCCAAGTTGCAGGCTATAAAAGATTGGCCCGAATTGAAGAATGTACATGAGATTAGGAGTTTTCTGGGATTATGCTCATATTATCGCCGGTTTATTAAGCTCTTCGCCGAGATTGCTTCACCTTTGCATGATTTAACAAAGAAGAAAGCTACTTTTCACTGGGGTGACAAGCAAAGGAATGCCTTTCTTAAGTTGAAGGAAGCAATCATGACTGGACCGGTGTTGATCATTCCACATTTGCATAAACCCTTCTCGGTGGAATGTGATGCATGTGGGAGTTGTATTGGTGCAGTGTTGAACCAGGAAGGCCATGCAATGGCATATGAGAGCCGTCGGTTGCAACATGCCGGACTCCACTTGCACGTTTACGAGAAAGAGTTATTGGCAGTGATTCATGCTCTCACGATGTGAAAGCATTATCTTTTGGGAGCTGAATTTACCGTTGAGACTGATCATCAAAGTCTATGGTATTTTCTTACACAAACTAAGCTATCTGAGAAACATATGAGATGGGCAAACTTCCTATCTATGTTTCATTTTCAGATTTTACATACTCCTAGTAAGAAGAATGTAGTGGCCAATGCACTATCCCGAAGGCCTCAAGTAAGTGCTATTACAGTAGCCTATCATCATGACTTATCAGATATGCGAAATTCTTATCATACAAATGATTATTTTCAACATATATGGGCTGGTTTTCAGCAGGGCATAACAGCCCCGAATTACTCCGTACGTGATGGGTATTTGATGTTTTATAATCGCTTATGTGTACATAAGGATTTGAGGCAGAAAGTGATGGATGAATGCCATGCACCACCTTATGCAAGGCATAGAGGAATCCTTGCCACTACACAAGCTTTGGAGAGATACTTTTTCTAGCCAAGAATGCGTAAAGACATAGATGACTATGTGCGCCAATGCATGGTTTGCCAGAAAGTTAAGTTTGACAGGCATAAGACTCCGGGGTTGCTTCAACCGTTGCCGATTTCGAATCAGCCTTGGGAGAGTATTGCCATGGATTTTATCATAGGTCTTCCTAAGTCGCAGTAAGGGAATGATGCCATCTGGACTATTGTGGATAGGTTCAGTAAGCAGGCACATTTTATTCCGGTACGGAAGACCATAAAGCCAGAGCATATGGCAAAGATATTTATGGCACAGGTTTTCAAGCATCATGGTATGCCAAAAACGATTGTGGGGGATCAAGATCCTTGCACCACAAGTCTCTTTTGGCGAGCATTGTTTGATAACATGGGAACGAAGCTGAATTTCTCTTCTGCAGACAGATGGGCAGAGTGAGATTGCAAATTCAGCAGTGCTTGATCTTTTGAAATGCTATGTGGCTGATCGCAAATCAGATTGGGAGAAGTATTTGTCACTGGTAGAGTTTGCTTACAACAATACAGTGCATACTTCTACGGGCAAGGCGCCCTTTGAGATTGTTTATGGCAAGATTATTTTGCCACCTATCCTTCGCACGAAGGATGAGATATTTGCAGCAGATGAGTAAAAGATGGTAACTATCCGAAGCTATCTTGCAGGTATTACGGACCATTTCAAATCTTGGAAAAGACCAATGAGGTAGCTTACAGGCTAGTGTTGCCATATCATTGGCGGATTCATAATGCTTTCCATGTCAGTCTCTTGAGAGATATATTGGTCCTGAGCCGGTGGAGCCGGTTATGGAAGATCAACCCGAGGTTGATGAGCTGGAAGAGGTATTGCAGCCTAAGCAGATTGTTTTTCACAAGGAACGGAAAGCTGCTAGAGGCAGGCTTGTCCGTAAGTACCTTGTGAAGTTCAAGAACTATCCCGCACTTGATGCGAAGTGGATGGACAAGGTATATTTTAAAGATTATCCAGATCTTCTTGCGGCCTACTTGGAAGCTTTTCAATTGCGGGCAACTAATTAGAAGGCGGGGGGTATGTCACCACTTCTCTGGCAGACGTCTGGAATGATGTCATGATTGAATACATGTGGAATGGCTCCATGGAAGGATTGGTATCCTGGTGTGAGTTCCTGGCATGATTTATGAACTCATGGAAGGGTGGCAACCCTAGTGAGTGACTCTGGACTCATGGAAGGGTGGTTACCCGGGTGAGTACTTTTTGGTCCTGTGTGGACGACGCCTGTGAATGGGCTAGTTGGATGTACAAGATGTAAGTTGGGAGATTTCATCCACTATGTTTGTGCACCAGCATATGTATGTGAGTTGCACATGCATGGATGACTTGTTTTTGATGCCTGGACATTGCTTGGTATTTTGCCTGTGAATGTCCACAGGCACCGAGGATGCCTGGACAACCCGTGGATGTGTGCACACCTGTTTGGGACTCATATGGTTTCCTTATGTGTTTGCAGGTGGTAAGTGTGCACACTTAACCCATTTTATTCATTATTTCATGTTATTAAGGTTTATTGGGTGCAGGGTTCACATTCACTTTAAGTGTGGGCGGACACACTTGTAATTTTTCACATCAAGCTGGACTGAACCAAGGCCAATTATGAGAGATGGGCACCCGGGCACTCCCAAATAGCTCCACGAGTTGCTATTCTCGGTGTGGGAGGGCCAAAGTGGGCAAGCCCTGACTTGTAGAGCACTCATCTGAAAAGCGTGGGCTGTTAGGAGCTGTTTGGACAGGAAAAACAGCAAGTTTACTCATTTGCATGAGCTACAGGTGGAGTACATGCCAAGAGCAAGAGTCCCACGGTTGGCTGGCTGCTATTTCTCTCTCTTTCTCTCTCTACAGGGTTGGCCGACTGCATCTACAGGGTTGCAGGCTGTTAGATTTGTTTCCAGAAGCTAGCACATGGCTGTTGGGACTGTTTTTGTGCTACTCTGTTGAGAACGGGGCTTGGACGGAGTGAACAGAGCCTCAACAGGAGCTGGCCGACTATTGTAAGGGCCATTATTGGCTGTTTTTACAAGTTTGCACGAGGTTTCTCACGACGAAACTCGAGCAAACATGTCCCTAGACAAGTACCAGGCCTGGGGATGTGATCTGGTGGAACCTGTGGGTGGCCAGTGAGCCAAAACCATGGCTGGTTATTGCTTTGCAGGTTTGGGACAGCACTTTGTTAGAGGGTTGGTGACCGCTCTATCAAAGTATAGGAGTGGTTGGTGATCTCTCTACCCTGGTTGGTGACCGAGGGTATTACTACAAGAGTGGTTGGTGATCGCCCAACCTTGGTTGGCGACTGAGGGTGTCACAATAGGAGTGGTTGGTGCCACTCAGCCTTGGTTGGTGACCCAGGAGGTGCAGGTATTGTGTTTACCTATGTTTTCACAGTTCGATAAATCTGGTGTCAGCTGGATGAGTGTGTACTCTCCAGGCACCCGCATCTTGTACATATAAATACTTCTGTTGGTAATAAAGATACCTCGGGGGGGGCTGGCCCAACTTCAGCCCCTAGTGCTGTGTCATGTGCAATTTGGTTTATGTTTGCAGGCTGTGTATGCTCATATAATGTTTCACAATGATGGTAATCATGTATATGACAGGAATGGTTGATGTACGTATGCTGTTTTGGTAGTAAATTGGTTCCGTATACACGTGCCCGTTTGTGACACAAACTGTCCATAAAACAGCCCGGCACGGAGCCCAAAACAGCCCCGAATTCCATGCCAAAATAACCCCCATAACAAATCCATAAATCAGCCCCAGAGGAGCTCGTCGGCTCTGAGATCAACCCCAAAAACAGTCCATAAACAAGCCCCAGAAGAGCTCTTAAAACTGTCCCAGATTCCTCCAAAAACATTCCCAGAAAGGAGTCAATCAACCTTGTCAAGTTCTCGGAGAAAGCGACCAGCCATGTGGCTGTACTGGAGGAAGTAGACCAGCTCTGTGGGAGGTTTGGAAGAAGTGTAGAAGGCATAGTGCAAGTCGGCCAACTGAAACAACCCCGAATCTATTGTACAGCCAGTGCAAGAGAGAGAGTGTTCCCAACTGCTGCCTCTTCTTCCTTCTACGAATTCAGCCCATCCTCCCTTTTGTTGGAGTCGGCCAGATCTTTTTAGCCCTTGCTTTTCTCCCTTGAGCACTATGGGGTTTTCATCATTAAAATGATAAGTCAATGTTTTCACACATTATTAACAAAGGGCTGGACATATTATTACTTTTGGACAGGTCTGTGAACAAAACAGGGCGCCTAGCTCCAACTTGGGGAGCAAGTTTGGGAAAAAAGCTTAAAAGTAGTTATTTTTGGCAGCTAAGGCCACTTTTGGCAAATTGGTTCCACCTAGTGTGTGAAACACTAGTCAAGACGGGTGAAGGGACCAAATGGTGGCATCCACCTCATTGGCAGGCTCCTCCCACTTGCAAGGACATTGTTGCTCCAAGTGCTCTGGCTTCTCCTCCCACTTGCAAGGTCATAGCTGCTCCAAGTGCTCTAGCTTCTCCAAGCACTACAAAGACTGAATGGTTAAACGAGGGCTACAGTCCCCTTCCTTTTTTTTTCCTTCTCTCCCTTTTCACTTCCCCCTTTGTTGCATCCCTTTATTGCATAGTATTCAACTGTTGCCCTTGGATCATGTGCGTTTCACTCACTTATACAGCACGTGTTAGGCTTTCAGACCCAATGAATTAGAACGATTTATGCATGCTTTCACAAGGTCTGTCTAAGTACTTGTACCTCCCTTGCAAGTTTGTGTCTAGACCAACTATGGTAGTTTACTAGCTGTGTCATGGGATCATGTGCTCGTGGATAGGAATGATTGTGTCTACAATTGGGGTTCCCTCTAGGAGGATTTGAAGGAACCAAGACCAACTATTGGGGTATATGTGAAGAGAAGCTATACTTATTCGTATGGGAGACGAAGGTTTGGGCTCATAGCTTGATCTAACCTCATGCTTGAGGGCTGGGTGGTGAGGTAGTCAGCTCTTCCCCATCAGCTTTGACTACAGTCTATCTTTTTGTTCAAGATTGTAGGTTTCATGAAAGATTGCTTGTGCACACTCTGGCACCAGCATATTTATAGGCACATGTCTTCAAGTTACAAGGGGGGTCGGCCCTTTCTGGCCCTATTGCAGTGTCATTTAAATTTCAGCATTGCTATCTCATTTGGTTCTGTGCCATTTCATCTTGTTTAAAGTATTAATAGTTTTAAGTGTGTGTTGTGACAAGATTGTGCTCAGCCCTACTTGGGGTTATTGCATTGGTATCAGAGCCTAGGATGTTCGTGTGGAAGACAATCCTATCTTGCTTTTAAACACTATGGCAAGCCATCCAGGTAGTGGAGTGAATGTATACACAAGAAGGCAATCTAGTGGAGAACAGGTTGTCGAAGATGTACACCATGGAACTCATGCAAATGACGAACACTATGCTGAAAATGTATCTCATGCATCATGCGGTGATTATGCACCAGAGGGACAGCCGTCCCGTAGTAAAGGGAAAGACCGTGGTGATTGTGTAAATGAGGGACATCCGTCCCGCGGTAAAGAAAGGGTGAAAGACACTAATGTACTTGATGCTATACATGCTGAGATGGAAAATCTCAAGAGGCAGCTACGTGAGAAAGACACCCAATTGAAGAGCTTGCATGAAGATCCGGAAGTTAAGCAGGTATTGGATGCACAAAGGCACTCAGCTTTTGTGAATGATGCATTGGAAACTATTGCACTTGAATTGGGTGTCAAACCAAGAGAGATGGCACTCTCTTTTCTCATTGATCATGGTGATGTTGTGGAGGGAAAAGAGGGTGAGCTTATGTTCAAAAGGGCACCTCGTCCAAATCCTCTTGGAGCCGCTTCCACAAAGCTGAAATCTGCAATTCAACAAGAGAGGGAAGAGGTGACAATAACCTCTCGTTGTGCCTCTACTACTCATGGAATCCCATCTCACACGCATGCTTCTTCACTTGTAGGAACACATGATAGGAAACCCACTAGGAAGGAATTGGACCGTTACATTCCTCATGGAGACAAAGGCAAAAGAAGAGCCAACATTGGTGAGGAGGATGTGCATCATAGCAAGAGGGCGCCAAAGGGTTCAAGGTAGGAGAAATCTGTAAAATTTGAGAACTACCATGGCGAGTATGACTCTACCAAAGCTTTATCTTTCATCTCCCAGTTTGAGATTGCTTTTCATGAGGGAGGTTTCACAGAGGGATCAAAGCTTAGACGTGTTGGCATGTACATGAAGGGGACTGCAACACATTGGTGGTTGGCCGAGAGCTTTCCGGCAACACCATTGCTACATGGGCTGAATTTAAAAGCAAATTTTATGCTCCGTTTCTACCTCCCAATTTCGTGAACAACATACGCAAAAAGTGGCCCAACGGCATTGGTTGGGCCAGAAAGAAGGGGAATCAATGACTTCTTATGTATCAAAATTTTGGAAAGTACTATTGGAAGTGGTTCCCTTTATGAAGATAGATGAAGAGAAGAAGAGAAAGTTTGAGTTGGGCCTTCAACCCATCTATCAACATGGGGATACAATAGCTCATAAATTCAGCTTTGGCCACTCAGAACCTCAATGTCAAATGGGTGCAATCTAAGATTGATATGAGCATGGGAAAAGGCAAGGACAAAGCTGGTCATTACTTGCATAAAGGTGGACAGCCACCTAAGAAGAATTTTAAGGATGCCAAGGATGCCCCGAAAGCTGAAAATAATAAGGAGAAGAAGCCTTGGTATAAGAAGGGAACATTTTGTTTGTCACGGCAACAAAGAGTGCAATACATGCGTGAAGGCAAGTGCTTCAAATGTGGTAGCAAAGACCACATATCGCCTCAATGCAATAACAAAGGCAAGAAGGAAGAAGAGCCCAAATTGCATATAAATATGGTGCCAGATCTGCAAGGTAATACGAGTCATGCAAGCAAAGATAGAATGGTATGCAAGGCATGGGGACAACTCAAGGATCAGCCCGCCTTATTAATGTTTGATGACTGCTCTACTGACAACTTCATCTCCACCCGAATGGCAGCTGCCTTGGCGATTGAAGTGGGAGACATGGGACCTGAAATTTATGCATGTTCAGCTTTTGTTGAGAAGGATTGGAAAGCTGCGGATTCACATCCAGGATAATCTCGACCATGAGAACTTCCTTATTGCACCTCTCAATGGATGTAATGTGTTGCTTGGCAAACCGTGGCATGCACGCCTTGAACCCCACAAGAACTACAAAACAAATAAACTTTCTTTTATGTACAAAGACCAAGAGCATCTTATAGATGCAAGCGAATCTGGTGACACTATCCCCGTTGTATCACATGTACAAATCAATAAAACAATCAAAAAGAGTGTCTCTTTGTACTTGGTTTTTGTACGTGATGATGTGGAACATAGCAATGTGCATGTAGATTCTCTTACTCGTGATAGGCTGAATTTTCTAAGTGAGAATAGAGATTGTTTTGCCAATGCATTGCCGATCCCATACGGCCAAAGGATCACCGTATTGAATTGGTGCCAAGTAGTTCACCTCCTTAAAGGCCGGCATATTGTGTGAGTGCTTGCCAATACCCTTGTATGGTGTGATTGTGCAAAGCCACAATTTTTGGATTTGTCTTTAGTTGTGTGCTTAATATGGTTTACCACAATAGTGTTCCAAGATCCACGCGTCCTGTTAAAGCACCCAGGTTTAACCTTCATGCACCTTAAAACGCCATTTTACTACGCTTGATATTTGTGCATCTTACATATCATTACTCTTAAATCTTTGCCAACTTAAACGCCACTTAAAGCTCTCCAAAACGAGTGTAGCTTAAGCTTGTGAAAACACCCGCATCAAAGCTTCCAGAACAGCGGACTCTTTTTTTTGTGCAGCTCAGCGCACTAATCTCCACGCAGCTTTTAGGTGGCAGAACTCACACAGCTTGGAGGTGGCAACCCAGGTGAAGATTTGCAAAGCCCATGGAGCTTTGAGGTGGTGGAAATGGACACTGCATTGAGGTGGCAACAACCAAAAAAAACACACACATGCAACTTTTCAAATTGCTGGCTCTGAAAACACTCAGCATAGGGAGGCACACGGCTTATTGGAAATGTCCTACAGAGTTCTCCAACCAAGTCACCGGACTCCTCATGGAACATGTCCAAGATAAAGTTTCATGGAAGCTGTTGATGAAGCCCACACATCATAATCTAGGATTAACACGTAAACACATGTTATAAATTAGGAGATTAGTGACATCCCCCCCGGCTTCTAATCAATTGACCGCAACTGACAAGCTTCAAAGTTAAGCTTTAAGAAGATCATGGTACTCCTTAAAGTTAGCCCTCATCCACCCATTTTGGTCCTCCTTAGAGTTAAGCTTTAAGCTTTAAGGAGATCATGATGCTCCTTAAAGATGGTCTTCATCCACCCATTTTGGTACTCCTTAAAGGTAAGCTTTAAGCTTTAAGGAAATCGTGGTTCTCCTTAAAGTCAGTCCTCATCCACCCATTTTGGATAATTTTTAAATTTCACAAGGTATAGACAAACAAACTTGCGGTTGGCACCGTTCCATTCCTTATGAAAAACAATATGCTAAGGTTGTAGAATCTCTTCAAGCTCATCCACTTCCGGTGGATCATCCAAAACCAGTTCCACACGTTCCATCCCCACATACCTTCTCAAGAGGCTCACATGAAAAGCATTATGAATCTTCTCACGATCCGTCAAGGCAAGCCAAAAAGACACATTTCTTTGAGATCTGGAAAGGACCTTCATATCTCTTGGACTGACCCTCTTCCCAAGCTTAAGGTGTGCTTTCTCAAATTTCAACAATATCCAATCACCTTCCTTGAGATCCATCTCTTTCCACAATTTATTTCTTGTTCCTTTATGCTTTTCCCGAGATCTCTCAATAGCCTTGCATACTTCTACAAACATAGTATCCAAATCCCGTACATACTCATCTGCAACAAATATCTCATCCTCGGTTCGAAGGATGGGTGGCAACACCACCTTGTCGTACCAACTTCAAAGGGTGCCTTGCTCTTTAGAAGTATGCATTGTGTTGTTGTAGGAAAACTCAACAAGTGGCAAATACTTCTTATTCTGACTTCCATTCCGAAACAAAACATTTCAGCAAATCAAGCATAGCTAAATTCACAATCTCACTTTGGTCATCCATCTATGAATGATATACTGAAGAGAAATTCAGCTTTTTATCCATGTTAAGAAATAGTGCCTGCCAAAAGAGAGTTTTGGCTGTGGGATCTCCACCACAATCAACTTGGGCATTCCATCATGCTTAAAGATTTGAGCCAAGAATATCTTTGCCATATGGTCAAGCTTGATATTCTTTCGCACAGAGATGAAGTGCGCTTGCTTGCTAGACCTCTCAGCAAATCAAGCATAGCTAAATTCACAATCTCACTCTAGTCATCCAAAAGTGAATCATATGCCGAAGACAAATTCAGCTTTGTATCCATGTTAGCAAATAGTACCCCCACCAAAAGAGAGTTGTGGTCATGGGATCTCTATCCCCCACAATCAACTTGGGCATTCCATGATGCTTAAAGATTGCATCCAAGAATATTTTTGCCATATGGTCCAGCTTGATATTCTTTCTTATAAGGATGAAGTGTGCTTGCTTGCTAAACCCGTCCACAACAGTCCATATAGCATCATTCTTTTGTGGAGTCCTAGGTAAATCCATGATGACGACCATTTCTATGCTTTATTGGGGCTGATTTAAAATCGGCAAGGGCTGAAGCAAACCCAGTGCCTTATGCCTTTCAAATTTGACCTTCTCACAACCAATAGTGTGAGTTGGAAATGCGTAGGTTGTAAACAAAAGCCCTCTATGACTAGCATAAGGGGGAGCATGACATTCATGCCATCACTTATGGCAAAGATTCTTCACACCACAGACAGTTTTGCATCATCAAATACCCTTCCCTTATTGCATGTGAGTGCATCCACCATTCCTCTTTCTAGGAGTATGCAAAATTTGAAAATGAAACATTGAGAGGAAGTTTACCCATCTCATATGTTTCTCAAACACCTTAGTTTGAGTGACGAAATATATCAAATTTCAGTGGTCTGTTTTAAGAGTAAGTTCAGCCACCAAAAGGTAGTGCTACCACATGGTAAGGGCATGAATTACATGCCAAACATTTCCTTCTCAAAAGCTTACAAGTGGAGCTCTGCATGTTGCAACCACCTACTCTCATTGGTTAAAAACAACCCCTATGCAACCCCATATGCATCACATTCTATGCTAAAATCTGAAATTATGAGCAGAGGTGCAAAGATGACTGCACTCTTAAGATTTTGAAAGGCATCCCTTTCTAACTATGTCCATTTAAACACTATTTTCTTCTTCATTAAATCATGCAACAGGAAAAAAAACAAAATATTTGTGAATCTCCCGCAGTAAGCACATAACCCAATGAAGCTTCCCACTTCTTCCACAAATTTCAGCTTTGGCCAATGTTGTATCACTTAGATCTTAGCAAGATCCAAGCGTGCTCCATCTTTCAAAACAATATGGCCAAGATAGTGAATTTTCAAGGGGAAAAATCACCCTTTTCTTGTTTATGAGCAGCTTACGCTGCCAGAGTTTTCTCATGTCTCCTTTTTGAGCCGCTTATGGCAATACACCTCTTGTGCTTGTTATATAACACAAAGTGGCCTTGGCATATCAATTGATACAAGAAATGCAAGACATTCACATCATAAATTCAAAGCTCAAAAACATTATCAACCTCCCAATAAGCATTGTCGACGATGGCTAAAGAAATGCATACTAGTGGTTCAAGAAAAGGATCTTGATATTCCAAACAAAGAAAGTCGTTAAATGATCATTATGGAGTTTTTGTTTAATGGACAAACTTGCATGACTCTAACTTGACCTAGCAAAGTTGACAAAGATCTTCAACAATACCCTAAACTTCTACAAAATCATTTCAACCACAAAAGTCACTTTTTTTGAGGGAATGCCATTATTGGTGACTGAACTCCTTAATTACTCATTAATTATTGTATTAACTCTAAGAGCCCCTAGCAACCTGACACAAGGGTTACCCAGAAATGGCATGTCTCTTCCAAGAGACACAACCACTCATCCAAAGAGGCATAACTCTCAAATCAAGGGACACATCTCCACACAAAAGGACATGACAACTCATATGTAACCTTTTGTGCTCTATTTAAGAGAGCCTTGGGCAATGTCCAACAACACAACAAATAAACGTTGCAAATACGTTGCTTTCCACTCAGTCTGCTTCATTGATTACATCTTTCATTATGTTTAACTGATTAGTAAGATTAGTACTGTCCTCACACATAGATGAACGTGTGTATGCATACAGGTAGGTGTGTGCTTGCAAAGAGATTTGAAATCTCAAAGGCTGATGACTACCACATCATTCCTTACTTTGACCCTCTGGATGGCCTGATGAAAACTTCAACTACTTCAATAATGATACATAAATTGACACCACATTTCAAAAAAAAAAAAGGGAGGAAGAAAATCAAACCATACAAAAAAAGCCTGTAAACAGATAAACTACACAAAACAAGTATGTGCTGAATGGTCTTACTATGATGGTAACAACACCATTTGTCTCATCCATCATGATGTTCCCATACTGCAAGTCATTGTGACAAAAACCTATCCTCTCTCCTGACTTTGATAATCTGCTTCGAAGTTCTGACACTTCTACCTTCAAAGTCTGCAACTGAAACTCTTCATGACAAATTGGCGGGCAGATCTCCAGAGCCTTATCAATCCAAAACCTGCGGAACAAGCATAGCATGCTGCCATGATTTATAAAAACAAAATCCTCACTTACCTCTTATTAAAAGCACGAAAGATAAAGAGCTCTTCTGTGCATGACAGGTTGGGATAGACCTTTTCAAGGGGTATGTAATTGCTGGCATGCAATAAGAACAACTTTCAACGCAATGGGCATCTGGTGGTTTTTGAAAGCACAAGGTTGAAGAGGCCCACACCGAATTATTGCACCTTTGAGCAAGGAATTTCCAGCAAAGATACATGCCATAGACATGGAAGCACAATTTGTACTACGAAAATTTCATCATAAAGTTGGATTATCAGAGTCTAAATAACTACTGTTCATGCCAATGAGGTGGTAGTTCAAGCGGTAAAGTGTTTTCCTAGGACCGAGAGGTCTTGGGTTCCTCGGCGGCATCTTCCTCCGCGCCCTCCAAAGCCTCATCGTCGACGTCGTTCGTGTTCTGACCCCTTCCCTCCAAGAGGACTCCCGTGTAGCCGCTCCGCTCTCCGTGGTCAAGTGCAGCCGTAGCTCTCTTCTGAGGGCCGCGTGGATGGACTTCGTAGCTCTCATCATCAGCTTGACTGGGACGATGAGTGAGTTGTAATGTTAACTGATAGTAGGATCTCTCTCCCAGAAAAAAAATAAAAATAAAAAAATAACTACTGTTCATCTCCAGCCACCATCAATTGAGTCAAGTGTTTCAAGGATTGGAGGGACAATCAATGATGTGACTAAGGTCATAACTAGGTTGTATTAATGGTGAGGCTAGGTTTATTTATTACTAGAACACTTGGTCCCTAATGGAAGGTGAGGCACAACTAGAGAGAGAAGTGCAACTAAAGTTGATGTGACCAACAAGATAATCAGCACATTAACAAGGATTAACAAGGGGATTAAGGGACGCATACAAGAGAGTCATGGGAAGCATTTTGTATTATGTTATTTGGTCCTTTTTATAGGAGAGGCCCCCTTTACAAGGGGTGTGCATATGCTGCCACCACACATGCCGCATGTCAAGGCATGATGCCAAGTGTCCCTAACAAGTGTCACCTTTACACATCATTGCTTACATAAGATCCTTCTAAATCACAGTTCCAACAAATAAATGAACCTACACACTAGCGGTCGTTCACACACACTAGAACCGATTTATTTAAGCCCTAGTTCACATGCAAACAAGTGCTAGTTTACATAAACACCTAGCACCCTTTTATTTACTAACCCATTACACATTTTCACTACCATGAAGATAATATCCCCCCCCCCCCCCCCCCCTCTACTGGGAATGTGGTAGCGTGGTGATGCATGTATGTACAAAGTTATGTCCCAAATGACAAGCAGTCCAAGAGTTGTTGGAAAGCCTTGAATTTGACTTGTGGCGCTCTTTCTTCTTTTCTCTCGAAGCTTGGCCCACTACTAACGAGTCATCTACAAAGGATGGATGTCCAGCATTGGCTTCATCTTCATGCTTCATTGTGGCAGCTCCACTGTACTCAGCTCCACAAGGATCTTCTCTTCTAAGGTTCCCTCCTGTACCTCCACTACTGCAACCATGTGCTACTATCCTACCACAAGAACCTGTATCCAAGAGATACCAGAAGATTGTTTTGCAGGTGGCAAATGGTATGATGATGGGAACTGTTTCTGATGTACACCACGTGCCCTAAATGCTACAAGAGGTACATAATTTTTTTGGGATTTTTTGCATACATCAGTTTTGGGGCAAAATCAAAGCCTTCTGTGCTAGAAAGTTGGGGATTCTACAAGAGAGCCTCTGATGTGAGGGGACTCTGAGTAGTAGACTGGCGAAGAAGCAAAGACGAAGTCTAAGCAAGTGGCCCAGTCGGTGATGAAAGCTCACGTCAAGGACAGCGGTGGCACCCGTGAGGATGTCAAAGGCTGCAAAACGCAGGTCTGTTGCTGATGATGGTGTCAATCCTATGGAGTGGAGCACCAGATGCCGAATGGTGTGAAGCAGGGCGCTGCCGGATCAGTGATGAAGCTCGATGATGATGTTTGCGTTGGTTGTCAGGCTACTATTGTGTGCAAGGAGTAGAGCCGACGGCTGCTACAGTGCTAGGTTGATGAAGATGTGTGTTGATCAACTGGGCTGCTGCTGTGTGCAGGAGGTAGAGCCGATGGCTTGATGGTGTTGATCCATGATGAAGATGATTGCCGGGCTGCTGCTGTGTGTAGAGGGTAGAGCCGACGGCTACCAGGTCGGCTGGCCCTGTTAGCCAGCCAACCCAACCTGGTAAAAAGGCCTTTTTTAGGCCTTTGGAAGGCTTATAATTGAGGCCTTTTGGGCCATTTTGGGCTTGTTGTCACACACCTCCGGGGCTCGGGCCAAAAGGGGACCATGAGAGAACATGATGAAGATGGTAATTGGGTGAAGAGGAACATGATGAAATATTTGGCTTTGGGTAGGGTTGGTTGTTGCAGGTGTAGATCATGCGTTCGTCTCTGTCTTTTGAGTTTGGGCTGTACTGGATCAATGCCACAATGCAAGGGGTTTTCACATGCATGAATACCCTTATGAGTTTTCATTCACACATGCGTCCCAAACACAAAAAACAGAATGCGATGCAAAGGGTATGCAAGATGGTAAATGCTCTGTAGTGGGTTTTCACATGAGCACTGCCCTCACAAGGTTTTCACTTACTCATGTGCCCGTTACAACAATGATAGATAATCCAAATGCTGAGGATGGTCCCCCTCTCAAGATGCTGAGGGTGACGGTGGAGGACCGATGCCGATCCACTCGTGATGAAGACGCTCGAGGATGGGCCGATTGACGGACTTTGTAAGAATGTCGGCATGGTTATCCGCCATCGGAATGTACTGGAGCCTAATGGTACAAAGCTCAACCTGTTCCCTGGTAAAGTGAAAATGAATACCAACATGCTTGGTACGGTTAGAAAAAATAGGATTGCCAGTGAGGGCAATCGCACTCTGACTGTCTACGTAGATGGTAGTAGCGGTGTCCATGGGAACGTGCATCTCCTCAAGAAGCCGACAGAGATACATAGCCTCAGTGGTGGCGTCATAGAGGGCCCGGTCCTCGGCCTCAGTTGAAAAACCTGCAACGGTATCCTGCTTCTTGCTAGACCAAGAGAAAGAGCCAAATCCAAGTGAGTACAAATAACCACCATGTGAATGCCGGAAATCGATATCACCGGCCCAGTCAAAGTCCGTGTAACCACACACGGTGAACCCACGACTGAAGTGAAGTCCAAACATATAGGTACTCGCTAGATAGTGAACAACCCTCATCATTGAACTCGAATGTGGCTCCTTCAGAGCATTGAAATACTAATTTAATATGGATGTGCAATAGAAAATGTCAAGTCTTGGGTTAGTGAGCCATACGAGTTTTTGTTCCATAGCCTGTTTCCAGGCGGGCGGTTTGATTGCCTCTTTCCACAATGTTGGCTCATCATGCACAACTGTCAAATCCCCATAGGATCACCTCGTAGAACGCTCCTAGTACAAGACTCGAAACCTGCAAACAAACCAAGCAAACGTAAAGGGGGTGTAGGCCTGACTCACCTCCCAACCTTGACAGCCATGCGCAAGCCCACTAGTCTTGGTTGTCCCCACCGAGCCACGAGCTCAACTAACTAGATGGACGCGCCGACCAATCTCTACCTCGTGACGTCCCATACCGCCACGAAGCTATCCTCGCGGACCTCGAGACTGCTGCCGGCCTCAGCTGCATAAAGCACGTGCACGTTTGCACTAGATCCAGGCTCCTGACCATAGAGCTCTCACAAAGACACGCGAGACTCTATGAACTAATGACTAACCTTGGCCACCATTTTATTGGCTCTTGGCCGGTCAACGGGCGTCCACACTTGGGCACCCGCCCGTCCATACTTGGATGCCCGCCCATTAGTCTATCCCTAACTCAACTCGCCAATCAGCCTGCCTAGCTCCAAGCTTCCCCAAACCTCGAAGCTAGCCTTGTGTGCGTGTAGCACACGGTAGATACACACTATGCACATGACATACTCTCCTTCCTCTAAGAGCTCACTCCTAAGCTCACTAAAAAGCCAGGGTAATTCCTCTGAAGAGTAGTCAATGTCTCCCATGTAGCATCCTCCTCAACACAATCCTTACACTTGATCTTGTATTCCGTGATAAGTGTATTATGCAATTGTCTTTCACGAAATCCAAGAATATTTTCAGGTTTATGTAGAACAAATGTCATGTCCTCGACATCTATAATTTCTTGAGTAACTAACAGGTTTGTTCCACCCAGTACTTCCTTAAGTCTACTGACATGAAATATGGGATGAACTTTCACATGAGAAGGCAAATCCAGTTCATATGCGACTGAACCAATCCGTCATGTAATACGAAATGGTCCACAATATCTAGGGGATAATTTCGGAGATCGACATGTCTGTAAAGTCTCGGAATCTTCGGGAACTCGCAAATACACCATAGTTCCTTCAAAGAACTCTCTGGGTGAACGATGTCTATTAGAATAAAATCTGTCTGTCTTGAGCACTTCTAATAGATTCTTTCCCAACTTGTAACATTTCTTGCATATCTTGCAAAAAATTACCTGTTGCATCATGCTGAAATCCTGAAAATCCCACTGTAACAGGTGATTGAGGTTGAAAACCATACATAAGCATGAAAGGACTAAAACCTCTACTCGTATGCTTAGTACTATTATATGCAAATTCTAACATAGGAAGATAATCCTCCCATGAACTCTGTCTTTTGGAGACATATGCTCGAAGCATATCCTCCAAAATCCGATTCACTCTTTCAGTCTGGCCATCAGATTGAGGATGATCTGAGGAACTCAAATTCAAAGTTGTTTCCAACTTCTCAAAAACAAGTCTCCAAAAGTCACTTATAAACTTAGAGTCCCTATCACTGACTATGTCCTATGGTTAACTCGTACAATCTAAACAATTGCTCGATAAACTACCTTGCTAATTGCCTAGCTGTAATGGTCTTCCGGGTCGGTAAAAATCTAGCCATTTTTGTCAAGTGATCCACCACAACCCAAACAGAATCGTGGCCTTGACGTGTTCTTGGCAATCCAGTAATAAAATCCATGGAAATACTTTCCCATTTATTAACCGGGATTTGCAAAGGATGCAACCGCCAGCCTGTCTAAAGCGTTTAGCTTTATTTGCTTGACAAACTTGACACTTGAGAACATAATCTTCGACATACCCCCTTTCATCTTTGGCCAATAAAAAGTGTGTTTCACTAAAGCTAATGTCATGTGTACCCCAGGGTGTCCAGCAAAAGGGGCGTCATGACACACCTTAAGAATCTTAGACCTGATGTCCGGGATCTCTGGTACACAAATTTTGTTGTTACGGAATAGTAAACCATTCCGAATCATCCATTGGCCTCCTATAGGTTGAATGGTAGACTACTCAATCATTGAGTCTTGGTCAATCAATGAGTCAATGAGCTCCCATTTTGGATTTTCTACCAAAATGGACCAAAATAACTATCAGTCCTGCAAAGCCCTCTCAATGACTGAAATAAGTCAGTAGAAATCTCGGTGAACGACAAAGTATTCACCTCTCTAATTCGACTAAGCGCATCTGCGACACTATTCATGGACCCCTTTCGATAACAAATTTCAAAATCAAAATCTTGCATTAATTCAACCCATCGAGCTTTCCTTCCTCTCAAATCATCGGTATTACACACATACTTGATTGACTGATGATCAGTCAATGACTGATGATCAGTCAATACCACAAACTTGGAGCCATATAAATAATGTCTCCAAACCTTGAGAGCGTGAATGACAGCATAAAGCTCCTTCTCAAGGATTGGCCAACGAAATTGAGTGTCGTCTAGCTTTTTACTCTCGAAAGCAACAGATCTACTATCTTAAAATAGTGCACTCCCGATTGCATAGTAACTAGCATCAGTTTCAAGAACATAAGGCCGACTAGGATCGGGTAATGCTAAGACAGGTGCTTCCTTGACTTTATCTTTCAAAAGTCTAAAGGCCATATCTAGATCGTTATTCCAAGTGATAGGCTGATTCAACTTACGTCCACGACCTTTCAACAAGTCGGTCATCGGTAGTGTGAGCTGAGAGTACTCCCGCACAGATTTATGAAGAAAAACGACAAAACCGAGAAAAGAACGAAGTTGTTTCACTATCTGCGGTATAGGCCAGGCCAGAACCTTCTGAACTCAGTCATAGTTAATGCTCAATCCACCTCTAGTGATCTTGTGTCCCAAGTAAATGATGTCTGTCATAAAAAACTCACATCTACTTAATTTAGCATACAGTCAATTCTGTCTCAAAATAGTTAAGACAATCGTGAGGTGTCTAACGTGATCCTCAAGAGTATGACTATATATTAAAATATCATCCAGGAACACAACCACAAATTTTTCCAAATGTTCACGAAAAAGATCGTTCATCATTTGCTGGAAAGTGGTTGGAGCATTGGTTAACCCAAAAGGTAATACGAGAAACTCGTAATGGCCATACCTAGTCCGAAAGGCGGTTCTTTCAACATGCCTTTCATGAATACGTATCTAGTGATAGCCAGTACGTAAATCTATCTTTGTGAAATACTTCGCTCCGGCTAACCGGTCAATCAGGTCATCTGATCTAGGGAGAGGATATCGGTTCTTAATTGTCAGCTTGTTCAATCTCTTGTAATCTATACACATTCTCCACGTGTTGTCCTTCTTTCTCCCGAGTAACACAGGTGCACCCCAAGGTGATTTACTTGGACGGATCTGGCCCATCCTCAAATAATCTTCGAGTTGTTTGGCCAACTCATCTTCCTCAGCTTGGCTCATCCTGTAAGGTGGAATACTAACAAGGTGAACACCAGGGACTAGGTCAATACGATGATCTACTACCCTTTCGGATATGGTAAGCCCGATGGCAGTTCTTTAGGAAACACATCTTGAAATAAATCAAGTATCTTCTTTAATTCGTTGCTTTCAAACACACTTAATTCATTAACATCCATAGTAGGTATGAGAAATGAAGAAAGTGGAATCAAGACACAATGGAAAGCAGTATACAAAGAAGAATCCATTATATTTCCAAAATCAACTGTATTTACAAGTGGTCCCTGAGAGAGATGTATACAATCACCTAAGATACTATACTGGGTGTTCCTATGTTTAAAAGAAAAAATATGACTAGACCAATCTATCTGGACTTGAAGAGTCTTAAACCACTCAATTCCTAATAACAAGTCTACATGCTCTAGATGCATAATATAGCATTCCAGAGTATCTTCGTAGTCCTGAATCCGGATCGGTAGCGTCTCCACCTTTCGATCCCATACTTGCCGACCTGCAGGTAGGCATACCTCATAGGTATGATCGCTGGGTGTTGTTTCAAGACCCAATTTCTGCACAAGTTTGTAATTAACAAATTTGTGTGAGCTGCCAAGGTCCAAAAGAATATGTATTCTATAGCCATTAGCTTCTCCATAAACTCGGAGAAGATCATGCAAGCCAAAAACTTTAAAGTTGAACATACAATCAGAACATGAACTAGGGTGAGAAAGTACAGTAACTGACGTACCTGTCAAAGACAACTGGTTAGCTACCTTTAGCTTGGGTCCTGTGTTGGTCTTGGCACCCTTTTGCTTCGAGCACTCATTACGCATATATCCTTTTTCTTCACAGATGAAGCAACGTCCCTCCTCCTTGAGCTTCAAAGCCTTAAGGAGACGTTTTTTCTTTGCTGGGGTCGAAGTAGAATTCTTCGAAGGTTGGTCCGAAGACTTTCCTTCTGTCGTGCTAGCCATCGGTGCAAAGAACTTCCTTTTGTGCTTGTTCCCCTGCTCGGTCACGGGTTTAGATTTGGAAGAGACCATTGTATCATCATAGATAAATGGCCTCGTCTAAAGTTTTGCATTTGTTGTTTTTAACCTGTAAACGGTATGAGTCGGGTAAACCGGCTACGAAGAAACCCAAAAGAGTAGTAGAATCCATCTTCGTAGCTTTCATCTGCAAGTCTCTAAATTTTTGGAGATAGACCTCATAAGTGAGGTTCTGCGAGGTCATGGTCAAAGTAGCAAACCGGGCAACAATATCATAGTCATCCTCTTTCTTGAGGAATTCTTTCTTGAAGACTTCTTCCAATTGCGCCCAAGTCGTTGGTTTAGGGTTGAGTTCTTTCCACCAAAGCAAAGCTTTGCCTGAGAGGAAACCTACTGCTAATTGGATCTTTTTGCCATCGTCATATGGATGAAACTGAAAATGGACTTGCCACTTATGTAGCCACGTGTCCACCATCTCCTTGGTACGCTGCTTTTGCTCACCCCCAAACTGTTCCGGAGTAATATTGGGGCCTAAAGCAGATGCCAAAGTATCCATACCCGAAAGAGTAGATAGGGTAGTGGTCAACAAAGAGATGAAGTTCTGTAAAGCCTATATCTGCGCGGCGACTTGTGCTTGACGTTCCGAGAAAGAAGCTTCGAGAGCAACTTTAAACTCTTGGAAATCTGATTTTGAAACAAAATCGTCGAAAAGATCGCATCGATGGCTTCTGGGAATGGACTCCAACTGGGATTCTTGGGTCGACATCTTGAAGAGGGCAAGATGAGAGAAAAGTTTGATCTTGCACAAAGAAGAGTGCTAGAGAGCTTGAGAGCTTGAGAGGTGTGTGGCAAGAAGCCTCCTTGAGGGAAATTTATAGGCATCCCCAAAAGCTTACTTAGCTTTTGCTTTTGTGTTTTTTTTTTTTGTAATATATATATGTATGTATGTATGTATGTATATATGTATGTATATATATTCTATTTTTCTTAAAAAAAACACTTATAAAGCAATACTTGAGTTTTATTTAAAAACGCGCTGGTAATTAGATGGGTCTTGTAAACCCTCTAGCAAAGGCTCAAAAACAAAAGCAACGCGTGTATTGTTTTAAAAAACAAAAGCCAAAAATATTGAAAGCTTTTTTTTCACCCGGCGACTGCTTTTCTCTGCAGGAATCTTAGTGCCACCCGTCGACTGCTCTTTGCGCTCGCTTGCAAGCGCCGACTGGAGTGCCTGGAGTGCCGCTGTGCGTATACCTGCCTATCTGTGTGCGCCGCCTGCTTGCCTGTGTGTACCGCCTGACAGCATGTACCAACCCGCCTACCTGAAACTGGTGTAAAGCTCATACGGCTGGCATCTTCGCTCATAAGGGCTGCGCAGCCACTTATGCGCCACACAGCTACAGCCAAACAGTCCTCATAACCACATGCGCTACTTCTCTCTCTCTTTTACAAAAATACACACGCCAGGGTACCTCGAGAGGGTCGGGGGGGGTAGCAGTCCTATTCAGACGGGAGCTACAGGGGAGACTGAGAGTGGTAGCACAGGATCCAGAGGCCAGATACATGTGGATCAGCTTACAGCTCTCACAGGACAGGGTTATATACATAGCTCTATGTTACTTTTCTCCATCAGGATCCTCCTATGTCATTACAGAGGACATGCCACAGGAGGAGGAGACAGGAGCCTCGCCATACACTTGTCTGTCAGAGGAGATTATGCATTATTCTACACTAGGGGAAGTATTTCTTACGGGCGACTTCAATGCCCACACACAGAGCAGACAGTGTGAGGTGTATGACTATGATGACATGGAGATCCTCCACCCTGTGGATCCAGAGGAGATAGGGGCTAGTCGGGCATCAGAGGACACTGGACCAGACAGAGGACATTATGGGGACCACTTACTAGAGCCAGGCATCATCTCGTTATTTATAACGGGATGCTACAGTGGCCGGGATCAGGAGGGCTGATATGCTTCCCACATGGGGGCCATACACGGACCGGAGGCACGGTGGTAGACTACATTATGGGGTCTTTGGAGGCATCACAGCTTGTCACCTCATTCTCCATTCCTCCTCGTCCTATTGGGGCAGATCATACATACTTGGCATTTTCACTAGCCGGATCACCAGTATCACCAGTCCCCCACATACCGACGCCACACACTACCATCTACTTCGCACATGACATGGCAAACATATACACTGGCAGAGTAGAGGATGGGCTCCTACTCATGGATCCCCTGGCATCTATGGATACCATTACAGCCCAGCTGGCATCACTCCTACACACGGCTGCATTACAGAGCTTCCCACATCGTGTACACTCAAGAGAGCCTGCGAGACCTAGGACTATGCCCCAGAACAGATGGTATGATGACGAGTGCAGAGCCCTATACTCACGGCTCCACATACAGAGAGCCTTGGGAGCCATCACAGAGCAGGAGTCGAGGAGAGAGATGAGGAGACTTACTCGCCGCAAAAGGCGGGCCTTCGCAGAGATACAGGAGCTAGAGATCTTTCATTTCTTCATGAGTAGAGATAGCCCTATCTCATGGCGGCACTTCAGAGAGCCCCGGACCCCGACACCTATTGCAGACCCACAGACATGGCACACATATGCAGAGGGTCTATACCATGCCCCACAGCAGCCACCTATACCTCAGCCACAAGAGCCTCGACCTACCACAGCTAGCTTCTTTACCCACTCGATGGTACAGGAAGCTATCCGCTGCCTACAGCATGGACGGGCCGCCGACCATATGGGCCTACAGGGTGAGCATCTCATATATGCAGTAGATTCTTTAGCTCCTTTTCTTGCACACCTGTTTAACAGGGCACTAGCAGAGGGTTTGCCTGCGGAGTGGACGATGCACACCATTGTGCCGATTCACAAAACAGGGGATATGCTCGATCCGAGCAACTACAGGACGGTTATGGTTGGCCACGTGCTGGCCAAACTCTATGGTGCAGTGCTGGAGCAAGAGCTTAGCTTATATGCTGAAGAGCGAGCAGGTTTACGCTCATCAGGGCAGGCAGGCTTCAGGAGAGCTTTCTCTACCACTGACCATGTATTCACTTTGAGATGTATGATTGATCAGGCCAAAGTGAGGAAGAGAAAGCTCTATTGCTGCTTTGTGGATTTCCACAAGGCATTTGACACAGTACCACGAGAGAGGCTCTTTCAGCGCCTGCAGTCTCTTGGCATACCAGTAGATATGACATGGGGCATCTATGCATTATATGAGCAGGTTTTTGGGCGAGTCAGATGTCCAGGAGGTATGTCCGAGACTATTGCTAGCACCATTGGTGTGAAGCAAGGATGCCCACTTTCCCCCACGCTATTTGGGTTATACATTGATGAGGTGGCTGACTTTATTACACGGGGAGGCGGAGATGGAGTTGATTTAGCAGGTACCTCAGTACATATTATGCTCTATGCTGATGATATTGTACTAGTGTCTGAGTCTCCAGGTGGTCTACAGCAGCATCTACATGCACTCGATGATTTCTGCACACAGAGGGGTCTTACTGTGAACCTTGGGAAAACCAAGGTTATGGTCTTTCATACATCGAGACAGTGCAGGAGTCAGCTGACATTCACTCTCGCAGGATGCCAGGTGGAGGTGGTGACATCATACGTGTACCTAGGGGTTACCTTCTCTGCAGCAGCCACACGCTTCACCATGGGTTCAGCAGCCAGAGCCAGATTGACACGGGGATATGCAGCATTGGCTATGCTAGAGAGACAGTGCCACCGGGCGCATTTTCAGGAGCCCTGGACGAAGGGGTGGCTATTTGACACATTAGTCACACCGGCATTGATGTATGGAGCAGCGGTATGGGCGCCAGGCCTTGCTACCCATTGGTGGACACAGATAGAGAGACCACAGGCCCTCATGATGGCACGCATGATACGCAGCAAACCGTCAGTACCTCATGACATTATCCGAGCAGAGTTTGCTACGCCTCCTATGATGGTAGAGGCCATATTTCAGACTATATGCCTGCTAGATTGATTCAGAGAGATGCCACAGGACAGATTGTCATACAGAGCTTTTGAGGCATCTAGACAGCTGGCTGAGGCAGGAGACAGAGGATCATGGTATGCACAGGTCACACATTGGTTCTCACAGCATGGCCTAGACATGGATCATCTACCACCATTCCAGTATGACAAGGATGCACCACATATCCGTCTCTCTCAAAGTGAGAGGAACAGAGTATTGAGACAGGATCTATGGCAGCTCTATACACGAGAGACATGGATATCGCCTACACAGCCTCTTCCATCGAAGATGCTATACTACAGAGATCACTTCATGAGTATCACTGATGATGGATTTATAGAGAGGACTAGATACATGGAGGGCTTTTTACCACACGGCTCCCGAGTGGCTATTGGTCAGCTCAGAGTTTCATCACACCAATTGGAGATTGAGACTGGCAGAGCAGCACGGATCCCCCGAGAGGAGAGGGTATGCAGATTGTGCAGAGAGGAGGTGGAGAGTGAGGAGCATTATGTATGCAGATGCAGAGCATATACAGCCATCAGAGAGAGATATCCCATTTTATTCAGAGAGCCACATTCCCTACGCCAGATCTTTGAGGCAGCAGACCAGCGCATACTGGGGAGATACATTCTAGACATACAGCGCCACAGAGAGACATTATTACAGGCTCAGACAGCTCCAGAGGGGGGGTGACAGACACAGATTACTACATTTTTTCAAAGATCCATCCCCCTCCCAGCCCCTACACGGCACGGAATTACTCTCCAGAGAGCAGAGACACTTAGAGCCCGCAGTAGACAGAGGACACCTGGCTTTCGGACACCACGCCTATACCAGAGAGAGATGACAGAGATCAGAGCTCAGTTTCACAGAGAGGGTGCGGAGCGACTGGCTCGCTTTAGAGCACACCCAGGCATGTTCTTCAGGGAGCTGTGGACACCCCCTTCACTAATGTATACCATTTTATACCCCCAATATGGTACAGGATGGAGCTAGCTAGGTTGCATATCATGATTGTATACTCCATGCATATAGCTTTGCATTCTCCTAGTAGTAGAGCTCCATCCCCTGCACACCCAGATTCAGCTTTTTTGTTCAGTACTTTTTCATTTTGTTGGGATGACAGAGGATACCCCATACAGGTACTCCGATTTGTCTCATAGGCCGAGTTCGGTCTTTTGGAAGACGTTAATAAAATCTTTCTTTCTTTCTTTCTCTCTCAAACTGTTCATACAGTTGGAAAACACAGACAGCCCTTCTTCTTGCAAAGCAAACAACCCAAACAAGACCAAAACCTTCATCACGGCTTCCTACGATGCAAACTGAATCTGAAAAAACAGCAGTATGCACACAAAAAACAGCAATCTTCTCGAACTCATACCTCTTCTTTGACCTCTTTCTCTCTACCTACCGACTTGCTTGTTCTCGAGGCTTGCTCTGATACCACTGTCAGATCCCCATAGGATCACCTCGTAGAACGCTCTTGGTACAAGACTCGATACCTGCAAACAAACCAAGCAAACGTGAAGGGGGTGCAGGCCTGACTCACCTCCCAACCTTGACAGTCGTGGGCAAGCCCACTAGTCTTGGTTGTCCCCACCGAGCCACGAGCTCAGCTAACTAGATGGATGTACCGACCAATCTCTACCTCGTGACGTCCCATACCGCCACAAGGCTACCCTCGCACGCCTCGAGACTGCTGCCGACCTCGGCTGCATAGAGCAGGTGCACGTCTGCACTAGATCCAGGCTCCTGACCATAGAGCTCTCACAAAGACACGCGAGACTCTATGAACTAATGACTAACCTTGGCCACCCTTTTATAGTCTCTTGGCCGGTCATCGGGTGTCAAGACACACTTGGGCGCCCGCCCGTCCATACTTGGGTGCCTGCCTGTTAGTCTATCCCTAACTCAGCTCGCCAATCAGCCTGCCTAGCTCCAAGCTTCCCCAAACCTCGAAGCTAGTCTTGTGTGCGTGTAGCACACGGTAGATACACACTGTGCACATGACAACAACATAGTCTGCTGAAAACACAGAGGCAAATGAGGTACGAGGATAAAGCCTGGTGCACCAACAAGGACCATCCAAGGGGGTATCGTTGGAAAGCATGCCTGAATCCCACATGGTCTGTTGGTACCAGCCGGGTAAAGTGTCTCTAGGTGACTGTCAAGAAGAGCAAGGCTACTCAAGTGGCAGAGTAATAGTCGACTCATTAGGTCCATGTGGCGGAGTAACAATCGACTGATTAGGTCCGTGTGGCACAATCGGAGAGTCTTGTTCGGGTGGTATGGGCAGCAAAAGGCGAAGTAAGTCCCGCTCACCAAAGACAATGTCTCGACGAACGAAGACTTTGTTCTGTGCTTGACCTCGGGCAATAACGAGACCAGTAGTCTCATCAATCACCTCGACAACTCGCTTGTTGAAGTCAACTCCACGATCGAGTTGAGTCATCTAGGATACAGAAAGTAAGTTGAGACCCAAGTTAGGAACAAGATAGACAATGTCCAAGGTTTCTTGGTTGGGGCCTGTGGTAGTGTCAAATAATACAATGCCAACAGATTTGATGGGCATCAATGTATTGTTGCCACATCAAACTTCACTCTTAGCAGGACGCTGAGAGGTGAAAATGTCGGCATTGCGTGCCATATAGTGTGTAGCTCCACTGTCAACTATCCAAGTGACCGGATGGCCACAGGGAAGGGTAGGGTGGGCTTCGATGATTGGCATAGATGGATTATCAGGTAGCTGATAGATCTGAACGAGGGCAAAAGCTTCCATTCGCTAACTGCCTCGTCTAGCCTGATGTTTCTTCTTCCTTTCGAAAAATTGGCTAGAGTCAACCTCAAATGTGGCCTAAGCGACATTGGTCGAGGGGCCGGGATTAGGAGTAAGTGATGGCCAATCAGACATTCCTTCCGAGGTGGCGAAAGATACTGACTTTGGGGGGGGAGAGGGGGGACCTTGAGCGACCTGACCAGCAGTTCGCCACTGAGAAGGCCTAGGCCACTTCATACTGTTAGCACTTTCATCCCCAGTTTCTGCTCTTTTATGGTGCCCATTTGGTCCCCTTTTGTATGGCCCTTGCTTGTGGGGTAGCCACCCCTTTTTTTACTATTTTTCTAGGATTTTTCCCAGCCATTCTGGCATTTTTCCAGTCGGCCATGTCCAACAGCTCCAGTCGGCCTGTTTATGAGCTCCAGTCGGCCAACACTTCCCCACTATAAATAGTGGGTGCCAAATATCAATCTGTGCCTAAGTCACACCACCGGAAGCAAGGGTGGGAGAGGTGGCATTGGCCGGTGTAACAAGCCCATCCTAGAGATCCACGCCACGCAAGGCCGATTTCACCTTCACCTTCCATAGGGTGTAGTTGGAACCATCCAACTTGGCAGACTCAGCAAACATATGAAGAGAAGTGGGAGCAGCCATCACAAAAGCTTGGGCTCAATCTCAAGAAATGCACAAACTCTGAAGAAAAGGTGTCCTCCACAGGTACCAAGAGTGCCACCAAAGCCTGCAACACCACAAGCCCCCTCTGTAAAGGGAAAGGGCCACTGGAGAGGAAAACGCAGCAGTGAACAAGTGCTGTCCTGTAGAAAACAGGCCGCCTGCAGTCCAATCTCCAAGTGGGCAATGAAACGCTGATCAACAAGAGCTAGATGGCTGAATTGGTGAAGCCAATCTGAAGGAAAAGCGACCAGCAGGGTGCTGTCCAGAAAACGCAGCAGCAAAAGCTATGAATCTAGAAGAAAACGCATAGGAGTAGGTGCTGAAAACAGGGCTGAATCTGGGGCAGCAGAAAGGTTGCTAAACCGGGAGCGATGATACCATGAAAGAGTGCACAAAGCGGAAGCAGAGTGGCACTAGAATGTGCTGAACAGAGAGTGCAAGAGAGAGAGAGATATGGAGCAAACTATGCTGAATATACTGAACCAAAACAGTCCCAAGCAAGAGACACGAGGGAGCACAATGCAATTCGTTGGGCTGCTTTGGGTGAAGACCATCACTGTGATTCTAAAGAGGATCACGGCTGTGACTCTAAACCCTGCAAAATCAAGTTGACTAATATCTTCAGAATCGAGAAGAGAAGCACGTAGGGACTTCTTAACACTACGTAAAGTTGTAAGGTCTGAGAATAACTAGTAATTTTGATGTGATTCCTGTTGTGATCATGCCCACGATTTCTTATCACACACACACGAGCATGATTCTGGATGGATCTGTGCAAATCTAACTTTTTAGACAATGAAAACCATTTCATGCACGTAAGGTCCGGAAGGCTTGTGACAACATTTCCTTTGATGATACAATGCATCTAGCCAACCAGGATCCTCCTCCCAAGGAAGCAACGCGCGGCCAGCACACACAAAGGAGTGTTATGTACAAGACTGAATGAGAAATGAGAGGCCAATGATCGACATGTTTTCTCCTTCCTGATGTTGAACTGTCAGGATGTTGTTCTCTCTCATGTGCGTACAGCAGATGCTGCACATGAAGTTTGGAAGGCTTTTGCAGATCTCTATGAGATTAAGTCTCCGGGTCAGATTTTGGCATTGGAAAAGCATCTTATGAACTTATCAGTTTCTACGTTTCCATCTTTATGTGCTTTCATCTCGAAGATGAAAGATCTCTGGGACGAGCTTGCTGTTTGTGGCAAGGACATCTCCACAGAGGATATGGCTATTCGGCTGCTCTCCAAACTTCCAGAGAGGTTTGATGCATACTTTCAGTCTCTGGTTTCTTCTCCTCGTCCTGTTCCAGTTACTTGGGAGGAAGTTCTCCCCTCCGTTATGCAGATTGAGTCTCGCTTTGAGGAGCGGACTGGCACCTCCAGTGGCCCTGATGGAGCTTTGGCAGCACGAGATAAAGGGAAGACTCAACAAAAGAAAGGAAAAGGGGGTTCTGACAAGAACTCCAAGGATTCCGATAAGGATAAAGACAACAAATCTTCAAGAATAAGGACATTGAATGTCATTATTGTGGCAAGAAGGGTCACAAGTCACCCCAATGTCACAAGAAGAAGCGTGATGAAGCAGCAAAGAACTCTTCCTCAACGGCGGTGTCTCAACCCAAGAAGGATGATGGAATTCTTCTCTTAGTAGGTACTCGGCGTATACTTGCTCCTGTGACTTCTCAGTCACGGTCTTGGATTGTTGATAGCAGTGCTACTACTCATATGACACCTCATCGAGATTGGTTCGAGGACTTCACTGCCAGATCAGGCGAGATCACTCTGGGTGATTCTTCTTCTGTGCCAGTGCATGGTCATGGCACTATCCCCATCTTCCGTTCTGACGAGAACAAGAGGTACTTCTCTGACATTCTGTATATTCCAGATTTGGCTTTTAACCTTTTGTCAGTGAGTGCTCTTACAGCTCAGGGTGCGGAGGTGATCTTTTCTCGTTATGAGATTACCATTCGTGATAAGGCGACTGGTAGCATCTTGGCTCAGGGAGTCCAAGATAGTGGCCTCTACAAATTGACCGCTCTGCTTTCTTCTGGTGCTTCTTCTGCTCTTTGGCATGCTCGGTTTGGCCATTTGCGCTATCAGCTTCTGCAGCGAGCTTCGAAGGATGGGTTGGTTGATGGATTACCGACCATCAAGGCTCCGTCTTCCGCTTGTTCCTCTTGTTTACAGGGGAAGCAACACCGAGCCGCCTTTCCAAAGGAGGCGACACACAGATCTTCAACATCACTTGCTCTCATTCATGCAGACTTATGTGGTCCTATAAGTACCGCGTCTTTGAGTAAGGCGTTGTACATGCTCGTGATGGTGGATGATTTTACCAGATTTACTTGGGTTTTCTTTCTGAAGACCAAAAATGAGACTTTTCATCACTTCTGTGATTGAAAAGCCGAGGTGGAAAAAGAGACCGGTCACTCGATCAAGGCTCTCAGGACCGATGGAGGGGGTGAGTTCACATCCCAGGAGTTTCAGCAATATTGCAAGACACATGGCATTCGGAGACAACTTACTACAGCATATACTCCATCACAGAATGGAGTTGCCGAGAGGAAGAACATGACCATTATGGAGATGGCCCATGCATGCTTGAGCATTCTTCATTACCTCGATGTTTCTGGGCTGAGGCGGCTTCCACTGCTGTCTACATTCAATATAGGTCTTCTACTGCTTCTCTTCCCGACAAAACTCCATATGAGGCTTTCCATGGTGAGAAGCCCTCCGTTGTTCATTTCCGGATATTTGGATGTGCGGGTATGTTCATGTGCCTAAGGAGCACCGCTCCAAGTTGGACTCGAAGTCTCAACGCATGACTTTTCTCAGATATAGCACTGTGTCCAAGGCATATCGTCTTTATGATCCTCAAGCCACTAAAGTTGTGAGCCGTGATGTGGTGTTCGACAAGACTCCTACATCTTCAGAGGGGGGTGGTGAGCTTCTTCTTCCTGCACCTCCTTCTCCTCCTCCTCCTGCTCCCGCTGTGACTGTTACACCTCCAGCTGAGGATACTCAGTCAGATGATGATGACCCTGCTCCTCCTCCGGAGAGTTCAAGCAGATCTGTACCTGGTTGGTATTATCAGACAGTTCGTGAGCTTCCTTCTGCTCCTCCGCCTAGTTCTCTTCGGCGTTCTTCTAGAGTTACAGGGGGAAACAAATTCATGAGGGCAACATGTTTGTTAATTATGCTCTTATGTCTACAATCATTAATGGTCCTTCTGATCCCAATTCTGTAGACGAGGCTCTTTCACATGAGTCTTGGCGTCATGCTATGCAGACAGAGCTGGATGCTATCGAACGAAATGGCACTTGGATTTTGGTGCCTCGGCCTCTGCAGCGTAAGGTGATTGGTGTGCGTTGGATTTTCAAATCAAAGTTCCGAGCTGATGGTAGCTTGGACAAGCACAAGGCGAGGTTGGTTGCCAAGGGTTATGCTCAGCGCCCTGGTGTCGACTTCGATGAGACCTTCGCTCCGACGGCCCGGATGACTACCATTCGCACCGTTCTTGCACTTGCAGGACATCATAGGTGGCCCGTTTTCCAGATGGACGTCAAGTCGACTTTCCTGAATGGAGAGCTTACACAGGAGGTTTATATTGATCAGCCGCCAAGATTTGTTGTTCCGGGCAAACAGGATCATGTGTACCGGCTGAAGAAGCCTTTATATGGTCTAAAGCAAGCTCCGCGGGCTTGGTACCAGCGGATTGATGAGTTCTTTCCGAAGCTCGGCCTACGCCATTCTCATGCATATTCGAACCTTTATATCCTCCTTGAGAGGGGGTTGATTGTTATCATTGTGGTCTATGTTGATGACCTCATCTTTACAGGTTCTTATTCTGTGCGGATCCGTTCTGTTATGGATGCTTTGGAGACAGAGTTTGAGATGACGGATCTTGGCCTTTGAGATTTGGTAGACCTCGACGGGCATTTTCTTCTCTCAGCAGAAGTACACTCGGGAGATTCTCGACAGATTTCAGATGACTGGGTGCAAACCAGTATCTTCTCCTATGGATATTGGTGAAAAGCTTTCTTCACTTGATGCTTCTCCAGGGACTGATCAGGGACAGTATCGGATTCTCGTCGATTGTTTGGTATGGTTAACCTACTCCTGATTGGGCATATACTTCGCAGTCAATTTATTGAGTTCCTTCTCATCCAAACACCGTCAGCAGCATTGGCGGTGTGCTCTCAGAGTTCTTTGGTACTTGCGTGGCACTCTGGATTTTGGCATCTTTTATGGCCAAGGACGCACTCTTGTTGGATGGTCTGACTCAGACTGGGCTGGAGATCCAGATACACGGCATTCGACCACTGGTTGTGTTTTTTCACTTTGGTCTGGAGCCATTTCTTGGAGCAGTAAAAAGCAGCCTACTGTGGCGCTTTCCTCTACCGAGGCAGAGTACCGTGCAGTTTGTTATGCTGCACGTGAGGCGATATGGTTGCGGAGATTATTGGAGGAGCTCGGCTGTCCTCCTATCGGATCTACTCTTCTTTGGTGTGACAATCAGAGTTGCATCGCCATCGCCAAGAACCCTGTGTTTCATGCTCGTACGAAACACATTGAGATTCAGTATCACTATGCTCGTGAACGGGTTCTTGCTGGAGATTTGCGTTTGGAGTATTGTCCTTCCGCGGAGAATGCTGCAGATTTGTTCACCAAGCCGGTTTCTCAGGCTTCCTTGGCTCCTCATCTTCGGATACTCGGAGTTTGTTCAGCATCTGGTGCTGAGAGGGGGTGTTAGCACTTTCATCCCCAGTTTCTGCTCTTTTATGGTGCCCATTTGGTCCCCTTTTGTATGGCCCTTGCTTGTGGGCTGGCCACCCCTTTTTTTACTATTTTTCTGGGATTTTTTCTAGCCATTCTGGCATTTTTCCAGTCGGCCATGTCCAACAGCTCCAGTCGGCCTGTTTATGAGCTCCAATCGGCCAGCACTTCCCCACTATAAATAGTGGGTGCTGGCCTCTCATTTCTCATTCAGTCTTGTACATATTTTGCTCCCTCACTTATGAGACTAACAGTGTCTCTTGCTTGGGACTGTTTTGGTTCAGTATATCCAACATAGTTTGCTCCATATCTCTCTCTCTCTTGCACTCTCTGTTCAGCACATTCTAGTGCCACTCTGCTTCCGCTCTGTGCACTCTTTCACATACCAGTGCCTTGTTGCTGGTTCCCTAGTGGAGGGAACTGCAGAGTAGGTGCTGGAGCATTACCCCCTCTCAACTGCCAATTTGGGGCATTGCCGCCACCTTGGTTGTTTTGGCAATTCAAGTTGTTGGTGTTGGAATTGGTACCTCTGTTTTCCCTAGCTTTGATGCCACACTTATCATCAACATGTCCAGACATCTGGCAATAAGTGCAATATCTATTCCTTTTAGGAATATGCTGGCAATAGGGAGTGGGTGTCAAGGCAGTGTTTTTGGGATCAGTGTTGTTGCCTTGTGGTTTGCCTTGATTTCCTGGGTTGTTGTTCCCCTTCCCTTGTTGCCCTTTGCAGGTAGAGGCGGTATTGGAAACAAGGGCCCCCTCTTGGGTAGAGGAGGAAGAAGATTACTTCTTGGGGTGAAAATGGTCATGCAATCGGGTGAAGCGCAAGAGTTGGCACTCATACAAGTTAGGCATAGGTTCTAAACTGATGGCATGTGTGACAAAAGTACAGAAAACAAGGTGGCAACTTGTCCAATAATGTGAGGGCTTGGTCTTCCTGAGACATGGCGAAGCCAGTGGTGGTGTGCTCCGCGTTAAGGCGCCGATACTCATCAACCTTGACTTTCAGGTTATCCCCCTCTTTAATAGTGGATTTTTGGATTTGATGCTAAAACTCCAGCACAAGGCCTTGCATGAGCTTCACTATGGCACTAGCATTCCCAACTTCCCAATAGCGGATGACTTCAAGAGGTGCTAGTGAGGGGTGGGGTTTCTAAACTGGACAAATAAACATATCAAGGCTGCGTTTATGCTTCTGGCTCTGTTCACACTTATTACCTGTATCTGTAGCCTATGGCCGCCTACTGCACAAGGTTTGTAGCCAGCCGGCAGCCCCTTGTGGACTCCCATGAGATGGATGATGATGATGATGGTGCTGATGTTGATGCTGATGCTCCTACTTCTGTTTTGCACGTCCACACTTTAATAAGTGTGTCCACCCAAGTTATAAGTGAGTTTGAGTATCCACACTTCATTAAAGTTTGGGCGGACAATTCATAAAGAGGTTGGACCAGTTTCCACTCCTGGTCGGCCAAGCACATATTCAGGCGCCCTTTTCTACATGTTATGAGCTTTGGGCAACCTCCCACATGTCAAGAGGAGGGATGGTTTGGACAGGTGGCCCAATAGGCACTCCACTCATCCTCTACATGTTGGAAAAGCTTATCTCCCCTCTCTCTCCTCTCTCTAGCAATGGGCACCAACCATATGGAGGTTTCTCTTTTCATTTTTGGACATACACACTTATGGGAAAGCTGATTTTCTTCTTTTTCATGATTCCCATAGCTATGAAAGCTTGAAAAATCTTGTCTTCTACTTATATAATCTCCATATGATCACCAATTTGATAAATTCCTCTTCTATTCATGAATATGGAGCCTCCTAAGTATTCTATCGCCCCTAAATTTCTTGTAAACCCTAATTTTGGGGCAACCATAGTACATCTATAGCCCTCTGCTTTCGACATCTTTTGCACCCAAAAGCCCCAATTTTGGAGTTCGAATACCTACTAAAAACCATAATTTCAGCCGGGAGTGAAAATGGACCCTTCGAAGCGTGGACATCAACCATACAATGGTTGTACTCAAAGGCAAGAAGCAGAATTGCGGTAAGAGCTCATTTGAGCTCTCTTTCTATCATGTGCATCCCGCACTTGGATGCCACGTAGACAAGGTAATTGTGACCCAATACTGTGTCCTCTCCATCTCTCCCTCTCTCTCTCTATTTTCTGCACATCTCCTTTCAGTTTGTGCGTTAATTTCCGTCGCGAAAAGAGTGCTGAATTCTGAGTATTGAAGTTACCGATTTTTCTCCGGAGCTTCCGCATATTATAGTGGTATCAGAGCCTACTTCAAGTACAAAGATTCAGCAAAGAAACCAGAATTTTTTCTCGCTCGTGTGGTTGGTTTTTAGACGCCGGTGGACTACCCCTTTCAGAGTGACTCCTGTCCCTCGAAGGACGGCTGGTTTTCAGCCTCCGGACGTCTCCCACACAGATAGTGGATGGTCAGATTGCGTTCCGGAAAGGAAGTGCATTTTCCTGCTATGGCAAGCTTCGACGACGAGAGAGACTAAGAACCATGGGACCAGAGTGCACTAGGCAGCCCAGCTAGGGCACCAGGGTTGAGTGTCACAGCAGACGATGCAAGCAATCGCAAAACAGACAGCCAAGTTGGATGAGCAGAAGACATAGATCTTGGCTCTGGAGGAGCGTATCCGCTCTCCAGCGTCGCGTTTTCCATCTCTTCCTCCCTCTCCTTCCGTATCCCAGATACCAGATCCTCGACACAGGGACCCTCTCGCGGGGTCACAGCCGCAGCCAACCTCTTTGCTTGAGTTGCAGATGCGTGCATATTGGAGATCCGACAACGAGAAGACGAAGCCATGTGACGCGTGAAACACGAGCGTTACCTCAAAGCATTGGACGCCAGATTGACACCGGCGGCGCCCTTGAATCATTTTCCCGAGAAAATGAACTTTAGTAAGTATAATGGTAAACTCGATCCCACAACTCTCTATTCATGGTTACATCAATTCGAAGCTTACTTTGCTGCAGTTAGAAAAACAAATACTGACAGAGTGATCTTAGCCAGTTGGTACTTGGAAGGTGAGGCCATTCCTTGGTGGACTCAGTGGGCTCATGCCCACACCAGAGCAGGTATGGCAACTTATGTGTGGGACGAGTTTGTCCGCGACCTTAAGCAGCGGTTTCTACCGCCCCACTACCTTGAGCGACTTGAAGACAAGTTCAGGGGAGCGCGTCAGAACGCGCAACTAGTCCTTCAGTTTGCCAATAAAATTTTGACTTTATGTCTGCAATTAGGCTTATCTGATACGGAAAAGAAAGGGCAGTTTTTGCATGGCCTGGACACGCAAATCCAATGGGAGGTGCGTATGTTTAGGCCAGCTACCTTTGAGGACGCACTCTCGCTTGCACAGAGTGCAGAAATGAAACATAATGGTGGCAAGCCCAAGACTTCCCAGCCGGCTTCTCCCAGGGCTACCGCCTCCAAGGGCAAAAGCCAGAACCAAACGCGGTCTTCCCCAGGACAGAGCCCGGGAGCCTCTGGCTCCAAGAACTCGAACAATGCATCAAATCATACTCCAGACCAGAAAGCGGAGGCAGGCAAGACAGGTGGCAAGTTGAGTGCTGAGGAGCTTTCTCAATACAAGAAGGAGTGTAACGCGCGGAAGCTCTAGGGGTCTTCTTTCAGCCCTAAACACTCCAAAAAATCATCTGATGCAAAACGCAAATATAGAGAGAGAGTAGAGAGAGAGAGAGATGTGCTGGAAAATTCAGTATATTTCATATAGTACAAAAAGGGTACTTTGCTACAGCCCTAGGCTGCCTTCATAAAAAGGTGGTAAACACCCTAGATCTGGTCCCTACTTGGACCCCTAAGACCCAATCCCTAGAGGATTGAATGATTAACTCAATGAGCACCTACGCCTATTTATAGGCTTCTTGAACCTTAGGAATGCTGGCGCAACTGCTGGTCGGCCAGCCGACTGGCATACTTCTCCATTAAACGCTGAGCGCCTGCAACCGCCGTCATCAGGTACAACCGACTCCACTTTGTTCAACCGACAGCCCCTTGTCTCGCAGCCGACAGCCTCTTCCAAGTCTTCCATGCCTTGTACCAAGTCCAACACTGCCTCTTCTGCACTTTGTGCTCAAAATCCTAGCTCTAATCTGTTTTTCTGGTTGCCCCTTTAGGATTAGTTCCAGGAAATGTCCATGGGCAAGCATGCACATGACATCCCCCTCTGCTAAACTTGATGACGGGATTCCAACTTGTTCTTGGATGACTGTCATCATCCCATTCTTTTTCCCGAGGTCCCTCTCTCATCCATCCATCCTTGGCAACCCTTTTTCTCTGAAAACCCAACCTGTTCTCCAAACCACTCTGTCACAGACTAAGATCTATGCATCTGGTTCCATCAAGTCCACAATCCATTCCTGCCGTAACTCTGAACACCGTCTTGGTCTTCATTCCTGAGACATGAGTCTGGCACTCTCACATCACCCTTGGAGGATAAATCTCCCTTGGGACCGTTGCCCGTGAACCTATCTCGCTCACAAGACTGCCATCCCCTTTCGCTTTGTGGAACACCACCAACAAACCTCCTGGGAGTTCTTCCCGCTTCTGTGTTCCTTGCCTTGGGCTTCGTATCCGTGTACTTTCCTGTACCTTGGACCTGTACACCATCATATGGGACTGAATCAGTGTTTAGCTTTACTGAGCCTGATGCTCTGATACCAATGTAACCTGCGGAAGCTCTAGGGGTCTTCTTTCAGCCCTAAACACTCCAAAAAATCATTTGATGCAAAACGCAAATATAGAGAGAGAGTAGAGAGAGAGAGAGATGTGCTGGAAAATTCAGTATATTTCTAATAGTAAAAAAAGGGTACTTTGCTACAGCCCTAGGCTGCCTTCATAAAAAGGTGATAAACACCCTAGATCTTGTCCCTACTTGGACCCCTAAGACCCAATCCCTAGAGGATTGAATGATTAACTCAATGAGCACCTATGCCTATTTATAGGCGTCTTGAACCTTAGGAATGCTGGCCGACTGCTGGTCGGCCAGCCGACTGGCATACTTCTCCATTAAACGTTGAGCGCCTGCAGCCGCCTTCATCAGGTACAGCCGACTCCACTTTGTTCAGCCGACAGCCCCTTGTCTTGCAGCCGACAGCCTCTTCCAAGTCTTCCATGCCTTGTACCAAGTCCAACACTGCCTCTTCTGCACTTTGTGCTCAAAATCCTAGCTCTAATCTGTTTTTCTGGTTGCCCCTTCAGGATTGGTTCCAGGAAATGTCCATGGGCAAGCATGCACATGACAAGGAGGGTAGATGTTTCTTTTGTCATACAAAAGGACACACTTCTCGGGATTGTCCGAAGAAGCCTCCAAAGCCCGCCGCCGCCGCCTCCACAACTTCCATGGTGTGCTCAACTCCCACACAGACCCCAACAGCTACCCCTAGTTCTTCAAACCCCGGTGCTTCAGTTGGAGCAATTATTAGCCAGGAGCTCGAAGATAAGCAGAAGGGCGCCCATGACCACGAGTATGAGCGCAACGAATTGCTCAAGTCCTTTGGCTACATAGGTGGCCAAAGAGTCGTTGTCTTGTTTGACAGCGGCAGCACGGAGGATGTGGTCACGAAACAGGCCGCTAGGCGTGCCTGTTTCGATCTGCGTCGGTGGACAAACAGGTTGAGGGTTTTAGCACAGGCATGACAATGAGCGTCAAGTATGAAGCTCTAGGTTCTAAGTTAGTGATTCAGGGCCGAGTTTGTGCGTGATTTATGGTTGCCCCTCTTGTAGGAGCAGACATAATTTTGGGTATTCAGTGGTTTCACAAGTTCCTTCCTAATGTCAAGTGGGACAAGCACACGTTCCAGATCAATCGGAATGTGTCAAACGCCCCAGTGACCATTAAGTGTGAGCCAGGAATTCCGAACTTTCCGCTCATAAGCCACTTACAGGCTAAGCGAGCAGTCAGGAAAGGCGCACAGTGTGCGATGATTTACATCTAGACAGCCCAGAAAGTGGCAAGTGCTTCCGAGAAGTACTCGGTTCTCCATGAAAAGTTCCAAAAGATTTTTATTCGGGACAACCTCCCTCCCCAGCTCCCCCCGTCCAAACCGGAGGACCACAAGATAGACCTCCTCCCAGGCTCGGAACCCCCGAGTAAGTTTCCGTATCGCCTTTCCAAGGCAATGGAATCGGAGTTGGACCGCCAACTCCAAGAATTGTTGCAATCTGGCTTCATCCACCCCAGCGTGTCGCCATTTGCAGCGCCGATCTTATTTGTCAAGAAAAAAGATGGGTCTTCCCGTTTGTGTGTCGATTATCATGCACTCAACAAGCTGACTATCAAGAGCAAATTCCCAATGCCTCGAATTCACTATATTCTCGAGAGGCTGAATGGAGCAAAGGTGTTCTCGAAACTAGATTTAAAGAGTGGGTACCACCACGTGCGGATTGTGGAGGGGGACATCCCCAAGACAGCCTTCCGTACAAAACGGGCCCACTATGAATTTGTGGTCATGTCATTTGGCTTGACGAACGCCCCAGCTACATTTAACCGCATGATGATGCGTGTTTTCCGGGATTTGATTGGAAAGTGTGTTTTCGTGTTTCTGGACGACATACTAGTATTTTCAGCTACGGTTGGGCAGCATGACGTTGATGTGGAGAAAGTCCTTAAGTTGCTGGAAAGCAACGAGCTCTACGTCAATGAAAAGAAGTCGGAATTTTATCTGTTCCAAGTGCATTACTTGGGATATATAATTAGTGCTGAAGGCATTCGACTTGATCCAGCTAAAGTGGCCGAGATTGTCAACTGGGAAGTACCTCAGACAGCCTATGACATTAGATCTTTTGTGGGTATATGCCAGGCATACTCCACTCACATCGACAAGTTTTCTAACCTCTCGACAGATCTCACCGATCTGCTAAAGGGAGTGAAGATAAGAAGGCAAAAGATTCGAATGACTCCACGAGCATTGGAGGCATTCCAGAACCTCAAGGTGGCTTTGTCAGAAGCGCCTTGTTTAGAACTTGCCTCATGGAACGACCCATTTCAAGTGATCATTGATACGAGTAACATCGCAATTGGAGGTGTATTGCAACAGAATGGACATCCAATAGCTTACATGTCTCGTAAGTTACTGCCCGCCGAGAAGAACTACTCAGTCTATGATCGTGAACTCCTAGCAGTTACATTGGAAACATTTTCTGTATGGCTGTGACTTCGAGGTTCGCACTGACCATCAGGCATTACGCTGGATTCAGGCAATGCCAAGTGCACAATGGAGTGATCGACAACACCGCTGGAGTCGGATATTCCAGCAATTCGGTGGTATGATTGAGTACCTTCCAGGAAAGGCCAATCCAGTGGCCGACGCTTTGAGCAGGAAGGGACAAGTGTCTACGATTCAGACCACTAAACTTGATCTTGTTGGTATAGGACTAGAGGACATGAAGCACACGTACACGGATTCCGAGGAATTCGGTACACAATGGGAACAAGCATTGGATGCCACAGGACCATGCCACTTTCTGATACGCGATGGTTGGCTTTTCTACAAAGGCCGACTATGTGTCATGAAGTCGTTCAGGGCAACTCTTCTCCATGATGTCCACGACGCCATTACAGGTGGTCATAAGGGCATGAATTCAACTCTGGAGAAATTAGAACGGCAATACTATTGGCCAAAGATGAGGCGTGATGTGTTTACATATGTACAACGCTGAGACATTTGTCAAAAGGTGAAAGCTCCTCGTGGAAAGAAGATAGGGTTGTTACAGCCCTTGCCAATTCCTAAGGATCCTTTCCAGGACATTTCGATGGACTTTGTCACAAATCTGCCTCCCAGTCCGAGTAAGCATAATACGCAGTGCTTAACTATTGTTGATAGGTTTAGCAAATTTGTTATTCCTTGCAGGGCCAATGTGACCGCCGAGAATGTTGCCCAGTTGTTCATTCGGCATTGGTACCCGATTGGCGGGATTCCTAGAACCATAGTGTCAGACCGAGATGCCAAGTTTACCAGTCATTTTTGGAGGACACTGTTTGATAATTTTGACCCGAAGACAAACGGCCAGACAGAGATATACAACCAGTTGGCCTTTGATGTGCTGAAGTGTTATGTCCACGATCAGCAAGGTAAGTGGGAATAATATTTGCCTTTAGTTCAAGCTGTTTTGAATGATTCTTTTTCTTCAGCTATTGGCTAGGACTCCATATGAGGCAGCGTTTGGAAGACCTTTCCAGTCGTTGTTGACCAGGACTTCATCTTCAGTACCAGAGGCGAACAGAGTGACGGAGTCTTACCAGGAGATTTTAGAGTCAGTAAAAGACAGATTGGCTAAAGCGCAAGAGACCTGCACTCGACAGGCCAATAAAGACCGAAGGGACATGAAGTTTTCGGAAGGGGATTGGGTTTATCTTCAGATTATGAAGCAAAGACTGAAACAGGTGGGCAAGCAATGCCCAAAGTTGTCTTTCGGGAGCTTTGGACCTTTTCCCATCAGGAAAAAGATTAATGAGGTGTCTATGCAGTTAAAGCTATCTCCGAGTTGGACTATGCACGATGTATTTCATGTCAGTTGGTTAAAGCCATATGCAGGTCCAACCTCTTCAAAAGTCATAAACAAAGCGGAACCAGACATTGTTGAAGCAGAAGTTATGGTTCCAGAACAGATCCTTCTGCACCATTTCAAGCATGGCTCAGGCCGAAGACTACGACAGTTCCTCACAAAGTTTCAGGACCGGGGAACCCATGAAGCGGTATGGCTCGACAAAGAGTTTTTCGAAGACTATCCGGCGTTATTGACGGATTATTTGGAGGCTATGCAGCTTCCGTCAAGTTAAGCAGAAGGGGATGTCACGTGCATCCCGCACTTGGATGCCACGTAGACATCTCTGTACAGAAGGTGGAGGACCTGGGATGGTGAACTGGTCCCATGTGACCCTAGTCCGGGACGAGTCAGCCAGGGATCCATCTCAGTCATCCGAGGTCAAGTGTGCAAGTCCAAGGTCAGGTGTGCACTGTCCTGCACATGAAACAGTGCCAATCCGCGCTGTGAGTCTCCCTCTAGAATGATGTCAGTGATTCTATGTATCTGGTATGGTACCGGATGCCAGATCACTGAGTAGATAGTGGTTAGGACAAGGGGCCAGCCCATAGGGCTACCCCGGATCTTAGTGTGGGCATGGGAATGGTGTGGAACCACCCCCATGAGGCCCAGGAAGGCCCAGGCTGAACCCACCAGCCATGGAGGGGCTGTAGGACAGCCCTAGGGCAAGAATAAGGTAGATTCCACGAGTTTACAGCTTTTACATGGCTGTAGGCAAGTATGGGGCAGCCCATACAGGCTGCCCAGCCCTTGGGATGTGTGCAAAGGCCTTGTCCAGCCATTGGAATTCAGGCGCATCACCTTTTCAGCCTGTAGGAAAAAACGCAACATTTTTTGGGATTTAATTCAGCATTTATTGCTGGATTTTCACAAGTTCTGGGACTTTTAGGCTGGCCGACTGCTCATATTGAGTAGTATAAATAGCCTAGCCCATGTTCCCATTCAATCATCTCATTATTCACCAAGAGCTCAAGCAAATCAAGGGTTAGACAAGCCAAGGGAGTTGCTAAGCAAAGGGGTGGAGTACTGAAGGTCAAGGGCAGGGATTTCCCAGCCAAGAAAGGTCAAGAATTCTGTATTTTCTTTTCAGATTCACATCATTCTAATAAAGCAAATACACCATCCGTGGTGGGGACCCTACATAGGGTAATTGGGACCCAATACTGTGTCCTCTCCATCTCTCCCTCTCTCTCTCTCTATTTTCTGCACATCTCCTTTCAGTTTGTGCGTTAATTTCCGTCACGAAAAGAGTGCTGAATTCTGAGTATTGAAGTTACCGATTTTTCTCCGGAGCTTCCGCATATTACACTTTCACTTACTCAAGATCCAAATACTAGTCATTATGGTCCTATGTCTCGATCTTGGCACACACAATGTTTATGTATGGATACCAATGGAGCATAGTTGCATTTGATTAGCTATGACGGATCGAGAAGTGAGACTGTGAAATCAAATGGAAGCTATGAAAGCAATCAACCGCATCAACAACCATGTTTGCAATGCTGTTTTCATTTGCATAAATGCCTATGGACAGTTCGGCATGTGAATGCCTTTGGAGCTTGTAACAGGACCTTGATAATATAATCTATTACAAGGGGGGTCTGCCCTTTCCGACCCTAGTGCAGTGTCCAAGTGATTTCAATTTTCAGCTTTGTTAAGCTTCATTTTGTGGTACATTTTCAACTTGTTTAATTGTGTTAATTGCTTCAGCGTAAGGCAAGATTGTGCTCAACCCCGAATGGGGGAGTCGCATTCGTATTAGAGCCTAGGATCTTCTCTCTTCTTACGAGGAAGACGATCCAAAATCTTGCAAACGCTAGCATTTAGCATTGTTAGACAAGACAATATGGCAAGCCAAACACGTACCATGCGGGATGTAAATGCAAGACAATATGTAGATGTGGAGCATGGAGAAAAGAATGTACACAGTGATGCTGATATGCTTAAACAAGATATGGCTGAAAATATCTCTCATGCATTTCATGATGGCAAAGTGCATGGTGGATAGCCATCCCATGGTAGAGAGGAAGAGCATGTAACATATGTACATTTGGGACAGCCGTCCCATGGCAAGAACAAGGCTGTGGAGAAAACTGGACATGATGCAATGCAGGCTGAAATTGCAACTCTCAAGAAGCAACTATGTGAAATGCAAGGCCAACTCAAAAGCATACATGAAGGTTCACAAACTAGGAATGTATCTCATATGTCCAGGCAACCCGCCTTCGTGAATGATGCATTAGAAAATGTTAAATTGGAATTGGGAGTGCAGCGAAGAGATATGGCCATCTCTTATCTTATGGGACAAAGTGATGTAATCACAGGTAAACAAGGTGGGGTTATGTTCAAAAAGCCACCTAATGTAAGTCGGCCTTCTCTTGTGGTATCAAAGTTGAAATCAGTTTTGTGCATAGAAAAAGAGAAGAGGTGTCTGCAACCTCTCATTATGCCTCTACCACACATGCCACTTCCTCTCGTAGGCCTCCTCCTATACCACTTGAAACCCTTCCCAAAGAGCATATGCATAAATCAACCCCTCTAAGTATGGAGCATAAACGATATGTGCCTACTTTGGATACAAGGAAATGACCACCCATGGCACATGAAGAAGAAACCCACCACCATAGAAAGAAAGGCAAAGAATTTGATGTGGGTGACAAGCATGTAAAATTTGAGGTTTATCATGGGGAGTATGATTCGGGTAAAGCATTGTCTTTCGTCTCCCAGTTTGAAATTGCATTCCATGAAGCCAACTATTCTGAGAGTTCAAAACTCAGACATGTGGTAATGTACATGAAGGGCAACGTTGCACATTGGTGGTTGGCCGAGAAACTTGCAGGCAATACCATTGCTACATGGGCTGAATTTAAAGAGAAGTATTATGAGCAGTTTTTGCCTCCAAATTTTGTCAAAGACATGCCGGAAATGGGATAGGTTGGAACAAAAAGAAGGGCAATCTATTTCCTGTTAGTGTCACCTAACCCTCGACGCTTAGAGTGGAACCCTGCACCTACTGTAAAGATATGTCCACTCCAGGTCCTGCACCTACTGTAAAGATATGTCCACATGGCATCAAGTGCGGGATGCACGTGGCATCCAGCCTAAGCACCATTCAATCCCACACTTTCACGTCTCCACAAAAGGAGATGCAAGAGGTTGAGGAGCAGGTGATGGCTGTCTAGTAGGTAGAGGAAGTTGCACATAGCTCGTATGTTGAGGATACGGAGCAGCAACCTGAGAGAAAGCTTGAAGAAAATTGGGATCCACAGCTTTCTGTATTGCCCGTAAAGGCTGTCCAACATACTCTAGCACCATTCAATCCCACACTTCCACGTCTCCACAAAAGGAGATGCAAGAGGTTGAGGAGCAGGTGATGGCTGTCTAGTAGGTAGAGGAAGTTGCACATAGCTCGTATGTTGAGGATATGGAGCAGCAACCTGAGAGAAAGCTTGAAGAAAATTGGGATCCACAGCTTTCTGTATTGCCCGTAAAGGCTGTCCAACATACTCTGGGAATACATGTGGTATATTGGGTTGAACCATGTCACCACCTAGTACAGGTGCCGCAGGTACAGTAGCTACTCCAGGTTGTCTCTGCAGAAGAGGTCGGCGAGGTTCCATGTACCACCACATAAGAGATTGAGGTGTCCATATACTCAGCCATGAATAAGCGTAGAGAGAGCGTATGAGCAATAGATGCTTATGACAGGTGAGAGTCGATGAGGGAAGGGCTGCACAAGTAGGAAACACCAAATCATGTAGTTCAGGGGTGTCAAAAAATATTATCCCATTATCCCTGGTCGACTTCAGAGAATTCAATAAATAGAGTGACCACACTCCCAAAAAAAAGCACCAAAGTATGGAGTTCAGGAGATACTAGTTTGTTGCTTATATAGCATGAAAAGTGTTGGCGCCACCTTGAAATGGACACATGGGAACCAGGAGCTTTTGATGAGTGGTTATTGGAAATCCCTTTTTGGAGCCAAGTATGCCTTTTTTGGGAGTGTGTGATTGCTCTATTTGTTGAATTCTCCGAAGTCGACTAGAGATAATGCTTTTTGATGCCTCTCGTGTGCACCTGATCCAGCCACGTGTGCTTCATTAATCACTGCCAACACTCCATACTATTCAGGGAGAAATCCAGCACCTTCTGCTGTGCATCCAAGTTCAAACCTTCAATGCGGGAGGGGCAACTAAACATGGAAAATCTAATCAATCATGAAATCTGAAAATACACATATGCATGCCAGATAAAACAAGATGACAAAGCTGCACAGTACACCACACTAGGGGCCAGAAGATGGGCTGACCCCCCCCTTTATATGGTTAGATTACCAAAAAGGAGTCTGCTTCCAATACAACTTTGTGGGTGCCCAAGGGTTCACCACTGGCTGCACCTATTTCTTCCAATACAATATGAAAACAAGAAAAACATCACAATATCTGAATTTGCTGACAATTTCAGCACAAGTGAGCATTCCCGGCATCAAGCACATGCAGGACAACTATGGACAGCCCATAGCACTCCCACATCAGCCCGAGACAACTCAACATCATCATCTTCCTCCTGTCTGGCTCATAGAGCAAGTCGACCAGCCCTCGAAGGCTGTTTTCAGCAGTCGACCAGCCCTCAGTAGCCACAGAAGAAAGCGACCAGCAGTTGTGCACAAGCTTGCAAACCTCCGGTCGGAAGGAAAACTGTCTAACAGCCCACGACCAGCTCTTTCTCCCTATTTTTAACCTCTGTCCAGCCTCTATTCAAGCTGTAAATCAACCGGCCAGCAGTGAAGAACATGCAGAAGGAGTCAGCCAACTTCTCCCATGCATCCGGTGAAATTCAGTCGTGATGGATGGCTGTAGAAACTTGCCAACCAGCTGAAAACCAGCGGACCAGCCCTCATGCACTCCCTAAAAGCATGCGTCCCCCTCCAATCTGGAGTTTTGTCAATAATAGAGGCTTCCCCGCTGAAAATAGCACACGTGTGTGCTTTTCTGAACCAAAAAGGGGCGCCTACATGAAGGGAGTCCAAATAATGTCCAGTGCCCGGTCTTTGGCTGCCACGTGTATTAAATAAGTCCTACTCAATGTGTACTCACTTATAAGTTGTCTGGTCACTTATAAGTGAGTGTGAACCTGCACCCATAATTATTAACATGTGAACTCATAAAGCTGTAAATTGTGTTTTTGGGAATACTTACCACCTGCAAAACACATGTAGACCACCTGACAATCCCAAACAGGTATGCACATACACGTCCAAAGGGTGCTCAGGCGTCCCCGGCCCCATGGACAACACAGGCAAAAATCTCAGGCATTGTCCACGCAAACAAGACAAGTCATCCAAAGATAAAATAAAAGTCATGCACACACGAGTGCAATTATATTGGAAGAAACACCCATCTGCTCAGTTGTATCCGATAAAATGTCCAAGGCTCATGATCCTTCCGGAACCTTCCCAGAACATAAATACACGATCTCCAAGATAGCTAGTCCCAGAGACTTTCATCATGTCAGGCTCCATGGCCATACATGTACACCATGTCAGGCCCCAGAAGCCACACATGTACTATCATGTCATGCTACACCAGCCATACATGTATGTCATGTCAGGCTCCATATGCCATACAAACACACCATGTCAGGCTACACCAGTCTATACATGTATGTCATGTCAGGCTCCACATGCCACACATGAACAGTAGAAAAATAGAAGCTGTAAGAAATTTTGTGACATTCCCCCCGGCTTCTAAGCAGTTGACCGCAGCTGAAAAGCTTCCAAGTAGGTCTTCAGAAGTTCCAGATAATCCGCAAAATAATCCTCGTCCATCCATTTTGCATCCATAGCCGAATAGTTTTTAAACTTCACAAGATACCTGTGCACTAGCTTGCCACCTACATGCTTGCGCTCTTTATGAAAAACCATCTTGTCAGGTTGCAATACCTCTCAAGTTCATCCACTTCAGGTGGATCTTCTAAAACTAGTTCCATAGGAGGTGGTCCCACATAAGGCCTTAACAAACTGACATGAAAGACAATGTGGATTTTCCAGTGATCGGGCAATACCAATCTATTTTCCACTTCATTTATTTTCTGCAAAATTACCTGTTTGAAAGCTTAGGAAACCGGCCTTCCTTACCTAGCCGCTTCCGAAGACGTGCTTTCTCAAACTTTAGTAATACCCAATCACCTTCCTTGAAAACCACCTCTCGCCTGTGTTTGTCAGCTGTCTTTTCTTGCTTACCTTGAGATCTTTCTATGGCTGTCCGAACCTGTGCAAACGCAATATCCAAATCATGGACATACTCAACTGCTGCAAAGATTTCATCTTTTGTTGGTAAGATAGGTGGAAGCACCACCTTGCCATAGACTATCTCAAATGGAGCCTTATTAGTTGAAGAATGCACTGTGTTATTGTATGCAAATTCAACCAATGGCAAATACTTTTCCCACTCTGACTTCTGCTCAAATACATAACATTTGAGCAAGTCAAGCACAGCTCAATTTGCTAGTTCACTCTAACCATCCGTCTAAGGATGATAGGCTGATGAAAAACTCAACTTTGTGCCCATATTATCAAACAATGCCTGCCAAAATAAACTGGTAGTCCGAGGATCTCTATCCCCCACAATAGACTTGGGCATGCCATGATGTTTGAAAATCTGAGCTAAGAACAACTTTGCCGTGTGCTCTGGCTTGATTGTTTTCCTCACAGGAATAAAGTGTGCATGTTTGCTAAAACAATCTATAATTCCATAACCTTTTGGCGTAATTCACGCACTACACAAATACGATTCTGCATCATCAGAAGCCCATCTCTAATCGAATAAGATGAAACAGCAGTACCATGATTCAAATCAGCCCAAATAAGCCAAAAGTTTGTGTCCAATGCATACATATCCGGCATCCCTAATAAGTCCTGATGGTAGGCGGTAGTTACGGCATGCACTTGTGGCTTGCATGACAAAGCATCCGCCACCAAATTCTTCTTGCCCGGGTATGCAAAATCTGAAAATGGAACATGGACAAGAAGTTTGCCCACCTTAGATGCTTTTCCGAGATTTTAGGTTGTGTAAGAAAGTGCCGTAAACTCTGGTGGTCTGTTTTTTACCATAAATTCAGCCCCCAAAAGATAATGCTTCCATGTTTGAAGGGCATGAATAACGGCTAACAACTCTTTCTCGTAAACCTGCAAATACAATTCCGCATGTTGCACGCGGCGGCTTTCAAAAGCCACTGCATGTCCCTATTGGTTCAAAACAGCCCCCAAACAATCTCCACATGCATCATACTCGACCACGACAGGTCTATGCAAATCTGGAATAATAAGAACTGACCCTGATATGATGGCATCCTTCAACTTCTGAAAAGCTGTCTTTTCGGGTTCCGACCAACGAAATGCTACTTTCTTCTTTGTTAGATCATGTAACGGTGAAGCTAAGAAAGCAAAGTGTTGAATGTATTGACGATAGTATGAGCATAAACCAATAAAGCTCCTAACTTGATGCAAATTCTACAGTTCTAGCCAATCCTTGATTGCTTGAATCTTTGCGGGATCCATGCGTACTCCATCCTTGGAAACAATATGCCCTAAATAGTGAATTTCTCACAAGAAGAATTCACTCTTCCCATTGATGAAAAGTTTATGTTTCCTTAGCTCTTCAAAAACAATGGCAAGATGCTCTTTATGTTCAGCCTCACTCTTTAAAATGATAATATCATCAAAGAAAGTTCCTGTGAACTTGCGGTGAGGTCTAAAAATTAGGTCCATCATTCTATTAAAAGTGGCGGGAGCATTCGTAAGTCCAAATGGCACAACCAAATACTCATATAATCCAAATGATGTTCGAAAAGCCGTTTTGTGCACATCTTGAGGTACCACTCGAATCTAATGGTAACCACTCTTAAGATCAATGCGACTGAAACAAGCAGCTCCCTCAAGTTTATCAAGAATATCATCAGTTCGAGGAATCGGAAACCTGTTCTTGATAGTAATCTTGTTAAGGGCCCTATAATCAACACACATCCCAACCTTCTCTCACGGATAATGACTCCTTATAGCCATATCCAACATCATATTAGACACAACTGTGTAGAAAGCCAGGCTCTGATACCAATGTAAACGGAAGGGACAACTGAACACGAAAAATCTTATCAATCATGAAATCTAAAAATACACATATGCATGCTAGATAAAACAAGATGATAAAGCTGCACAATACACCACACTAGGGGCCAGGAGATGGGCTGACCCCCCCCTTTATGGTTAGATTACCAAAAAGGAGTCTGCTTCCAATACAACTTTGTGGGTGCCCAGGGTTCACCACTGGCTGCACCTATTTCTTCCAATACAATATGAAAACAAGAAAAACATCACAATATCTGAATTTGCTGACAATTTCAGCATAAGTGAGCATTCCCGGCATCAAGCACATGCAGGACAACTATGGACAGCCCATAGCACTCCGGGACAACTCTAACATCATCATCTTCCTCCTGTCTGGCTCATAGAGCAAGTCGACCAGCCCTCGAAGGCTGTTTTCAGCAGTCGACCAGCCCTCAGTAGCCACAGAAGAAAGCGACCAGCAATTGTGCACAAGCCTGCAAACCTCCGGTCGGAAGGAAAATTGTCTAGCAGCCCACGACCAGCTCTTTCTCCCTGTTTTTAACCTCTGTCCAGCCTCTATTCAAGCTGTAAATCAGCCGGCCAGCAATGGAGAACATGCAGAAGGAGTCGGCCAGCTTCTCCCATGCATCCGGTGAACTTCAGTCGCAAGGGATGGCTGTAGAAACTTGCCAACCAGCTGAAAACCAGCCAACCAGCCCTCATGCACTCCCTAAAAGCATGCGCCCCCCTCCAATCTGGAGTTTTGTCAATAATAGAGGCTTCCCTGCTGAAAATAGCCCACACGTGTGCTTTTTTGGTCCAGAAAGGGGCGCCTACATGAAGGGAGTCCAAATAATGTCCAGTGCCCGGTCTTTGGCCGCCACGTGTAGTAAATAAGTCCTGCTCCATGTGTACTCACTTATAAGTTGTCCGGTCACTTATAAGTGAGTGTGAACCTACACCCATAATTATTAACATGTGAACTCATAAAGCTGTAAATTGAGTTTTTGGGAATACTTACCACCTGCAAAACACATGTAGACCACCTGTCAGTCCCAAACAAGTGTGCACATACACGTCCACAGGGTGCCCAAGCATCCCCGGCTCCATGGACAACACAGGCAGAAATCTCAGGCATTGTCCACGCAAACAAGACAAGTCATCCAAAGATAATATAAAAGTCATGCACACACGAGTGCAATTATATTGGAAGAAACACCTATCTGCTCAATTGTATCCGATAAAATGTCCAGGGCTCATGATCCTTCCGAAACCTTCCCAGAACATAAATACACAAGATCTCCAAGATAGCTAGTCCCAGAGACTTTCATCATGTCAGGCTCCATGGCCATACATGTACACACCATGTCACGCCCCACAAGCCACACATGTACTATCATGTCAGGCTACACCAACCATACATGTACTGTCATGTCAGGCTCCATATGCCACACAAACACACCATGTCAGGCTACACCAGCCATACATGTATGTCATGTTAGGCTCCACATGCCACACATGAACAGGAGAAAAATAGAAGCTGTAAGGAATTTTGTGACATTCAACCATGAAGAGAGGCGTCCCCCTCACACTCAGGCATGCCCAGCTTTTGGGGATCAAAGCCCCACACTCGGGCGATCTCCTGGGCAGCCTAAATTAGCCACAACAATGTGCCTTCTCCTCTCTGTGCTTTGAACAGTAGCCGCACAGTCCCTATCATGCCAAAACCAACATACATGCTCGCTTCATATACTCTCCTTCATTCCCTCTTGTTGTTGACCAAAAGGGTTCCCCACAAAGAGCTAAGATCAGCCCCATATCCATGTATATCAACACATAGGAATATGGCGACCAGCTCCTACATAACCCTAATAGTCCAACTAGGAGAAATTCAGAGCATAAATAAAAGCCAAAAAGCACATAACATCAGGCACTAACTTACGGGGTTAGGGTAAACAAATTCCTAGAACATAAACTCAAAAAAGCAACAAGAAGCATGATGCTTTTCCCTCTGCTTTTTTCCTCATGGATATGGAGTGATTTGCAAAACTCCCACACATCCAACCACACCGACCTGCTCCCTCAAGCCCAATTACTCCCCACTTTCCGTCCAAGCGTCCCATACCACCCAGAGCCAGCAAAAGAACAACACGAAAACTTGAACTCTAGAAGACCCAAGTGATGGATTTTCTCCTCCCTCTTTCGGATTTTTCCAAGCCTAATCCAAGCAGGTCTGGCTCTGATACCAATGTTGGGTGGGAGTGGCTTACTAGAATGACCAGGCGTTCTAGCTAGTCTGGGGTAGGAAAACACAATATGCTCATGTTCTGACACAATGTTCTCATAATCTGAAGATACTATATGCTCTGGACCGCACTGAGGCTGGTTGCCCTAGATGCTCTAATACCAATGTTACATGATGATGGTTGATCGTAGTAATCACAGCCTTTATTAACTTAATTATTGTAGGGATGAATATAGATGAATGCAAATGCAACTATGCAAATGATTACAACCGAGACGAGATCAGTGAACAAATCGCTGATGTTGATATTGACTTCATGCTGATTACCACTTCAATTGCTGAACTTCTGACTTGAAGAAATGACTTGATGATTGCTATTTTATGACTTATGCTATTTATATGGGTTGAGGATGCTGGTCAGCCAGCAGAAGAGCTGTCTACCAGCTCTTGGACAAGGTACCATGCTAAACGCCTTAATAAATGCTACGATTAATCCCTGGCTAGTCCACACCTGCTGTTGCCTCCCTTATGCCTGCCTGGTACTGCTGGCAGCCGACTGGGCACTTATGCTCCTCCTGAATGCCTGTGATGATGATGATGATGATGATAATGCTAATGATGAAGATGATGCTGTAGATGATGATGATGCCAGCTTGTCACCATGCAACCGGAAGGGCGATATATTTCAGCAAAGAAAGTCGTATGTGAATGTGTGTGGCTCAGAAGATTACTTAGAGAATTGATGTTCACTCTGAATGGATCAACATCTATTCACAGTGATAATCAAAGTTGCATCCAGATTGCAAAGAATCCGATGTTTTATGCTCGCAGAGAGCATATTGAAGTTCATTATCATTTTGTTCATGAGAAAGTGCAAGCAAAGGAGGTGGAATTGATTTATTGTTATACAAATGATCAAGTAGCAAATTTTCTTTCCAAACCACTTGGGAAAATGAAGTTCAAGTACTTCAGAGACATGATAGGTGTCAAGGAGAATAAATTGATCATTAAGGGAGTGATTTCATGGTCAAATATGCAAATCAATTGTGTATAGTTGTGTAGTACTCGTCAAGAGCTTCAAGATGATATATAGGATGTATAGGACGTTCTCAATTATTAGGATTCTATTCATGTGTATAACGTATGGACAATATAAGTGACTTTAGGACATTTATTAGGTGTGAACACTTAATAAACTTTCAACCATGAAGAGGTACCTACATCAACCTCTCATCTAACACATGCAGTTGTAATCATTAAATGGGATTTAATCCCTTGGTTCATGTCCACAGCAAGCCGACAGCCCCTTGTACCTGGCCGATTGCACCCCAAACATATATATATAGCATTCAGTCATAAGTCATTTCAGCAAGTCGGTCATTTCCATCATTCATCATAGAAGTCATCAGGTAAGCATATGTAGGGGCCACTGCTCAACCCCTCCAAGGCTGACCAAAGGCCTAATCATGTACAACCAATCAGTCACCTTTTTGTACCATATGAAATACAAGAAAACCTGACACCAATCTCTCTCTCTTCTCTCTCCTCAGTCTTAATCATGTTTATTCAACATCTTGCTCTAACTGAGGCTTATGGCTGTGGATCAGTACAACAAAGGCTTCCACTTATGCAACATTGGTATCAAAGCATTCAAGCTCACCCCACTAAGCATAGTCCCAAGGAAGGTGCACAGTTCCAGCAGAAGAATGTTGCAGGATCACAGATGGAGTGGTCTACAACAATAGCTAGAGGAAGCATTCCCTGAGGGCATGTACGCAAACCCAATACATCATTAAGCTCTCAGATCAGTTCCAAAGGCCTAGCAACAGGCATGATCAATTCCGGTAGGTGACCCACCGTTGTGTTAAGGGTAAGCGAAAAGCAGGCATGGGGACAGTAGTCGAACAGATGCTCAATCCTTCAGCAAGACTTGGAAGTGGAGATCAGGAGTGAAGGTGTTCAGACAAAAAGATCAATCAAAGTCAAAGTCAGTTCAGTAGAAGATCCAAGTCACTAGCAGTGGCGACAGCAGCCAGAATGGCATGGCAACATGGTGGGCAGCATTTAATGCAAAGCATATAATTAAATGGGATTTAATCCCTTGGTTCATGTCATCAACAATCCCTTGGTTCATGTCAACAGCAAGCCGACAACCCCTTGTAGCTGGCCGACTACACCCCAAACATATACCAAGGGCCCAATGAAGGGAACAACTATGAGGTTGATCGAGGACTTCAGGACTTCAGGATGGGAACCAAGGTCATCAAAAGAGTACCATGACTTTCAACAATTCAGGTAATTTCTCAAAGACAAAGAAGTCCTTGCTTGGAGAACTAGAAGGGAACCTATAGCCCAAGGAGCACCACAATTGAGGACAATTGCAGGGTGGGAATGAAACTATTTGGCCCTCATAGCTCTATTTCACATGATAGAACCCTTTCCCGGACACTGGACATGTGGAAGAAGGCATGGGGACAGGGACCATAAGGTTTCCCGAAGAAAAAGCACCAGTCTTGGTCAAAAAGCAAGAAAAAGCAAAAATTCAAACTAGGTTAACTGCAAGCCAAGGACACCACTGGCAAGAGGAGACTAAGCCGGACCAAAAAGCTAAAAGCCGCTTTTTCAAAAAGCAGCTCTAGGGCTGAAAAGCAAGGCCCTAAAGTTAGAAAAGCAAAGTTAAAGAACTTTGACAAAAGTGAGTAATATTTTATTATAAAGTGGAAAGCAAAGGGAAAAAGGCATAAGCAAAAGCTTGGTTAAGCTATTGGTAAAAAGTAGAGCCCTTTTCAAGTATAAAAAGGCTTGAACCTCTCTTGTAGCATCATGAAGATCGTGGAGTATGTGTGCCATGTGGGCATCATTATGATCATGGAGAGCTTCTTCTTCGCCATCAACACCTTCTCCAACTTGCTTTTCAAATGTACGGTCGACCCTAGACTTGTATGGGCATATGCATGGGCGATACAGATGCGTGTATGGAGCTGTACGGACATGTGCAGAGCTGTATGGACTGAAAATTTCAAAAACCCTAAAACTGCTCCAAAAACCCTAAAATTTACTTTTTGGAGGTTTTTAAAACCATTACAACAAGTTTTATATCAATTTTCTTGCCAGAAAGAGCTTTTACATGGTTTTCTTCATCGACAAGGCTATAGGAGTTGTGGAGATTACTCATGGGATGAGCAAGCGATTCTTGGACTTGAACTTGGAATTGGACTTTGAACTTGGAGCTTGGAACTTGGAGCTTGGACTTGGATTCATTGGATTTGGATTTGGATATGGATATTGGACTTGGTACTAGCCCAGTGAGAGATACTTGTGGGTCATCCCCGTGGTATGCTTGGCATCAGAAATCTCGTGCCTCGACATCGACTTGGATATCCTACATCGGCATATCTATTTGTTTTGTATTCATTGATTGTATTGATCCTGGCCAACGTGCCCTTGGATTGTTCCTGAATAAATTCCTGAAAGGGGGAGGGGTCTGTTCCCCGCTCAATGTGGTGTATTGTGCAAGATCCCTATTCCCTTATCTCTCCCCTCTCTCTATATCTTTACCTCTTGGACACATGGTTGAGTCTGTCACGGCACACCCCGCTGGGCTTACAATCAGACTTCAGTACAACAAAGGCTGGAAGCGCATGCAACATTGGTATTAGAGCATTCAAGCTCAGCCCACTAAGCATAGTCCCAAGGAAGGTGCACAGTTCCAATAGAAGAATGCAACAAGGTAGTAAATGGAGTGGTCTGCAAAACAGGCAAAGCTAGAGGAACCATTCCCTGAGGGTGTGTACGTAGAACCAGTACATCTTAGCGGGATAAGCAGGAAATGCTAGTCAATGCTCAGGATGCTATTGGGAGTGCTGAGGATAGGACACGGCTTTATGCTGATAGGCAGCCTTCACCAAGGGAGTTATCCAAGGGAATGCTACTATATTTGAGAGTACCCAAGACTTCAGAGACATTACAGACCGGGAAGGTTGGGAAGTTATCCCTATATATATATACATGCATACATGAACACGACATAGGTTTGGCGTATCAACTCTGGATTCATGGATTATGGAGGGCACGTGCCTGACAAGCCATTATACTGACAGGAAGGCCAGTTGTGTATAAAACTAGTTAAATACAAGTGTTCACATCATTGATAATGAGGGTGGACAAGATTATTAAATAAGGCTAGGCAATTTATACTTCGGGCCTCTCATAAGTTAAAGGCTTCACATTCATTATTACTTTGGGTGCCCAAGAGAGCTTGGACATTACACACATTATGGATTGGGACATTAGAATAACAAATTGGGGGAGAAGCATGGAATGTCAAAAGCGTGAAAAGAGAAAATCGACGCCAAAATGCTCAACACACATAAATATATATTTGCAATTTTGGAATCACACCATCCTCAACATCACCGTCATATCTATCTCTGCCATGCTGCCGTACTTAATCCATACAGGGCTGTACAACTGTACGTACATTGTACACCAGTCCATACTGTGGTCGTACAACCATGGCTAACATCATCATCTCTTTTACAATGCAGACTTTACCAAGAAACTTGACTATGGAATGTCAAACGCAAGGACAAGGTAGACCAAACATCGGCTGGGGATGAGGGACTGATGGCTGAATGCTGAAGATGACTTCTTCTACTGCCTTGGACTGTATCACAATGAAGTGCTCTTGCTGAAGATGTATGCACAAGTCAAAAGACTCTCAAGCATATTGTCAGCCCTGGTCCAGAGACCAGTCGCCACTTGCCATCACAATTAGGTCTTAGGAAAAACAATCAGTGAGTTGTCTGGCAAACAGATGTGCCCCACTTGGATTGTATGTGTCCAGGCAACTTAATAGCCCAAGGCTGGGCATCAGACATAGGTGTGAACAAGTCATAGGACCCACAAGTCCTTTGATAGCCTAAACACAGTTACTGGGAAGTGTGAGCACCATTCCAGACAAAAGCAGACAGATCCAGGCAGACCAGATAGGGCGGATAGGCCACTAGGTAGGTGGACAGGCAGTTGGGCAGGGAGGACAGGCATACAGACAGGGCAGGTCAGGTACAAGTAATGCAGCAGTCGTGGGGCAGGTCAAGTAGGCAGACAGGTGAGCAAAGTCACGCTTCCTATTGAGCTTGGATTATACCCCACGCTCAATCCACAGAGGTCAATTCACACTTCAAGTATTATCATTGATCCCAACATTGTCCTTCATTTCATATCCAGCAATACCAGCAATTAAACCACGAGGTGGGAGCCCTTCAAGGGGTGGTTAGTTGGGCCCCAATCAGGTGTACCGTGTATCTCTCTCTCCTCTCATCTCTTCATTAGAAGTTGATTGCACCAAAGAACAAAATAAGCAAGACTTAATCAGAACACTTCCACATGCATGTAACACCCACTGAACCAAGTTGCACAGTCTAACCTTTCACAAGGTAGGTCTGGTCGATTGGTGGTGAGCATGTCTGCCTGCTGCTAGGGGGGCAACTCTAATGGAGGAGACGTGTCACAGTTGGGCATGCTGTCAGGCTGGTGGCATGGTTTTATTTCTTTGATTGATTGTGTTCAATTCATCCTTGTTATCTAGACTTCTACTTTTGGTAGTTTGGCACTGCAATCTCACACCTCACAGTGAGGATCAGAACTGACTCTGCCATTCCTACAGTTGAGAGGTGTGGAATCTCCTATCACAATTCATGCATTTCCTTAGATTTGTATGCACATACATGAAGTTAGAAACTAAAACAATATTCTAAAAAGGTCTCTTCTAAAAGAAACATGTGTAATTTCAAAATGTCAAGAAGACCGACCGGATTCGATTCCAGAGCTGAGGTTCATGAGGCCCTTGCATATCCAATTGATGAAATTCTCTTAGCTTTGAGGCAATCCTTGTAGAAATTGCCAAATCTCGCAAATCAGCCGCTCTTAACGTCTGTAAACCACGTCAATCAAATGTATCAAATGTAAAACCAAATAGCACATATAAACTGATGCATCCATGGCAGGAAAATAGGCAAGCCCCTTGTAAGGTGGCCTCAGGTAACTCCCTAGCGCCCCTTCCATAGAGGTCAAACAAATAAATTTGTCCAACAAGGATTTTCTTAAGAATTACATTAGGACCACCTAGAGGATTGTATACAAACCTTCTATGGGGTTTGCTCAATGGAACAGCTGCAAACCTATAGCGATCAGCCAGTCACGACTTTGAAAACAAAACTTTCTTTGATATGCCTGCCTTTGAGGACATAACTTTGACGTGGCACTGCTACCTTTCAGCTGCGGCTGCCACGATTGCTCGACAGCCAAGTGGTACTTGTCAAACAAAGGATTGCCCCTCCATACGGGGGCCAGAGTTGAGTCTGAATTGAGTTGAGCTTCCTTCCTTACCCCCCTCCCAAAACAAAAAACGCACAAACACTCACACATACTCACACACAAAGACGCGCTTACTGCTGCTTGCATCATATTTTACATGTTCAACGTTAAATGTATGCACAAGGAGCAAGATATCCTACCCTAGCATTAAGAAACTCTTCCACCCGACCGTTTGGGAAGCGAGAAAGGAGGCGAGGTCCCTGGCCAAGCTGAGACATGCGCTCGAAGATGCGGATCTCGTCCTCTCGTCTGAAGAAGATCTCGCAGCCATCGCCATACACTCGCACCAGCACCTTCTTGATGTTATCCGCCTCCTGCTGAGGCCACTGGCATTCATAAACATGATTGGTCATGGCGCCCTTCAGAGGTTTCAGGACCAAATTCTTCACATCCGGGACGTCCGCCCACTTGTCCGCCAGTCTGTGAAGAACCCCATAGACCTCGCCTGGTATGCCTCTGCTGCTGCTATTGGTATCGATCGCAGGTTTAGGGTTATCTGAAGGATTGCCTTCTGTGCACAAAACAGAGTCCGAATGTACTTCCCGAGCAACAACAGGTGCTACCATGTCAGAAGGTAACATAGCTTCACTCCGATTTGCGACCAACGTGCCTTCTGTAGTTCTGTATTAGGTTACAACACATGGCGTTTATGGCATTCTGCCACGTGTTTTCTCTTAAATAACGGGGCGACGCTTACACGCCAACGTGTTTTCTCTTAAAATAGGGTGGGCTCCATACACGCTTAAAAAATTTCGTATTTGCAAAATTTCACAGTTGAAGGTTTGGAAATTGTAAGATTTTGGGTGATGGGTGATTTAGTTATACATTCAAATTTAACAAAGCTCTCATGACAGGTGTAGCCACGGCAAGCCATAACAACTTCCCTCCCTTAAACATGACCACGTACCAACACGGAATTGAATAATTGAGGTGTGGATGTCATCCGTGGGATGGCTCACACAAAGGGCAGTCTCGTCGAGACCCCATCTCATCTGAACCTTAGATGTGTAATTCCCAAGGGAGAGTGGAAATGATACACCAGGAGATTTTGTTGTGAGAGCATTCAAGGGCACACTGGTGTGAGGGTTGTATCTTCGTAATACAATATTCTTCTCTGTCTATTTATTGTGCAATTCGAGTTTTAAAGCTTCTGTGCCATGAAAGATACTACTTCAAAAGTGTTCTCTTGGATAGAAGACCGCATGTTGTATCCTCTTACAAACTTCACACAAAGCTAAAGGGGTAAAGGTAGATCAATGGACCTTGGAAGGTATGGGTTTTTTGAGCAATTAACTGGGCATGCCAAAAAGATAAAGTCAAGGGTTGATCCCTAATAGCCCATTGACTAACAAGCAAGACTTCCTTGGCCATTACACGAGATTGGAACTTAAATGTAGCCCTTAGGAAGGTTATGGGCTTTCTCAAGCGTCTAGCCTCTAATATTAATACCATCTATGCTGAAGGTATGGGCCCATGCAAAAGAAAAGACTTAAGCTTGAATTTCTAGAGAGTCGTTAAGCTTTCCCCATCAACATCGAATGATGATGGTGAGTGGGATCTTGTCGAAGATGCCATTTCTCCTAAGGGTACTATAGACAGCAATTAACAAAGAAGTTTTGACGTGAGAGGCAAGGACAGTGAAATGGATGGGGAGAAGGGTAACGAAGTAGTCCTAGCCACTCAAATAGGATCCCTCAACATCTATGCAACCACCAAACAGAAGCCCCCAACATCCGTGCCAGACCTAGGAGAAAATGTGATCCTCATAAGGCCAAAAAGGCTTCAACCTCTTGGTTTCTACCTTGCTTATAACTAGTGGGCTACTATCGTTAAAGAGACCAAGAAATTCATAGTTAACACTAAGATGCAAGTATGGGACATTAGAAGCATAAGAGGGACTCAAAGTATGAGGAATTATCCAAGGTTCCAAACCCCAAGCTCCTCTATCCTTATTAGCAAAATATCAAGACCTCAAAAGACAAGAACGGATACAGTATGAGCACCTCAAATTATATACCAAAGAGTGGTGGGCTGGAAAAAAATGACAAGCCTAGCAAGGAGACACTATCCATGATGCTGAAGTCCCAAGCCTTTAAGGACCTGATTCCCCCCCTCCTTAAGGCCCAAGCCTTAAGGAGAAGCCTAGCAACGAGACACTATCCATGCTGAAGTCCCAAGCCTTTAAGGACCTGATTCCTCCCCTCCTTAAGGCCCAAGCCTTAAGGAGAAGCCTAGCAACGAGACACTATCCATGCTGAAGTCCCAAGCCTTTAAGGACCTGATTCCTCCCCTCCTTAAGGCCCAAGCCTTTAAGGACTTGATTCCTTCCCTTCTAAAAGAGGGTAACTCCCACACCTACTCTATAAAAGAGAATCTCTCCTTTGTTAAAGAATAATATACTAATGTATATTCTCAACTCCCTCATGCATCTCTTGAGATTAATCAATGTATACAAGCCATCTTTAGTGCAAGAGAGAGGCTACCAATCCTCATGCTCTTGCTACTTTGCCGGACCTCCCCTCTACACGAGAAGGGTTTTAAGTTACAGTCAAATCCATGAAAGATGGCAAAAGCCCTAGCTTGGATGGCCCACTAACAAGTTCTTCTCAACACCTGCTGTGAAGAAGAGAATCTCTCCTTTGTTAAAGAATATTAATATGCTAATGTATTTTCTCAACTCCCTCATGCATCTCTTAATATTAATCAATGCACATAAGCCATCTCTAGTGCAAGAGAGGCTTTCAACACCTACTCTAAAGAAGAGAATCTCTCCTTTGTTAAAAAATATCATGCTAATGTCTTTTATCAACTCCCTCATCCATCTCTTCATATTAATTAATGCATATAAGCCATCTCTAGTGCAAGAGAGGCTATCATTCCTCATGCTCTTGCTAGACATCCCCTTTACACTAGAGGAGTTTGAAGCTACAATCAAAGCCATGAAAGATGGCAATATCCCTAGCTTGGATGGCCTTCCAACAGCAGCAGCAGCAGCAGGTTATTTTCAAAACTTTTTAGAAATGAGTCTCTAAGGCAATATTGATGCTATGGCAATTTTATACTACAAGTGGAACTCTGCTCCCTAATTTAAATGCAAGAGTTCTTGAAATGGTTCACATAAAAGGAGATAAGGATGTATCATATGGACTCTGCTCCCTAATTGAAATGGTTCACACAAAAGGAGATAAGGATGTATCATATGGAGGCCTTTACCCATGCTGAATGATAAAATTTTTGCTAAAGACTTGGCCAGAAGACTCTTTGATAACATGCAATGAATTAGACAAGAGTAAAATGGATTTATCAAGGGCAAGTATATATTGGATGGTATTATTGTTAGGTGGGAAGGCATAGATGCTATTATTGCTAGGTGGGAAGGCATGGAATATGCTAAACAACCAAGTCTTTATTTTTTCGAATTTGATTTCAAAAAGGCCTATGATAAGCTTGAGTGATCCTATGTGCTCCAGTCTCTTCAAGATGCAGGCCTTGGTTCCACATTTCACTTGTTGGGTCAATGTGCTCTTTGGACATGCATGAGCTAAAGTTTTGGTCAAAAGTGAGCTCCATGAGCCCATCCCTCTTAAGATATCTATACAATAAGGTTGCCCTTTAGTCCCTTTCTTGTTCTCCATTGATGTTGACAACTTGACTTGGCTAGTACATAAGACAATGGATGCTTGACTAATTAAAGGGATCTCTCTCCTGATAATAAAGGGTAGATGGCCTTGCAGAGTAGTTTAATAGTGATTGTACTAATGTCATGTTGAATATTGAACACTCTTCTATCTCTTATTTTTGGAGTGTTTACACATCTCTCTCCTGATAATAAAGGGTAGATGGCCTTGCAGAGTAGTTTAATAGTGATTGTACTAATGTCATGTTGAATATTGAACACTCTTCTATCTCTTATTTATGGAGTGTTTACACATCTTATGCAAGGCCTTTGGTTTAGTATTAATCATCACAATATTGGCATCAAAACCCAGAGACCCCCTGCCCCAACTTCCTCATACAACAAGGGTGTGAAGTTATCCCCAATGGCAAGGTCTTCAAGTTACTAGGTATTCCTATGGGTTTTGTAGGACTTGGATCCTTAGTGAATTGCATACCGAATGTGACATATGTAGATGGACCTTCTTGTTGGAGACCTTTTGCTCAAGAGTTGAACACTCTTGAATCTATGTATAGGAACTTTATGTGGTCTCGAGATTCAACTTCTAGGAGAATGCCCGAGGTAAAAATGGGATATCTGCACTTCCCTTAAAGAAGTTGGGAGTTTGGGTATCCCCAAGCTATGAGAACGTGTTGATAGAATGTCGCTGGAGATCTTCCAATCAAGAGTTGAATCCTCGTTGAATCCATATATAGGAACTTTATGTAGTATGGGAATGGGATGCAACTTCCAGGATAATCCCTAAGGTGAAAATGGGATATCTTCACTTCCCTTAAAGCAGTTGGGTATTCCCAAGCTCTAAGAACTTGCAGATAGAATGTTAGTGATAGAATGGTATTAAAATGGGTGTTGAGGGCCTTCTCTAACCCCTCAGAAAATCGAAGCATCCTCCTAAACAGAGCTATCAAACTCATAGGCATCTTCGGCTATTTGAAAATCAAGAAATTATGATGTTTTTCTAGGTTCACTCATTAATCCTCTAAACGTACTTATTCCTAATTTGGTTTGTCATAGATTACAAATGATAGAAACCAAGAATAATTAAAAGCTGATTGAAGCCTTTGACCTTTGAAGAAGTCAACACTATGTTGGACAACAAGTTCATAAAGTTGTAGCCATTAGAGTCCACAAGTTGTAGCACCAGACCTATTATATTCACTTTAGAGAAAACATCTTTGTGTTGCAACAATGTTTGGCAAAGAGAACAGAGAAAGGGTCTAGCTAGTCTCTGATAATTCTCTTTCCTTCTTTATGGTGATTTAGTGTTCTATCAAAAACTCTCTTTTTGTTGAGTATAATGACGTTTCAACTCATTTGATCTCCTCCTAGCAAACATCTTTTTGATCTACTCCCAACAAACATCTTTTTGATTATATTTTGATATAATGAGTTATAGGTCTAATAGTTTTATTCAATTAATATAGTTTAAAATATATATTTTCATATTTTTAATTTGTTAAATATACCTCTAATATTCAAAGATGAAAGTGAATTATTTTTGCATGACGCTAGTATGGTATGATGGTGAGACGGTGATGATGACATCTCAACTTGATATGTATAAAATCCATCCCCATCATCGAAAGTGATGGATGTTGGCACACACATAAACAATAATCTTTGGTAAACCATGATGCATAAACACTTGTTTAATGAAAACATGTGCAACTTGATAAGCAGTCAATGCCTTTTTGCAAGCAATAAAGTAAGCATGTTTACTAAATCTATCTACTGTAATAGTCCAAATCATATCATTCTTGTTGGTAGTCAAAGGAAAACTAGAAATAAAATCCATACTTATTTGTTCCCATGGTCGATTAGGAATAGGTAAAGGCATAAGTAAACCAAACTTCTTTTCTTTATGACTTTTAATCTTTTGACAAATAACACATTTAGACACAAAGTTAGCAACATCTTTACACATAGTAGGCCAAAAGAAATCTTTGGAAACTTTTTGCAAAGTAGATGATTCTCCTCTATGACCAACAAACGGTGATTTATGAGATTCTTCGATAATAGCTTGCCTAAATGGTTTAGTAATGTATAATCTCTTTTGGAAGAAAATAAAACCATCATCATATGAATAATCCGAATGAGGCAACCAATCATTGTCTTTCATCTTGTTATATGCATTAGAAAAATCAGAATCATTTTCATATGTTCCCTTCATGTTATCAAAAGAAATGCCTAGGTCTCCTAATTAAAGCATCAACAAACAACATTTTCACGTCCAGGTGTATATTGAATAGTTGGCTGAAAACTTTGAATAAAAGATGCCCACTTAGTATGTCTATCTGGATCATCTAAAACATCTTCATGTTTAGAATTACCATCTTACTTGGAAGAGAAGTCATTGTGCTCTATATCTTCTTTGCCATCAGTCATGTTGACTCGTGCAGTTGTTGACTTATTCTTCTTCTCCATGTAATTGGGTGCAGTGTGTCCTTTTTGTCAACAATTATAACATGTCACAACTTGTGGTACAAGATCACTCCTTTATTCTTCTTCTGCAGGTAATTGGGCGCAGTGTGTCCTTTTTGTCAACAATTATACACATCACAACTTAAAACTTGAAGAGTAGGCTTTAATATGGCAATGCATTTGTGCTTTTGATCCTTTGTTCTCACTCGTTCAATGGCTTGGAGTTGAATGAGAACTTACCAAAATTTATCCACATATAGCTGTATGGTCTCTTTGTTAAGTTGACGAAGCATATCCCATTATTGATGTGCTCTTGCTTTATATTAAGGATGTGGTAAGAAATTCTTTTTAATAAGATTTTGAAATTCTTTCCAAGTTCTTAGTCTTTCACTTCCTTACTTGATTGTATTCCACCATAATGATGTAGTTTCGACCAAGGGATTTGCATCACACTTGACCTTATCTTTCTCAAAAAATTCTTCTAAAAAAAAGCATCAAGTTGACTAATCCATGACAACACCATTTTTGCATCCTTTTTATCATCGAAATTTTGAAATGTGAAAGCCTTACGACTTATTTTCTTTCCTTTTTGTTACTCTTTCTCATGGAAAATTTCTTTTATGGTACATCTAATGTCAAAGTCAAATTCAACACTTAATCATTGCCTATTAGAGATTACTTCTTTCAATTCTATCATTTTAGCTTGTTCTTTATTTAATTGAGCTTGAAGAGATATAAGTTTCTCGGAAATAAAGGAGGTTATAGGTTTGACATGATGAGGAATTAAGAAAGAAAAATAAAATTACAAAAATTTGATAGTAATTAAGATAAGCAAATAAATAATACATGAGGAGTAGTACTTACAGTCCTTGCTTTGAATTTGTTGAACTCATATGTTGTACCAAATTTTTTTGGAGCAATAATCCCAACTTCAAGTGTCACAAGGTTCACAAGTCGTGTAAAACTTTGAGGAGTAGAAGTTGAAGAAAGTCGATGTATGGAAAGCTTAATGCCCAAAATTGCCTTTTGGTTCCCTTTGATCAAAACTTTGAAAAAGAGAACACTCTACCAAATGCTTCTTTACATGATGCACTTTTGGTGTATTTGGAATTTTTTCCCTTTTTGTAGCACTTTAAACTTTTAAAAAGCTTTTGAAGCAAGTGCATATAAGGTCTCTTTTTCTTCTTTCTTTCTTTCTTTCTTTACTAATTCAAAGGTTCAGCCTTAATTATAAAGTTTGTGAATATTATAAAACAAAGCTTTTAAAGCTTAGAGAGAGAGAGAGAGAGAGAGAGAGAGAGGGGGGTCGCTTGACGTATTAAATTTATAAGCTTTATACTAAAAGCTTACTAATTAAAGGTTAAGCCTTAATTATAAAGTTTGTGAATATTATAAAACAAAGCTTTTAAAGCATAGCGAGCGAGCGAGAGAGAGAGAGAGAGAGAGAGAGAGAGAGAGAGAGAGAGGTCGCTTGACGTATTAAATTTATAAGCTTTATACTAAAAGCTTTTGACGCAGCCATCGAGGAGAGAGAGAGCTGTTTAGCATAAACGTGCAGCAGCAAAAGAGAGAAATGGGTGGCCGGCGAATCGGAGAGAGAGAAAAAGATAAAACAACCGACAACAATTGCGAAGAGAGAGAAAAAGTGAAGAAGGTCGCTGAGCAGAGAAGGAGAGAAGGAAAAATCTCCCTAAAAAAATAATTTTTTTAATGAATTGAGGAAGCCTCTCCAACACCGTCAAAATATAAATGTTAAGGATTGGGAAGCTGTTGAGATTAGGGGAATGATCTTCACTTATTGTTCATTCCATCCATAAGCTTGGATCTTGGAGAGGATGAAGAAATCAAAAGGTGATTTTCTGTTGAGGGTGGTATTTGGCATGTGGGAAGTGGTATTTGAAAAAAGGTGACAGATCTCAAATCTCAAGCCCTTGATCCAATGGTTCACAAAAAGCACATAAACCACTCAATCTTTTGCCCAAAGGTTTTCACACCCTTACTTTCTTTATCCCTTAGATTTTTATTTGAGCTTCTTCCTTTTTATGAAGTAATTGTACCCTTCACAATAAATTTCTTTACAATGTCCCAATTCTTTGGCAAATTTCTTTACAATGTCCGAATTCTTTGGCCTTCTCATGCAAGTATTCTTTGTCTATTTGGAGCTTTAGTATTTACCAAAAATCAAATCTTTGGCCTTAACTTGCTCCAAATAATTGAGTAAACCTTGCTTTTGAATTTTTCTTCAAAAATTAGAGCGTAATATATACATGTACAAATTAAAAGGATAAACCTTAATAAACAAAATTAAATAAACAAAAGAGCTAGAAAATAAGAAAGAGATCACCCGTCGACACAAGATTGGGTTCAATCCCCCTTGGATGAGTGTGGCCCTTATACCACTCACCCATATTTATATGTATTAGAAAAAGCTTTCTTTTCAAAAAGATAACTTGCAAAAACAAAGCACAAGTGCTTTTGTGTTTTTTAGTAAAAAACCTCTACAAAAATATAACAAGCTACAATTAAAAGTCTTGGCCCTACCAAAAGTATAAAATACTTTTTGGTATGTACAAGGGTATGAGGCCTTAGCCTTACAAAAATATTAATGCCTAAATATGAAACCATAAAAGGTGTTCACATGTCTTCCAATGTATCTCATAGTGGTCCAACACATGTTCCACTTGCTATTAACACATAATGTGCCACTTAATCGTCGCCTACATCCAAAATAATATTAGTTAATGCACACAGCTGATTAATGTGTCACACAACTGATGAAACACATTAATCCTGACCATATCATACCAACGCACACAATTGATTAAAAACATTATTCCTGGTAAATGATATTAATAAAAGGCACATCCAAAATAAAATAATGGGTATCCTCACAAAGGTTATGACTAACACCTTAAGGTCCAAGAAAGAGTGCCACCTTTAAAGGCTCAAAAAATGAAGAAGCCAAGCTTTTGCACTATTCTCTCTTACTCAGAAGCATACGAAGAAGCTAAGACTTTGCATTATTTAATGACATGCTATTCTCTCTTACTCAAAAGCATACAAATAAGCCAAGCTATTTGCACTATTAAATGAGATGCTATTCTCTCTTAAATGGACTGAACGCCTAAAGTGCATGGAACTATCTAGTAATCAAATACCACCGATGGTGGGTGAGTGATAGTGGTGCCATATCCCACATCAAAAATATATCAATCGCGCTGTAAGAGGTGCTCCAAATGGAGTGGAATTTGAAAGTGCCTAGAATTGTTTAGCAATAGAATGCCACTGAGTAATCCATAATGATGTCATCCACACACTAAAAACATATCCTGACCTCCCTTGCATCATGTGAGAGATAAGAAGAGGTCGTGCCACCACTCAAGTGCCATGTACACTAATCCACCACCTACTTTACATCTCTAAATCTCTCAACATCGTGTCAAAGCTAGTGACATCATAAAGCATGCTTCATATATGCTCCAACACCATCATGATCCCCTTTCCCATGGCTAGTCTCAGAAAAGCTCCAAATAACCTATTTACAAGTCTCCCATATCAATGATCCCCTTTCCCATGGTCATGCTAAAAAAAGCTCCAAATAACCTATTTGCCAGTCTCAAAAAAAGCTTCAAATAGCCTATTTGCCAATGACACATGTATAGCCAATAGGACTACCTTGAAGACTTGATCCAACCATCACATCCATTAGACCAAATCCACCACAATGGCCACAATCCCTTATAAATGCATCATGAAGGGAGGAACAATGCTGTACAAAATGTGCATCATGTGAGAGATCATCATTAAGATAAAAATGGTACTCTCCCTGATAGTAATGCGAGCCTTTGGGGTACTAGAAACTCCATCCAAGTGTACCTTTCCATGATGATAGTTGATATATACCAAAATAGCAACCTAAAAATATAATAACATTTAATCTTAAATACATTAATCAAAAGCTATACATCACAATATAATTGTAGACTTGTACCTACTCTAAAAACTAGTGCTCATACGGTATCTCCTAGTAAGGTGAGAGAACATGTGGTTGTCAAAAAAGTCCACTAGTGCTCATACTGTATCTCCTAGTTTGAAAAATAGTTCTCTGGTTGTATCTCTTGGTAAGGCAAGAACATGTAGTTGTTAAAAAAGTACACCATGGAGATAACCACACCAATGGGGAAACTGATGCGAGCATGCATGGAACTAGTAGCGGTCTTGTCACACTTGACACAATGGGTGTGCCATATATAAGGGTATATGTGCTCTCTAAAAGATGATGTGAACATTGCGCATGGAATATGTTTCTCCACAAGCTGCAACCTCTTGGACTGCTCCCTCCACCATCAAGCTGGTGCACTACATACTCATATTACCCATAAATGCACTACCTTGATGTCACTTCCATCTCCCTCAATACTAGGTAGTGCTGCCAACTCCCCACATGCACCACACATCCCCTCGACACATGAGAGGTGATGGTATCAGCATTGGCCTTTTTACCATAGGAAAAATCTGCCAAATGCTAATTGTCATTTTTGGTGGGGCATCTATTCAGCTCCTCATACGTGGCACACATAACTGCCTCTAACCAAAAAATGTAAGACAAATCCTAGCCTTTAAACATGCGATGTGCCATCTCCATGAGAGATATGTTCTTCCTCTCAACCACTCCATTTAGTTGAGGTGTGTAAGGCACTGTGCATTGAGTTTTGTGCCTCTTTCATCCATATATACACGAAACTCCTTTGGTATATGCTCCTTCCCTCGATCTGTACACGAAGGGTGCTAACTTTACATGTAGACGCATTTTCAGCACAGGAAAAAAGTGACTAAATCATGTAAAACCTCAGACTTTGCTTTCAATGGATACACCCAAGTGTGCTAGGAGTAATTATCAATAAAATTCCCAAAGCAGAGATATTCCCCTATTGATGGTGTCCTCATAGAACCACATACATCATTATATATAAGCTGTAATTTTTGAACAGCCTTACTGATCCATCTTTCAAGTGTAATGTTGTGACCCTTTCATCTTGCCCAAAATGCACCCCACATATATGTTTCATAGGGGCCTCAAGCTTTGGAAACTCTAACACCATAAACTGCCAAAATTTAAGTGACCAAAGTGGGCATACCATAGCTCCACATCACTCATAGCATGTGTGGCAGTAATTGAACAAGCATTATGTGCTAATCTCTCATACATGTCCAACTTGTAAAGCCCATACCTTATAGTACAAGATACCATAGTGATGTCTCCATCACTCAAGTCAAAAATTGTATACCTCTGACAACTAGGCTTGCTCTAACAGTGGCAGATACTGATAGCAAGTTATTTTTAATGCCATCTAGCACAAAAACAAAACTTCTGAGAGAGTGATTATCCCACCATTTGTAGTAATAGTAGTGAGAACAAGCTTACCAACTTCTTTCACTTGACATGAGGATTTATTTACACATGTGAATGTGCCATCTTCTTGAGGAGTACTCTCAAGGGAAAAAACAAATAACACTATAAAGTAACTTATGGACAACGTGATCAAAACTAGACATGATGATATATCACTTACATGCATATATCATGGACAACGGGATCATAACTATAGTGCACAATGAATGGCCAATCATTCTCCTTCTTTTTAGCACTTGATAAATCAACCCACCACAACCATGCCTAACTCTTTCTTCTTCTCCTTCTCTAGCCTTTTTCTATATTCATTGATATAATGGTTTAGCTTCTAACAATAATTATATTTTCCTTCTTCTTAGGCTTATCACCCCCCTTTTCAATATCTTGCCAAAAGACTGTTGAATTTACCTTTGTCTAATAATTGTTCCTAAGAAAAGGATTTTTATTTACCTTTGTCTAATAATTGTTCCTAAGAAAAGGATTTTTATTTACCTTTTTGACTGGTACTATTTCAGATTTGTCGAGATTTCTCTTCTTTGTAAGAGCATTGCAACCAACTCAACAAACATAAGGGAATTAGGGTTACCCTTTATCATGACCCAAAATGTGGAGGAAATGCCTTGGCTCTCCAATAAAGCTATGAAAACAGTAGACACTCATGAATTGTCTTGATAGATAGGACTCATCAATACATGTAAACTACTTCCTAAGATCTTTGATCCATCAAATCTCCCTCATTTATATGCTTGAACTCTAACTACTTTTATGGTAGGTCACTAGTGCCCATTATGCACCTAGTAAAGCTTAGCAAGTGCATTCCAAGCCTGCTTGCTAGTTTTTTACATGAGTAAATATGAGAATAATGCTCCTTTTCATGAAAAGTGCCACTAATGCATGTGTATGTGCATCCCTACCATCCTACCTAGCTTATTTCGTTGGGAGGGAGGTGTGGAGAAGAATGCCATAGTTACATCTAAACTATTGTCACACCATCCAAAATACTTATACTATCATAAGTTGGTAGGACAGGGCATGCCTCAATGCCAATAACAACATTCCACCCTCATTCCACCCTTTGGTGGTCACCAATATGTGACATCTCATATAGAACCACAATGGGTAGTTGGTCCCGTCAAGCTTTTACTCAATGGAGAGCATCCCAAATGCATCACTGCTTGCCATTTTACCTTATAAATGACAAATCTCTGACATAAAATGCAAATATCCCAACTACCTGCTATTGTAGGTACTAAATGCAATGAATAAAACTAATTGTAGAGCTTCACCAATGTTCAAGAAAGTGTTACGAAAAAGAGTCTCTTAGCTTTGTAGCGTTTTATATGGTAGTGATATGTGGACATAGGCTAATAATGAATCGGGGCACTTTTCCCTCCTTAAGGAGGTTTTTTTCCTCTAGCATGTGTACGCACACTCTTATAAGTGCGTATAAGTGACCTTATCTTGTCACTTCACTTGTACTTCACTCATTCCCATCAATCTACTTTAGTGTTGTGCTTCTCTCTATCTCTCCTCACTTGTTACATGTGTTGCTACCAATAATTGGTATCATAGTAGATTCTCTTGGTACTCACCCCATGTTAGCTTTTGCTCAAGCTGCTCTTCTTATTGTCTTAGATTGAGCTATCCTCTTTACCCTATAATGTGTTGCTAACTACACTACTAGAGTTCTTATGTGTTTCGAGCATGTTTTGGGAATGGTTTGCATTCTATAAGGTTTTTGTAGACATTAGGTGCCCCATTCACAATCGCAAGTGTCATCTCGTTGCGTACCACTATGGATTTATCTACTACTTGCATGTGCTACTTGAGGATGAAAAAGTTGTAAATGAAGAAATTGAGGGGAGAAGGCAGAGGAACCTCCAAGAGCAAAAGATGAAGTTCAAGAGATTTGTGGAGGAGATAAACTTGGCTGCGTAGAGGGACTTAAGTGAGCAGTTGGATATTGACGCGCTTAGAAGAGAAGACACCTTAGTGGTTATAAGTGACGAGCAGCCCTCTATGATAGAGAAAGCAAGAGACATTCCAATCCCACTACTCCCCACATTTCCTATTGGTGACAAAGAATATTTGTTAACTACAGATATTCAAGCTCTGTTTGACATAAGGGAAGACTACTGTCTAGCCATCATTGCACAGAATCTTGAGGAAGATGAAGATTTTGTCGATCTAGATTTGGACAAGTATCTCTTATTGGATTCAAATGTCAAGGACAGTGAGTTCCATTCTGCTGGCGACACATTATCTATGATGTACAAGGATGCAAAAAGCTATGAATCCAACCTTCCCACCACTGAAGAGGAATTTCAGGCTATTCAGCAAAGCTAATATTTCACACATGGGAAGGGAAGGGGCGTCCTCATCAGCAGCCCAGGACACCAACTCAACAATCAATATATGGATAGATGATTTACTTGTTAATGACGAAAATCAAAAGGTGTGTTTACTTGTTAATGACTTTTTATCTTTGCTGAGTAGCTTATTCTATTTGTTGTGTTAGCTCATCGACAATATTGTTTTGGAGCTGGTTGTGTTTGAGGATGAGTTTCTCGGCGGGCGCGGAGTAGGCAAACGCATGGGAGGACTCGCAATGGGAGAGTACATAAACCGATTGAAGTTTCCATAATTCATTATATTCCACAAAAATTTCTCGAAAGACAATGCAGAATTTTCTTTGTTTTTTGCAATCAAGACATTATCCAAATACCTTGGGGCATATCCTGTCAGGTGGAATGCAGACAAAGTCATGCTTTTGGAGAAGCAGTTAGCGTTGCAAATCTTTGGGTAGGGCCCTGGAGTCTATGCACTAAGGAGTAAAGATTACTTAGCCTATACTGCTTATGGATTGGCATGTGGGAATAAGGACCCTAATATGCTAAGTGATTATGGCAAAAGGGAGCATCTGAGATTCACAAAACCGAGGGTTCCTCCAGTTTTACAATTACTGGATGTTGCAGAGCCATCTTCAAAAAGGACAAGGCTTCATGTACCTGAGGATGTTAGTGATCAGGTTAAGGAGTAGTAGTATATTCCTATCTCTTGTAATAATATTCTCTCTTGTGTAATGTCATGACACTTTTGCATATGCTCATTTCTGAATTTGAAATGTTAATCATGGATCTATGGGTATCCAAATCTTTCCATTTCTTTGTTTTGTTCCTCGCCATTCTGCGTGCTTAATACTTGCATTATATCTCCTCCATATATCTTGTTTTCTTTCTTTATTCCTCCCAAAATTGCTCTAATAGTGCCCTATGCGTGGTGGAACACACCCTTTGGGACTCTTTTTCGTAATGCTTTCTTGAATGTTAGCAAGGCTCTATAATTCTCCTCCTTAAATTGCTCTAGTAGTGCCTTGGTGATATCTAGAAGCCCTTAATGCCCCAACATTATTTACATCTACACTTTACCTCCCTTCAAGAAACAATCTTTAAGAGTGTGTGGTGCTATATGAAGAATGCGAGATGTAGCTCTCATCGCCACAATTGCCTTGTGGAGTCTACATATGCCTCTACAATAGCATGGGGAGCCACAGATGCATCTAAAGTAATCCTCTTCTTTATCAACGCATATGAGATACAAACACTATTGAGAAACTTAGCGCTGACTTAAGTGTTGTATGTGCGTGTAGTGATGGTCCCAGACTCAGGCACAAGATGTTCTTCTTCATTTACCAATTCACAAGGTTGTTCTAACGTAGGATAAGAAGATAGAGGTCATCTAAAAGGTCTATGAAAAGAATTATAAATAAGACAATTAGAAGGTAGATCCAACTTATATGCATTATTGTTGATCTTTGCAATTATCTCGAAAGGTCCATAAAATCTAGGAGCTAACTTTACTACAAGATTGGTCTCTATAGATTTAAGGCTCCTTTTCTCAATATGAAGTACATAATACCCTTCATATGGAAAATGATATGTTTGTATTTATGATTTTGCATACTTTATGTATTTCTCTTGAGCTTTTTGAATACTCAATTTTCCTAACTCATGAATTTGGTCAAAGTCTCTATAACAAAATAATATGTAGCCTGTATAGTATGTGAAGTCATAGGAGTTGGCAAAGCCTTACCATTGGAGTGACCCCACTATCTTTTGATACATTTTTAGTGTGTGGATGATAGCAGTGTGGATCACTTATTGGCATTTAATTGCTAGATAGTTCCAAGCACTTGGGGTTCTACTCCATTTAGAGCACCTCTTACAACAAGCATCCATTCTTAGTGTGAGATCCTAAGTGGTACCTTAAGGTGTCTTGTTCTAAGAAGGCTCATTTATACTAGAGTAACTGAGTGTAGGTCTAGTAGGTACTTTTCCCTGGATGAGGCATCACCTTTTAGGTAAGTCTAATGAAAAATCTAAGCGACGTGGAGAGATTCATGGACTCTAGGCACCTCCCTCTCTTGAGCCTATATAAACAGGGCACACTACTCATTCTCATAGAGCTAAGTGGAGGGAGTAATGCCCATGCTTTGTGTACATGCTTAGTGGCTAATATACTAAGTGGTCCTTTGTGAAACTACTCTCTTCTTTGGCATTTTCATTAGCATGTGTTTATGTGATGCTTAGTGGTGACTCATGAGGACATTTCAATGCTCATTGGTCACATCTCATCTTTATCTAAGTGGTTTCATGTGTTGCTCTATTGGTGTGAGTTTGATTATGTGATAACCATCTCCATTGCGTGATTCATTTAGTCATTGTTAATCCTAAGCTCACATCATGTCTTTTAACATGGTATCAGAGCTACCCTTCTTGGGAGCTTTCTCTATGTGAGAAGTGTGTGGGTTCATATGAGTGATTTGTTCACAAGCATTTTCTCTTATCATTAAATGGCATTTTGGTGAGAGGATTATTGTGTGTGAGCCTCTATGATGTGAGCATAATTTTTGATGTGATCATTGCTTTGTGAAATCCCTTGAGCATTACTCTCATATTCTTAGTGAGTGTCACATTGAAAGATTGAGAAAGGGAAGAGCATTGCTTCATCTTCATCTTGAGTACACATGAGAGTGAGGGAGGGAGTATAGGAGCATGGAAATTCTTTGTGAATGTAGTTCAAGTGTAGAGAAATTTCTACATTTTTAAGTGAGAGAGAGAGAGAGAGAGAGAGAGAGAGAGAGAGAGAGAGAGAAACCTTCCATCCTCCAATTGTTGTGAGAAAGAGAAAGGAAAATTTATTGAGGTCTTTCAACCGAGAGAGAGAGAGAGAGAGAGAGATCTCGAGAGAGATTTATGATTTTCTGTGTGAAGGGAAATTGCTTACTATGTGAGGAGTGTTGAGCCACAAAACTTAGTGGAAGAGGAGAGGCAGCAACTAAATCAGTAGGTAGCAAGGGGCGGCATCAACAGCTCTTGCAACAACAAAGGCATTGGTAGCTCTGAGTTGTGTGTGGAGTAGGCAGCTCTCTCTGCGACCTGCAAAAGCAACCGCTTGTGTGAGCTCTGAGTGTTAAGCATAGAGGCAACCTCATCCTTAGCAAACAGACGATTGAGTCTAGCTCTGAGTGAGCTTAAACAAGGCCCTCTCGACTCCTCTGTCTACACCATACCTCATAGCTAGAGGTAGCTTGACGCTGCATCGAACAAGTGGCAAGTGAGCTCTACATTTGACATTGCTCAAAGACCGCCTCAATAGCAACAACTTAAGGGTGAGCTCCCGCCTCCGTGCTTGGTTTTAGCTAGTGTGCAGGATTCCAGGCGCTGAAGAAGCCGCTGATCATGCATGCGTATTTCAAGACCATATTCTCGCATTTCTTTTCCTTGATTGAGCAAAGTTTAATTTTTAAAAAATCTCTAAAAATAACCTTAGTAGTTTCAACCCTTAAAACTTTGTGATAAAAGGGTTCATCAAAGCTTGGGATATTATCATTATCTTTATGGGGGGAGAGTAGCATTACACATTATCTTTATGGGGGGAGAGTAGCATTACACATTATTTTTCTCCAGAGAGTAGCATTAAACATGCATTCCTTGTGAAGTTCATCATGTACACTACTTTAGAGATATAAAGAGCACATCTCATTTTGCATTTCTTAGTGAAAGGGTTGAAGGGTTCAAGTGTGCACAGTGTGTTAGCCAAATGCCAAGGTATTTACACACCAAAACTAAAGCACAAGTAGCACTTTTAAAGAAGTCAAAGAAAATCACCAAGAGCAAACCAAAACCTTCATGCTACCATCAATGGTAAGATAGTATGTGCATTCATTTACATCTCTTTGGTGAGGGGGTACTTGAATGATTTGATTTCTTAGTGCAAAGCTCCATTGTAAAGTCCTCAAACTATAAAGGACTTCCCTATTTGTGTAATTTGGGAACACTGTGTGTGTGTGCATAAGGTTGAGTACCATGGCAAATATGGTGGGAAAGATGTTTGATAAAACAAATAAATATAATGGATTCAATTATCATACTTGGTGCATCAAAATGCAAATGTGTCTCATAGAAAAACACATGGAGAGTGGTCAGTGGTACTGAAAAGAGGCCAAATAGAGATTTAGACTCCAAAGCATTATCCCTCATCATTTGTCGGCTAGGTGATAGCCAAATCCATCAAGTGAGCTCAACAAAGACTTCCAATGAAGCATGGCTTAGGCTCCAGTCCAACTTTGGGCAAACCAATGCTGCTAGATTAGATTCTTAAGGAAGAAACTTTACAGGATAGAAAAGGATGACAAAACTAGTGTTGCTTCTCATGTAAACTAGTGTTGCTTCTCATGTAAATGACATTAGATGTATGATTGATCAACTTAGTGGTGTAGGTGTTACCATTGATGAAGAGGAGGCCATCTATGTGTTGCTCTTTAGCATGCCTCCTTGTTATGAGCAGTGTGTCTCAGTGATAGCCAATCAAACCAATCATACTCTTACCTCAGTGACTTCTGCCATTATTCTGGAGGAAACCCGCATGGAGGGCTACAAAGCTTCAACTTAGTCAACACCAGTTCTAGTGGAGCATGCCTATTCCGTTATAGTCAAGGAAAAGAAAACCAAGGGTCCTCAAACTTGCTATTATTGCATGGATACTTGATCAATGGAGGGTGTTAGAAAATATGTGATTTAGCATCCATTCTTAGTTTGAGATTCTTAGAGGTACCTTAGAGTGTCTTATTAGAAGGGGCATTTACTAGAGTAAATGATGAGTATAGTCTAGTAGATACTTTCCCTTGATTGAGGCATCATCTTTTAGGTAAGTTTGGTGAGAAATGTAAGGGAGGTGAAGAGATTCATGGGCTCTAGGTGCCTCCCTTTCTTGAGCCTATATAAACAGGGCACACTACTCATTCTCATAGAGCTAAGTGGAGATAATAATGACCATGCTTTTTGTACTTGCTTAGTGGTGGTGGTAATATACTAAGTGGTCCTTTGTGGAAATACTTCCTTCTTTAGCATTTTCATTAGCATGTGTTTATGTGATGCCGCTTAGTGGTGACTCGAGTACATTCCATTGCTCATTGGTCACATCTCATATTTATCTAAGTGGTTGCATGTGTTGCTTTATTAGTGTGAGTTTGCTTATATGATGACCATCTCCATTGTGTGATTCATTTAATCATTGTTAAGCCTAAGATCAAACCATTTCTTTTAACAAAAATTTGCATGCTTTTATGGAGCATGCATTGACGATGAATGGGGGAACTGTGTTACTAGAGTATTTGATGCATGTTGTGCCTTGGCACATGATGTTGGTGCCATTTTTTCAGCTGGACTATGACCAACTTATAAGTTTATAAACCATGGATGATGTCTTTGCCATCATTGCCCTTGATGGCATGAGGGGGGCACTATTTGTTGAGATTTTCCATGCCGAAGAGAACTCTCCAACGAGAACGTTGTGGATGGTCATGGAGTTCAAGTAGTATGGTCGTGGTAGGGTACTACTTTTAGCAAGTTCGTAGGCACATGAGATGCATTCATTTTCAACAGCACCAAGCTAACTGTCAGGCCTATATCTTCTCCCACCTTGTGATTGTGATCAAGCTTCGACTTAATCAAGTTCAGAGTCACAAATGTGGTGTTCAACTTCTTTGGTGCCTTCATGTAGATGAGAATGGGAGCACATAAGATGAGCATGGGAGCACATTAGATCATTTGAGAGCTAGAGAGGATGCTGATGATTTGTTTGATACCACCATAGGTTGTACGTTGGCTTTTATTATTATATTATTGGTGTCACACTTTTTTCATTGTAATTTATCTTGCCTGATTGATTGTTATGTCATTTGTTCTCCATTTGGTTGATGTCATTTGTCCCCTTATTTACAAAGTTAGGTGCAGTTTAGAGTCGTAAATGTTTTACTTTTTTCATCTATTTATATTTGAATAAAAAAAATTTGGGTTTAGGGGTGACAAATGATGCAAACTTGTTTAGATGGCGACCAATTTTGAAGACACATTCAAAAGTACTCAAGTGGTAACCAAGTTCAATGGGGCTCTCTAGAGACACTTTAAGCAAAGTTTGATCACCATCCGAGTACATTTGGTTATATGTGTGTGAACATGGTCAGAATGGCAACCAAACTTTGCACGTGTGTACATGTGTACCCCACCCGCACTTATGTAAAGTTTGGTTACTACCTAAGCACATTTGGATAGAATGTTGGGACCAGGGGCATACATTTTAATGTGCTTGGCCCTTAGAGAGCCCCCTTGAAATTAGGTTGTTAAACAACACAAAAATGCTCAGATGGCTAGAAAAATTTGCACATGTGTGCATGTGTACCCCACCCACACTCATGTGGTCACTATAGAGCACATTTAGTTAGAATGTTGGGACTAGGGGTCTACTTTTTCATGTCTCGGCCTTAGAGCCCTATTGAAATTGGGTTATATGAGTGATAAAACGATGCAAACATGCTTGGATGGTAACCAAAATTTTCATGTGTATGTGTGCAACCCACTCACACTCAATGCAAAGTTTGCTTTTACCATTCGAGAACACGTAGTAAAAATGTTCGGGCCAAGGGCTTACTTTTTAATGTGTCTTAAGCCCCCTTAAAATTGGGCCCCTAGCTTACACATTCCAACCAAATGTGCTGAAATGGTGGCCAAACTTTTCAAGAGTAAGAGTGGGGTCTACATGTACACCCTTGCAAAGTTTGGTCACCATTTCAGCACATTTGGTTGGAATGTGTAAGCTAGGGGCCTAATTTTAAGGGGGCTACTTTTTAATGTGTCTTGTCCTTAGAAAGTTCCCATGTGAGCACATTTGGTTGGGATGTACAGGCCAACGGCCTACTTTTAATGTGTCTTGGCCTTAGAGAGCCCCTGGCTTGCACAACCAAATGCGCTCGAATGGTGACCAAACTTTGCATGAGTGTGGGTGGGGTCCACATGTACACACTTGTGGTCACCATCCATCCAAGCACATTTGGTTAGAATGGGCCCCTATCTTACACATTCCAACCAAATGTGCTCAGATGGTGAGGTCAAATTTTGTATGAGCAAGGGTGGGGTCCACATTTTTATGCTTGTAAAGTTTGGTCACCATTTTTATGCTTGGAAAGTTTGGTCCACATTTTTATGCTTGTAAAGTTTGGTCACCATCCTAGCAGATTTGGTTGGAATGTGTGGGCTAGGGGCCTACTTTTTAATGTGTCTTGGCTTATTGAACCCCCTCGAAATTGGGTCTTGGCCTTCTTATTTGAATAAATATGCGCACATGGTGAACAAACTTTTTATGAGTGAGAGTGGGGTCCTCATATACAAACTTGTAAAGTTTGGTCACCCATCCAAGAACATTTGGTTGGAATTTATGAGGAGCAAGGGGCCTACTTTTTAATGTGTCAGCTTTAGAGACATTGTGCCTCATATACTTTGATAGTGATGACCAAACTTTGCATGATTGAGGGTGGGGTCCACATGTCCACACTATTGCGAAGTTTGGTCACCATAAGAGCATGTTCACATCGTTAAGGAACAAGTATGCTAAAAAAAGAACGCTCTTAAAAGAGATAAGTATGCTAAAAAATGAAGACATGATTGGCTAAGTTGGCCCCTAATCAAACATGCTCCCTTAGCTACTAAAGTTTGCAAGCATGTGGGAGGAGTCCACATGTATACCCTTGCCATCCGAGCATGTTTGCACATGATGCCACCCACATAACCCAATTTTGAGATGCCTCTCTAAGGTAAAAAAATTATGTGTGCATCAAAAATGGTTTATGCATGTGTGTGTGTGTGTGTGTGTGTGTGTGTGCGCGCGCGCCTTTTGGAGAGAGAGAGAGAGAGAGAGAGAGAGAGAGAGAGAGAGAGAGAGAGATCATACACTTTAATAGAAAGAAAATGGTTTGATGTATAAATATGAGAGAATAATACATAGGATAAATCATGAAACTATAACATAAGGGTGCTAGCCCAACTACTATTATAGGCTTACCCATAGAGACAATTAAAAAAAACATCACAAAATGACTTCAACTAGGATGCTAGACTAGCTACTACTATAGGCTTAGCCACTAGCACACAATAATAATAATAAATCATAAATGCTAACCTGTCTACTCTCTACTCTAGGTCTAGTCATTGTCATTGTCCAAATCTAACCAATTAGGATCATCATCTCTTAAATGAACTCGCTGTCAAGGAGCCTTTATGACTCGTTTGGAACCAGTACCCTTTTGCAGCGGAGACTCCACTACAGGTGGAGTCAGCACCATGCATGTTTGCTCCACCTCAAGGGAAGCCCTTAGCACCATGCATGTATGCACCACTTCAAGGGAAGCCCTTAGCACCATGCATGTATGCACCACCTCAAGGGAAGCACTCTCATTCTTTAGTCTTTTATATCTCCTAGGAAGATAGTGAAGTTAGAGCAAACATGTGTCTTCCATTCAACATGTGTAATCTCCTTAGTATAGTCAAGACTCACTCTTGATAAGACTTTGTTGATGTGCTGCTAGGACTAGCACCACCAATGCACTCAAGTGTCATTCACTTGCTCTCCTCTAGAACATAGCTTGTAACTATTGGAAATATGCCTCACTCCACTCGAGCTCTATTGGCTCCTCAAAGCCCTTTGGGATGGTCTCAATACCCGACTTATGAGCAATAGCTAGCAAGTCCTCTTGTGTTGTGTGAGAGACCATCCTCCATATCTGTGGATCAATCTATGCTATGCCCAGGGAAGAGATTATCGATTCCTAGCACTTGATATGTAGCCAAGTCACTGCCCATCACTTGATATGCAACCAAGTCAATGTCACTCGACATCTATCTTGTTGCACACCAACTGGAGAAAGATGCAAGACCACATCCTAGTGTATATACCCCTATCACATTGAGGGGATGAAAAGCATTCACCCTCGTATAGAATCTATAGTGCATGTGTAGAAAAAGGCCACATCCTAGTGTATATACCCCTATCACATTAAGGGGATGAAAAGCATTCACCCTCGTATAGAATCTATAGTGCATGTGTAGAAAAAGGCCATCATTTTGCTAGAATCTCAAAAGGAGTCCATGGATATAGAGCAAGATAAGGATCGCTATGGTCTCCTTGACTACTAGAAGAAGATAAGGATCACTATGGTCTCCTTGACTTCTAGAAGATTTGTTGGGTCTACTGGAAGAAGTGCTCCACTCGATGCTATAAGATGCAATGCCTTGTAATCTCCTAAGAGGACTTCTTCTCGATTCCCCCATTTGCACACATATGATCCATCTCTGTACAGAGTCTCTGCACTTTCTATCATTATGTGTTGGGTCCATAGTCTATGTAGACCTATGGTGTCTACATAGAAAGAGAGTCTCTACACTTTCTATCATTATGTGTTGGGTCCATAGTCTATGTAGACCTACGGTGTTGGGTCCATAGTCTATGTAGACCTATGGTGTCTACATGAAAGAGAAAACACGAATAAAATATATAGCAAAAAAAAAAGTGAAAGAGTAAACACGAATACGATATAGCAAAAACACAGGAGACATTAACATATATGTAACTAAGCAAATCAAAGATAGATACCAACCTACATCACTGTACTATGTGCATGATGTGCGACATAGCCGTAAAAGTAAATCTAAGATAGATACCAACCTACATCACTATAAGCACCATGTGCATGATGTGCTCTCTGTGTAAGCCAAAAAATGACCCCAACCTAAGATCCAAGGGCCTCAACACTAAAAAGTGGCACAGAAGACGGGTTTGCCTCAACAACTCATGAAGGCCCCAAGGGGAGGGGTAGTCCACCTCTAGTCCCAATACAAACTCTGTATACTACTACTTTACAAAGTATATTAAGGGAATATGGCAATGGTGTAGCATCCTCCCATAAGTGGTACAAATGGGAGCACCTAGGAATAAGAAGTGATTTCTTAACCGTAGGTTCTCAACTATAGGACGGACTCCTTGGCCATCTTTTTATAGATCTAAAATGGAATCTCTAATACTAGAGCCTGTCATAGTAAGTCAAGCCACGTTGTGAAATGCTAGCGGATGCTACATCTCTATCCTCTTGTCTATATAGATGTGACACTACCTAGGCTGCATAAAAAGAAGCATCACCTCTAGATTCGCCACCATGTGTAGGGTAGATGGTATTTCAGTCGCACTTGCACGGGCTATTGATAGCTCATGGTGGTGAATCACATCTATGAGGTCCTCAATGGACTTGCATGAGTCCATGCTATGGAGGAGGCAATGGTGCCTAAATGAAAACCCGAACTAAGTGTGAAAGTGATGAAGTAGTCTAATGGAGATTAGGGGATACCTAATGGAGATTAGGTGATAAAGCTAAGAAATATTAGAGAGAGAGTGAATAGTGACAATGAGGGTTAAAAAAAGTGATCTTTTGGAGATTAGGTGGAGAATTTGGTGATAAACCTAATAAATATTAGAGAGAGAGAGAGTGAACAATGACAATGAGGGTTAAAAAAAGAGGTCTTTTATATCTTGACCGAGTTGGTGTTAGGATTTTTCTTTTGGACATCAAGTTAAAGATTGGCTCTCCACATAGCTTGATTGAGTTACATGAAAAATACAAATTTTCCTTGGACCTCAAGGAACATGTTTCAATATCATCAATTAGATCTCCACATAACTCGATCAAGTTATGTGAAAAATATGAAAAATAATAATTTAGGCACCAAGGGACATGTGTTAATCATTCATTGGGTCTCTATATAACTTGATTGAGTTACTTGAAAAATGCACGTTTTTAAAATACATTCCAGTCACGTAACTCAATTGCATTTTTTTAAAAATACATTCCATTCACGTGTCAATCATGCATAGAGTTTCCATGTAATTGAATTGAGTTACGTGGAAAATATAAATTTTTAAACATTAATCTCCATGTCTACATTATCTAGGTGTATGCATGATGTGCGTGCATGCCATGGAATGAGTAGGTAACTCGATCGAGATACATAATGAGAATCCACATAGGGACCATGTAACTCAATTGAGTTACATGGTGGACATGCACCATTACTTCTATTGAGTTATATGGTGCCTACATGGATATCCATATCATAACTCGATTGAGTCACATGGATGACTACTATGTCATATTCACTAGATTCGAGTCACATGGTGTCTATATAGATGACTACTATGTCATATTCACTAGATTTGAGTCACATGATGGTGTCTATATAGATGTCCACCCACTGTAACCCACCACAATGGTTAACATTTTTTTAAGTGTGGTTATGCTTCATGTAATCCATTTTTATGCACAAAACTGCACTAAGTGCTTCATGTAAAAGATATATGGGATGATCGAGCGTACGACGTGTAACGTACGCGTAACACCGGGCCATGAGCAATAAGCCTAGGTGTACATAGAGCTAGAGAACCAATTTTGGGCCCCCAATTTTTAAATGGGTGGCCGACCATTGTAAAAAGAGAGCTCATGTATATTTAAGTGACTTATGAAATATGAAAAAGGCTATACAATCCCATTATCACAATTGAGTTTTCTTCTCTCTCCCTCTTACTCTCTTGGGGCTATGGTGGGGTGAGCTTGTGTGTATGCATGCTTGCTTACTTAGTTGTATGTGTGTGCTTGTGGGTGATGCTCCCTTTGCTTGAATCTTCTTCTTCTCCTTTCTCTCTTGCACTCTTGCACACACCAAGAAATTGAGATAGGAAGTTGAGGTCTCCAAAGCTCCTTCTCTCATTTCTCCCTACCTAGCTCAAGGAAGGCTCCACTTGGGTGACACAAAGTGGTGGTGAAGTAAGCCCCTAGTGGCTTCACATCGAGGAGTTAACCCTCATTAGGGTTGGCTAAGCACATGTTCCTGAACTGACCCTCGCATTGTGTCTTCTCTATTCTCTTCTTCCTCTCTCATGTAAGGTGTATGCTCATCAAGGTGAACATCTATTTACCGTTGCTAGGGATATCACTTAGCTTAGGGTCCTCCACATTTCATTCCTAAGCTAGAGTCTTGATTTGCCTGAATGGAATGCAAATCACCGGTAGAAGTGGTTATGAGATGCTTGTTTGATGTTTGTTTGATTTTTGTATTTTGTTTTTCTTCGTACAATGGAATACAATGGAGCATTTGGAGTGTGAGGAGCTTTGGAGGCTACACCAAAAGTGGGAGCTACAAGTAAGTGTCCTAATCTTGCTTTTGATTCCATTAATTTTGGTTTTTTATAATTAGTAAAAATTATATATTAGCTTAATCCCACCATTAATCTTAGGATCTTAGGATATTAGGATTAATTAGGCATTCTATGCATCATTGGGTAGCTTGGGACTACCCTAAGCCATTCATAAAAAGAAAACCCAAAAATCATCATTGAGGGGAAGAAATCAAGGAAACACCAGAGAAAAATTAGGCGTAGTTCAGTCTCATGTTGCATCTCTAGAAGTGAACGGTAGTTCACTTCACAAAGGTATGGCTGTACCTTCTTAGGCCATACCCGTACCTTCTTAGGCCATGCCCGTTCACTTCCTATGAAAGAAAATTTTCCATATTTTCCTTATAAATGTGAATCATGTGGATTAAAAAGGGCATAAATGTGCATTAAAAAGGCATAAAAGTGCTACAGTGAAGTGTAGGGGAACATTTGAAGGCATATGTCAGAAGATACCCCATTCTGATGCAGTTAAGATACGTACCAGTGCTTGTGAGTGTATGTCTGTACCTTTATAGACATACGTCTGTTCCTTCACAGTGAATGGTCATACTTTCATGATTGAACTCCAGTTTTCCCCCACTAGAAAGTCCTTTTGCTAAGACAAGACACCGTCGTACTTTTTCCAATCGAATGACCATTCCTCCACCAAGGAACACCCGTTTCTCTATCTATCCACAACTGTGCCCTTCCGACACATGAATGACCATTCTTGTTCTTAACCCATGACTATACATATGGCCATGTACATCCATAACTCTTCCTAAGCCATGCCTGTACGTTCATAAGCAAATGGCTATTCCTCTATGAGCTTCGAGAGGGCAAAAAATTTAAGTGTCCAGAGTGTGATTCTGCACTATTACTCGACACATTCCTGCACCTACACTCAGAAAAATTGGTGCAAAAAAACTCCTTGTTATGACGCTGAACCATCCTATGCTCAATCACTTGTTAGATCTGACCCTTCAGTCAATACAGCATGGAGTCAAATGGTGTTGATCCTCGATATAGCACAAGTGAAAGCGAAGAACATCCAAGCATGGGACGAGCCACCCCTGACTTAGAGATAGGAGGATTGGCTGCCCAATGCATGGACAGACCATCGACTCAAGAGCAAGACCTAGGATCCCTTGCACATTCACAAAGTAGTCTTACATTAAGACTAAAAAACTTTATCGTGGGTAACACACAACCAAAAGCACCTCATCCTAGGGACACAAGCATGGATTGACAATTTGAGAGAACCACCACATCTTTGCTAGATTCTAGAGCGAAGGTGGGGTAGGGCCTTTATGACCCACCAATCCACACTGATCCAACCGTCTGGGAGCCATGCCAAACTACCGTGGTAGTAGAGTCATACCAAGACCATAGGCCTGCACCAAACGTAGGTCAAGATCCATCTCACCAAGGTACAGGGACCTATTATCAAAGAGAAAGAGGCCACCTAGAACATTCCAACTAGCACATGGCACATATATATAACCACTACCCACCTCGCAGAGAGTGTACCCAGATACCATATGGATTCTTACAATGCGCACACTAGCTCATCCCCTACATGCATTGACAATAAGTTTACACATGTCATGAATTAAAGCCGCCTCTAACACATGGTAGTGGTGCATTCAATTATCATGGATATAAAAATGATAAGGGCATTTGTTCTGATTTTGCAATATGGACATGAGTTTTTGCCTCCGTTCTTCTGAGCCGTTTGTTCTTTGAGTTTTTTCATATGTTCTTCTGAGCAACTCCTACAATTTTCAAAGCTATCTGCACCATTATAGGTATGTTGATGCCAATTCATGCTGTTTTGATTTTCGACAATTATTTTAGGTTATTTATGTGTATTATGATAGAATCACTATAATGTGAACATGCCATTTCTTCATGGACAAACACGGCTAGCCCTGTTGCATTATGGTGATTTATATGAAAGTCATGGAATTAATGTTATTTGCACCATTAAGACCCTTTGAACACGTTATTTGAGGTTATTTCTTGAGTTATTTCTGTGTATTATGATAGAACCACCATAACGTGAACAGACCGTTTCTTCGTGGACACAGCCAGCCTTGTTATGTTGTGATGATTTATATGGAAGTCGTGAAAATTATGTTATTTTCACCATTAAGATCCTTTGAACACGTTATTTTAGGCCATTTCTTGAGTTATTTTTATGTATTATGATAGAATCACCACAAAGCAAACATGCCATTTCTTCATGGATGAACACAACCAGCCCTAGCGTGTTGTGGTGATTCATATGAAAGTTATGTAATTAATGTTATTTGCACCATGAGAACCCTTTGAACAGGTAATTTTAGGCCATTTCTTGAGTTGTTTATGTGTATTACGATAGAATCACCACAACACGAATAGGCTGTTTCTTCATGGACGAACACAGCCAACCTTGTTGTGTTGTGGTGATTTGTATGGAAGTATTGAAATTTATGTTATTTGCACCATTAAGATCCTTTAAACATGTTATTTTAGGCCATTTCTTGAGTTATTTCTGTGTATTATGATAGAATCACTACCAACACGAACATGCCGTTTCTTTATAGACAAACACAGCCTTGTCGCGTTGTGTGATTTGTATGAGAGTCATGGTATTAATGTTATTTGCACCATTAAGACCCTTTGAACAGTTATTTTAGGCCATTTGTTGAGTTATTTCTGTGCATTATGATAGAATCCTCACAACACGAACGGGCCATTTCTTCATGATGAACACAGCCTTGTCACGTTGTGGTGATTTGTATGAAAGTTATGTAATTAATGTTATTTGCACCATTAAGAAACTTTGAACACGTTATTTAAGGCCATTTCTTTGTATTAACATAGAATCATCATAACGCGAACATGCCGTTTCTTCGTAGATGAACACAGCTCTATGGTGTTGTGGTGATTTGTATGAAAGTCATGGAATTAATGTTATTTGCACCATTAAGACCCTTTGAACATGTTATTGTAGGCCATTTCTTGAGTTATTTCTATGCAGTATGACAGAATCACCAACCATAACATGAATAGGACGTTTCTTTGTAGATGAACACAACCTTGTCGCGTTGTGGTGATTTGTATGAAAGTCATGGAATTAATGTTATTTGCACCATTAAGACACTTTGAACACGTTATTTAAGGCCATTTCTATGTATTAACATAGAATCATCACAACGCGAACATGCCATTTCTTCGTAGACGAACACAACCCTATCGCGTTCTGGTGATTTGTATGAAAGTCATGGAATTAACAGAAAATGCACCATTTAGTCCTTTTGAACACATTATTTTAGGCCATTTCTTGATTTATTTCTTTGTAGTAGTAAGATAGAATCACCCACAACGCGAATAGGCCGTTTCTTCATGGACGAACACAACCGTAGTCGCGTTGTGGGATTTTTATGAAAAGACACTTTGAACACGCTATTATCGATTCTTGATACAAAGAAAACTCTTTTAGAGATGTCGTTAATTTGATTTGACATTATTTTATTTTGAACTCGTCGAAATCACCACAATGCAAATAGGGTCCCCAAATACAACCGTCAAAACCTTATCGCGTTTCGGTGACTCTTGCGTGAATAACCATCTTATATTACTATATATTATTTATTTGCAGATGGTTTAAGCGTATCTCATAGACACCAGCAGTGATGCTGTTTAATTTTTTGCACAAATTGGCCTGCACAATCGCTTAAAGGAAATATAAAAAATATTTAATTGTGATTTTTCCCTTGGGGACATCCTCAAGGTCGATAGCGGCGGCGATCAAATTTTAGAGCATGAGGCAGAATTCTCATGATTAACTTTGAGGGATAGAGCCCACTCCACCAGTGATGGTGGCTGGTGCTTCTAATGCCTTTGATGTTTCTAGCTCTGATGTCAGAGCTGGATCCAAATGTCTGAACCCTCTGTCATAATTTTCATCTCTTGAATGGTGGAGAGGTAATTACTTGCAGGAAGGTGTGGGTGCTTGCATTACTACTGTTAGCTTTTCTAAATAAGCTTCCCGCACCTCCTTAAGGTCATCCACTACATGAACCTCCCATTGCTCCATTCTTTATGCATCCAGCTCCTAAACTTCTGGGAATTCCTCTGCATCAAGAACTGCAAATCTTGCTTTTGTCTTCACTAGCTTCACTTTATCTTTGTCAGCCCTGTCCTGGACGTCTCTTATGATTTTGAAGTGCTCCTCGCAAATCAGGGTGACTTGTCCCTCCATCTTGGTTTGCTTTTCTATGGCCCGATCCAACTCCTCATGCATCTGTATTGTTTTTTGGTTCTTCGTGGCCATCTTCTCCTTCATTTCCTCCATCTCCTTCCTCATTTCTTTATTGGCCTGGTGGATCTACCTCTACATGTCATCCAATCTACCTGCTTCTGCCCTTCTCCTGCGTAGCTCCTCCTACAGGGCTTCCTGCTTGCTCATCACATTTTGCAGGGCAACATCCTTTTCTTTAATGAACGATTATAGTTTTTTCATTTCCTTTAGTCCATCGTTCATGCATCGTTTGTAAATAATGTAGGGCTCCTTGCACTCATTCCATCTCAATAGTGTCCAGAAAGCTTGCTTGGGCTTGTAGTGTCTGCCAACATGGGTGCGGAGATTCCTCACTGTGGACGTTGATTTTCTAGGTTATAGGTCGGTGGTGGAGGTAGCCTCCTCCTATTTGCTTCTCTAGCCTCTGGATCAGTACCAACTTGCCTAGGTCGGCCAAGTCCTCCTTCAGTTGTCAACCGCTTGGTTCTTTCATCACCCCACTGGCCCCCTTCTTGGAAGCCTTTCCCTTTTTCCTATCGGCCTTTTTCTCTCCAAATTCAAATATTCTCTTTTTCCCCTGTCCCGAGGTGGCCGATCCGGAGGGCTTTGAGCTTTCTAGCTTCCCTGGTGCATTCTCCCTGGTGCATTCTCCTTGGGGCCCTCCTCCTTCTTCTTCTCAGCACCTAGTTGGGCCTTCCCTTGAAACAAAGCATCTAGTATGGCTCAATCTTTGTCTTTGAATTGGGCCTTCCCTTTAAACAAAACATCTAGTATGGCCCAATCTTTGTCTTTGAATTGGGCCTCATGAGCTTTCCAATATGTTCCTTTAGGTTGTGATATAGAACTTCTACCCAAGCCACTCTCGTACCAGCTTCAGTTGCCTTCACCATCCGGAAGGTTTTCCTGGATATGCAATACAGTTTGTGGGTGAGATTTATCATCTCCACTACAAAGTATATCTGCTTTTGCTTGTCTTCATCTATTGTGCCCATTATTTTGTACTCCTTGGCTCTTCCCTCCAGTGGGCCAAATTTTTTGATCAAGTCGTCATCCTCTATAAGCTTAATCTCCACTTCTTCCTCGGTCTGCAAGTTGAAAACCTTAGCCACAAATAAATGATTGAATTTCCTCTTCTCTCCCGAGGCTAGTGTGATGATGTTTAATCTCTAGAGTTGTTCTAATCACTCCCTAACTATGAAATTGTGCTAGATCTCCTCCGAGGGTAGCTCTGCGAACTTCTTTAGGCCCATCCTCTCTAGCCATTCTGCATGCTTATCTTTCTCCTTGTACATGGTAGACGAGAGAGTCCACTCAGTCCTATAAATAAGACACGAGAGAGTCCACTCAGTCCTATAAATAAGACACGAGATAGCTAGGGTTAAGAGAAAGAAGGTAAGGGTGACATCAGAGCTTAACAAAGAGAGTATTGGAAGCACAGTGCAACAAAGAGTTTTTGCACAATAGAGACATGTAAATTAGGCGTTCGATAGAGAAAGTGCCACGATTTCCAACCGTTGTCTAGCGCATGCCTCCACTTGGTATTGCCATAACTCCTTGATATTTCCATGATTCTCCCTAATCCTTTTTAAATTTTGTCTATGAGTGCCTACTGCATGAGCCACGAGGTCATTAATGGTTGGCATGAGGTGGGGAGAAAGTGACATGATGCCTCTCCCTTTCCATACATGCATCCTTTTTTTGGGAATTCCTCTACATCCAAAACTTCCAATCTCGCTTCTGCCTTCACCAGCTCCCCTTTATTTTTGTTAGCCCTGTCCTATACGTCTCTTAAGATTTTGATGTGGTCCTCTATTTCTCGCTAATCTCCCTATTAGCGGAATGGCAAGACAATAGTCTGGGGTGGCAAACAAGTCAGGCAATGCCGTGGGAGACATGAGGACTCTCGTCGGAAGTTCAAGGTTCAAACACCAATTCCTAAGTGGTTTTTGGGAATGCTCTAGACTTCTCTCTTGTGGGAAGGCTTGTGTGTAGTGAGTGTGTGTGTCACTCCCTTCCTTTCTTAGCTCTCACTTAACATGCACACGTGAACAGAACTACAAGATAATGATTCACTATAGAGTAAAAGTTGACACAACAAGGATGGGTAATAACAAGTGTGTCCCTTGATCCATTCCAGAAGTATTACAAGTGAGACAGAAGATATTTGTAAGACTCCACATTACAAGTTCCATGACATAACAGTCAATTACCATTGCAAGCTTACAAGGCTACACTGTAGCACACAGACCATAAGTCTACACATGCACACACCAACACACTCTCCTCATCCATCTCTCTTTTTTGTAGTAGTTGATCACTCTTTTAAGTCGTGCCTTATGGATCTTGCCAACGGCTCCAAGGTGGTTATAATCCGCCACCTCTACACGTGTGACACACCGAGGTGGTGCTCACGTCGTGCGTTATGGGTCGACTGCTCTGCCAACTGCCACTGATCCTTCTATTGCTATTGCACTGCTAGGCGCAACACTTGGCATGCACGGTGATAGAGCTTCTACTTTTCCGGACCAGTTCCCTTTATAAATTTTTGCTTGAACTTGAAGAACATCTCTAGGGGTGTGTGATCCGGAATGCAAATTTCATCAAAGTAGGTGGCACTTTTTTGAATCCTTTTTATCTTCTGTGCATGTTCTTTTGAACAGCCCGGACCCCTGTTGGTTGCATGTGATATCTTTTTATCAAAAAGTCTCACCACTGGTCTGAGTGGAGTTTGCCCCAGAATCTTCTTTTCTACCATTGGTATTGGTCTCCACTCAACATAGGAAGCCTCCTCATACTCTTCCAGATTATCTGAAGAAGGGCTTTTGCTGGTGCATTCTTCAAGCCACTTGCCTTGGTCGACCAAGTCCTCCTTTAGCTACTGTTGGCTACTTGGTACTTTCGTCGCTCCATTGCCCCCCTCCTTAGAAGTCTTCCCCTTTTTGTTGTTGGCTTTTTTCTCTCCAAATTCAAATGTTCCCTTTTTTCCCTATCCCGAGGTGGCCTAATCCGGAGGCTTTTTGGAGAGCTTTGAGATTTTTGGCTTCCTTGTTGCATTCTCCTTGGGGCCCTCCTCCTCCTTCTGAGCTCTTGGTTGGGCCTTTCGTTTAAACAAAGCATCCAAATATGGCCCAATCTTTTTCTTTGAATTGGACTTGGTGAGCTTTCCAATCTGTTCCTTCTTTAGGTTGTGATACATAACTATTTCCCAGGCCACTGTTATACCAATTTTAGTGGCCTTCACAATACCTAAGGTTTTCTTGGACATGTAATACTGTTTGTGGGTGAGATTTATTATCTGCTTCTGCCTGTCTTCATTTGTTGTGCCCATTATTTTGTACTCCTTGGCTCTTCCCTCCAGTGGGCTGAATTCTTTGATCAAGTCAACTTAATCTCCACTTCTTCCTCGATCGGCAAGTTGAACACCTCAGCTACATATAAAGGAATGAATTTCCTCTTCTCTTATGAGGGTAGTGTGATGATGTTTGATCTCTGGAGTTGTTCCAATTACTTCATGAATCCTAAATTGTGTTGGAGCTCCTTCGAGGGCAGCTTCGTGAACTACTTCAGCCCATCAACTCTAGCCATTCTGCATGCTTATCTTTCTCTTTGTTGTACATGATGGATGAGAGATTCCACCATCCTATAAGACATGAAATAGCTAGGGTTAAGACAAAGAAGATAAGGGTGACAATAGAGCTTAGCAAAGAGAGTATTAGAATCACAACACAACAGAGAGTTTTTGCATAATAGAGATACAAATTTGGCGTTCTATAGAGAAAGTGTTGTGATTTCCTGATGAATGCCTCCCCTTTGTACGGCTTGATATCTCCATGATTCTCCCTAATCCTTTTTAAATTCTATCTATGTACCTACTACACGAGCCGCGAGGTCATTAATGGCCAAGTTGAGGTGGGGTGAAAGTGATGTGACGCCTCTCCCTTTCCATCCATGCATCCTTTTTCCGTGAATTCCTCTGTATCCAAAACTGCCAATCTTGTTTCTTAGCCTTGTCATGGACATCTCTTATGATTTTGATATGCTTCTCGTCTGCGGGGATCATGGTGACTTATCCCTCCATCCTAACTTGCTTTTTTATGGCTTGATCCAGATCCTCCTGCATTTGCATCATTTCTTAGTTCTTCCTGGCCATCTTCTCCTTGATTTCCTCCAATTCCTTCTTCATTTCTTTATTGGCTTGGTGGAGCTCCTTGATCTGTCTCTACATGTCATCCAGTCGGCCTGCTTCTACATGTCATCCAGTCGGCCTATGTACTTCTCCTACAGGGGTTCATGTTGCCTCATCACATTCTACAGGTTAGCATTCTTTTCTTTGATGATTGTAGTTTCTTTATTTCCTTTAGCCCATCATTCATGCATTGTTGTAAAGAATGTAGGTCTCCCTATACCCATTCCACATCAATAGTGTCCGGAAATCTTGCTTGGGATTACGTTGTTTGTGCCAACATGGGTGCGGAGATTTTTGTGGAGGCTGAGTTTCTAGCTGTAGGTTAGTGGTTGAGGTAGCCTCCTCCTATTTGCTACTCCAGCCTCGGGGTCAATACCAACTTGCCTAGGTTGGACAAGTCCTCCTTCAGCTTTGCCAGTCACTTGGTACTTCAGTTACCCCGCTGACCCCCTCCTTGGAAGTCTTCCCCTTATTGTTGCCAGCCTTTTTCTCTCCAAATTCAAATATTCTCTTTTTCCCATGTCCCAAGGTGGCCTAATCCAGAGGGCTTTGAGCTTTTTGGCTTCCTTGGTGCATTCTCCTTGGGGCCCTCCTCCTTCTCCTTCATATCACATGGTTGGCTTCCTTGGTGCATTCTCCTTGGGGCCCTCCTCCTTCTCCTTCATATCACGTGGTTGGGCCTTCCCTTTAAACAAAGCATCTAGATATCGTCCAATCTTTTCTTTGAATTAGGCCTCATGAGCTTTCCAATATGTTCCTTTAGGTTGTGATACAAAACTATTTCCCAGGCCACTCTCGTACTACCAGCTTTAGCGGCCTTCACCATCCCGAAGGTCTTCCTGAACATGCAATACAGTTTGTGGGTGAGATTTATCATCTCCACCACAAAGCACATCTGTTTCTGCTTGTCTTCATATGTTGTGCCAATTATTTTGTACTCCTTCACTCTTCCCTCCAATGGGCCAAATTCATTGATTAAGTCGTCATCCTTTGTTGGCTTAATCCTCTCCACTTCTTCCTCGGATGCAAGTTATGAAGGATTGAATTTCTGCTTCTCTCCTGAGGGTAGTGTGATGATGTTTGATCTCTAGAGTTGTTCCAATTACTCCTTGACTTTGAAATTGTGTTGGAGCTCCTCCAAGGGGGGCAGCTCAAACGAACTGCTTCAGGACCATCCTCTCAAGCCATTCTGCATGCTTATCTTTCTCCTTGTACATGGTGGATGAGAGATTCCACCATCCTATAAGACACGAGATAGCTAGGGTTAAGAGAAAAAAGGTAAGGGTGATAGAAGAGATTAGCAAAGAGAGTATTGGAAGCACAATGTAGCAGAGAGCTTTTGCACAATAGACACATGCAAATCAGGCATTTGATAGAGAAAGTGCCGCAATTTCTAGCCGTTGTCCTGGTGCACGCCTCCCCCTGGTATGGCCATAACTGCCTGATATCTCCATGATTCTCCCTAATCCGTTTTAAATTCTATCTATGAGTGCCTACTACTCCTGCATGAGTCGCAAGGTCATTAATGGCTAACAACACACACTCAATTGTTACACTCATACTTGTCTACACCACACACATTTTCATCCACACATTCTTTTCTTAGATACTTTAATTTTTAGTCTTCAAGGCTCTTTCAGTTTTTTTCTCAACGATTCTAACCATGACTTATTTTTTCCATCCATGCATTTGAAGTCATCTACAAAATCTTTCATGAAGTTTGTCAGGTAATCATAGAAAATCTCTTGCACCATGCTTTGAAAAGTAGCCAGTGTATTTTTCAAGCCGAACATCATGACAGTCTCGCCAACAGAGACACCTCATTCAATGAGTGAAGGCTATTTTCTCCTTGTCTTCTGACACCATTTTTACTTGGTTGCACCCATTGAACCCATCCAGAAATGAGTACATTTCCTTCCCAACTACCTCATCCAGCACGGAGTTCAAAAACGGAAGTGGAAAGGGATCCGAGGTAGTTTCGGCATCCAGCTTGTGGTAATCCACACAAATTCTGATCTTCAAGTTATTTTTAGGTACTACCACAATTAGGGATATCCAAGCAGCTTTCTCTATTGACACAATGAAACCTAATCTTAGTAGTTTGTCAATTTCTTCCTTGACTTATTTGGCATAGTTAGGGTTCATGCTTCTTCTCTTAAATTGATGCTGTGCTGGAAGAATTTAGGGTCAATTGGGGATATCCAAGCAGCTTTCTCTACTAGCACAATGAAACCTACTCTTAGTAGTTTGTCAATTTCTTCCTTGACTTGTTTGGCATAGTTAGGGTTCATTATGTACCTCTGTTGTCTGACTGGTATGGCTCCTTCTCTTAAATTGATGCTGTGCTGGAAGAATTTAGGGTCGATTCCCTCCATGTCCTCATATGAACAAGAAAAGGCATCTTGGTATTCTTTTAGTGTAAGGACACCAATTCTTGCTTGAATTCTTCTTCCAATTCTAGACTAATCTTCACAGGATTTTCTTCTTTTTCATTTCCCAGATTCACCTCTTGTAGTCTATCCGAGCTTACTTTTGTAGCATTTTTCTTCTGGTTCTCTTTTTGCTTCTACACCCAATCATGGATCTCTTGCATTTCTTCCTCTTACTCCATATTTTGGGCCCATTCAACCTCTTATGAGGCTTTCTCCCACATGATTTTGCTCAGTTTTGCTCTCCTTGAGCCCTCTAGTTTTGTGGAATTTGATTCTTTTTTCTTTATTTCTTTGATTGCTACTTTCGTGTTTTTATCTTTTGCTTCAGCATAGTGTCCCATCACTTCATCTATATGTAGCATGTAAAAGGGCAACAGGTCGGGATGTTCGTGGAGTATTCTGTCTTCTTCATCATCATTAAAGCCTTCTGACATATTAAATGTCTCCGCATGAACTGGCCTTTGAGTAGGTGTTACTGATCCCCTTACATCCAAAAGATCAACATGGACTTTCCACTTCCCCTTTCTAATAGAGATTCTATTTTGGCCCCAATCCTGCTTAACTTTGCCATGTCTTAACCAGGGCCTTCCCAATAATACCTGGTAAGACCCGGTGTTTTCAGTGGTTATGACTATTATGTTGAATGGAATGGGCTCCCATTTGAGACCCAATCCTACTATAGTTTCCTTAGTTAATGACATTTACTCTGGATCCACCATCCAGTACTGCATCATTAATGAGCATGTTGTTTAGTTGGATTGTGACTTTGGCCACTCCATCATCTCTGGATGTTGGGGGTTCCTCAGCTTGCAATCTGATGCATTTTGGGGTTTCTTCTTCTTCTGAGTGTTTCAATTCCTTGCTTAGTCCTTCAATGCCTGCCATCAACATTTTAGCCTTGAATCTTGGACATAAGTCCAGCACTTGCCTCAGTAGAACCTGTCTATCCAGTAGCCTTCATACTATATTGGTGACCAATCGGCATCCTTCTTTCTTTCTTCCAAGCACATTTCATTATTGTGCTCTGCATGCATCTTGTGCAGATTTTCACTTGCTTCTAGGAGATCTGCACAATAACTTTACATGAGCCATCCTCCTTCTTCTTGCCTTGTCTTCTTTCTAGTTCCTTAGTGGTTTGAATCCTCACCTTCTCTTGCTATTCCTAATTCATAGCTTCCTTCTTGTTGCGGGCTTTGGGTGAGTCCTGATTATCTAGCGGAGTTATTACTACACCATATTCATTTACTTTAGCCCTTGTGACTGCCAAGATGTCTTGAACCTCTATCTGTATGTCATCGACTGCATCATGTTAGCACTTGGTGGATTATCTGGCGGAGTTAGAACTACACCAGATTCATTTACTTTAGCACTTGGTGGATTTTCTTTGAGTTGCATCAATTCCGCCTGTCTTTCTTCATCATGTTTTTTCTTCATGGCACATTCCGCCTTGGTGTGCCCAGGCTATTGACAATAGTAGCATGCAAAGGTGGTGGAACACCGGCATGTCATTGGCTTCTTCTTCTTGAGTAATTTCTATAGCCTCTTCTCCCATACCTTCCCATTCCTGGGGGTCTTCTTTCTGCTCCTTCCATATGCTGTTCACCATGGGAGCTCTATTTTTCATGTTGTACCTACAATTCCATGTACTATGATGTACATGTTACAAATGGCACACGTTGGTGGCACTGTGCATTCCTCCTTGAGGTGGCCTTCTTGTTTGCATTGAGAGCATAACACCATTTTGCAAAATTCTGAGCTTTTTCTCTTTTTCATCTCTTGCATTAGCTGCTTTACCTATAGCACAAGTTCTCCGGGGCTCATTTTTGCCTTCGCGGTTTTCTTCTTTTTGTCCTTCCTTTTCTTCACTGCCCATTAGAGTGTCCTGTGAGGTGTCACTTGAATCATCCTCCTTAGTTGTGACACTTTTCTTGGGCTTCCTCTTTTGTCTTCTTTTTTCTTCCATTTTGGCCAGCTCGACTAGTTCCTCAAACTCCTCTTCAGTTTTCGCCTGCTTTATGTTGACTACTGCATGGATGTCCAACTTAAGCCCTTGGACAAACTAATCTGTAACTATTTGCATTGAGTGTCAGGTTTGTTCCGCCACTCTCTACCTCAAGCTCAGCAGTTTTGTTGTATAGGCTTCTACATCCATGTCTTCTTTGTTGGAGTTCTCTCATTTGATCATAGAGTTGAGGTACAAATTTTATCTTGCAGAATCTCCCCATAAAAGTAATCATGACCTCTTCATACGTATGGAAATGGTTGTCTGCGTGGCTCTGTTTTTGAAGGTGTTCATGAAAGCATCTCTGCACATTTCACTTAGCTCTGGCTCTTCCACATCCCAAGGTCTGGCCACTTTCTAGTATTGCTCAAACCTCCTTACATGTAGATTTGCATCTTCCCCTTTCTTTCCTAGGAACACCATGAAATTTTCGGCATGATGTCATGGATCCCTTGAACCTTTTCTGGGGGTTTTATTGTCATGGTTGCTCTTCCAAATTTTGTTGTTCCACCCTTCTTGGGTTTTTTGGACGTGTATTATGTATTATGCATAGCTTCTAGCTCTTGTCACTCATTTTCTTAGTCCCAATTATGCTTAAAACTTGACACTCCCTCTTGCTCGTGTGGGGTTGTAGAAGTTTCCGCACTATCTTCCTGGTTGGAACGGTGTGAGACACTCCCAGCTGTGAGCTTCCTAGAGGGTTTCTTGGAAGGCATTATTTTTCTCCACTCTTAGGTTCACAATCATATGGAACGTATGCATGAATCCATTTTTGCTGGTTGGGTTGTGTGGTGAAAGGTTCTCTGCATTGACTTTCGTAAAAAATCCCCTCCATGTTATGGCTTCTCTCAACACACTTGTTTTAGGGATCTATTTCTAGCAAGATCAGTTTGAGCAGAACCAAAACTTTCTTTTTCAGGGTTTTCTTTGCTTGAAGGTACTGAATGCTACTCATCGGAGATTTTTTCACTTTGCCGCAATTTCCCAAAAAGGAGAGGTTTCCCCTAATAGGGAGTTTTCCAGCAGAGTTGCGATAGAGTTTCCCAGTAGAGTTGCGATAGAGTTTCCCAGTAGGATCACCAGGTGTTTCTTGCTGATTTCCCTCTCAGCAGAATGGCAAGATAGCAGTCTCTGAGGTAACAGATGAGTCAGGTGCAATGCTGTGGGAGACGTATAGTCACCCGACGCTAGATCTTCTGGATTCGAACACCAACTTTAGAGTGGTCAGGGGGACTCTCAGAACACCGATCAGCTTTAGAACTTTACACACTCTCACTCTACTCTCACACCGCTACATAACTCTCACACTCTCTTTTGTGCACAGGTGTTTAGTAAAACAGAGACATAACACTCTTATTCATTAGTACATAATACAGAGTACACAAAGATAAAATGAATGGCAACATTGTTCTTGTTTAATCTATTACTTCCAGAATCAATACAAGTTCACTACATAGCAATTTCTTGACACAAGGCTACGACCTCCTAAGAACTATGACTACGTTAAGCTTCACATCACTGGCTGTCAATTACTAGCTGTGAGCTAATTGTAGCAGGCAACCTCTGCAAACGGTGTACGTTAAGCTTCACATCACTGGCTGTCAATTACTAGCTGTGAGCTAATTGTAGCAGGCAACCTCTGCAACCTTCAGTTAGTGCATCCCGCTGCCAATAGTGACCTTCGCAACCTTTTAAGCTCAGTCTTCTTGATCTTAGCCGACTACTCTGGTGGTTACAACCCACCACCTTCACATGTGGAGTACCAAGGTGGTGCTCATGACATGGAAGGTGGTCAGACTGAGCGTTGTGTTGCCACTAAGCCACTCGGTGCAACATTATCATAAGAGGATATAAATCTAAAACAAGTACAAAGGTCGAGGCCCCAAGTGGGAAGAGCTACTAGTAGAATCAAGTCTAATTTTGGCCTCCTAGCAATCTGTTAGCACTCCTAGTGAGCTTGTGTTCCATCTTCTTGTTGGACTAGATAGATGCGGTTGCGAATCATGTGGCCCACCATCGACTTCATGGAGTAGCTCCTCCACTCCCAATGGGGAGAAGTCAATGCAGCGACCTCGTATTCCAAGAGCTTGGTGGCCTCCCTCTTCTTGGTGGGTGTGAGGAGAATAGTATCTAAATAGATCTCAGAGGCCCCTACTGCAGTCACCCCATGAGGGTAGTGGAGGAGGCAGAAAGCTAGGAGGCAAGGAGGATTCTAGATAAATTTGGCAATAGTTTGGCTAGCTAGAGAGTGAATAGTAGAAAATGAGAGGAGGGTCCTCTATATTTGTAGCTTTTATATGGGAATATACTTACACAATGGTGGGTATGTACGTGTGCATATCATTTTTGGGAACATGCATATGTAGAATAGCATACGTGTGTGCAGAGATGTGAACATACATGCACACCGATAAGAATGCACGTACACATAAATGAGGAAATGTGTGTATGTAAATGAAAATGTGCATATACAGATAAGAATGTGCATGTGTAAATAAGAACATGTTCGGATCACTAGCAATTAGGGCAATGAACTGTACCATGGACTAGGTTTTCACCCACCATAGCCCCCCTATCCTGAGATGTGCCTAGAAGGAGAGTGATAAGAGAACTATTTTCCATAAATAGTGTTGGCCTCCTTTCGAATTATTCTTCACAAGTCTCCTTCTCTCTGCCTTTCTTCTTATTCTGCTCTCTTCTTGGTCCCTTCTCGATTGCATTCTTTGAATCTTTTTTTCACTTTCTTTGACATTTTTATGAGTTTTTTTTATCTGGCAAGGGTGAGGTACCTGTATTTGGCCCACTTAGCGAGGCTTGAGAGGGATGCCCGTTGGCGGTAGGGAAATGGATGGTTGAGTGTGAGACCCCCGCCCCCTCCGCGATGCCCCCTCTGAGGGTGCTGGCGATGGAAGCAGCGTCAACCTCTTGTGCGGGGCAAGGATCCACACTCGGGGCCTCGCCCACGGATGTCCGGACAAGAGACTAGCCTGGCAGTTCCTCCGAAATTGAACCCGAAAAAACTTCCCTCACCCGGAAGGCATGGGCGATTTCACCAGGAAAATCATATAACAGGAAAGTTGATCTAAACGAGTCAAAGCCTTAGCTAACCAAATTGATCCGACTGAACCCGAAAGTCACATGGTCAGATCAAGGAAGAGACTTGCACTAGGTCCATAGAATCACCGCTTTCCCCCCCTTTAGCGAGGCACAACGGTTGATTCCCTCCCACAGAACAAGGATCTTCCTAGGACTTAATCTAACTAACGTAACTTAATCGTAACTATATATATCGCAAGAATCCCCTGATCCAGCCGGTTAGCCAACCGCCCAACCACTGTATTGGTGGGATTTTTTTATAAAAATTTGGTTATGTTTTGCCTAGGTATATCAGAATTCCTAGGCCCCCTAGTTGACGCTTCAAGCAAAATTTAAAGTAGTCATACCACTTACACACCCAATATGAAATTGCCATTTTAAGAGATTCGGCTGTCTTTAAAACAATCTTTCAATAAAATCATAGTATTACTGATCATAATCCTCCAAAATATTGAGTCCGTTGTTTTACAAACAAGGATTTATCATTTGGACCCTTCATGCCCGGCTCGGCTCCAGGGGCCTCACTCGGGACTTGCCTTCCATCCATGCCCTGCCGGCCTAGGGTCCATCGCGGCCCGTCGGCACGGCCCGGCTCGCCGGCGACGGCCAACGGCCGTTTTTCCACCGTTCTCGGTCCCGTCGGCTCATTCGGTCCCGACTCCGTCAAGGTTGGGAGGGCATCCCCCGGGCACACGGCTCCCTAGCAACCCCACTCACAACACGGGAGGCCTACGTGCCTACCCGGTGCGTGAGTGCGTCTAGGTGCCTACCATGGGTCCATGCTTTGCCCCTCCAAGCACTTCCTCCCCATATAGATCCATTATATTCGGGGCGGTCTAGCATACCCCTCGGGCACCATGTCCCTCCGGATAGAAATCCCGCGACGCGTCACGGTAAACGGCCGTTTCGGCCGTTTTTAGCCAAAACGGCCGAAAACTGACGGAACGCGTCACATACACCCCCCCTTTACAGAATTGATGCCCTCGTCAATTACTTTGAAACGAAAGGTGGGATGCATGACCTTAATATAACGCATCTGTGCAAAGTGTTAATATATATATTGAAGGACGGGAGGTCTTTACCCTGCTTTATAGCCATGAGCAGAGTAGGTGTCTAACTCGTTTACAAAGAAAAAACTGTGCATATTTTTGTATTTTTTTTACCATTTTTCAATTTTTTTTGGCTTTTTTCAATATAAGTCGGGACTTCAAGCCCCTGCTCGAGAGTCCCCCCAATCCCAACAAAAGTGGCGAGGTTGCTGCGTGGTCTCGCCGGAGCTCCTGTCTGAGCCAAGTAGGAGTGATTACCTTAAGCAATGCAGCTTTGCCTGGAAAGTAAGAGTCTTCAAGGAAGTCGAGATTTGTTCGCCGAGTTGACGCCAACTTGGTTTGCAAGATCTTTACTTCAAATCTGACTTCACCTTCCTTGTCGTTGGAGCTTTGTTTTGAGCCTTGATGCTCTCCGATGCCCCTTGCGCTCTTTGTGCCGAATCTGTAATGGACAAGAGTTGCCCACCTCACTGACACCAGCTTGGTTTGCCCTTCTTGTACCGCTTCAAAACCATGCACTATGTTGCTTTGGACCTTGACGCCCAGCTTCAACCTATTTAGTACATAAGTGCATCCATTCTCTGTGACAAAGTGCCTTTGGCCCCACCTGACACCAAGTGAAAACCACCGCGAACCTTTGGCATTCAAACTTCTGCACTTCTTCAGCTTCGGTTCACCTGACTTGAGTGCTCTAGCTTGCCTTGACTCCAAGACCCGCTTTGCCATGCTCTAGCCAACTGCCCCTCAACCTGTTCACGCGGTTTTGACCTTTACGCCAGAATCTGCCTGTTCCTGTTCAGCAAGGTGCAAAGTCTTTCCACTTCGTCTTGCTTAGGCCCCCATGACACCATGACGACCTTCACACAGCTTCGTTTCCTGACCCTACACCATCACCTTGAACCTTTATGTTCTGAATGTGTCTTGCCACACTGTGAAGAGACAGTCTTCTTTGACGTCATTGCCACAAGCTCTACTTGGATGGCTAGGAGCCAAGCTTCACCTGCTTTAACTTCGCCTCAGGCTGAATCTTCTTTTATGCACCCGCCCTTGATGGCTGGATTTGAGTGCTTTCCACATCCAAGCTGCCATAGAACTTCAGTGAGCCAGCTGCCACCTTGACCCACCCAACTGCATGCACATTGCCACCTGCATACCCAGCTGTTTCCGTCTTCTGGTAACCTGGTCCAAGGAAACGCCTTAGAACTTCAGTGAGCCAGCTCCCACCTTGACCCACCCAATTGCATGCACATTGCCACCTGCACATCCAGCTGTTTCCATCTTCAGGAGTGACCTTGGAGAGCCGTACAACTCAGTTCCACGGGAGTGAGTCCAGCTATACCCGTTTGCTCCTTCACCCAGAGTGCTATGTGCCCGGCACTACGGTTCCATGTCCTGTGATCCAGAGCTCCCAAGTAGTCCCCTTCTTCAAACCTGCTTTCCCAAGTCACACAGCTCTTGTGCCTCTGTAGCCCTTGGTGGCCTGATTTGGCATGATCCCGCCACTTGGCCCTCCCCGGATTGCTCCAGTTCGGGCCGGGATGTGCCCCTGGCACGATGAATCTTTTGGACCTTTACAGGGCCCTCTTTGGTTCGGTTGCCGGCCATGCCGCGTGTGTGGCACACGGCATAGGCCACGAGGCAATGCCACATGTAATGCTCGCATGTGGGCATTACACGTGGCGTGCCACGTCGAGCCATGTGTACTACCCGTGGCTAGGGTATTATACGTGGCACTAGTGACTTGGTGCCATGTGTAATACATGGACATTACACGTGGAGTGTGCAGTGCACTGCGAACTCCATGTGTAATGCTGAGTGCAGGCATTACACGTAGCTATTGTCATGCATGGCGTGTGCCACAGGAGTGGTACGCAGCACACACCGCCACGTGGGTCACGCGTGGCCTTCATATGTCACTTGGCATGGCCAATGGCATGTAGGCCACGTTGCGGCCTCTGGCATGTAGGCCACGTGACTTGCATGCCACAGGCCACGCAACTTGCGTGGCCTCTGGAGGGCTCACAAAAGCCCTTCGCCCTAGTGCCCACTCCCCTCCCTATCCTCTATCCCTCCCTATCCTTTATCAAAGCATGCATCCGCGAAGCGCCTCCTCCCCTCCCTATCCTCTATCAAAGCCTCATGCCCCACCTCTCCTCTATCAAAGCCACGTGCCCCACCTCGCCTCCACCAATGCACCCCCTATTCTCCATTAGTGTGTAAACACCCCACCTCTCTTCCATTAACACGCCCTCCCTTTTTCTTCTATGCATCATGGCCATGCCATCATTAGAGGAGCTAACCATAGAGTGTATCATCTTGCAAGGATACATGGTGCTTGATGAGATGTACAAGAAACTCAAACAATCTAGACTTGTATCAAGCTAGAGAAATTTTAGGGAGCTTATTATGGGAAATAAAGCAAATAATCAAAGCAAAGGAGAATGACCTTGCAACAATAGATATGTTTGAGCTCAGAATATCAAATGCAATTTCTTATTGGAGGACATACACAGTCAAACAATGAGAATGAGCAATTAATTAGGAATTTGGCCTAATGAATGGTTGTGCGTGTCGTAGAGCCTAATGAGTGCGTCTCCTAAGTATTGAATGTAGTAATAATGCTGGCACTACTTCATAATGCAAACTTCTTTAATGTATTTGTCAAGTTTTTTATAGCTGAATGATGATTATGTTTTTCAATGTTCATCTTCTAAACCATGATGAGGGAGAGAGAGGAGAGAGATGAGGGAGAGAGAAGAGGGGAGAGAGAGAGAAAGAGGAGTGATGTATATATATATATATATAATTTTTTTCCAAAATTAATAAATGATTTAAAATGGTCGAATTAAAAATGGCCAACTTCTTTAAGGGTGTTAATCACCATTCAATACTTGTGCACTCCCTATCTGTTGAGGCAAATCTTTCTTGTTCCCGTGTACTTCTTTTTTTTTTCCTCTTTACAAAAATGAGTTATACAATCACATTCCCATATTCTAAGAAGAATCTAAGTTTTAACAATGGACAAGTTCTCATGAGTGCAAAGTTTTTATAGGAACAAGTAGCTCCCCCCTCATTCTATGGATTACAAGCCATAGTAAATATTGGGTCTCAAGAGTCTCATATCCCTCTCGAGGCAACCTCTAATCGTGAGGGGGAGGAGTTCTATATACTTGAGGACTCTCTTTCAGCCAACTACTCGGTAATAATTGATGCTTCATTGTACTCAAACCCACAACCAGTAGTAGCCAGCCCCCTCCCCCATAGGTCTTCCAACTCAGAAGAATGTGATAGATTTATGCAGCCCCTTTCAAGATAACAACAAAACCAATGCAGCAGGCTCATCAACTGTTGCAAGAGGAGATAGTAAAACAATTTTAGAATACCTTTGGAGCATGAAATGGTGATATTGCATTTGAGTTCCCACCCACCATGGGAACACGCTTAGGAATGGACTCCATGGAGCATAAGTATGATCCCCACTGGTGGTCAAATCTGCAAACCTCTAACATTGCCTTCCCTGGAGTATGTAGGAGAAGCTATTGCCTAGGTAGTTTGAAGTGTGTGAATGAACTTTGCCCGCATTCAAAGAACCACAAGGTGTCGAGTAGATCACATTTTACTGGAAGCATGCTAAAGATACCAACCACTGGAGAGGAGTGCAGCAAGGCATCTGGAAAGCTCCTTTGCCATTACTTCTTAGCTCCAATGATGTGCATTGCTACATCTATTATGTGATGCCCTCCAATGAGACAATGAGTAGATTAATGATACACATCAGCTTCCATCAACATAATGTACGTGCAGGCACATCAAAGGCACTAACTGATAGGACAAGGCAAATGGTGTCCAGGGTGCTAGGGGTAGATTGCAATGCTGGGGCAAGGAAGGTACAAATGTGTGTGGCCAAAGAAATCGTAATGGCAGCACTTGCAAGAAGGTGGTTTCTCACATTTCATTGGGAAACAAGAGTTCATCAACATTGCAGAGGAGATGTGACCACTAGTGAAGACAACTGGTAGGCTAATCTGGTTGGGCAATTGGGTTTGTGTAAAAGAGTTATTAAAATCTAGATAAGTAAATTGTGATATTTGAACAATTTAATTTTTAGGTTTTGGAGGTCATTGCAGCGCCCGGCAAGGGCCTTCAAAGGAGACCTTTGGCTTGGATGCACTTCTGAAGCTAAAGCGAGAGTGCACTTACGACTTCTTCCACATAAGTAGGGTCCTCAAGTAAGAAGTGCTATGTTTTCAAGATGTCCACCATTGGACCCACTTTAAGGTTGGATTTGGTGAATCAAATACTGGCTCTGGCAACTTGCGACATGCATGGATACAATTCGACCACACTTGATGAACATCAGATTGGGTGACCATGGCTTGTCATGTGTATAATCCAAGGTAGCATATTACCAATGTAGAGTATTTAGGTAGTTAGAGCTAGCTAATTGTGTAACCTCTTTATGACTAGAGTTTTCACGCAGCATGTAGGATCTTCTCACGAATTGCGACATGTGAAATGAAAGAGGAGGATATGGAGGCCTGATGTATGTTCTGCGAATTCATTAATGAAGTGATAGCTAACCATGGTTGTGAGAGGGAATATTTCTTTGGTTTCATGGCAAACGAGGCTTAGGCTAACTGGAATGCAGTTTGGCATGTGTTCAATGGTGGAAAAAATAACGTCCTGACAGATAGGGAGAGGTCTTGCCTATTTCATTAGGAGCAGAGCATGGTTGCCCACACAACAAATTATGTGTGTGTTACATCTCAAGGAGAGCACAAAGAAATGTGTAAGAAGTGGCGCATGGATCCTACCAATGAAGCTGCATCAGTGGAGGCTCGATTGATACGTCAATGGTGGCATAATGGTCATGTGATGGATAGAAATTTGTCAGCAATGGACTCTTGGTTGAGTTGCTGGGAGGTGCGCATGGCACATTGGGGTTCAGTCATACAATGATAGAGAGAAGTAATGATGGTACAAATACCCCAAGAACAAACCTAGTAGAAAGCAAGCATGGAAGTTGGCTGGTAGGGGAAGGATATAGACACAAAATTTCTCTTTACAATGCATGTACTACCAATATGGCAAATGCAATTTTACAAATCACAAAGGCGGTCTCTTACTCTCAAGGCAAGCATATAGGGAGAGGTCCAAGCTTAGAGAAACTAAAAGAATGGTGCTCTACAAGTCCAACCCAAGTGGTCCAAATAATTAATCATGCAATTGAAGGAACACCCATGTATAAGGCGGCTACCCCTCTCACCGGTGACAAAGAAAGTGCATGTTATAAGAGACCGTTTGATGTGGTCATTGATATTGGATGATGAGACCATGCATCGACCAAAGTACAACACACATGTAAGAGAAGGCAAGTATGTTTGGAGGCCACGAAAGATCAATTTCAAGGAGCATGATACAAGCAATACTCTAGAAAGAACAATGGAAGTCACATAGGGCAATGTTATTGAGTGCAAGGTGAATGAAGCAATGTCGGAAATCCAAAGGACATGCATTGGCAACAAGGTCACATGCAGTGGAATGCCTCGTGGGGGCAAGAGGTGTGGGCAACACATAATTAGATTTGCTAAGGGTGTGCCTGCACCTTCCTTTAAAGGCTATCACAAGCACCCTAATGGTCTCATTATACAATGGATGTGGTTCTGCCGCCCTGACCACGTGCTTCATTGCTATATTGTGGACACCAACATAGACCCAAAGCCCAATCCACCACCCAAGATATGGCCAGTTGCTATAGGAACCAACCTCACAGATGAGGAGGTATATTCATTATGGGAAGGTGGATACCAGCAGGTGGAGAGCAAGAATGCAGAAGGTGTTATACCCAACCCATCGCATAACAATGGGGCTTCAAGGTTCTTTACAACTGCAACTTTAAAAGATCCGCCATATGGGTCTACTACTAACATAGAGGTTGGTGGCTCAGGTATGCGAAATGGCATAAGAGTCAAGTGTTGCACATCGATATCAGAGGAAGCAGCCAAAAAAATAAAGGGCACTTTGAAAATGAAAGCTATGGTCGTAGAAGAAGTGCAGAGAATAGAGCACAAGTATGAAGTTTTCAAAATCAAATTGTACGGGGATGATGCACACGTGGGAAAATATGATGTGCATGTAAAAAACAAACTGTGTTGTACATTGCAAATAGAGAATCCAAGAAGAAGCTATTTCACAATTGAACCCTCTATAATGAGGTTACTTCCACAAAGGTTACATAGGTCCCAAAATACTAGAGGTCAATTGATTATCCATGCATTCAATTATTTTTTTTGTTGAAAAAAAAGAAGAGTAGACCTCTCCCACTACTATACATAAAGAGTAGACCTCTCCCACTACTATACATATAGCGGCAAACTCCAAAGCACTTTGTTATACACCACTGCCACCAAGCCTTGTTAGTAGAGTACACCACCCTAAACCTTCCTTCGTTTTGTTTATGATGGCCTCATCAAATGTTAACATTGAAGTTGTTGTTGCACGTATCTAGAGGGAGGCCACTAATGTGGAGGTCAAGTAGAAGACCATAGATGGTGCACAAGCATGAAAATATCTCACATCCTTTCTACTTCCTGGAAATGATGATGCTATTTTTCAAGTTAGGGACAAAGTGGTGCGCTTAATTGCGATATGGTGAGCCCATGGTTTTATTGATGAATCGTCTGAGTGTGTCTTGCTACACGTAAGGCGGAGCTGTGCTACTCGTACCTTCGAGTCCTCATTGAGTGAAGGCTAGAAATATTCTTCCCTGGTCCATCTTTCTGAGCTTTCTGCCCTATTTTGGGATCCTTAGACGAGGAGACCCTCGCGATCTTCTTTGTCCACACCATCTATAAAAGATTTAAATGGATGGCTCAAACGACTAAGCATGAAAGATTTTGGATAAATATCACTACAACGTGATATGCAGAACATGAACATACGCGTTGTATTGAATTCGTGTTAAAGAAAACTCCAACACACAAAATCGGCTCAAAGGAACATACGACTAAGCAGGAAAGATTTTGGATAAATATCACTACAACGTGATATGCAGAACATGAACATACGCGTTGTATTGAATTCGTGTTAAAGAAAACTCCAACACACAAAATCGGCTCAAAGGAACAATAAGGACAGATTTTGTACAAAACTCACCTACAACACGATAAGGGGACTTCCGACACACTGAATACCCCATATTGCATTGTACTGCATTCACAATCAAAGGAACTCCAATGCACAAAGTAGGCTTAAAGGACCACTAAGGATAATTTTTGAACAAAACTCACTATAACGCGATAAGAGGACTTAAAACACACCTGAATCCCCTATATCGTGTTGTACTGCATTAACAATGAAAGGACCTCCAACACGCAAAATAGGCTTAAAGGACCACGAAGGATAATTTTTTAACAAAACTCACTACAATGCGATAAGAGGACTTCAAACACACTGAATCCCCCATATCGCGTTGTACTGCATTAACAATCAAAGGAACTCCAACACGCAAAATAGACTTAAAGGACCACTAAGGATAAATTTTTAACGAAACTCACTACAACGCGATAAGAGGACTTCAAACACACTGAATCCCCCATATTGCATTGTATTGCATTCACAATCAAAAGAACTCTGACACACAAAAAAGGGCCAAGTGACAAACAATAAAAACATATTCGATAAAATTCACTACAACGCGATAAGAGGACATCCAACACGTAGAATGTTCCATATCACGTTGTATTGAATCAATAATAAAGCAAACTCAAACACGAAAAATTGGCCCAAATACAATGCAATATGAGAACAAACAACATATTCAAACTAGTAAATCATGTTGTGTTACATTTAAAATCAAAGAAGCGCAACAACATATTTGGATTCAATGCACTACAACGCGATGGGAAGAGTTCCAACAAATTGAAACCCCCATATTACGTTGTATTGACTTTATAATGAAGGAAACACGTTCGGGAGTCCATATAGAAAAGGAAGAAGAAGACATGGTGTAAGTCAATAAACATTGTATTGAGAAATGGACACTTACTCGTCAACAGGATGTCGTCCCAACGAAGGGATGAATTGGTGAAGACGATTGAGAGTAGATCACGATAATGAAAATTGATCAAAAGACGTTGCTGTTTACACAGAGCTTGATGCTTAATTCGACGATTTAGGGTTTAACAAAAGGGGTCCCGTCCCACCTTAAGTAGATGTGACATTGCATGATAACATTGGTGTTAAGTGCATGTGGCAAGTAATGATGACGGTCGAATGCATGAGTGACATGTGTCTATCACGTGTGAACAAACGTGGACGACCACCAATGAAATCCTTCCACATGTAAAGACCATCGGATAACGCACGCACTCCCACATACATTATTTATAGCGTGAGTTTCAAGCACACTTGGCTTTTTTTCGATGCAACTATTTTCTCGCTCTTGCTTGCTCCTCTCCGACAGTGCGACCAGTGTTGGCAATTCTCCTGATCTTCTCGGCACTGATCCATAACAATCTCCAAGCCTAAGGTGATTTTTAGGTCAGTTGAGTACTCAAGTCTTATCGGTCTTAAAATGTTTGTTTTCGTATGATTTGTGAGTGCCATTCCCTATTTTCCTATGCAAATCATGTATAATTGATAAATAATTTTGAGTTTCATTACAACGCGATGTAGGGCTTCACTCGAGAATGTCCACCCAAAATCGTGTTGCAACATAGACGGTGTATATTTTGGTTCAGCACAACGCGATATCATGCTTCACTCGCCCAACATCCATCATGAATCATGTTGTAATGACATTTGTTACATATTAGTGTAATATAGACCTTGCATAGTGCAAGTCCAGTATAACGGGATATAAGGCCTCCCCTCGTCAATATCCAATGTTAATTGCATTGTAGTGACTTGCAATATATAAGTTCTTTTTAGCTCAAATATGGAATCCTTTTCCATATCTCTGTCTCATAGGGGTGTTTGTTGAAATTTTAACAATTTAGACTTAGTAAAAACCCCATAGTTTGTGTTGTAAATGAAAGTTGTAGTATCGCTAGCTTTTGATGCATATTTGTACAACGTAGACCGTGTGTATTTCGGTTCAGCACAACTTGATATTAAGCTTCACTCGCCACCCTCCACCGTGAATTGCGTTGTAATGATGTTTGCACTGTAACTGTAGATCTCCATTAATCTCTCATTGTTGTGTAGTTAAAAATCGTTTTGCCAACCTTTTTTTGCTTTTAGATGCATCATTTTGAGATCGAGGTCGAACCCAATACTGGGTTTGAAGAAATCCCTAATGAGAAATTGTTCGATTCCCTTCACAAAGTTGACCAGCACCATCTCCAACCTCAGATTTCACATATTTTTCTTGTAACATCTCCATCAAGAGTATGATCTTGTCTAGACACACATATCTCCAAGAGAAAGAGTAGCAATATCAGGGGACAACTTCAAATGAATCATCCTGGATAATATTTAGTATGTGCATGTGGCAGATCTTTTTTCTGCCACATCCTCAAGAGATAAGATAAACATGGATAAGGTGTAGGGGGATAAGAAGAAGACACATAAGTGCCCAGTACACAAGCACAAATGTCGTCTTATTGACTAACACTACGGGTTTATTTGCTATTTGCATTTGCTGCTTAAGGATGAGAAAGGTTTAATAGAAAGAGATGAGGAAAGGTCAGAGGAACCTTTAAGAGCAGAAGATGATGAGGTTTACGAGGTTTCAGAGGAGATAGACTTGGCCGTGGAGAGGGAACTCAATGAGAAATTTGATATTGTTGCACTGAGAAGAGAAGGCACCCAAGTTGTTACACCTGTTGAGGAGCCCACCTCAGTCCTTCCTGTGTCCAATAGGTGACCACTAGTATATCCTCCTAAAAGATATTCAAGCTTTGTCTGATATCCGAGAGGACTATTGTCTCGCCATCATTGCACACAATCTTGAAGAAGATGATGATTTCATCGATCCAAGTGTGGATAAGTACCTTCTACTGGATTCAAATGTCAAGGACAGTGAGTACCATACTCCTACTCAGATATTATCAATGATGTATAAGGATGCTCGTCACTATGAAACCAGCCACCACTAAAGAGGAATTTCAAAATGTTCAATAAAGACTCAATATAGGAAGAGGAGTCTTCAACTGTCCAAGCTACCGAGTCATCAATCAACTTATGGTGGACAAACGATTTACTTGTAAATGACGAGAATCATAAGGTCTAATTATAATAATTTTGAATATCATGATGAAGCTTCTGGATATTGCATTTGTTTTGTTGGCTTATGGACAACTTTGTTTTGTAGAGCTGGTGGTCTATGAGGATGATTTTCTCGTGCGCGCATCAAGATCACGAGTGGGGGGACTTGGAAAGGACTCAGCACTGTGCGAGTATATGAACCGGCTTAAATTTCCAAAGGTCATTATCTTCCACAAAAAACTTTTCAAAGGACAAAGCTGAATTCCCATTTTTTGTAATCAAAAGATTATCTAGATGTCTTGGGGGATACCCCGTCAGGTGGAATGCAGAAAAAATCATGCTTCTGGAGAAGCAGGTAGCGATGCAAACTATCAGGCAGGGCCTCGGAGTGTATGCTCTAAGGAGCAAATATTACTTAGCCTACACCGCATATGGATTAACATGTGGGATCAGGGATCCCAAGATGCTAAGCGAATATGGAAAAAGGAAACTTATCATATTCAAAAGATCGAGAGTTTTTCCAGTTCTACGATTGCAAGATGATGCCGAGCCATCTGCCAACAAAGAGGGCAAACTTCACGCCCTAAAGGATGCTAGTCGGCAGGATCACGAGTAGCAGTAGACTCCCATCCATTGTAAAAAATTTATTTTTTTATATAATACAATGACACTTCTAGCCTGTATGGACTTTTTTGATTTGGCTCTATTATACCCATGTTTTTAATGTCTAAAAGTTTGAAAGTATCCTTGGGAGGTGATGAATATAGATAGAGCAGCACAAATTGAAACGAATCAAAATTTTATTTAAGTCATTGATTTATAATTTTCTATATCCAAAGCATTAAGCCCCGTGAATTCAATGTGTTCTATGGGCTTTGGCTTCTTTCTCCTCTATCCTAACTGCTGCAATCCTCCTATACCACCACATGAGTAACTGTCTCAAGGCACTGACTTCATGGATTCCACCACCATGCAAGGTAGCCTTCTGAAACCCATAACGAGCTTGCCAATGTGAGTACTCCATGACTTGGGTCGACCAGATAGCTAAGATTTCCTGATTTGCAAAGTAGGGGCCATGAGCCTCCAAAATGTGTTGGAATAAAAGTGACAATAGCATATGCACATTGGTTATTTTCAATAAGAACCGCTAAACAACATAAGAACATACAAAGTTGGGGATCTTACCATATAATGTGTTATGCTACTTGATGTCCATGCTTCCACCATGTACTTGTAAAACATAGTCATATCTTCTTTAAAATTGTTGGCATCTCCTTCATTGAATGTCATTTTTGTAGAAGTGTAGCAACCTTATCAAAGGCAATCCATACATTAGCCTTTACAATTCTAGTCTGGCCATTATTACTATGATCTAGGACAACCATGTGTAACTTCCTCCATGCCTCATACTTCCATGGTTGAAGAACCAATAAATGGCCTTCATGGTTCCTTGGTGGTGACAAAAATGTTCTAGCCTTGGCTCCACCAATACCTGGTTTGCATCGCACATTTCCACTTGCACCTGACCTCTTCTCATCTTTCTTGATTTTCACATTTCCCTTTGTGTAGACCCACGCATGAAAGAACCTCCTCCACTCTCTTACACACTGCTTGGGCCTCTAACATTGGTTGCATCTTATATGCAAAACATATATATTTATAAACCAATTTTTTCACAATTCTACAGACGGCATGTAGTGTACAAGGATGGACTCGTGTTAAAGGAATGTCAAGTATAGGGTCCCACTTTGGATCCACCCTAACCATTGTTCTACCATCCCATATGAACTGATCACAAGTTGGTGCACCATCCTTCCCAGTATTCGTATTTAATACCTTTTTTCCATTCTTACTCTTTTTCCTTGAGTGCATGCAATACAAGCAAGCGAACTCTGCATTTACAGCATTTGAGACACCAAACATGCACTTTAGTGTCTTTAGATCACCTGTAAGATGTCATTCCATTGAGTAGTCTCCGAAACCATCCACATGTAGAACTTCATCTACTTTTTGACATTGAACCATAATAGGAATCTCTGTTAGATTGAAAAACATCTTTAGGATCTCATGGTCCTCTTTTGGAACCTCAAATGCTGCGAGCCACCAGATTTTGTTTTCAGATTGAACACTGAAGTACTGAGGACAACCTAGCTTTATGGAAGGATCCAATGCCATGTTCATCAACGTCAAACTTACTCTTTCTATCTTTTGATTCTTTACAATTTCACTCTCATCAAGTTTTAGTACAAATTTCAATGTGCCACCACATTTTGAAATAGACATATCATAGAACTTCACCATTGTAGCTTGCAATTTGGACACATCCATTTGGACACATCCAAGACAAAATTATTTTTCGGATTTAGATCAAAGGTGACTTCTTTGGCATAACGCTTGAATACATCTGAGTGAACTATGTGTTTTGGCTCACCAATGAGTTCAAGGACATTGTTATTCAATTGTTGCCTTGCTTTTCTGACAATATAAGGGCACGGCAGTGGAGTTACCCTTTTGTTTTACAACACGGACTTAAAACCTGCATCCATTTGTCTATAGATCATTGCATAGGATTCTCTACTTAAACTAATTTTGTCACAAATACCTTGAGCTTCATTTGCAGTAAATGCATTCTTCACATCTTACAATCATGCATGTACGAGATCATCACTAATTGTTCTGAACTTTGAATGAGAAAGTGTAGACTTCACCATCTGTCTTGAGAAGACTTTTGAGAGTGCTCCACTGTCTTGTTTCATATTCTTTAACTTATCAATCTCTCGGCATGTATACGGTGTTTGTAGTTTCCACTATTCTTTAACAATGCAGTAAGTGGTCTTTGTTCTCTTAATTGTTCACGTGCATCTAAATTAGAGGTGGAACTGTCTTCTCTAACACCCCTTCTAATTTATTGTTCTCGGCCTCTCGAGAGTCGAGCAACTAACTGCTTGATTTGAACTTCCTTCATCATTAGCATCCTTTGTATACGATATCCAAATGCTTTGCACCTCTACCAAGCCTTATTGTGTAACCAAGCAAGCTAGCATTTCCCTCACAAACATATTTAATCAAAAAAGTTAGGCCTGAAAATTTAGGTGGTTGTTGGGTCAAGGGATCAGGTGGGTAAATTGATCCTTCCAACCATATATCAACATGATTTCTCCCTAATTCCGTTGCTTGTTGCATTACATAAGGGTTGACCTTAGAAGCCTCTGTTCTCTTATAGAGAGGAGCATATCATACTCCAAGTCCACATGTATACGTGATGTTCTACAGACCACAAAACAATACTAAAATTGCAACTAACTCCTTTCTTTGCAAAAATATACATTGCAGTAAAACGTTATCATTAATTTCAGACACTTGCGTTTCAAATAACATAAAAATTAATGCCATACCTCCATTGAGCACTATAGCAACACTTCTTAATGCCCTTGTTGATGCAATAACACTTCTTAGCAGCAAAATAATCGAGTATAGAAAATCAATGAAGGCAAATATGACTTTTTGGTTCCGCTTGAAGGCATCAGAAAGCCAATCTCTTCAATGTTGTCCATGCATAAATAGTATGTGAGGAAAGAGGAGATTCAAGTGAAAGCTTAGAGGCTTCCTTGAGAGATTGAAGATTTGAATGGAGGGAAATTCAAATGGAGAAGAGTGGCTATTGAATTAGGAAAACTCGCCTAATAAAAACCACCATAACTTCATGAAAATGCACTAGAATAGAACTTAAGTGTGTTTAATTACGTTGAAAAAAAGAACTTTGCATAATACTAAGTTCACTTCGAAGATATATTCGAGTTCTTTTAAAAAATGCCCCTATTTCCAATCAACATCTTCTAATTCCATGTTGTACTTATGTCAAAAATATAGTTGCATAGTTACATATGTCAAAAATATCCTCGTACTTGTTTTCTTACTTTATAGAGTACTAGCTTTTTACATTTATGAATTTCCACTCGCAATCGTTGAAGTTACGTAGAATTTAAGAACATTAGAATAAAATAAGCATTGAATCTCTTTAGAAAATATGGAAGAAGGAGAATTTAGATTCAAAAAGAAGAGAGAGAAACCCAATATAATAATATTATTTTTACACTTTTTTGAGATTCCAGGAGGAGAGGAAAAGCCCTTAAAGAGCCCATTTAGAGCCCGAATTTTCCCTAATGAAAGAAGTATCATCAAAAACCTAAATAATATCTTGGAAGATGATCAACTAATCATGCCTATTCAAGGTCAAATTAAATGAGCCAGAAGAAATCTTGGATATCAAAGAAAAGCCTTTAAGGAATCGAATTTTAAGAGAACGCTTAGTAAAATAGAAATTCTTCTCTGTGTTGAGGATGCAACTTGGGAGAAGAAGGAGGACTTAGCCAGAGATTATCCTCAGTTTGCAAGATGAGGACATCTTGGTTCTTTTATTGGGGGAAAATGTAAGATCTCTCCTATTATTAAGTGTAAAATTGCCAAACTATGCAGTTTTGAGGAGAGAGAAAATGAAAATTTACTAGTTTTAGTTGAAAATCCTCATCACCTAATAAATAAAATTTTATCTAAGTAGGAATAGTTTTTTCTAAATAAATTCAAGTAGATATACTTAGATAAAACTTTATCTAAGTAGGAATAGCTTTTTATGTAAGTAGGAATAGCTTTTTTCTAAATAAATTCAAGTAGATCTACTAGAAGGAAATGAGAAAGTTAAATTAGAGTGTGATTAACCCTATCAAAATATTAGCTATTAATTGGTTAAGGGTCACATGGTAAATTTTAATTTATTAAGTCCTAAACCTTGCACACATAACTCTTGTAAGGTGTCACATGCTAAATAGGTGCCCTAGCCTAGCCCTCAGTTTGGAGCCTACGGAACCCTTTAGAGAAGGGTGCCAAATAAAAGAAAGCTTCAAAAAAAATTCCATGCTAAAAAATGGCCTTCACACTTATAAAGGTAGTGAAGGGTGCTCATGAAAGTTTCCCTTTAATTTTAATTTCTTTAAATATAATAAGTTTTTAGAATCAGTTTTGATATGTAATAATATAAAGTAGAAAGGCAGGTTGTCCAATACCAAGTTACCACAAATAAGATTTAAAGCTTGAATGGGGACCATTCAAGTCTCAAATTTTCAATCAAATCCAATCTTTTTCATTAATTTAGATTACCGTTGATAAACTAGTGTTCAAAATTTTTCTTAAATGGGGACCACTCAAGTCTCAAATTCTCAATCAAACCCAATCTTTTTCATTAATTCATATTACCGTTTATAAACTTACGTTCAAAAATTTGCTTGAATGGGGACCACTCAAGTCTCAAATCCAATATTTTTCATTAATTTAGATTACCGTTTATAAACTAACATTCAAAAATTTGCTTAATAAATAACATCGTAGTCTAGGCATTGGGCAATCAATTGTGGGAACTTGAAAGTGGGCAAGAATTTGAAATTTTCAGTGTTCATTGTTAGTCTTTTCATCTCAAATTTCATTTAACGCTTAGCAAGTTAGAATTTAGTGCTACTAGCCTACTAGGCTTCCAAAGTTCAAGACTCTAGTCTAGGGACTAGGCTCTAACAGTGCCAAGCTTTGCAGAGGAGGCTAGAGTGATCTGTCCACTCTAGTCTCCCCACACTACAATGATGCACGATGCCATAGTGCACCCATCTCCAAACTCCAAGTTCCTTGTCGGCAATTGGCATGGAGGCTAGAGCTCTCCCTCCCCTCCCCCCCTCGGCAGCACTATCTCCATGCTATCTTTAATGCTTGCACGATGAGGGGATCGACCACGCGAAAATTGGGCTCGGAAAGAGGGGAGATCGTAAGTGTACACATGGCATGTGGTATGGGTTTATGCTTTTTATAAACTCGAGCATGGGGTTCTCGTCGAAAAAAGCAAGATGGCATTGGAAAGTGATGGTTGGGCCCAGCATGTTAATGGCGATGGGTTGTCGTTCGCGTGCGTAATTTGAAATGGAATCTATATTCATGGGCTCTAATTTGAAAGCCCACGCCAGGGTGGGTGAATTAATGTCTCTCCTCCTTAGAGGCTATAGGCATTGCCAACCCCAAACCACTCTCGCATTTTGGCCTGCGTGTACGTGTCGTGCCGCAAACGTTAACCCGGGCACGTCGGGTATCTCTGCCTTGGTCAACGGCTGGCGGCAGCTGCACAAGGATTTGCATCTTGGCAGGTTCGTATCAGGGGGGGATGAGAGAAAGAAGGGCACACACTCACCTATGTGCAAGCATACCGATCAATCAAGCGGGCGGATAGGCTTGCTCATGATAAGCAACTAGGATAAGGCAGAACATGTGACAGGCTATTATGATTGAGATTTGAATGAGACTCCACGCTAAGAAGCCATAGAAGTCAATTTGTTATTGGGAAGTATTGGGGATTCAATAGATGTTGATTTTTGCCTCGTTAATCAATGACCAACAGTTGATAGTAGCTTTTTCTCTTTGCACGACCCCTTCAGTGAGTCTGGTGATGAGGACAAAGATGCCTCTAGTTACAACATGGAGATGGAGGACCTTTTGATGGCATTGGCTTTTTGTCGAAATTACAGTCCATTCAAGAAATTAACCCATTCGCCTTTACATCTCCAAGGTTCTTTTCATTTGACAGGGCAACCTACACGTTGATGATAGCATGCATTGAGGATGGGCTCTTGGTGACTTTGGACATCCTCAAAAACCATAACACACGAGGCCTCTTAGATTTGAAGAGGTTGGCAAGAGTGAGAGATTATCTATGCATTGTGGTTAGTGATGGTGATCTAAGGTATCCTACATTGAGGGATAGTTTGAGGATTGCATGCGTAGAAGATTGGAAGGGCATTATCATGGCATGTCACTCACTTGCACACCTTGGACTTAAAGAAACAATTGCCTAGATCAAGTCAACATGGTGCACTAATGTGAAGAAACACGGAATCCCTCTGCCATATGTCATGGAGTTGATCAGTGCATGTGGGTGTGTAGCCAGGCATGGTTTAAAGAAGAGTCATTTCGTGGGTTTACATTAGAGCTATTACCCTAATGTGCAACAAGACCATTTCCCTAGTTTACATCTCGGCGAAGTCAAGAGTGACCCGTGTAAATGCTATTGAGCAACATTTCTTGAACATGGTTGATGTTGATGGGGGGATTTGGAGAATATAGTTATCTAGCACCTATCTGGCACAAGGTCATGCTTGTTACACAAAGATCAAGCAAGTGTTCCTCGATGTCCGAGGTCAAAGATGGTTGTGGAATATATATGCCATTGTGGAGGTGGGGTGGGGAGAAAGGGAGGTGACCACCAAAGATTGCAGACATCAAAGAAGTGTGGATGCCTTTTTAAGGTCGTGGTCCACTATCTAACACTTGCCATGGAGGATGTGTCCATCATAGTGCAGGGAGGCCATGAGGGACATGTGCTAGGATCACGTAGCGACTTGTACCACTTGTTGGTGCACCTACGGGTTATCAAGTGTGTCTCATGGAGGACTTGTTTAATGTGGGGACATGTTGTCATGTCGCAAAGATGAGTGTGTCAAAGGAGGAATTTCACATTGAGAGGTCATCCCCGATAGATCAAGTGGCATATAGATTCTTCATGATTCCAAAAGAGATCCAAATGATGTCATACAAATTGCGCATCGAAGGTAATGTATGGCTAGATTGTGCTACATTGTGTTGCACGTCTTGAATGTGCGTAGCTAATTCTAAACATGAGAAATGTGTTTGGGATGCCTTTATATGCTGCAATTTTACCAAATCAACATGGGATTTGCATGCCTGTATGGTTCATGCTTTGTACCCATGATGCCAGTACAAGCCAAGAGAGCATTGCCTTACATACCGCACTGATGTGGTGGTGTTTGAGAGAATGAATGAAGTTCACCCTACAATGCTGGTCATTGATAAGTGTTGCACAAAGTTACTAGCAATCATGCATGTTGTCGAGAATGATCCTCATTGTTGGGCCGCAGATGGCTGCTATGCTATGGGTTTATTTTGGTGCCTAGATTTATCTGTGTGTCTGGGCTTATGATTTTCTTTCCCTTGCATATGATTTGTTTGGGTTTGACTACATTTAATTCTGGAGGATACAACATTTATGGTAACGACAAGTCACAGACAGCTAGGCTAGCAGGTGGAGCGTGTATACTTCGGAGGTATGAACATGACATCCACTCTTCAGATCATTGTTGAGTCAGCAATGCTCTTTAAGATCTTGAGTACCTCAAGTTCACACGTTTAGTACCATGTGAGCATCCAATCTGCATACTGTGATTGCCTGGATTGGTCGCGACTATCTACAAGCCCGGATTGGTCGCGACTACAAGCCTCTCTGTGGAGTACGGCTCATCTTGAAAAAAAAATTCCACGAAAAAAATTTTCCCACACCTTCATGCCATTCTCCCCATCATTGACACAGCACATGCAATGGGGGTGGAGTGTGACCCAACACGTGACGTGGACCCTACAAGTGATTTGGATAGGCCCTCCACTTCCGAGTTACTTTGCGCCATAGGCTCGACTCATAGCATTGAAGAATTAAAAAGATCTCTTGCACATGATTTCACAAGGGATACCTTCATATGATGAATCACAAATACAAGCATTGATGAGCCAAATACAGATCTCTCATGATGGACTTTGCAATACAAGGTCCCCAAAAGAGATCGAGTTACCAATGAAAGGCTGCATTTGGCGAGTGCAATCTCATGTGACATGGCTTGGTGATGGTAAGCCCATGGAGAGGTGATTGACAAGACAAGTGTGGCACCCATTCAGCCTGCCCACCAGATAGGTGTGTTAAGGAGGAAGCATCAAAGGGGGCGGAATCGGGTGTGCTTTGAAGAATGACCGCAAGTGTATTATCATCATTGTTGTACAAAGACTTTTTTGGTGGACCCATTGTGTATTTGACTCATGCCAAAATTGTCATGCATTGTTACCTTTGATGCAGAGACTTGCTCCACAGGATGCACTAGGGGAATTCATGGGTTGGCATGTGACAGTATACGATGACTCATATGCCTATGTGGCAAATGTGTCATCCTATTCATGTGGCCCCAATGAGGATGATGAGCAAGCTTTGTGTTGACTCTAGCCAATGGTCAAATGTTGTTTGATGTTTATGCATCAAAGCTTAGGATGGTGTTAATGTAATTTCCACTAGTTTGTATTTGCTATTATCAAAAGATTACTTATGCTTTCTCAATATAATTTGCTACAAAGGTTGAGCACATATTTTGTTTGGATACAACAACATTTTCACTAATCTCCCAAGATTAATTGTGCCTACTCGTATGTAATGTACAAAGGATTACTTGCTTACAGTGACACGGAGTGATAGTATAACAATCGTTGACGTGTTATCACAACGGAAGGCATATTATAAAAAAATATTTATGCATGCTCATCACAAAGGTAAGTATCTAAACATTTACATGAATTGAAAACATCACATTATCTTACACTTTTAATTAAAAGTTAGTAGCTTTTACATGTACATGAGTTTAAATGTACATTAGTTAAAAAGAAAATTAGATAAGGTAGAACAAGGTACAAAAATTTGATTTATATTTCAAGTCAAAGAAGGATTACAAAGCCAAAACTTGAGTGCGTGTTTACATCTACAGTTTCAAAGACACAACAACAAGGCTCAATGCTCTAGTGTTTTCAAACACCAACCTCGGATATCTGCATGCAGCCTCACCACATCATCATTTGTGAACTAATCACCACAACCAAGCTGCAAAGCAAGGCAAGGCAAGTTAAGAATAAGAGTTAGGGACACAGAAACCACCACAACAAGATTTGTAATATGAATGCTTACCCAACCCTTAGGCATCTTTTGAGCGAAGATGTCCTCCGCCAAGTGCTTCATTGCCATCATGGTGTAGAAGCCACAGTCAATGGCATTGGGTTGTTGGGGCCCCTCAATGGTCAGAAACTCAAAGCCTACTGATGGGGACACCAACAAAGCTACAAGTGATGGCTCCGGACGCCAATAAAGCTACAAGTGATGGCTCTAAACATGTCTTGGCCATGCTCTCCATCACCATGTATCATAACAAAAGTGGGCATGTTAAATTTCAGCCCAAGCAGATACGTAAACCTGAGCACAGTTGCGTAGACGGATGGTGGGGACACTTATCGGCACACCTCGGGGAAGGCAGTCTTTTTGATCAACAAGGCTGAGAGAATCAAAGAAGAGAATCCCAGGGTTCACCTTGGGAAGCCACGGCACCCTCTTAGGTCAGTTGTTATATAATGCAAATAAACACCAATGCCCCCTGCATAGAAGCACAAACCTTGTGTTGAACAATTGACACCAAGTATATAAAAAGAGTACAAGTTACCAGAAAGTACAAGTTACCAAAAAGGGGCCCTTATCGGATCAAAACCGGCAAGAAGACAAACACATGGGACATGAAATCGTGTCCCCCCTAGCATGCTGACATTGCGTGCCATCGTCATCTTTCTTGGGTGTGACCGAATCGGCACACCAAGCCACAGTGAGTCGTCGACAAAACAAACCCTTTGAAATGAGGTCCTCCGCAATGTATTCATCATGCATAGAGCAAACAAGTTCATTGCCTTGGTGCTAGCTTCAACCCCCAACAAGCTATTTACCAAGGCCTTGCCAATCTCCCACAATGGGAGGCATCCTCATGCCCTCCAATAATATGGAGCGAGCCACGTCCAGCCTACATGTAACAAAACCCCACGGTCATTGACAGGTAAACCCGAGCACATAAACCCAATTACATACAATGTGCCTTACTTTTACACTGAGAAGCAAGGCACATATACTCACCTCCACTCGGCCAAGTGCTTCGTTGGTTGGCCCACCATATGCCTTGTCTCCACGGGCTCCAACTTGCCCTATGCGGAAGGACAAGTCAAAGGCTAGAGGGGATTCGTTATTGTTATTCGACGAGGGGCAGAGCATTCGAGGCCTCAAGTGCCTTGTGGCGATACGAGCAACTACCTTTTTTGCCTCCTCCTCAACCTCCTCATCACCCTCATCATTGCCCTCATTGTGTCAGCATCCCCATGAGCCTCCTCATCACCCTCCACAACATAGTCATCATCACCCACCACAACGTATCATCATCACCATCATCACCCTCTGGGATGTACTCGTCATCACCCTCATCATCCTCATCACTCTCCTCAACATAGTCATCATCACCCTCCTCAATGTACTCATCATTGCCCTCATCATCCCCCTCGTCGGTTTCCTCGTGCACCTCCTCAATCCCCTCCTCTCCATCGTCACCCTCCTCTGGGTCCTTGTTCTCCTCCTCCTCTGCCTTGTCCTCAATCCCCTTGTCACTCCCACCATCACTCTCCTCCATGATACCCCCAGCAAGCCCATGACCCTTAGTGTCTCTGTCATCATCCTCGGAGCTTGCTTCTACATTTTGGGTCCACATTATATGCCTCTGCAATCAATAAATAAGAAGTTACAAACAAATCACACAAGCACAAGTGTAGACCAACAACAATTAAAAGAATGCCCCACATACTCACATTGGTGTCGTACCCCTCCCGTATACACCTTTGTATGGCCTCCTTCTCCTCTTTCCTCTCCTCATACCAAAAGACATGTCTCTTCACAAATCCATTGATGAATTTACCCCGCAGCATATCGTGTTGTTCCTTGGGGATTGCATCCCATGCCTCGATTGTCCTAATGCGAGCCCTAGCCTCCACCTTTCGCGTATTCAGAGAACATTTGCGATCCACATCCTTAAATCAATCAATTGCCCATGCTTGGTCCCTGGTTGACGACCTTGGGGCACTCCCAAGCCTAGAGCCCATGGGTCTACCTCCAATCTTGCACGAGATGTAAACATCTAAGCCATGTGCAAGCTTCAAATGTTCAACCATACTCGTGCACTTCTCCATGCATGTTTTTCTTTGTGGACACATCGGGATGGCACAACACTGCCTAACAGTTTTCCCCCCAAGAAATAGCTCTATATAGGGTTGTACAATAAACCTAGAAATCAATACACAAACTACTGGTGGCATGAGGAAGATAACCCTCAACCTAGTCACATAGTACCTTCTCTTCGTGCGGGAGGATGGCCTGCAAAACAGTCCTCTTTGTCGAGCATGTTGTCGGCTTGCCTTTTTGAGTGCCAAAGTGTGTCGCTTGCAAGGTCCCTCCCCTTCCCTTCAGCCACCTACAGTAAAGGGATAATCATCCTTGGTCCCTAATCCCTTAGCTTATACAGGTAAACCCAGGCACGTGGGGAGAGAGAGAGAGAGACAGAGAGATAGAGAGAGACCCAATTACATACATGTAACATCCAAAGATGGAGATAGAGAGGGAAGGAAGGATTGATAGAGAGAGTGGAGGAGAGAGAGAGAGAGAGAGCGAGGGGGGGTATCAAACCTTGCGTTGAGGAGCCTCTTTTGCTAATTTCTCCGTCCTCTGAGTTGTTGCAACCTTCCCCACCTTCTTCTCCTCTTTAGACTTCTCCAACTGTAGCACAAGAAGAACCCAACATCAAATCCACTGTGTAAAGAAAAACCCAAGCATATACAGGTAAACCGTGCACCAAATACTTACCGTGGGGGGTATGCCCTCTGTCATTGCCACCCCCATTCCTTTTCTCTTTTTTCCACCATCACCCATCTCCTTTTTAGGCTTCTCCACCTACAACACAAGCAGAACCTGCCTCTTATCCAATATATACAGATAAACCCAAGGATACACAGGTAAACCTGAGGATACATAGGTAAACCCGCGCATCGAATACCTACCGTGGGGAGTGTGCCCTTGGTCATTGTTGCCCCTACCATTCGTTCTCTCTTTCCACCATCATCGTCTAATGTTTTAAACTTCACCACTTACAGCCCGTCCAAGTAGAACCCAAACATATAGGTAAACCCGTGGCCATACAAAAAAACCCAGGCATGTACAGGTAAACCCGGGCATATACAGGTAAACCCAGTCCCTGAACACTTATCGTGGGACTAAACTTCTCCACCTACAACAGAAGCAGAACCCAACATCAAATTCGCTATGTATAGGTAAACCCACGGTCATACAGAAAAACCCAGGCATATACGGGTAAACTCAGGCCTATATTGGTCAAGGGCACCAAATACCTACCGTGGGGCGTGTACCCTCCGTCGTTGTAGTCCCTGTTCTCTCTTTTTTCCACCATCACCCGCTTTTTTAGACTTCTCCACCTACAACAGAAGCAGAACCCAACATCAAATTCGCTACCTATAGGTAAACCCACGATCATATAGAAAAACCCAGGCATATACGGGTAAACTCAGGCCTATATTGGTCAAGGGCACCAAATACCTACCGTGGGGCGTGTACCCTCCGTCGTCGTAGTCCCTGTTCGTTTTCTCTTTTTTCCACCATCACCCGCTTTTTTAGACTTCTCCACCTCAGCACAAGCAGAACCCAACATCAACCTTGCTATGTGCAGGTAAACCCAGGCATGAAGTACTTACCATGGTTCTTTGATCCGTCATCGCTACCAGACACCATGTGTTTCCTATTGCCCTCTTCCCCCTTCATCATAGAGGATGAGTCCTCCATCGTCTCGCAGTCGCTCCACGCGTAATTATCCTCTTGGGGCAGGCTGACCCTTCTCCACATCTGCGTGTGGCGAAGGCTTGCAAGGTGGCTGCCTAGGTCCTACCCTCTCTCCTTTTCTGTTGCCTACAGCATCAGACATAGTGTGTACAACAGGGCTTGGGCACACATGGGGTGAAAGGCGCTGCATGTAGATGCTGCAAACAGCCAAGCAATGCCAAGTGCATGCTGCTCAAAATAACGAAGCAAACGAAGTTCGCAAGCTGAACAAAAAACATGATCGCCTTATTTCATGTGCCAGGCTCTCTAAACCCAAGCACAAACGCTGTGTCGAGGAGGAGAGATTCGCACCACGTGGTGCGGGATTCACACAAGTGGGCCACGTGATCCCCTCATGCATGCAAACACCCTCTGTACTACACGTGCCATTTTAAGTACCCCACTGAAGTGATTGCCTCAGTTTTCGGACCCACGACCCACCGCCATTAGCATGGTTGGCCCAGCTGACACTTTCCGATGCCGTCCTGCTTTTTCCAACGAGCACCCCATGCCCGGGTTTACAGAAAACGTTATAAACCTGAGTGCCACATAAGCATTAACTCTCCCAACCAAGAGTACATGCCACGTGTGTACGCTTGCGATCTCCCCTCTCACCTTCCCTTCAAAGTTTGGCATAGCCCCACCCCTCGACACTACGACCTCTCTCCTAAGTATCCTGCATAGTCTGACCCTCCAACGGCCAGCCCCCACGCCCGTCCACGGCCCTCCAGGCTCCACTATCCAGTGAGCCCCTCTGACAAGCCTGCCTTCCCTTCGTCGGCACGATCTCTTGAGTCTCTTCCAACTGAAAAAGCATCGGACCTGATTCCTGTCGAGTTCAGCCTCCAACCTTGAGGCTCGTCCACGGTCCAGCCACCAGCCTGCACTATCTAGTGAGTCGTGACTAATCTAACTTCCCGAACGGTGACGGGCCACCGCAGTCAGCTGGCTGAGTCGCTGACCCTTTCTTCAGATGAGCCTTCAGGCTTTCGCTGATACTTGAGTCGTTCTTGCGAGCTGAGCAACCTTCTTACTTAACTCGTACCGGGCCTCATTGCTTTTCTTTGTGAGCAGTAGTTTGCCTCGTCTCTTTCACCTTCGAAGTTAGTACTACGTCTGCTCGTTTGACATTGCTCAGCTTGAACTTTAAAGTTTTGACTGTCAAAAACATATATTTATTTTTAATGCTTTCAAGTATATATTTTTCGACTTTTTTACCAATAATATATATATATATATTAAAAAAAGAGAAGCTTTACATAACAGACTATTCAACTCTACAATCAGCCATCACCACCCACCAGAAAACTCAACCACCATTGAGCAAGCCACACACTAAATCCCATCTATCATCCTCACATACAAAAGAAGATTCATCCTAGGACAACTAGAACCCAAGTAAAATGCAAGCCTCCAACAAAGGTTTAGTTGAGTAGCCCCTAGGAGCCTGTTTTTCCACAACATCACCCTTCATCTCCCCTTTCTGAAACTATTTTTTGACTGTAGGTCTAGTCCCCAATAGGGTTTTCAACAAAAGCCACAAAGATATAACTTGCTTGCTCGACCTTCTTGTACCATCTCTTTGTTCTAGACCCATATCTGACAGGCTTAGTATTCACCCTCTGCTTTCTAAGACCCTGCAAATCCATACACCAGAACATTAGGCACATCTCAGTATGTTTGCATGTGACCCCAAAAGGAGAAGGATCAGATGATAACAGACTGCAAGGACTGAATCAACTGAAACAACTTAGCCCCACTCAATTTATTTACCAAACATATAGAACCAGCACATACATATACATTTATGCATCAATCCACTAGCATCAATTGAAACACAATGCAGTTTGTGGAATACCAGATTTTCCATAAACAGTACCATCTGATGATATTAAAGAGCACATCCACATGTCCACCATTAGTTGCCCATCTACCAATCAACCAATCCCCCCACTGACACTGTATCCCTAAATAGTTATGAATCCATTTCCCAATCTTGACCCAGGCTCCTCTGATAGCAGGGCAGTCCCAATATGTGTGCTTCCCATCTTCCAAGGCTGTCCTACATCTAGGGCAGCATCCACTTGTGAAGTTCCTCTGTACCAGCTTAGAACCCATGGGCAAAGCTCCCATACACACTCTCCATAGAAACACCTGAGATTTGGTAGGTATTCCTATATTGCCTTCCACTTCCTTCTCCAACAGTTGGAACTCAAACTCATTTTCTATACTCTATTGCAATATATACATTGTCCTCACTTGTTCTCAAAGCAATATACAATACTCTAGTTGTGCCTTTGTCCAACTTAGAACCATTAAACCAGGACCAATCCCTAATCCAACAACGTTCATCCATTGCAGTGGATGTCTAGCTTTTTTGCACCTCTTCCCTGCAGTGGATGTCCAGCTTTTTTGCACCTCTTCTAGCACATGTCTGACCAGCTAAGCTTCCCTATTTGATAAAGCCAGATCCATCTCCAATTGCTCAAGCTCCTTCCATCCCACTGATACTTTATCCCAGCAATCCTTAAATCTCATCGAACCTTTGTTGTTCAATCTTTTGGCTATTCTGGGGTCTTGACGGGCTAAAGGGGGGTTAAACTTATGAGTCCACCATATCCCTAAACACAACAAAGAGTTCCTTGATGCTCTACCACATCCATTCCCAGACCATAAGTTCCAACACCTCTTTCCATTTAATACACAACATCCTGCATAGAGGGGACCCTGATATTTTGAGAGGGGGATGAGAGAACACTTTATCTTTCCAACTTAGACCTTGCCATACTCCATCAAGATAGATAGCTAAGCACTCTACCAATTCCCTTAGCATTTTTGACCAGATTTCCTTCTAATGAAGACATTTGGGTAGAAGCATAGCCACCCTAGCAATAGTATGAAAGGGAAGGTGAAGAATGCCTAACCCACCATCCGATTTAGGTCTACACATTCTACCCCAGGCCAAAGCCTTTTTGTTGGACCCCACATTCCTCCACACAAAATCTCTCAGAGGTTTGATTATTTTCTGTCAGTGCTCTTTACCAAAATATAGCACAGGGCATAAAAACATTATATGGGCATTCAATATTGTATTGCATATAGCCACCCTATCATGAAAGTGAACCCTCACACCCTCCCATTTCTTCAGTTTCACAAGGAATCTGTCTAATACCCAATCAGTCAACTGTTTGTTGGTCACATCCACTCCAAATGGAACCCCTAAGTATCTAACAATTGAACCTCTCCTCTCACACGCCCATCTCTCCAAATCAAAGTCATTGTCTTCAGATAGACTAATTAACTTAGACTTGTGAATGTTGCATTTGGAGCCTGAAGTATCAACAAACTCTTGTATAATAATTAGAGCCAGTCTGACATTATCATTATCAGGTTCCAAGAAGAGTAAAGAATCATCAGCAAAGCATGGATAGCCAATTGCTCAACTTTAGACCATTCACCCTACCTTCAGAGGAGGAGGCCATCTCAAGGGTAGTAATCAAAGGATGGGAAGCAATAGCAAAAAGTAGGGGGGCAAGAGGACAGCCCTGACTCACTGATCAATGTACCTCAAATCCTCCAACTACTCTTCCATTCAGCAGTAAGTTGGACTTGCTTCCCAAAGCAAGAGCGAATACGTAAGAGGACATTTTGGACCCAAATCCCATTTTTTCCATTACTCTCGCCAACAAATGACCAATGCACCCTATCATATGTCTTTTCCAAATCTAGCTTTAGAAGAATGCATTCTGCTTAGTCCTCAAAGCCACATCCCTACCCAGCATAGCAGCATAAATATTCACATATGGATCTCCCCTTTATAAAGCCATGATGGAGGCCTATCACTTGTTTTTATTTGGTAGGAAAAAGGGAATTCCAAAGAAGGATAAGAGACAGCATCAAATGCAAGGGAACATCGAGAGATGGAGCAACATCAAATGCAAGGGAAGCTTCCTTTGACCTTAACTATATTTCTATTCAAGATGAGATTTTAGTTGAAAATGAAAATGAAATAGAAAATCATAAAAAACGAAGGGACACCTATGTGAGAAATTTTCTTCCTACTTGGCGAATGACATTTCCTTGGGCTTATCCTCTTATTGATGATGAAGGCAATGAACATATAAAATGCAAAGTGTGTTTGAAATTAAAAGTAAACACTACGTTTGGGGACAAGGGTAGTAAAACTATACAAAAACAAGCTTTAGAAGTGCATCAACAATTTGAAGGACATAAGAAAGCCAAAGAAAGACTACACTGGCAAAAAAGAGCTCCATCTAAGGTTATTGAAAAACATGTGGATCTAATGTTCGATGCTAAGAAAAGTAGTATAGTGAGTTTGATAAAAATATTATGTTTTGTGGCTAAACAAGGCATGTCTCTAGAATCTTTTGAAGAATTGTGTCACTTTCACATGTATATATGCACACCAAATATGTGGCTAATGTTAGATGCTGAGAAAAGTCGTATAGTGAGTGTGATACAAATATTGCGGGTTGTAGCTAAACAAGACATGTCTCTAGAATCTTTTGAAGAATTTTGTCACTTTCACATGTATATACGCACACCAAATATGACATTGCCTAATGAGTACTCATCTTACACTAACTCAACGGCGGCTGGAAATTGAGGCATCTTATCTTGTTTATTGGGAAGCCCTTAGAAAGGAAATATGTGCAAGTTCGGTTTTCTCCATAATGGTGGATAAGAGCATCGACCATCGTTATGAGAAACATCTAATTATATATATTATGTATCTATCTCAATGCGGCTATGGTGAATGCAAAACCAAATATATCCACCTTGTTCATATACATGATGGAAAAGTACAGTCTATGCTTATGGGAATCAAAGAACTACTAAATGACATGCACTTGAATGAGCAAAAGATGGTTGGGTTTGCCTCAGATAGGGAAAGTGCTATGGTTAGTGTAAATGAGGGTCTTGTTGTAAAACTACAAGATGACTTATTCCACATCTTGTTAGTGTGCATTGTATTTCCCATCGTGAAAACCTTGTTAGTTAAGGATGCATGTGAGAACTTCATAAAGTTTGTAAATTTAGATAAGTTTACCAACAAGATAAGGGAATGGTTAGGAGAGACTACTTTAAGACGAGAGCTTCTTGAAGTATTTGATGCATTTCAATTAAAGCGTTACTACCAAGACTTACGAATTCATGGTGTTCAATGGTTGTCTAGAGGAAAGGTAAAACTAGATTAGTAAAGATAATGCCACTCTTCTTTCACATTAGAAAAAGAAGAATGTGACCTTGTATGCTCAAGGAGTGAATTTTCAAGTTCAATTTCTTATCCACTTTCTAGCAGATGTATTGAAAGAAATCATATTTTAAACTTGAAATTTCATGATAAGCACATGGACATAACAACCGTTGGGAGAGATGTGAACGTTGTGATGTGGATAGATGATTTGGGAGATTATTTTGAAGGGGGTCCAAACCGTAAAGAATTCTTGAAAAAGAACTCATGGTGTGTTTATGTGTGAGAACAACGAGGCTGAAATAATTGAGCATATCCTGAAGTGTGAAAGTATTCCTAATATAGTACAAGGCTAGGAGATATTCAAGGATGTATTCTTTTAGAGCAAAAGACTTTATTCAAGAATTATTGTTGGGATTCGATGTAAGGTTTGCTGATTACCATTTGTTCAATGCAAGAAAGCTCTTCTCACCTAAAAACTATCCCAACGAAAAACTAGATTGAGGAAATTTTTCAAGACAATTTTTGGGTTGGCTTTGTGATAGATTTGCGAATGGGTCATCCCCACTTGTAGACAAGGAAGAATGTGAGAATGAATTACCAGGCTTTGTGGAAACCTTGTTGGAGACATATCCAACTAAGGGTCTCTTTGACACATGGACACGGTGTGGTAATGAACTAGACTAGAGACAAATGTTTCTAGAGCTATTCAAGCTTTGGCAAATCATTCTTGTATTACTTGCAAGCTCTGTCAAGTGCGAGAGAGGTTTCTTGAAGCAAAATAGAATTAAGAGTCATGATAGATCTTCTATTTGCTTGAAAACTTATGTTTATATCACTTTCTGTTGAGGAGAAGCTTGAGGATGTAAAGTGGGATGGCATATTTGAAATGTGGATGTCAATGAAGGAAAGGAGACCTCAAAGGTTAAGTGAGAATGAACATTGAATATGACTCCTCTATTTTTGGAATATAATTTTTGAAACAATTTTGTATATTTCTTTTTTTTTCTTTCATTTTTTGTATTTAAGTAAAGTAATGTAACTCAAGTTGTGAATAATATAATTGTCATGTTTTAATACATTAATTAAGTAGCAAATTAAATTAGAGGATATTCAAGAAAAGGTGAAAAATAAAGTCAATTTCATAAGAAGGGTAAGCCAAAATTTCACCCTTCTTACTAAAAGGGTAAAGTTAGTTTTACCCTTCAAATTAAAAGTAGGGGTAATCCTTCAAAACCAAGGGCTTCCATTGTTTTTTCTTGGAAAAATGCTAAGGTGAAAGTATGTGTTGGGACCTTGGGAGGATTTTATGGGATTTGTTTTTAAAACACATGCTTTGGTTTTTGTCTAGGGAAACGTCTTGCTCTTTGTCTAGGGAAACATCTTGCTCTCTCTCTCTCTCTCTCTCTCTCTCTCTCTCTCTCTCTCTCTCTCGGGTGCACAGGCAGCAAAGGAGAGAACCGGGAAGAGAACCTAGGCAGTAACCTCGCATGCATGGTTGATTTTTGACCCAAGAAATATTCATATTGACATATTTGCGTTTCTTGTGATGTTATCCAAATAAAAGTGCCCTTCGAAAAAGATTTGCTACTATTTAAACACATTTCAAACCATCAAATATTTAAACTTTTAAGTATGCCTTGTACTATACAAACACATTTCAAATCTTCAAATAAAGCTAAACTTTGAGAAAAAACATTATACAAGACTTTCATAATGAGGGTCTCCTATTTGAACAAAATAATTTTTATGAGGGTCTCCAATTGAAATTTTTGAAGGTCTCCTAAGGTTCCAAATAAAGTCTAAGGTTTTATATGTAATTACTTAAAAAGTTTTCAAATTAAATTATATGTCGAGACATTTTCATTAATTTGTATGTGGGTCTCCTATCAAATTAAATTATATGTTGAGACATTTTAATTAATTTATATGAGGGTCTCACATTGATTTTTTTAAAGATCTCCTAAGGTTTCAAATAAAGTCTAAGGTTTTATTTATAAGGTTTATATATAATTACTTTAAAAATCAAATTTAAAATTATTTAAACTAAAACAAGTTATAAAATTAAAGAAAAATAGACAGCTTTTGAAAAACAATGAAATTAAAGTTTAAATAGTTTTACTAAAGCTCCAAAAAATTTCGAATTGCTAAAAGAACAGTTTCTAAAAAAAGTGTGGTCCAATGATAAATTACATTATATTTCGAGATGTTTTACATAAAAACTGCCTCCTTGCCTTTTGGCTAGACGGAAAAGGCACAAAATCATGGGACTCGACAATAGGCTTGCTAGGTGGATTTTCTTCCACACGGAAGAATATTCGTCGGAGGAGTCAAGGCGAGAAGCTTCTTTATCATCACTATCCAAGGAGATCGAGTTGCTTTAGCTACTAAGCATATCATTTTCTTCTTCTCTTTCTTCTTCAAGACCATCACCATAGCCTTTTGGTTCTTCAGTGCCAAGACCACGACCATCCTTGAAGTACCTGAAAGAAACATTTGTTGAAAAAGAAGATTTCATGAGCGTCTATGCATTAACATGTGGCATTTTTATGACTTTCCACACTGCTGCGCAACCCTTCTCTTCTCCATGCCATTGCCTATTGTAACAAAGTATTTTTAGAATTTACATGCACATGGGATGGGCCTAGGCACATGGGATTAGGGTCAGGGCACATGGGCCTTGGGACAATAAAAGGCATGTGCTCTAGGACTATTGTACCTTGATATACCTTTGGAACCTTTTGATATCTTTGGACTATCATTACACTTTACTTTTCAATGTTCTTAGTGTTAATCTCTCAAGCTTTATGATTGATGATACGCCTATGTCTACCTACCTTTTAGTGGATCATAGCGATGCATTAGGAGATAGTGATGCATTAGACTATCATGGGGATCAGCTTTTGATTAGTGATGCATCCATTGGCGCGTTTGCGATTGGGGATGATGATACTTCACATGCTGATGGGATACGGTAATGCCTGAGGAGCATAGACCTGAGTCCTTAGTGCTAGATGAGTCAAACTACTCTTTTAGGTCTTCTATTCATGGGATACCTATGATTCTATCTCTACTCCTAGCTCTCATAGCATACTTGATAGCATTCACTTGGGTTTAGTGCATATATTTGGTCAATCAAGCATTGCACATGGGCATATCGATAGCTTCGTTGAGGTGAGATCTCGTAGCAGAGAGGATTATGCATATGGATCTAGAGAGCTTTTCATTTGATTTGTAGATATCTACTTAGATCCATTGTTATTAGAGATAGATCTGTCTTGGTATCTAGGTCATATAGGGGCATCATGGATTGGTATAAAACATTCCTATAGGGGTGACCTTGGTGATCTTGGAGATTCCAAGGTTTGTGACACTACCTACCTCTCATGTTTAGACACTATCCATCTCCAATGATGATGAGGTTTACAGTGATCCTATTGATCATGTTTCTACCTTGATGGATTACACACACACACAGGTTTACAGTGATCCTATTGATCATGTTTTACCTTGATGGATTACACACACAGAGGATCTTGCACTTGAGGATGTAGTGCATGGTTCGGATTGTGATTCGACTGACATCGATGTAGTGGATCATGCCTTCAATTGTTTGAGGGGTTTTTTTGTGGATGATGGCATTGATTCACACTTGATGTTGCACGACGCCAACTTCGAGCTATGTTCTTTTGGCTCCCACGGGTGTCAACACGAGCCTAAGTTTTTTAGGGCTGGGACATTTTCCTATGGGTGCATTCTATGCCACTTTGGGCACATGGTTACCGACTATGTGGCACATCATTCTGATGCACATATAGCACATCTCGATCGTAGCATGCATGGTGGTTCTTTTGTATCGAGACCATTCGACACTCCTGTTAGGAGTGTTGATTCCACTTGGATGGATACCTTGAGTTTCGTATTCACACCGTGGTCGTGTGGACGAGCTTACGAGCTTTCCCTTTGACCCTAGTGCTACCACAACATCGATATTGAGGATCCTTAATGTGTACCTTACCTATCCGTTTGATCCTGGAGGGTACACGACTAGCTTTGCCATTGACAGTGGTTCCTTAGCCTCTCCATTCGCACCAGATCATCACAAGACCATTGTCTTGGATTTGGAGTGCCTTAGATTTTCCTTCGATCCAAGCGGGAGCTTGTCTAGCCGCCTTGCTTCATGAAAGATGGCGGCAACCTAGCTTATAAATGGGCTGGCGTCATAGGCCTTCACAAAGTTGGTGTTCGACTCACATGCGTTGGTGCCTCCTCTCTCTCTCTCTCTCTCTCTCTCTCTCTCTCTCTCTCCCCCTTTCCTTCTCTTTCCGAAAAACATAAAACACTTAACACAATACCCAAAAAAAACTCTTTTTTCTCCTTTCAAAAGGAAAAACATTTTATTTAACCACCAAGGTAAAGAATGGGGCTAACACCAAAAGGCACATGTGTATACAAGAGGACCTGTATTTATTTTCTAGATCGAACTTGGATGGTAACTTTGTTGGATTTGGAAATCACTACCCTATCATCATGTGTGGAAGAAATACGATGATAGACCTATTCCTACCCTTTGGCAGGCTTTAAAAATAGTTTTATTTCTTGTGAGCATTTGCCTATATAGTAAAAGGACGGGAGCAACCGTTAAGGGAAGAAGTCTATTGCTTTAGAACTAAAGGGACGCTCGAAAGGGAAACGTTGGGTGCGATGAAGGTGATGTTGCTGAGGGATGAAGGTATTGTTGGGGCCTTGGCACTTCTGTAAGGTCGGACAGGAATCGCTAAAGAGGAGGCTGTTGACTTCGTTGGACGTTGGGCAACGCTGAAGAACGGAGGCTAAAACTGTTGACGTTGTCACAGATCTCATAGGACATAGGACAGCGCGCACCCTCAAGCTCAGTGAACGCTCTCTCATATGCTCCGTCCCTGCCCAACTCGCCAACTGCAAAAGCTTGCAACCTCTTGACCCCGACAACAACGCGCTCACATGCCCATTACCCATGCCCAACCTCTCCGACCTCACATGCCCATTACCCATGCCCAACCTCTCCGACCTCTGATATCTGGACGTCTCCAACAATGCTCTCATAGGCGCAGTAACCAGCTCAATAGCCATGCTCTCTTTTCTCACTCCCCTTGACTTATTCTACAACCAATTTACCCCAGCTAACCTGCCAAACATAACCTTTGCCTGGGAGCTGCCACTTCGCCGAGCAGGTGGCAGACTCCGGGTAAGAAATAGTGCAAGGTGGCAGGAGAAGTAGATAGAAGCATGAGAAAAAGCATCGAGAAAGGGAGAATATCCTGTTGCCTAAATGTGCGCATGCTCTAAAAGCTATATATATATATACACATTATTCTTTATATATAAAGAATCATTGACGGTTACTAATAAAAGAATTGCGCGGATTGTGCAAAACCGGCGTCAAAAATCAACCCTAAGAGTCACACGAGGCATCAACCCTACAAGTCAAATAAGGCCACCTCCATCTTACCTGATCAATGGCATATGCATCGACAACAACGTCGACACCCAATCACAAATTCAACAAAAGGGTGACAAGAACCTCAACAAGCACTGCATCGACAACAACGTCGACACCCAATCACAAATTCAACAAAAGGGTGACAAAAGAACCTCAACAAGCACTGCATTCTCAAGATGCTTTTGCGACAACGCTGCGAACTGGACTCTTTCCATAACCATCCTCAAGGAGCTTTTACCAGAATTCTGTGAAGTACTCCACGACACACACGTTGAGGGTGCAAAACTATGTCTATACAGTGTTAGGCATAATCTGATCAAATGCAAGGACGCGTGAAAATTGAAAAAAAAAAACAGATAAGAAATCGAGAGAGAAGATCAACAAAATGCCAAAGCATAGGCCCTTCCTCGGCTAACTAAGGTGAAACACAACTCTGCACGTCCAAGAAACTGGAAACACGGAGAAAGTTGAAGCTTATAAGCTCCACCCACCACAACGACACCACACTTGAAAGGCATATGAAAGGAGTTCACATAGAATTTCCAAGTACATTGATCTGGGGACGGGGTGATATGAGCAGAACGCCACTGCAAATCCCATCTGAAACAAGTACACTCCCGACAATTGAATCAGATACTTCACATTTGAAATGATTGAAACTTCCAAAATCACTACTCATAACCTACAGCAGAGCATTGATTTTGACACCCAGTTTAGATATTTTGGATATAAACAACCTTTAACTATTGCCGTCAAAACACTGAAAGGTGAAAATACGGCTGGTTTAAAAGTGCAGCCCCTGCACGCCAAAAATCTACCCTGCTGGGCAGACCATGGTCCAGAACAAAACTAGAAAGATCAAAAAAGAGAACTTCAGTAAAAAAACAAAACCACAAGCTATTATAAATCAGACAATTTTAAAAGCTTCACACTTGCAAAATATCTAAGACGTTATTTAAAATATTGATATTCCCAAGAGTAGTTCACCAGGAATAATCATTTCAGGCTGGCCAGGATAAGCTACATAGTAGAGAGCAAACTGAATAATAGTCTGATTGATCCCGCCAACATCTCCCTTCTACCATAAAATCTCTACTTTTTTAGACTGTTCAGAATCCCCATCTTGTCAACCCCAAAATATAATAGATCATCAACCAAAAAGAATAGTTCAGTACAAGCTCTAGCTACCGCAACTTCCTTGCAGTTCCTTGCAGATCAAGCCTGCAATTTCTCAGACTTCAGGGGCTTTACAGTCTCCCAAGTGAAGTCTGGATCTTCCCGTCCAAAATGGCCATAAGCAGCAGTCTTCTGGTAACGCTTGTCCCCTCCTCTCCTCAAATCAAGGTTGATGGCAATCATACCAGGGCGAAAATCAAAATTCTGCTTAATGATCTCCAGAATTTCAGCATCAGGAATCTTCCCAGTGCCATAAGTATCCACAAACACTGAGAGGGGCTCAGGCACACCAATGGCATAAGAAACTTGCACAATGCACCGGCGAGCAAGCCCAGATGCAACGACACTCTTGGCAGCTTGCCTAACAATGTAAGCACCACTGCGGTCCACTTTGGTGGGATCCTTCCCGGAGAAGGCACCACCACCATGGGCCCCCCAGCCACCATAGGTGTCAATAATAATCTTCCTTCCAGTAAGACCTGCATCACCATGAGGTCCACCAATGACAAAACGGCCAGATGGGTTGAGGTGGAAAATAGTCTTTTCATCCAAATACTTCTCCGGGACCACTGGTTTGATGACATGCTCCTTCAAATCAGCAGCAATCTCATCATTGGTGACTGTCTCATCATGCTGTGTTGAAATAAGTACAGTATGAACCCGAAGAGGAACCCTGGCACCACCTTCATTCTTGTACTCAACAGTGACTTGAGTTTTGCCGTCGGGGCGAAGCCAAGCACATGTTCCATTCTTTCTAACTTCGGTAAGCTTGGCTCCAAGCTTGGTAGCCAATACATGACTCAGAGGCATTAACTCTTCAGTTTCATCTGTAGCATATCCAAACATATGGCCCTGGTCACCAGCACCAATCTCCTCAGGCTTCTTAGTGAAGTGGCCGTGAACACCCTGGGCAATATCAGGACTCTGCTGCTCAATGTTCACCAGCACCTTGCAATTGTCAGCATCCAAACCAACATCATCAGAAACAAACCCAATCTCCCTACAGGTGTCTCGCACAATCTTCTCATAGTCCACCTTGGCTTTTGTGGTGATCTCCCCAAAGATCATGACCATGTTCGTCTTCGTGCAAGTTTCACATGCCACCTTGCTCTCAGGATCTTGTTCCAAGCAAGCATCAAGAACTGCATCAGAGACCTGGTCACAAAGCTTGTCAGGGTGTCCTTCATTCACAGACTCGGATGTAAAGAGGAAGGTCTCCATTTCGAACTAAGGCCTGCCTACAGCCTGCACTCACAGTAAGCCACATTGGAATAAAACAAAAAACAAGGCATTACATGGAAAAATACCACCCAGAGTCTCCAACAAATGCAAGCTCCATGACATACAAAAAAGCTTGACAGTTGAGTGGACAGAAATGACATTCAAAAATAGAATAGTTCACTGAGGAGTGTAATACATCAGGCAACTGCCAAGAGTTTTCATTGCTTGATATTGCAAAGTTGGCACCTTTAAAATCTTGAAGATACTGCAAAGATGGAAGCTATAAAGGTGTGCAGCATTGCAAAGCTAGTAGGACATCAGTGGTAAAAAAAACTAGGACATTAGCTACTGCAGCCCAGAAATAAGGATCTCAAGGATTGAAAAGCTGGCTGTTTAATTCGAAGGAGACTGTAAATATCTTGAAACATTGTAAGTGTTCAATATGTAAAACCATAAAGCAAGTACAAAAATACATGCTACAAACAAGTAAAAGAAATACAACAAAAACATGGTTTTAGTTGCAAAGCAAGAAGTGTACCAGCAGTTGAAAGCATTCACAATGTCAAATATGAAGCACATGCTTGGAATTCAGCTTTAAACAAGTATTACTAGGTAAATCAGCCAATATGAAGCACCTCTAATTACAGAAATAGCAAAAGAAGTAAACCAGTATCTAGGACTTTAAGAGCTATGCTACCATAAGAAGGAAACCAACAATAATAATAAATTAGCTGGCAAATCTTTTAAGTACAGGAACCAGATCTTATTGATCTGCGCAAGGCAGGCCTGTATGATTGATGGTGTGAAAGAAATGGCAGGTTTGAGCGAGGCAGGTCTGTATGTTTGATGATTGTGAAAGAAATGGCAATCCACAGCATGCAAGATTCTGAAAATATTGGAATAAGATTAGCCTCTGACAAGTTGAGAACATTCATACATTGAATGAAAAACAAAACTGAAAAATCAAATTTCACACCTTGGCAGATCCATAGAGGAGTATGACAGAACTCACCATGCCCCTCAGATAGCATTTAACTTTGCAGAAAAGAAAACCAATATTACATCTTTGCCTTTACCATCAGCTTGAAAATGTAAAGTTGGTAAATGCAAGAGAGAGAGCACACAACATAAAAACTAGACAACAGCCAAACCTAAATCTACATCACAGCGTATGTTGAATGCAAAAGCAATAGCAGTGCACAGAATGGAAGCTTCTGAAAGTACCAGCATCTTGACATTGCTTATCAGAATAAAGTAAAAACAGTGGCAGTGCACAGCATGAAATATTCTGAAAGTATCAGAATAGCAAGCAGAAAGTGAAAGCAGTGGCACCACACGGCATATAATACCTGACATCATACATGCTGAGAACATCCCACTACATTAATAGCAAGTGAAAAATCAAATTTCAGAAGAAGGCAAAGACCTCGAAGACATCCTGAGAGCAGGAGTCTTTAATTGAGTATGCCCCTCAACAAGTAGCCGATTTGCAGACAGATTTCAACAAGATCACAATTAGATCTAGAATCTTCACCATCAACCTAATGATCTCTCAAATGTAAAGTCACCATAGCACCTGGACTATTATGGCAATGGAGACTGTAGGTAATACATGCACGAAGAGCAAAACAGCTATGACAGATAAAGGCTGGATCTGTATCGAACGAAAACGAAACAAGACTAACCCTAACAGTATCAGAAAAGTTGCAAACAGCTCAGAAACAGCAGAATGCAGGAAGCTAAAGCACTAATGCACAAAGAAGAAGCGATCCATTAAGTTTTCAGAAATCAGCAGCAGGCAAGAAACAGAAAGCCCGGAAGTCAGAGATATAATACAGAAAGCTATTAGATATGGCGGAAACCTTGGACATGGAAGGAAACTTGACTGTCGCAAAAATCGGACAGCCCGTAGATAGATCTTGAGTAATCCTAGCGTGCCACTGCAGAACTTGCGAAACTCTAACGGGAACTTGGATAACAGATCGGAAATCACAGAAACTTTGGACAACTTAGAAGCTTGTGGATATGGCGAAAATCCTCGATATGGCAGCAAGCTTCAGCATGGCGAATATCACACAAATCTTAGACACCTAAGCACCCCACAAAATCTTGGACACGGTGGACAGGAAGAAGATCTCAGAGAGCATGGCGAAAACCTTGGATATGGCAGAAAGCTTCAGCATGGTGAATATCACAGAAATCTTAGTCACCTAAGCACCTCACAAAATCTTGGACATGGAGAAAATCTTAAAAATGGTTGACACAATGTAGGAATCGCAGAAGCCTCGGACATGGCAGAACTGGAGAAAAGTTTAGAAGAGATGGCAAGAGAGCTTGAGGAAGCAAGCAGATGGCGCAAATAACAGAAACATTAAAATCGCACGTAGATTGCATTCGGCGCACTTACCTGCAGAAGCTCAGAAACCCTAGCTAGCTTCCACGCCCGATCCTCCTCTCTCCAACGAAAGAAAGAAGCCAAACGCAAGAGAGAGATATCGATCTGCTAAGGTGTACTTAACGCCAACTCCTTACCGGACTTCAAAATCACTCTTCACAATATTGCATTTCCTTTTAAAATTTTCGAGCTTTTCTTTTCTTGTCTATCCTGATCGACGGATTGGCTTTACGGATGCCCGCCAGCTGGCTCATCGAACGGTTCAGAGAACAGTGCATTTCCTTTTAAAATTTTCGAGCTTTTCTTTTCTCGTCTATCCTGATCGACGGATTGGCTTTACGGATGCCCGCCAGCTGGCTCATCGAACGGTTCAGAGAACAGTTTAGATTTAGTGCATCTATACTTTACGCGAGACGGCCATGTGCATTTGCCACCTATACAAAGTTGAAGATCAAGCAAGGCACGCCCTCAAATTTCAACATGGGTGGGCTCATAAAGATAACTTCTATTTGCGCCCGTGAGATCGAGTTCATCAAGCTGCCTCTTTGGACAAGGCTTTCACTATGGGCCATGGGCTTTCACCATATTGTCTTGCTATCATATAAATTGGCCCCAAGTTAACTTGACAAAGAGGTTATAGTAGTTCCCATTACACACACAATAGAGTAAATGTAAAATTGCTTTTTATAAACATATAGTAGTTCCCATTACACACACAAGGGTATAATCCCACGGTCCACCTATGCATGAGTAGGCATTGCTATATTCCCCCCTTCTTCCCAACTCCTTGAGTTTTGCCTAGATATCACAAAGCTTTGAAACAAGAGGGTTCCTTTTACGATCCACCTCCATCGGCCGACCTAAAAGACCCAACATCACGTTCTTGCAGGATCAACAATTGACCCTAACCTTCAATATAAAGTTTAGGTTCACAAGGAGCATCCACCAAACCTAACAAAATAAAAAGGATTAACAATCGTGTGCTTCTTAGCTAGTCGAGCTACTAGCAACAATATGAGGTTGCCTAATGAGATGGTGAGCCCAAGCAAGTAAGCCCTTTCAGAATGGGTCTAACATGATAACTTGGTTCCCCCATTCAATTAGTCCCATCCCTTGTTCCACCACATGTCATCAACTCTTATGGCTTATGTTCTTGATAGTCTAAGATACCCACTTCCCAGCACATCATAATCTAACTTTCTCCCCACAATCTTTTTGTCTCTATCTTGAAAATTCAATTGTCAACATGCAATAAAATATATAATTTAAAAATGGCCAATGAATCAAATGGCTTACCTTTCTACTACATTTTGTTCTCCACATTCTCTCTTATCCTTAGTCTAAGAATAAAGTGTCTCTATCTTGAAAATTCAATTGTCAACATGCAATAAAATATATAATTTAAAAATGACCAATGAATTAAATGGCTTACCTTTCTACTACATTTTGTTCTCCACATTCTCTCTTATCCTTAGTCCATGATGTTGAAAAAGCATTAAAAGTAAGGCTTGCACATGTCGTGCCCTTGATTAAAGAGAATGTGAGGGAGAGGAAGAGCTCCAAGTTCCTTGCAAAACAAGCACACACTCACACACACACACACGCACACGAGAGAGAGAGAGAGAGAGAGAGAGAAGAGAGAGATAGATGGTTGAATTTTTTATTATCTTTTTCTCTTCTCTCTACAAAAGAGACAAGAGTACATACTATAAGGGAAAGTACTGTCCTACTATAACATACGATGGTCGGTCCATAGTGTGAACCCAGCTATATGAGATGGTTCTATGACTATGCCATAACTCCAGTACTCCAAAGTGGTTGTCGCACAACTTATCATCCTAATGGCGGCTCATCAACCATAATCTCACCAACCGTGGTAGTGACTTGAGTACGGAAGCTATTGTTGAGAAATGTGGTGCCAAAGAGTACAAGGAAGAGGTAGGGAGTGAGTTGAGTAGTCAAGAAAGTTCAAAGCATAGCATCTAGCCACGTGAGCAAAGGGATATATCCCACATTGATGTACAAGCCCAAGGGTGTACCTCCTCATATAAAAGAGGGCCATTTCAAACAATGATATCGTATCTCTTGCACACATCTCAAGTCTCTTTATGCGTACAAGTCTTAATCTTGTAACCTAATTATGCTTGAGTCTATTACACATACTCATCATCATGAGTTCACTTAGGTATCATCCACCTTAGATTAGTCATATTAATTATGTTGTCATTAGAGAAGAATTAGTATCTCATTAAGTAGTTGATTATCATTAGGAGAGAGTTGCTTTATTAGTAGCAACGAATGCGTCAGTACAACGGACGTGTTCTTTGGTAGTGTCCCAAAAGTGAGCATCATTTAAATTTATCTATACAAAAAGATAAATTTAACTAAATTTTCTCTTAAAAATTAAATAAAAATCTCCATTAATTCCTTTACTCCATTCATTCCTTTACACTAGAAATTCCACTTTTCTCATTTAAATGGTTGAATTCCAATTATGGTGGGAATTCCTCTTTCATCATTCAAATTTATCTATGTAAAATGATAAATTTAACTAATTTTTCTCTTAAAAATTAAATAAAAATCTCCATTAATTCCTTTACACTAGAAATTCCACTTTTCTTATTTAAATGGTTGAATTCCAATTATGATGGAAATTTCTCTTTCATAATTTAAATTTATCTGTGCATAGAAATAAATTCAACTAAAATTCTTCTTTAAATTTTAAATAAAATATCCATTATTTTAGCATTCCAAATTTTTCTCTTTCCTCATTGGAATTCATGGATTTCTATTGTCATGGGAATTTCTCTTTTGTCATAAAAATGAATTACTAGAAATTTTTCTTTTTCTTAATTAACTATTTATGTATAAACATAAAAAATCAAATTTTCCATGGTTATGATGAGAATTATTCAATTAACCTAGGATGATTAATCCTAGAATATGGTAGGAAGTCCTCTTTTCATATTATGTACAAAAATGACTTATGTGTTAATTTTTCAAAAAATTTGTCATAGCTCCACTGCTATTACTGATAATTTTTAATAATTTTGAAAAAATAAAGTTTTAGTAATACAATGTAATAGAATAACTATCATTTGGATCAATATCCAATTATGGACTTGATTCCTAAGTTTTTCATAAATTAAGTAGCATCATAAAAGCATTAAAAAGCCACTTCTTTGGCCTCTAATTTTACAAGCATAGAAATTACTTTTAGATGAGGTTTAATCCTCAAGGATGTTTTATGGAAGACTTCAAAGCATGGTAGCTTGGTAAGTAGGCTAAACTAGCATGGGGGAAAAAACCTCCTAAAGAGGGAAAAAGTGCCCCCCCAATGAAGGCAACAGAAGATGTAGATGTAAGAAGTAATGGTGTTGCCCCACATGTAAAGTAGTAATCAACAGGTGCTTAGTGGACCTAGAGAGTCCTCTGACAGTGGGTCCAGTATTAGTCCATGGTCATGCAGGTTGAGGATAGATGTAGGTACATATGTATATATGAGGATAGATGTAGGTACATATGTATATATGAGGATGGTGACTCTAGTGGCTCTAAGTAGGAGCCTTGATGAGAGGAGCTTGAAATTCCATCAGTTACTCCTAGTGTGAGGAGAACCTGTGCTATTTTGAGAACACCTAGAAATGATCCAGGTGTACGCATGTTTACGATGGTTAGATACCTTTTTGATAGGTTGAGATATGATGGATATACAACCCATCATTATGCTTACATGATTAAAGCAATGCGCAAGTGTTGAAGCCTACTTATTTTGAGCAAGCACTTGAAAATAAAAAATGTGAAGATACCATGAATGAGGAGATGATAACATTGGATGTAAATGCAACATGGGATTTAGTGCCTTTGCCTAAGGAAAAGAAGGAAAATTGGATATAAGTGGGTGTCTAAGGTCAAGCATAACACAAACGGATTAGTGAGTAGGTATAAGGTAAGATTGGTTACTAAGGGTTATGTGTAGACCTATGGCATTGACTATGAGGAGACATTGAGCCCAGTTTTGCGAGAATGGTAACTCTGAGAGTTATTATTGCTATGGCTACAGTGAAGGGTTGGTCTTTACATCAGATAGATGTAAAGAATGGTTTAGTATAAAAAGAAGTATACATGATGTAGCCACCAAGTTATGAGAGTGATGCACACCTAGATTTTGTTTCCAAGTAATGTAAAGCTTTGTATTTTGTATGGCTTGAAGTAGGCACCTGGAGCATGGTCAAACATGATCGAGGAGTATATTGTCACCATTGGATTTCAGATATCCAATGTAGATTTTTCACTTTATGCGAAAAAGATAGAGGGATCATGCTATTAGCCATTTATGTGGATGACTTGATTATCACTAGTGATAGTGATGTTGACATACATGATGTCAGGAGACTTTTGAAGTAGAAGTTTGAGATAAAGGATTTGGGTGAGCTATGCTATTTTTTGGGCATAGAGGTGGTGAGATCACCTAATGGCATTTTATTATTACAAAGGCAATATGGCTTGGGCATATTATCCAAGTATGGTGTATGGTATGACATGATGTGTAAGCCTATTTCAGTGCCATTGGAGCAAAACACAAAGCATTTTGTAAATACAGGTGAGGTTTTGGGGACCCCACTATGTACAAGCGCATAGTGGGTAGCTTGATCCTACATGACCATTACTAGACTAGACTTAAGCTATAATGTTGGGCTTGTGAGTCAGTTTATGCAGTCCCCCTAGAAGCCACACAGAGATACAACTACATGTGTACACAAATGATGCTGATTGGGCTAGTAGTGTTGTAGACAAGAGATCTAGCAGAGCAACTTTATGTTTTCTTTTGGGAGTGCTGCTATGAGTTGGACTAGCAAGAAACATCAACAATTGCCTTGTCAAGTATAGAGACATAATAGTACAAGGACATTGCTATGGCAACTTGTGAGGTAGCTTGGTTTCAGAACCTATTTGGTGATATGGGTGAGCCCGTGGTGGTTACGAACTGTTGTCATTTATTGTGACAATATGATTAGCATACAGTTGGCGAGTTATCTAGTTTACCATGCTAGAATGAAGCACATTGAGGTACATTATCACTTTATGAAGGAGAAGGTTATAGTAGCAGGTGTGATGTAGATCTGGTATATGTCAGCATAGAGGATCAGGTCGCTGACATCTTCACATGAAGGCATTGGGTAGTACTACAGAGAAGCTTCACATGTTTAGGAGCTAACTTGGAGTGTAGTGTGTGGAGTTGAGTTTGAGGGGGAGCGTTAAGATATCGAGCTCAACTAGTTCTACGAGGGCGATTGATGACCCGTTTGGGTGTGTGAGTTGTTGAAAGTATGGATCGAGCTCTCCTAATGACAATCAATTACTTAATGAGATACTAATCCTACTCTAATGACAACATAATTAACATGACTAATCTAAGGTGGATGATACCTAAGTGAACTCATGAGTGATGATGAGTATGTGTAATAGACTCAAGCACAATTAGGTTACGAGATTAAGACTTATACTCATAAGAGGCTTGAGATGTGTGTAAGTGATATGATATCATTGCTTGAAATGGCCCCCTTTTATATGAGGAGGTACACCACCCTTGGGCTTGTACATCAATGTGGGATATATCTCCTTGCTCATGTGGCTACATGCTATGCTTTGCACTTTCTTGGCTACTCAATTCACTCCCTACCTCTTCCTTGTGCTCTTTGGCACCACATTTCTCAACACTCCCCTTGGTGCTAAATCTTTGGGCTACTCAAGGTGGTTGGATGCGAGGTTTTACAACATATTTTCACCCCCCCTTGATGGTGACTTGACACATATCTTTGAGGCCTAGAGGTCATCTCTAAGGGTGAGGTCCCCCCCTTGATAGAGACTTGACCTATCTTTGAGGTTTAGAGGTCACTTCTAAAATTAGGGTTACAAATTTTGGCTATTTCTTCTACCTTGGCTACGTCATTGTTGCCAGAGGGTAGGACATACAATTTTTTTTAGAGGATATTTTTGGAGCTAGAGGTATCTTGAATTGTTTTTTTTGCCACAAAGTGATCTTCTTCCACATAGTTGTTTTCTTCATGCTTTATGTCGATGTCGTATCCTTCTTGCTTTGGTCTTTGCTTGTGCACACCTACGCTTGCATACTCATTTGGTTGTAGCATTTTTACAAGGGATTTACTCTTCATTTTCATACACTCTAGTGTGCTCATTTGGCTGCTCTTTACAATGATTTTTGACTCATGGTGGTTGGGTCAAGGTATCCACTCATTTAGAGAGATAAATTCTTCCTTGGTCTCATGCATTACACATGCTTACTCATATTGGTAGCTTACAAAAAATATTTTGTCGATAATCATTGTGTACATTCATTTGGGAAGACTTCTGTTGATGATGTTGTTTTGCGAAAGTATTCACAAAAGATATTGGTGTGACGGTGCCCAATTTAAGGTACTTATAGCTATTTTAATGATATGGATGTGAACACGCCTTACAGAAGACACTTCATACTCAAGTTTCCACCCACAAGGTTTTTATATATAATTATAATTACAACCTTATCTTGTAGTAGCGATGGCCGTGTTGATTTCTTGCTTGTGTCATGAACTACTTCTTCCCTCTGCTCACGAGACGACCCTGCTTTCTTTTGCTAAGTCTGTTCTTCTCTTGGTTAATCTGTTGTTGTTGATGATGTGCCATCCTTAAACAATGGCACTTTACCAACATGTGTAATGGGACGAATAGTATCATCACCTATTTTTACATAACTTGGTTTTTGCATGTCTCTAAACCACACACCATGATTGGTCATATGGCTAGAGGCATGAGAAATCTCTAAATCCTGACACATCTCCTATATAGAACTCAGCTGTATCACAAATAGCTACTCACTTATATCATGAGCATCCTATTTACTTGATCATGCTGCATAGTTGCCTTGCTTCAACTTTCTACTTTTAATATCATTTTGTTTTTTATAGTAGTCCTTTGCCATGAGCCCTAGGTAATAACACTCTATGCTATTTGCACTTTGATTTCTTTGCCAGCCACCTCGGTCCCGTTAGTTCCCCTTGTCTTTAGATTGGCCTCTTCCACCTATTTGTACATTTGAATCTTGTTATTGTTTGTTGCCCATGATTTCTATTTTCAAAACATCCTCCACCATGGCCTCTAGATGATGATCTCCCTCTGCATCTACCTATATCTGAGTAGAAGGCTTGCTCATTTCATGATGATTTCTGTTTTCAAAACAGTCTCCACCTTGGCCTCTAAATGATGATCTCCCTCTACCTCTACATGTATCTGAGTAGAAGGCTTGCTCATTTGAATTTCCAAAGGATAAACCTCCCCCAATATTCATCTCCTCGGATGAGAAGAGTAATTAATTCCTGAAAATTAGGAAAGTTCTCTCGAACTCCAATGGAGGTTTGAAAGTGGATGTATTCTTTGCTAAGACCATTCAAGGTCACAGACACCATATCATCATTATCTACTGGTGATCCAATAGAAGCAAGGGTATCTACAAGCCCTTTAACCCTCACTAAGTAATCATTTATCCTCAGCTTTCCTCTGGTCACATTATGTAACTCCTACTTTAGTTACATCTTCCAAGCTTGGGTGTTTATGTTGTACATTTTCATCACGGTGTCCCAAGCCTCCTTAGCATTTGTGCATCCTGTATATGCACAATCATAGAATTTGTTACACATTGATAGACAACACCTTTCTGGCCTTTTCATGCCATGCTTCATATGCCTGCACTTGTTGAGGGGTCGAATTTTCTTTAGCATCTATGTCTCTTTTTCTTCACCTATGATAATGAACTCCCAAATCCTTTTCCCAAGGAAATTGGTCATCTTGAACTTCCATGCCTAGAAGTTATTCTTGTATAGCTTCTCACTAACAATTATGATAGATTGTCAAACATGTTTACTTATAGTAACTTACCAGACAATGCTTGCAAGCTTCTACAAATCTACAACCTTCAATAATGGTATTATAAACCTATTATAATGCCATTGTATGTGAACCAGCCACATACACATGCATCCACCAACACCTACAACACTAAGATTCTCTACATAAGCTATTCTATACCCAAACTTCTATTATAACTTTGCACTGAACCAAAAATCGAGCATATACAATCAAAATTGACATTTCATAAGGTGCTTTGTAGAAAACTTGCAGAGTCAAAACGAGGCCCGAAACGTGCCTGAAATATGTAAAAATTTAGATTAACTAATGTTAAATCCATTTTTTGTGTAGTTAACTACATTAAATGCACACAATATAGTCTTCTTCCTTGACCCAAGAGGATGCCTCAATTTGAGATAATGCCTTTCTTGTTTGCATGTAGCTCTCACAAAAACTATCGAATGTGTTGATCCAAAATTAAAGAGGGAAAGAGATGGAAATATTCTTACTCGTGCACCACTTTTTGCTTGCCTCAGCTCTCACATGAATTGGAGCTCTAATACCATAAAGAGAATGTGGGGGAGAGGGAGAGCTTGAGTTCCTTGCAAGCAAACAAACACACATGAGAGAGAGTAAGACATAAGAGAGAGAGATGGATAGATGAATTTTCTTCTATCTTCTTCTCTTCTCTACAACCATAAAGAGATAAGAGTACATACTATAAAGGAAAGTACTCTTCTACTATAACATATTATCCGTTATATAGTGTGAACCCAACTATATGAGCTGGTGCTATAACTATGCCATAAATCTAGTACTCCAAAGTGGCTTTCACACACCCACTTTTTGGAGTACTCCAAAGTGGTTGTCACATATCATGTCATCCACTATCAGCATATCAATCATAATCTCACCAACCATGCCAATGGCATAAGTGCAAAAGCTATCACCTAGGCGGGTCATCAATGTTCACAGCACTAGTTAAGCTTGATATCTTAATAGGTTGGACCCTTTAGATATTTATGGTAGTATTACAATGAGGCCATGTACTAATGCCATCGGCACTTTTGTCCCACCGGGTTTTTTTCCATGGCCATCCAGGTGTGAACGATAGGGTTAGCTAGTATATAAGCATTCACATCCATTATTTAGGGTTGCTGCTCATTTATACTTTCACCTTATACTAGCTTTGAGCTCTTGCTCCCTTGCTATCGAGCTAGTCATTCTCTGTCACACTCTACACCCTTGTGTTCTCATTTAGCAATGTGTGTGTGTGTGTGTGAGTTTAAGTCCATTGCGAGATAATATTGGTATCAGGCCACACTTTGATCTCTCAGCTTCTTCACCATTGAAGTTTTCCTTGCTAGAGCTTTGGGTACCTTGCAAGCTTTGATTGAAGCTTTCTTGCAGACTTTGAGCTTCACTCATAGATAGTAGAAGGCCGCTTCTCTTGCATACTTGGAGCTTTACTCAAAGGTGACACAAAAGGCAGCTTCTTTCACTGGCCAAAGGTGACTGTGTGTTTGTTTACTTAGAGCTTGAAGAGGCAGCTTCTTGGTTTTGCTTCGAACAGTCTAAAATGACTTGCTTTGAGTGGGTTACTTTGAGTGGTTTAGACTCCTCTATTGCAACCAATAGTGGTATCATCTTCACCATCTTCACTCGTGGTGCAACATCAATGTCCATCTTCTCTCCATCCACCAACCGTTACAATGGTGCCATCAAATCACCACTTCAACGAGCTGACACATGGTTAATAACCTACCACATGGTAGATAGGTCTTTGAAATCACCAATTTAGGTCTAGTTCTAAAAAGAGGAAAAGATTAAAAAGGTGACCTTGGAGAGCAATATGCATGTTGCTCTCCAAGGTCACCAAGGGATGTGTATATGGTGTGGTGTAATTAATCAGGCATGTATGTGATGATGGTGGTTTTGTGCATTCAATATTATGGTGCTTTTGTGCATTCAATATTATGTTTTAATAGAGAGAGGATTAGTACATAGCTAGAAAGGGTAAAATACTAAAAAGGTGACCATGGAGAGTAATATGCTTGCCTCACGAGCTTGTTAAGATTTTTCTTGATCACCCTACCTCCTAGTATTGCCTTTGTTGTGGTGTTACTTTGTTGGTGGTTCTACTTTAGCAACCAACTACTCATGTAAACCCTTGATATCTACATCTTTGTTAGGTATGGTTTTCTATTGGAGTTCATGTGTTTGATTGTGGGACTCAAGGTGTGTCTAATTATTTGAACCTTGTCATATGCTCTTTTTTCTTTCAAGATTTCTTGAGAGAATAACTCTGAAGGTTCACATGGGAATTTACCTTATTATCTCTTTATATTGCATGTCTCTTGGTAGGTTTAGCTATCAAGAGCAATGACAAAGCTTCTTGAAAGAATATTAGTGAAAGGTTCACATGGGAATTTACCTTATCATCTTTAGGTTATTTTTGAGGTATTCATAGATATTATCCCTATTGTGACTAGTGTGAAACATGCTATCTTTAGGTTATTATCCCTGATGTGACTGGTGTTAGACATGTTGCCTTTAGGTTATGGTTGAGGTATTTATAGATATTATCCATGTTGTGAGACTAGTGCCAAACATGTTGACTGGTTAGGCTTGGAAATATTTGTTGATAAAGTTGTGTCTTTATCACATGAATAGTCTTCAATGATGAGCTTTGATGATGAAGCTAAGGTGACTGGGGAGGGTTTTCAAGGTTGAGGTTTTATAGCAGCAAAACAGGGACCTCCACAAGGTGATACTGTAATCTTCTTTAGAATGGGTTATAAAGGTAGCTATTTCTTTGGCCCACTAGATAGTACATTAGATTCATTTAATCCATTCCCAACCCCAAGGTTACATCTATGTGTAATTCCATGATCTCATCCACCAATTTTGCATTGCCCATAGTTAGTCCCAAATACATAGTTTGATTTAAATAACCAAAACATGGCAGTGAAAATGAAATGTTAATGTGCATTAATTTCATAATTCAGATACATGGGAGTTTATCTCACCTTAATTTCATTATATGTAGGAAAACCTAACCATATTTTTGGTGGTTGTCATTTAAACATAGGCAAGTTAGACATCTCATTCAACATCTCTTTGGTAACACCAAACTATAACCATAGGGTTCCTACCCTCTTGACATGAACTTCCACTCGGATCATCATAAATTCCACACGAGTTTGTTCTGACTCCACTCAAATCATCATAGATTCCACATGGGTTCATTTTGACTCCAAGCCATTGGTAGAAGTTGTAGGTATTTCAATTTTACGGAGTCAAGGTCTAATGGTACCTACTTTGGGAATGAATACATGAATCTAGTTTTCTCACAAAAGTCACATTCAGGCATACACAACAAGTTTGATGACCTCTTTTCTTTCATTGCATCATTGATAGGCTTGAATAATGACTATTCGATTTCTTATATATTTTATCCAAATAGTTGTTGGAAAATAGTTGTTGGATGAGGAAGTAGATGCTCTACATAGACACACACGTTAGTATCATGCACAGAGTGCAAGAGAGATACCAGAAGCGATAGTTGGAAGTACTCAATGATAATGATAATGTGCGGATTACAAAGTACTAGTAGCCCTAGCCATAGGATTGATGTGGCTAACACACTTAGAGTGTGTTCACACGGGGGAATATCCCCTACCATCACACGGTAAAAAATGTCAGTGTGTAGGGTTGTTCACACCATGACTTCCAAGGCTTATAAACCCCCCTTACGTTGTCCGTGCATGAAGAACCAGATTTTGCACGACTACTAATACACTTTGACTGTCAGTGAAAATGGTGGTAGAAGATGACTATCTAATAGCAAGATCTGCCCCAATAGTAGATGACAGAGCCATACACACTCCACAATAGCTATGAATGCTGCCCTGTACTCAGTCTCACAACTAGAAGTGGTCACTATCATGAAATGGATGAACTGCCAAGAAGAAAACGGTTACCACTGGTTGACGCCAAGTGTCATAACATTCTGCCTAGCCACTGTCAGTGTAGGCGGGTAAGCATAAAGAAGACACATTGCTGTAAAACAATGCAAAGTTTCACTGCTTGCCAATGCTGAGTGACGGGGAAATGCATAAATCTGCTCAACTGTGACACTACATAATGAATATCAAGGCACGTAAGGCATTCGATATAGCTTGCGGAATAAATTGGATACCCACATGCAAAAGCCCCATGTATGTAACATCGAATGCATGCTGTAATTCAACAATGAAAGTTGAAATATCATGAGCAAATCAACCCAATTATTACCCTCCAATGCATTTAAAGGAGAAAGTGGCTCCTCAATTAACGTGGAAGCAACAAGGGCGGAATCACGAAAATGAGATGCATATCAAGAGGCAGCACGTGTCCGACCTGGCATAAGTGTAGTCAGCTTGCTGTCAGCAGAGAACTTTGTGAGTTACAAATGGCTGCATCCTCTTCAATTAATGCATCACCCATGGCATCCTGACTTGAGCAATATGGGAAAGTTGCAGCAGAACAGAAGGCTGACTCAGAGCCAAAGCGGGCTTAGTTGATTCAGCACCTATACCAAATAATGGCATGAAGATGTAAGCACTATGGACAACAACATGCATAAGCTATCAAGGTCCAATGAATGCCAATACATCACTAAAGTAACCTTAGTCAATGGTCAAGTTGACAAGGTGATAATTAGCAATGGAAATGGATTGATATAACAAATCTCTCAAGTGGGGGCAAGAGGGCATACATCTAGCACATAACTATGAGAGTATAAGACAATCTCTCAGTAACACCATGCGTTATGGTGTGTATGGTAAAATATGTTAAATGTGGGATCCTGCACAGATTGATGTAAAGAAACCCTGAATTATGCATAGTGACAAGGTAGCAAAGTTGAAGACAATATAACAGTTTGACACCAGTAGCATCCATGTAAATGAGCTACAAAAGGAAGGCAACTCAAACGTAAAGCGAGGAAAGAAAGTAATACATCTCATCAAGCAAGCATCATTGCATAAAGGTATGTCTCCAAGACATACCATAATTGAGAGGTCAAGTGCATAAGTGACCACAAGCATCACTAATAGCAATACACAACATGTGTCCCCCCTCAAATGCAATAGCCTTAGAGAAAACTCAGTTGAAAATTACTATAATGCATAATCGTTAGAGTATGGATCATGGCCAGAATCTATGACTAGTAGAGTTACATCAATGTAATGAAGATATAGTGACTAAGGCACAATCGTCATGGGCCCAATTAGCCTCTTCCTTTCCATCAGATGAACCAACACTAGCTAACAATTCTGCATCTGAATCAAAGTACCAATCAGCATCCAATAATGATAGACAAGAAGCAAGAAAATCACTACATGTGATTGTTAAGGCATAGCCATCATAGCCATCATGTGCGAAATTAGCTTCCTCTTAATTGTCAGTTGTGGTGGCAGAGCAAGACCTTATTGCTTGTTCTTCTGCTTTCTCTCTGTCCACTTTCGGCATTCCTCAATGACATGACTAGGTTTCCAACAATAGTTGCATCTCTTCTTCTTAAATTTCTCCTCATTGGTCTTAGGAGATCTGAATGGGCTAAAGCTTTACCCTTAGGTTTAGCATGAGAAGGAGCCCCAGATTCTCCTTTGCCATAATGGGAGGCAGCAAAAGCCTGATCAAAAGCAAGCATGTTGTTCGGATTGGAACAAGATTGCTCTTCCTATAACAAGAGAGCTACCAATTCATCACATGTATACAAATTTGTATTTCTCTTCGTTATTTAGGAGTGGAGAATGGTAGTAAATCCCTAATAAGATTCAGGCAAGCCATTGACAACTGTAGAGACAAGCGAACTGTTAGGTAGTATGACCTCATTAATATTAATCAAATGCTCTCTTAAATCCTTAACATGGGTCAGCCATAGATTCACCCTCAATCAGGCAACTCGAGCTTCATTACAAATCTGATATAGAGAGGCAAGTATATCCCATGCACTTTTAGAAGAAATACATGAACGGATGAGGTATGACTTGTCGTTTGTACGAGAGAACAATCAAGGCATGTGCGTGCGCATCTTTAGCATCCCATCTGAGTTGTTCTTTTGTAGGAGGAATAGGTGCAGGTGGTACACTTCCACTCGAATCAGACTCACTAGTTCTGACAGTGGATCCATCTGACATGCTGTGGTAGATGCGGGCCCAACAGGCCTTAAATCAGCACCAGATACATATATCCACAATCTTTGCCACCGGTACATGCCTCATCATATATGCCCACATGGGATAGTTGGTGCCATCCCACTTGTCCTCAATGGACAAGATGCCAAAGAAATCATTGGTGTTTCCAGACATTTTACATAGCAAAAGAATATGCAAATGTTGGAATTAGGGTTGCAGGAAAGCACACAAAGCTTGGAGAAGAAGAAGCAAGAATGCACACAACACAAAGTGTATTAGATTGTGTCAATGTACAAAGATAAGTTAGCCCTAGAATGATGGGCGTATATACAAGCCGGGGGAAAAACCTCCTAAAGAGGAAAAAAGTGCCCCGGCGGTCCTAAGTGTGTTCACACACATCACTTCCTATATATATGGCAACAAATCCCCCCTGGGAGTGATGGTGTGAATGAGAGTTGGCACACGAGAGCTGGCACTCATGTATAGGGGAGTGCCATGCCTGAAGTAGATCAATCCACAAAGGGGAGCAAGCCCAAAGCTTTATGGAAAGCTTCAAACTTCTCACGTGGAAGCGCCTTTGTGAAAAGATCGGCGAGGTTGTCCTGTGTTGGCACATAGGCCAAGCTGATCTCTCCTGCTGAGAGTCTCTCCCTGACATGGTGATAATGCACCTCAATGTGCTTTGTGCGAGCATGAAAAACTAGGTTTCTCGCAACTGCCAATGTGCTCTGACTGTCAGTGATGGCAGACTCCTGTCCAACACCCAAGTCAGCCACCACCATAAGCCGTCTGAGCCACACACACTCAACCGTAGCTGTGAAAGCTGCCCTGTACTCAGCTTCACAACTAGAAGTGGCCACAGTAGGTTGCTTCTTGCTCAACCAAGATATGCATGAGCTACCGAGCATGAAACAAAAACCACTTGTGGACACTCTTGTGTCATAGCAACCAGCCCAATCTGAGTCCGAAAAAGCATGCAAATCTAGCGGCAACGATCCCCCCTTGGGATAAAATAACCCAAGATGTATGGTGCCACTCAAGTAGCTAAAGATGCGTTTAACTGCCTTCCAATGCTGAGACCCTGGGCTATGCATAAACCTGCTCACCTGTGAGACTGCAAACTGAATGTCCGGCCTCGTAATGCATACATAAATGAGGCAACCAACAGCTGTCTGATAGAGTGTGACATCAAAGTGATCTCCAGCATCATGAAGACTCAACTTCAAACCTGTCTCCATTGGAGTAGCAATAGGCTTGCAGTCTTCAAGGCCAAATCTCCGCAACAATGTCTCAATATACTTTGTCTGACACAAAGTAATACCTCCATCACACTGCTTAAATTGTATCCCCAAATAATGATGCAAATGCCCCAAATCTGACATCTCAAAAGAGGCATTCAAATCAGCCTTAAAATCAGCAATATGACTCTCATTTGGTCCTGTGAGCAGCATGTCATCAACATAGAGAGCAATGATTAGATGTACATCATCCACACGTTTAGCATACAAAGTGCTTTCTGTTGGACTATTCTGAAAACCATGTGCAGTCAAATATGCACGTATCTTTTCATACCAAGCTCGTGGAGCTTGCTTTAAACCATATAAAGCCTTTTTCAACCTGCACACTTTGTTTTCCTGCCCTCTTTGAACAAAACCACGAGGCTGCGATACATACACCTCCTCATGCAAATCTCCATTCAAAAACGCAGTCTTTATGTCCAACTGATGTACATTCCAACCATTATGAGCTGCCAATGCACAAATGCTACGAATGGTAGTCATACGACAAGTGGGAGCAAAGGTCTCATCAAAATCAATGCCCTTTTGTTGAGCATAACCCTTTGCAACAAGTCTAGCTTTATAGCGATCAACACTGCCATCTGGCTTTCGTTTCAACTTAAAAACCCACTTACATCCAATGGCCTTTTTACCAATAGACAAATCACACAAAGACCATGTACCATTCTTCATTATAGCATCATATTCACTTTGCATTGCAGCTAACTAATTTTTTGATTTTTGTGCCTCATCAAATGAAAGAGGTTCTTCCTCTTCACACATACTAGACACAGCCAAAGCATAACAATCTGATGCATAAGAGGCATGCTGAAAACCTGAACGAGTACGACTAGATATAGGTGTATCAATTTTACTATCACGCAAGGTTTGCACCAGCCATTTAGGCATAACTCTAGCCTGCTCATTTTCAGCCCTATCTCATGAATTACATCCTGTAAATCTGCATCAGAAATAGGCTGATCTATGATGTCGTTTGAAATCTGCATAGGCTGAGTATTTGCCTCAGGACTTACATTTGAATTCCCACCTGTAAATAGAGGCAACAACGTATCAAATACATCCCGTGAGCTCACACCTGTCTCTTTGGTACATGATAACAAAGGCTGCACAGCATCTTCCACAAAAATAACATCTCGACTAATCAAGATACGCTTTGACTGCGGATGATACAATCTGTAACCCTTGCTCTCAGCACTGTAACCAACAAAAATGCATTTGATAGCCTTATCATCCAATTTTTTACGTTGTTGCACAGGCACTAAAGCATAGGCTAAGCAACCAAAGACACGCAAGTGACCAATAGAAGGCTTCCTGCCATGCCAAGCTTCGTATGGAGTAATAGACTGCAAGGCCTTAGTGGGACACCTGTTGAGTACATATGCAGCACACATGACAGCCTCAAGCCAAAACGCATGTGGCAAAGCTTGGCTCTTGACCATACATCGTGCCATCTCCATAAGTGACCTGTTTTTTCTCTCAGCAACACCATTTTGCTGAGGGGTATACGGCACTGTACATTGGTGTTTTATCCCACGACTAGCCAGAAATGCATCAAACTCTTTAGACATGTACTCCCCCCCTCAATCAGAATGGAGGGTGCCCACAGTACAATTGGATACATTTTCAACCATAAGCATAAACTGTTTGAAGCACAAAAACACTTCGGACTTTGCCTTTAGTGGATATACCCATGCATGCCTTGAGTAATCATCAATGAAAGTCACGAAGTACAAGTGTTTACCAAATGACGGAGTTTGCATAGGCCCACATACATCACTATGTACAAGTTGCAATTTGCGAGTGGCCCGCACAGAACCATCCTTTGGAAACGCAGAACGCTGCATTTTGCCCAAAATACAGCCTTCACAAACATGTTTCAATGGTGCCTCAAGAGGGGGCAATGAAGCAACCATATCAAATTTCTGCAAACGCAACAAACTAGCAAAGTTCAGATGACCAAAACGAGCATGCCATAGTTTTGTATCTAAAATTACCTTTTCATCAGAAACTGCATTTGCTGAATCTTCCACACACTTGTCATAAGAATTGAGCCTATACAGCCCATGAAACAAGGTGCCAGATACAATAATCGTATCACCAGAAGTCAAATCATGAACAGTACATCTGTCATCCACAAATTTGACTACAAGTCCAAGTCTAGCAAGCGGAGAGACAGACAATAGATTCTTCTTTATCCCTGGCACATACAAAGCATCTGAAAGTGTGAAAGCGCTGCCATTTGCAGCAGTAAGCATAATTTTACCAATGCCCTTCACTGGGTAAGAAGCATTATTGGCACATGTGACAGTATTCCCATTAGGGACAGCCTCGAGACAAGTGAACATATCACGATGCGAGGTAATGTGCTTTTTAGCACCACTGTCAAAATACCAAACATCAGAGTCAACAAAAACTACCAAACATGCATCATGTACATATGGGTCATACTGGCAATACACGCTAAACGTCCATTCTGTATCCTGCACAACATTTGTAGAAGCATCCGCTATCGTGGCTGCATTTGACTCTTTTTTCCTTGCCTCTTTAGCCTTTAGCTTAGGGCAATTCTTAATGACATGATCAGTTGCCTTACAATAGTTGCACCTGGTCTTTTTCTTGCCTTTATCAAGAGCCTTCTCAGACTTATTGTTGCTATCTGTGGAAGGAGAAGAAGTTGCAGATCTATTAATAGGAGAAGAAACAGTGGAAGGGACTGCCTTATCACTTCTAGTAACAAATGCCTGATCAACTGCACGCTGCCTAGCTCTGTTTTGCCTAGACTACACTTCTTGCAAGAGCTTGTTGACTAAAGTATCATACTTGACAACATCAAGTCTGTCCTCACTAACAAGTCTCCATGTGGAAGCAAAAGTCTGATATGACTCAGGTAAAGCATCAAGAACAGTCTGCACAAGAGAATGATCAGGAATAATCTCACTTGCAGAAATCAATTGTTCCTTGAGATCTTTAATCTCAGCAAGAAAAAAATTCATGTCATCATCTTCCTGCATAATCTTTGATTCTAGCTCTTTACGCACGTAAGAGATTTTTGCCTCGTTACGATCTGCATACAAACCAGCTAGAATATCCCAAGCCTGTTTTGCTGTTTTAGCTGAACGAATATGTGGGGTGATGTTACGTTTGACAAAAAGTGCAATCAAGGCATGAGCCTGTGCATCTTTACCATCCCAACGAGCTTGTTCAGTAGTGGGTAAAAGAGCAGCAACAGTAGAGCTGCTAGAACCTACAACATTCTCAAAACAGATCCTACATCCACAAAACCTGGACGTACATCCATACCCTGCACAATGTTCCACACTCCTTTTGCAACTAAAACATGCTGCATCATGTATGCCCAAAGTGGGTAGTTGCTATCTCCATCCAATTTGTCATCAACAGATAATATGTGAAATACATCATTGCTGTTATTAGCCATGGCCACTGACTGAAACTGATGCAAAAGCTACCTGTAATGAAGCAAAGATTGAATAGAATATAACTCGTGCTATGTAGCACGGTCCACAATAGAACACGTATGCCTGTTTTTGCAGAAAACTGCACTGTCGAAATTTCTGCACAAAATGACGAAAAGACCTGTGCAGAACTTGAAATGCAAAAACGGAGCCCGAAACGACCTCAGATGAGAATTCTGAGAACGCCAAGCCCTATGGGCTTATTTGCAGAGTATAGGGACCTACAAGCGCTCGTGAAAGCTCACCTCAATCGGAGAACGTGAGTCAGAGGGTGCCGGTAGCGTAGCCCTGGGAGCCGATGCCTGCTCTGATACCAATTGTTGGAATTAGGGTTGCAGGAAAGCACACAAAGCTTGGAGAAGAAGAAGCAAGAATGCACACAACACAAAGTGTATTAGATTGTGTCAATGTACAAAGATAAGTTAGCCCTAGAATGATGGGCGTATATACAAGCCGGGGGAAAAAACCTCCTAAAGAGGGAAAAAGTGCCCCAGCGGTCCTAAGTGTGTTCACACACATCACTGCCTATATATATGGCAACAAACTGCAATTGTCATGAGGATCTTTCCATTGGCCGAGCTTGTAACCCTTGAGGTCTCCAAGCTCCACAACTCCTTGAGAAGCAATTCCAATGCGCCTCCCGTGAGCGTAACCACAACACTGCGTTGCACTACGTGCACTCATCCCTCCTCTCACCTCACCTCACTCACTCACGCTTATCACTAGCATGGATTAGAGAGAGATTAGCAAGAGCAAGACTCTATTACACAATGGGAGAGTTCTCTGTATTATGAGAGATATTCACTTATATATATGGCCATAAGTGTTCACACTCACTTAAATTGTGATCGGCCGGGCACTTTAGGCTCATAAGAGGCCTAATGCTATTACAATGACCACTCTCATAATATATCCATGAAGTACATCACTTGGGACTTCATTTAATGTACTACCACACGCTCTTGAAGCAAAAATCGCATAAGTATTCCATCGAACCATACGAGCGCCCATTTAAGTTGTAGATTTGGACATCATTGCTTCATATCTTGAATTTATAACCTTTTGGTGTATCTACCTTGACTCCTTGATATAAGATAATGGTAGTATCTCTTTTTAATCCTAGGAATGGATTAAAAGAGCTGCATAGGAGAAGGGCGAAAGTAGGCCGATTGGATCACGGTAGAGGCAAATCAAGGAGCTTGAGCAGGCCAATAAAGAAATGAAGAAGGAGATGGAGGAAATGAAGGAGAAGATGGCCAGGAAGAACGAGGAAACGATGTAGTACTCGTCCCTCCTCTCACCTCACTTCACTCACACACACTCACTAGCATGGATTAGAGAGAGATTAGCAAGAGAAAGACTCTATTACACAATGGGAGAGCTCTATATTATGAGAGTTATTCACTTATATACATGGCCATAAGTGTTCACACTCACTTAAATTGTGGCCAGTTAGGCACTTTAGGCTCATAAGAGGCCTAATGCTATTACAATGACCACTCTCATAATATATCCATGAGTACATCACTTGGGACTTCATTCTAACTTACTACAACAGCATTGGCGGTCAACTGGACTAAGGTCCAAGCCCTGAAGACCCAAGAAGAAGAAGAAGAGATTATGTGCCTTCTGCTTGATGCTAAAGCAGCAATCATTAAAACAACGAGGCTAGGCTCAACAAAGTGTGGGACCAAGCCTTGGAAGCCCTACTTGACATACAAGAACAAATGGCTTGTAAAGCTCAAAAGGTCATCCATGACCTAGATGAAGATGATGACATAGACAAGGAGTAGCAGCCACAACAATAGTAGCAATTGCAACAACAGCCTGCAAACCAGGGGTCCCCCAAGCCAAGTACTTCCAAAAAGGAGAAACAAGTAGAAAATGAGGAGCTGAGCCTGGTGTAAGGCCTGAAGGCCACTTCTTAGAAAGCAGTTCACTGGGAGAAGGAGGCTAAGAAGCTGGTAGAGAGAAATAAGGAATTACAATAAGAATTGCAGGATGCCACACCCTCCCAGGAATATGGAGACATTTTAAGAGAAGCCTTTGAAGACAGAGACAAGGACAAAACACAGGAGGCAGAAGAATACAAAGAAAAGCTAGAGAAGAGAACAAAATTTAAAATGGACATAATCAGTGAGCTGAACGTCCTAGAATTAGAAATGCAGCACTGTTTGGAAAAAAAAGATCAAATCAGAAGAGAAAGGCCCGAAGAGTGGGAAGAATACAAGAAAGCACTCCAGAAGCAGATAGAGGAGGCATGACCAGTGGTGGCAGAAAAGGTACAACAGACCCAAAAAATAAGACTGCAGTGGAAATTGGAGCTACATGAAGCAAAAGAAGAGGTCGCTAGGCTATAAGCAAAACTTGCCAAAGTGAAGGCTGATGTAGAATTAGCCACAAAAATCACAAACATGCTGCCAGCCGGTGTGCCAAGGAAAGAGCAAGGAGAGCTACTGGTTGAGGACCAAAAGTTACAGGATGCTAACCAAGACCTAAACAAAGAAAATGAGCTCTTGAAAGATAGATTAGCCAATAGCTCAGCTATCCCATGGGCCAGTATGGATAACTCATTCTTTGAAGCCTCCCATGTAATGTTTTCAGAGCTATTAAAGACTAACAAAGAGCTACCACAATACTTTCAAAATGCAGATAGATTAAAATCCATACTAACCAGGAAACCCCTCCCTCTAGAACATCCATACTCTTAGTTTTTGTTCTCCTAAACTCCGGAGGGAAGGAAGATGCTCCCATCGAGGATGCAACCAGCGTCGATGTCTGGAAGTGGGGCACCGAAGACCCAGATGCGGAAAAGATACACTTCCAGAACATCTGGCAGAGTACAAAGAAGCTGCACAAGTCGAGAGTGGAGGCCAATCCCAATCGCAGAAAATGAAATCCTAAGGTAAACCCCACTCCGACCAATGTTAAGAGTGTTCGACCCATAGACTTTATAGACCGACAATAGGGTCTTGGGTGTTTATTAGAAGAGCAGGCAAAAAAACTAAATAGGATGCATAAGTATGCCATGTACTCAAATAATGTGTACATTCAGGACTACAGTCCTCGAGAGATGTTCATGAAGTTTAAAGAAAAAATTGTCAAGGGAACGGGTTCCGGAGCAGAAGCTCCAGCACCTAGGCTTGCCAGGTGTTGTGCCCAGCGACTCAGTGGTGACAGGACCGCTCAGTCTGACCACCTTCTCCACGTCATGCACACCACCTCAGTACTGCACGTGTGAAGGTGGTGGACTATAACCACCAAAGTAGTCTAAGATCAAGAAGACTGAGCTTAAAAGGATGGCTAGTCACTACTTCAAGGTTAGCATCGGGATGCACTAGCTGAAGGTTGCAGGGGTTGCATGCTGCAATTAGCTCACAGCTAGTAGTTGACAACCAGTAATGTGAAGCTTAACATAGTCATATTCCTAGGAGGTCATAGCCTTGTGTCGAGAAATTGTTATGTAGTGAACTTGTACTGATTCTGGAAGTAATACATTAAATAAGAGCAATCATGCCATTCACTTTATCTTTTTGTACTATGTATTATGTACTGAATACGAGTGTTGGGTCTCTGTTTTACTAAACATGATGTGCACACATGAAAGAGAGTGAGAGAGTTACGTAGCAATGTGAGAGCAGAGTGAGAGTGTGTGAATTTCTAAAGCTAAAAGCGGTGTTCTGAGAGTCCCCCTAAGCACTTTAGAGTTGGTGTTTGAATCCAAAAGAAAAGGCAGGTGGCTACACGTCTCCTGGCATTGCCTAACCAGTATGTTACCTCAAACTGATGTCTTGCCACCATCATTCGATGAGAGGGAAATCATCGAGAAACAGATACCCGCCTCAACACTGGCATAGTATGTGATGCTACAAGTGCCGACTTGACCTTGACCCTCACAATAGATGTGTTTTGTGAAGCCTTGCACTTGCCCCAAGCTACAGAGCCGCTAAGAAGAGTGTGAGGATTGGTCAAACATTATCCACAAAGATGGAGTAAGATGGGAGGACGTCACTTGCCCCAATCTGCTTAGCCTCACATATTTCCTCACCATGCTAACCAACAATCTCCACTGACAGATAGGTACAACATGTGTAAACTCTCCCTTCTTGCTCAGAGTCAGCGTAGTGCGAGTGTGGTTCTAGGAGGAACTGGTTAGGATGGTAATATCGTAGGTGGTAATATTGTAGGTGGGTATGGCATGGGTGGGTAGTCTATACATACCTTTTGGTATAGGGTTCTGATAATTGTGCATTGGATTATACACCGAGGTTGAGAAGCATTTAGTATGGGCACTAAGGCTAGTGGTTGCTTTAGCACCCGAGAGCATAGGTTGTGGTGTCGAGTGTCCCTGTCAGTAATAATGAGCTATGTCATAGTTTCTATGGTGGTCATAATGAGCATAAAATTGTTATTATCTAGGCTTCAAAAATGACATTATACTTGTATGATTCTTGGGGAAAATTGCACAGCAAACCATATCTCTTTGTGGGAATAAATGTGGGTGTCTTGCTTGACTTACCTTGGGGCTATCCTTGCCACCACTGCTAGCCTAAATGATTGAGCAGATTTGTTGCCAACCCATCCATCCTCATGTCCTTCACTAGGAATCTAGTAGTAGTAGTAGTTGGTGCTAGTTAGGCACCCTTGCCCATGATGATGAGGCTTTGGATGACACATCCCCTATCTCTTAGTTTGGGTGGATGACTTATACATCCTTGTCTTATAGGTTATCTACTAGGTCTATTGCCTCGCGGGTGTGGCATTCATGAAAGTTGTAGTACCAAGACCTATAGGGATGGTTATAAAGCCTCTTGCTCTTAAGACCAATCATAAATTAATTAATGAGCGATATGTCATCCAGTCTTTCATGGGCACTACAGCTTATGCAGAGATACTTGGTTTTGGCATTGTAATTCTGCATTGTTTTACCCTCCCCCTGCTTGAGATTATAGATTTGTGTGATAGGGATCCATCTGGCTCCATTAGGTGAGAATCCCACGATGAACGCCTATCTCAAGACCTCGTAGTTAGTTGGCCTTTTCAAGTGGGTTTAGTGACCTACTACCTTGTTTTGCCTTCAAGACAAAGTCCAAATGAACAGATCTTGGTGGGATCCACAATTCGTCCCATGGCCTCATAAATTTGATCAAACCTCTCTAGGTACTAATGGGATCTCCAATCAAGTTTGGTCATCATCCTTGAGATGTGGATTGGCTCGGTTTTGCCCAACTAAGCCTCTAGGTTCTATGTTGGTTGTAACTCGCCTTCCCATTTGAAATGCCATCCTAAGTATGTTTTATGTGTATTCACCTAACGGTGGAATGTAAGGAGGTTGTTATGTGAGGAGACTCTCTCTTTCAGGGTACGAGATTTCTTGCCCTATGGGGTTGGGCTACACGGTTTCCAATGGCCCTTGTCCTCTATCGACCTAGCTTTGAGACTATAGGCTCTCTATTGCTGGCTGAGGACACATTCTATAAATGCCCTTATGATCCCTTTGTGAGGAGGTAGTCCCTAACATTGTCTCTTTACTGTTCCCCACGATCCTTATTCCTCATCCAAATAGGTAAAAACTAGAACTTGGTTTTGTAAAGGCACTTCTATAGTAGGCTCCCATGGATAGTGAGATTCTTACTTCTTACACTTATCCCTGATGGTACAATAAAAGAGACATGTTCTATGTACTATTAACTATGATTGTTAGGCTATTTTCTAGTCATGGTTTGCTTGGCATAAACCCAACTCAGGATCAACATCAAATGTTTGAAACATCAAGGCATCTCACATGATTTAACCACTTCCTATGGGAGCAAACCTTGAGGTTCCTAGTCTTGCTTCCACTCCTTCACTAGAGCTATACCCAAAAATAGGACAGTTGAACGTCTTCTTCATAAAAGTGAAGGCATGGTATACAGAGCCAATTGGTGAATGAAAAGATGCAGGGGAAAAGAGAGCTTGAGCTCTTGCAAGCACACACACACTCACAAAACCCTAAAAGAGAACACACAAGGTGAGAGGCTGAAAATCTTCTTCTTCTTCACACAACACTCAACACACCATATACAAAGATAAGAGTACACACTATATGAAAAGGTACTCAACCAAATACATACTAGGGTTCTCTATAGTGTGAACCCAACTAAATGAGCTGGCGCTATAACTATGCCAGTCTCTAGAATGGCTGTCACATAGCTTGTCACCCCACTGGCCGCATATCACCCATGATCTCACCAACCATGCCAGTGGTGTAAGTGTGGGGCCTATCCCTCAGGCGGCCTCACTAGATGAGCTCGATATCTCAACACTTTCCCTCGAGCTCAACTCCATCTCATGTGAAGCTCTGAATCTGCGGAGCTTCTCTATACCCAATGCTTTGGTGAAAATGTCAGTGACCTGATCCTGTGTGCTGACATAAACAAGGTCAACGTCTCCTGCCAAAACCTTCTCTCTGACAAAATGGTAGTGGACCTCTATATGCTTCGTACGAGCATGAAAAACTGGGTTCCTGGCCAACTGTATACTGCTAATGTTGTCACAAAAAATGACAACTTGTCTATCCACTGATAGACCCAAATCTGCAAGTAGCTTTCTCAACCAAGCTACCTCACATGTTGCCATAGCAGCACCTCTGTACTCGGCCTCTATGTGAGGTTCCCTCTTGTTCTTTATTAAAAGTGATTTTTCTTTTGAAGAATCCTCTAGGCTTAGCTGAGCCTTGCCTTGTATTATCTTTACTCTTCCTCCTGGTACCATCATAGATGTGAGCAAGCTATATGGCTTCTCCAAATATTTGGAAGAAACCTTCTCACAATCCACCAATCACATCCATTACACCACAAGTCCACGACCCAATTTACAAACATAGCACAACACCACTTCACTAACCCCTATGTTAACCCATTCCTAAGGTTAACAAGAGATACTACCATTATCTTACATCAAGGAGTCAAGGTGGATACACCAAAAGGTCATACATTCAAGATATGAAGAAATGGTGTCCAAATCTACAACTTGGATGGGCGCCCATAATGGTCTGATGGAATACTTATGGCAATTTCTACTTCAAGAGTGTGTGGATGATGTCCCAAGTGATGTACTTCATGGATATATTATGAGAGTAGTCATTGTAATAGCATTAGTAAGTTAGGAAGATGTCCCAAGTGATGTACTTCATGGATATATTATGAGAGTAGTCATTGTAATAGCATTAGGCCTCTTATAAGCCTAAAGTTTACGGCCAGCCCCACAGTTTAAGTGAGTGTGAACACTTATGGCCATGTATATAAGTGAATATCTCTCATAATACAAAGAACTCTCCCATTATGTAATAGAGTCTTGCTCTTGCTAATCTCTCTCTAATCCATGCTAGTGAGTGAAGTGAGTTGAGAGGAGGGACGATTACACGTAGTGCAACGCAGCGGTGTGACAACGCTCACAAGAGGCGCAATGGAATTGCTTCTCAAGGAGTTGTGGAGCTTGGAGAACTCAATGGAATTGCTTGTCAAGGAGTTGTGGAGCTTGGAGACCTCAAGGGACACGAGCTCAGCCAATGGAAAGATCCTCACATGATAGTTGCAACTCACTAGGTAATCTTCTTGTTGGATGTGTTTCAAGGGGGGTTTGGGTGGGCCATAACATTTTTGGTGCCACTGCCGAGGAGCCATCTCTTTGATTTCCACTGTTTGCTCTCTAATCTATGCATGCCCATTGCCCATTGTCTTAATTAGTGGTTTCCTATGAAAAAGATATGGTTTTGATGGAGATTTGTGTGTGATTTTGTGAGAAATAGCTCTCTTTTTTGTTTTTTGAAAGAATGATTTTTTAGTTTAAATGTGTTGTGTTGTTAAATCCACCTCCTAATGATAGATACACTCACTAACACACCTCACAAAACTTAGAGCTGTGAAATATACTTTGCCATTTCATGAATTAACATTTCACAAGTTAATCAATTCACAAGTTAACATTTCATAAATTAACATTTCACAAGTTAACTAGTTCATGGGTTACATTTCACAACTTAACCAATTCACGGGTTAATAGTTCACGAGTTAACATTTCATGGGTTAATATTTTATGACTTAATAGTTCACGAGTTAACATGTTCACGTGTTAATATTTCACGAACTAACCATTTCACATGTACTAACACTTTCATGTCGTGAAATGCAATTTGCAATTTCACGTCGTGAACTATAGTCTTTTATTGTTTTGCTTGGTCATTGCTCTTCCATGATTCCTAGGGCAAAGAAGCAAAATCTAGCAATTCTACAGTCTGCAGCCACGCTCTATGTTTTGATATTGTAAGGTCCAGAGTTGCCTTAGAATCTAGAAACGTAGCTTATGTCTCCACCTTGAGGCTCAGCTCCTCAACATATACAGCTCCATCCTCTGACGGGGTATACGAACTATCATCTTTGAATGGCACGTCCTTCATGCGCGAGCTTCTCCTCACCAAACTTTTTTACTTGGAAATACACCTGATTAATCAGAAATGGGCCCACATACCTCAATTTCAGCTTCCTTGGATATGGACCTAACTTTGAATTATACAGCATTACCAGATCACCCTCCTTGAACAACTTGAATTCGTAGTTACCCTGCTAATTCACATCACTCCATTATTGTTGTTGCTCACCTTACTAACACTCTTTCCATCGTACGTCACCGATTAACGCACCACTCACACACGAGCTCTTACCAGTCTCATCAACAATGACTAATGCTCTATTATGAATATTACACATGGCTACCACAAAGGATTCTGGTCCAAAGTACGAAGGAACCTTGGCCGTCACTCAAGCCAGTGCCACAGGGTCACCGCTTGAAAAGAAAAAGAGAGTAACGCGAGGAAACAAATTAAATTATATGGGACCTTACGCCAAGGATCTCAATGGGACCATGCTCCAGGAAGCCATCCAAATAGAACATGGCAAGATTTTATTTCAGTACCATAGCCCAAAGTGCTTAATGATATTGTAAGATACAGACATCCAATATGGAAAAGGTTGAGTTAGGCAAGATGGTCGAGTACTACCCCGCATATTCAACCAATACCTATGTGAAAAATTTCTGAAGTCTGACGACAAAAATACCAAAAGGGGAATGATCACAAAGCCAGATGTCTCCACATCATCACAGGTACACATCTCCGAAGGAACGATACTGTAAGATTCCTCTCCCAACCCCCTTTTTGATGTCTAGTATCTTCCCCTGTAATCAATCCCTCTTCAAAAATATAAAGACCTTGTTTCTAACTGTTTTAGCCTAGAGAGAGAAAATTATTCTAGAGAGAGAATATTTAGATTATGAATATTTTTGGATAGAAAAATAACTCATCTTATTAAAATAAGTTCCCCTGAAACAGAAATTCAAAAAGAATTTTCCAATGTGCAATTGGAGTTAATTGGAAATAGGTATAAAGAACCTTAGTCTAAGGGTCTAGATTTTCAGAAATCTTTAGACTATGGTCCAATTAAGGTTCCTATGGGCCAATAGCATCAATCCATGTGTAGGGAGGAGATAAATCCAAATTGTAAAAAGAAAATACCCAAAAATGAGTAAATGCTCACATGAGGTGAAGAGTTGAAAATGTACAAGGTTTATTAGTAAAAAACTATGAGCAATATTAAAATGATTCCATTATGACACATATGTAAGGAAGGGGAGTTCTTTAAAGGAGGTGCATATTTCACATAAGATGAAGAGTTGAAAATGTACAAGGTTTATTAGTAAATAAACACATATGTAAGGAAGGGGAGTTCTTTAAAGGAGGTGCATATTTCACATAAGATGAAGAGTTGAAAATGTACAAGGTTTATTAGTAAATAAACACATATGTAAGGAAGGGGAGTTCTTTAAAGGAGGTGCATATTTCACATAAGATGAAGAGTTGAAAATGTACAAGGCTTATTAGTAAAAAAACTATGACACATATGTAAGGAAGAGGAATTCTTTAAAGGAGGTGCATATTTCACATAAGATGAAGAGTTGAAAATGTACAAGGTTTATTAGTAAAAAAAACTATGAGCAATACAATTTTGACACATATGTAAGGAAGGGGAATTCTTTAAAGGAGGTGCATATTTCACATGCTTGAATGAGTTTTAAACTCATAAAAAAAAATTAAGATATTTCATCTCTCCTCTCTCCTCATTCAAGTCTAGTTCCAAAAAGTTAGCTTAATTGACCTAAAAATGGTCAAAAAGTGACCAAACTGACTTGGAAAATTCTAGAATCAGTTTGTTTGGTTAGGAGCTCAAATTTTCCTATAAATAGAAACCTCCCCTTGTTGGAAAAAACATAGTCTCTTATGCCTTGTTACTCTACTCCTCCTAAGCCAAAATAGATAGTGTCTTATGCTTTGTTACTCTACTCCTCCTAAGCCAAAATATATAGTGTCTTATGCTTTCTTACTCTACTCCACCTAAGCCAAAATATAGAGTGTCTTAGGCATTGTTACTCTACTCTACCTAAGCCAAGAACTGTGAATTCTTTAATAATTCACTAGTTTTTAACACTTCTCTCTTTCTTCAATCCCCATTGGTGGCTCCATCAACATACTAAACCAATTGATTGGTTGGGGGCCTCTACCGTGAATAAAGAATCAAGCAAATCATAAGGTAAGTATATTGAATTTTGATCTTTTCTATGATTTCTCAATGATTCTCTCTTCTCAACCCCTCTCAAGCTTGAGAAGTTTAATTGGTATGGTTTTTTTTTAAATGCTATTGAAGTTAATTGGTGAATAGTAGTGAAGAGTTACATAATTTAATAAATGCTATAGAAGTTAATTTCCACTTATATTTAAATTCTAATGGTTTTTATAATTTCTCTCTCTCACTCAAGAAATGGTCATACTCATGACCCATTCTCAATCCAAATGAAGCTTTTCATAAAGCTTTTCCTTAATCCAAGATTAAGCTATGCTTGAGGCCAAATTAATGGCTTTTGCTATGCTTTTAGTTTATGCACATTGATGATTCAATCCATTATGGATTGATGACCCAATTAGAGACCATTCTAATTGTTTTCTTAATGATCCAATTAGAGACCATTATGGATTGATGATCCAATTAGAGACCATTCTAATTGTTTTCTTAATGATCCAATTAGAGACCATTATGGATTGATGACCCAATTAGAGACCATTCTAATTGTTTTCTTAATGATCCAATTAGAGACCATTATGGATTGATGATCCAATTAGAGACCATTCTAATTATTTCTTTAATAATGAGCTTTATCCCTTAGAAAAAAATTGAGATTTATCAGTCATAGTAGCGGAGCTATGGCAAAATTTTTATAGAAATTACGCATAAAATAAATTCATTCAAAGCATAAAAAGAGGACTTCCTACCATATCCTAGGAACTATCATCCTAGATTAATTAAAAGAATTTTATTATGCATGGAGATGTGGATGTTTGCATGTAGATGTAGATGTATAGATGTAGATGTAGATGTGGAGGTGGATGTATACATGTAGATGTAGATGTATAGATGTAGATGTGGATGTGGAGGTAGATGGATGCATGTAGATGTAGATGTATAGATGTAGATGGGAATGGAGATATGGATGTATGCATGTAGATGTAGATGTATAGATGTAGATGTAGATGTGGAGGTGGATGGATGCATGTAGATGTAGATGTATAGATGTAGATGTGAATGGAGATGTGGATGTATGCATGTAGATGTAGATGTAGATGTATAGATGTGGATGTGGATGTATACATGTAGATGTAGATGTATAGATACGGATGTGGATGTGGAGGTGGATGTATACATGTAGATGTAGATGTATAGATGTAGATGTGGATGTGGAGGTAGATGGATGCATGTAGATGTAGATGTATAGATGTAGATGGGAATGGAGATATGGATGTATGCATGTAGATGTAGATGTATAGATGTAGATGTGGATGTGGAGGTGGATGGATGCATGTAGATGTAGATGTATAGATGTAGATGTGAATGGAGATGTGGATGTATGCATGTAGATGTAGATGTATGGAGGTGAATGTGAATGTGGATGTGGATGTATGCATAGAGATGTAGATGTATGCATGTAGATGTGAATGTACGCATATAGATGTGGATGTATGGATGTGAATATACGATATGCGATGTGAGGGAATCTGAAGTGATGAGATAGAAATGATGTGATGGGATGAGTATACATATAAATGGAATATAGAATAAGTAATGTAGATTGATGAAGGATAATGTGGAAAAATGAAAGTTAAAATAGAAATTGTGTTGTAAACTGTTTGTAAATACTGTTTGTAAATGCTGTTTGTAAATGATTGTTTTATGTCAAGAATGCTGGGGGGAGCATTTTGACCGTCTTGTGATTAAAGTCGTGATGGTAAAGTTGCAACTGCTGACGGGGAGTCAATGAAGGACGTCTCGCATAGCAAGGTCGGCCGAGGTCTTGACTAGCCTCGGTGCGATTAAAATGGTGAGCTTCCGGTACGGTGGATGAGGGGCCAAGGAAGCGGCCTATGTGTGAAGCGCTAGGTTACCTGCGAAGGATCCTAGAGGGTGCTGACCATACGGTGCTCGGGCTCTGGGTCGCCTAGGATACCCACGCGTGCGTCGAGGAAGATATTGGAACAGAGTTGGAGTTGTTTTCTGAAATCGAGCATGGATCTGGTTGATTGACCTTGTTGGTCTTCAATGGATGAGTCCATGGCTCCTTATATAGATCTGTTGGTTGATCTTGCTGATCTTCAACGAGAGTCCATCTTGTTAAGTGATTATATTGCTAAGTATTATGGGCTAGGAACTATCGAAACGGCTCCTGAGCGTTCTAGTTGCCAATGATGCTATAGATACTCTGATGAAGGAATGATGGGAAATTAAGAATCAATTGGATAAATTGGAAGATGGTGATCAATGATACTATGGTTTTATTAAAGGATTGTTTTAAACTGGTTGAATCTGGTTGAAAAAGGCAATTTCATATTGGGTGTGTGAGTGGTGTGACTAGTTTTATTTTGCATGAACATCCGGCTAGGGGGCCTTGGAACTCTTTTCCTTGGTACCCGGGACAAAACCTAACCAAATTTTTAATTGGACCCCATCACTACAGTGGTTGGGCGGTTGGCTAACTCATGGGATTGGATGGGGTTAGGCTGGACTGATGGATCCGTAAATCGAGACTCAAACTTTGTTTTTACGATAGAAAAAAAAAATAAATCCCGGACAGAAACTGTTCTATGGATAGGAATCAACGGCTGTGCCTCTTGAATGGGGAAAAAAGCGTTGATCCCAATGATCCAAGTGCAAGTTTCTTCCTTGAACTGACTAAGTATCTTATAGATGTAATCGGATCATCTCGATCAGAAATGATCTTGACTACGTTAGAGTAAAAAGTTATCCTGGTGGAATCGCCCGTGCTTTCCGGTAAAGGAAGTTTTTTCGGGTTCGGTTTTGGACAACCGACGGATTAGTCTCTTATCCGGATATCCGTGGGCGAGGCCCCGAGTGTGGGACCCCTGTCCCGCGCGAGAAGCGCTACTTCCGCTGCCAGTACCCCGAATCCGTTGCTCGGTGGGAACAGGGATCTTACAGTTGGTATCAGAGCATTTGGTTAATAAAGATCAACTGAGAAGACAAATATATCAAAAATTTATCAAGAAACACAAAAAGGTTATAATTGTGTGATATAATTCATACAATTTGATATTCAAACTGAAACTCGTAATTTGGTAATTGGGTCTTCAGATGGAAGTGCAGCAATTATATAGAATCCCTGACTTGCTTGAGGCCTAGACGTTATAGTATTTACCTTATAGTTCCAAGGGCCGTGACTACCCGTATATACCGAGAGTATACTGCAGCTCTTTACTGACAGTATATACGAGTAAATCTAAGACTTGAAATTATAAGCGTTAATGCTATCTAGATGATGATTTCGAATGTGATTGATATGATTTTTAATTCTGTTTGAGAATGAATGAATTGATTTGGATTCTGATTGAAAATGCTGATTGAAAAATGTTGATTTTTAAAAATTAGTTGAAATATAATGAAACCACAATGAGGGGGAATGGGACGAGTCCCTGTGATGATATTCATAACTAGAATGATGATAACGAATTCAGCAAATCACTATGAGATTAGTGGGTTGTGCTGTCAGATTGCTACTGTTAATACTTGATCGGTAGATCAAGTTAAGGGATGTCAAATTGAGAACTTGCTTGACTGAAATTTCCGTGTGGAGGAATGTTCCGAAGGAAACTTTTCGGTCTAATGGACCATTATCATGTTAAAGATATGAATGATATAATCTGAATGAATTGTTATTTAATGATGAGTTCTATATAAGGGATATTTATCCCAGTGTTCTGTTGGGTTGACCAGAATATAAGCAACCCCAGAATAAAAATTGGATCTTAAGAAAAAGAGTTATCCTCTACCTTGCGAGATGAGGACATCTCGCACTTTTTTAAGTGGGGTAGAATGTAAAATTTCTCCCCAGTTATTGAAGTATTCAAAAATAAGAATCTCCCTTCTGATCTTATAACTATTCTCTCTCTAATATATAAATTTTGACAGAATCATGAGACGAGGAAACCGTAGCCGTCTCAGTAGCAGCCAGACCCTATCCTTGAAGATAACGAACTTGACCCTGATGTTCGCAAGGCTCTTCATAGGACTCAGCCAGGACCCTTCAAAGGAGAAGGGGAGAACCTGGGTGAGACTGTGGAGAAATGGGTGGAAGCCATGGAAGAGTATTTTGACGTCACAGGTTATAATGAGCTGAGCAAAATGGCTCTTGGCCGGTTGAAAATAGTGGAAACAGCCAGGGTAGCATGGAGGAACCACTGTGACACCAACCGTCTGAATAGAAATACTCAATCTTGGAATGACCTAAAAACCTATTTGAGAAAGAGATTTTGTCCCCCTGGATTTTTGGAAACCAAAATGAACGAATTTTTAGAACTAAAGCAGGAGAACAAAACCATTGAAGAATATCACCAGGCCTTTGCTCTTCTACTCAAATACTCACCACCTCTAGACGAAGAACAGCTCATGGCCAGGTTCATTCGGGGAATGAACGAACCCTTAGACACATTGGTCAAAAATGCCAAACCAGTGTCCATGGCTGAAGCAGTAAAAATGGCAAAGGATTTTGCCAAGGCCTTTGTAGTAAAGGTCCCGCCAAAGCCTGCACCCTCTAACTTTAAAAGATTCCAAGCCCAGGAAGGTACTTCAAACTTTCCACCCCCAAAGAGGCAGCAAGGACCAATTCAGAATCAAGATGCAGGAAGATTCCAAAGTGAAGGAAGATCCTTCCCCCAGAATACTTTCTCAGGAGGACCATCTATTTTAAGGATGCAGAACAATGAGACCAGAAGTGAGAACCGGTGTTTTGGATGCCAAGGTTTTGGTCATCAGTTAAAAGACTGCCCAACTCCTGCCATGTCAAGGGGACAGGGAAGTCTAGGACCCCGAATTCAGAGACCAATTCCTTCATACCAGTCTAATCAGGGTCCGTCTCGCCCAAGCCAGGATAACCCCAGAAGAACTCCAAATCAACCATCTGGCTCTACCCAGAGTAACCTCAGAACTCCTTTCCAGAATAGGGGCAACCAAAGAGAAAGAATTCCACCTCAGATTGCAGCAGCCAGAGCAGTCACAATTGCAGAAGAAGTAGAAGAGGAAAGAAGGGCAGATCATCCTTACTGCAATTGAAAAAAAAAAAAAAACCAAGGGCTTAATCGACAATTCTCAAGTCATCCATAATCCAGCAGAATACCAGGGAAAAATCGACCGTCCACTTCCAAGGCGTAACGTTGAATGTGATTGAAGAAGAAAAAGATGATGAAAGAGAGCATACTCCACCTGCAAGATGAGGACATCTCGCGTTTTTTAAGTGGGGTAGAATGTAAGATTCCTCTCCCAACCCCCTTTTTGATGTCTAGTATCTTCCCCTGTAATCAATCCCTCTTCAGAAATATAAAGACCTTGTTTCTAACTGTTTTAGCCTAGAGAGAGAAAATTATTCTAGAGAGAGAATATTTAGATTATGAATATTTTTGGATAGAAAAATAACTCATCTTATTAAAATAAGTTCCCCTGAAACAGAAATTCAAAAAGAATTTTCCAATGTGCAATTGGAGTTAATTGGAAATAGGTATAAAGAACCTTAGTCTAAGGGTCTAGATTTTCAGAAATCTTTAGACTATGGTCCAATTAAGGTTCCTATGGGCCAATAGCATCAATCCATGTGTAGGGAGGAGATAAATCCAAATTGTAAAAAGAAAATACCCAAAAATGAGTAAATGCTCACATGAGGTGAAGAGTTGAAAATGTACAAGGTTTATTAGTAAAAAACTATGAGCAATATTAAAATGATTCCATTATGACACATATGTAAGGAAGGGGAGTTCTTTAAAGGAGGTGCATATTTCACATAAGATGAAGAGTTGAAAATGTACAAGGTTTATTAGTAAATAAACACATATGTAAGGAAGGGGAGTTCTTTAAAGGAGGTGCATATTTCACATAAGATGAAGAGTTGAAAATGTACAAGGTTTATTAGTAAATAAACACATATGTAAGGAAGGGGAGTTCTTTAAAGGAGGTGCATATTTCACATAAGATGAAGAGTTGAAAATGTACAAGGCTTATTAGTAAAAAAACTATGACACATATGTAAGGAAGAGGAATTCTTTAAAGGAGGTGCATATTTCACATAAGATGAAGAGTTGAAAATGTACAAGGTTTATTAGTAAAAAAAACTATGAGCAATACAATTTTGACACATATGTAAGGAAGGGGAATTCTTTAAAGGAGGTGCATATTTCACATGCTTGAATGAGTTTTAAACTCATAAAAAAAAATTAAGATATTTCATCTCTCCTCATTCAAGTCTAGTTCTAAAAAGTTAGCTTAATTGACCTAAAAATGGTCAAAAAGTGACCAAACTGACTTGGAAAATTCTAGAATCAGTTTGTTTGGTTAGGAGCTCAAATTTTCCTATAAATAGAAGCCTCCCCTTGTTGGAAAAAACATAGTCTCTTATGCCTTGTTACTTTACTCCTCCTAAGCCAAAATAGATAGTGTCTTATGCTTTGTTACTCTACTCCTCCTAAGCCAAAATATATAGTGTCTTATGCTTTCTTACTCTACTCCACCTAAGCCAAAATATAGAGTGTCTTAGGCATTGTTACTCTACTCTACCTAAGCCAAGAACTGTGAATTCTTTAATAATTCACTAGTTTTTAACACTTCTCTCTTTCTTCAATCCCCATTGGTGGCTCCATCAACATACTAAACCAATTGATTGGTTGGGGGCCTCTACCGTGAATAAAGAATCAAGCAAATCATAAGGTAAGTATATTGAATTTTGATCTTTTCTATGATTTCTCAATGATTCTCTCTTCTCAACCCCTCTCAAGCTTGAGAAGTTTAATTGGTATGGTTTTTTTTTAAATGCTATTGAAGTTAATTGGTGAATAGTAGTGAAGAGTTACATAATTTAATAAATGCTATAGAAGTTAATTTCCACTTATATTTAAATTCTAATGGTTTTTATAATTTCTCTCTCTCACTCAAGAAATGGTCATACTCATGACCCATTCTCAATCCAAATGAAGCTTTTCATAAAGCTTTTCCTTAATCCAAGATTAAGCTATGCTTGAGGCCAAATTAATGGCTTTTGCTATGCTTTTAGTTTATGCACATTGATGATTCAATCCATTATGGATTGATGACCCAATTAGAGACCATTCTAATTGTTTTCTTAATGATCCAATTAGAGACCATTATGGATTGATGATCCAATTAGAGACCATTCTAATTGTTTTCTTAATGATCCAATTAGAGACCATTATGGATTGATGACCCAATTAGAGACCATTCTAATTGTTTTCTTAATGATCCAATTAGAGACCATTATGGATTGATGATCCAATTAGAGACCATTCTAATTATTTCTTTAATAATGAGCTTTATCCCTTAGAAAAAAATTGAGATTTATCAGTCATAGTAGCGGAGCTATGGCAAAATTTTTATAGAAATTACGCATAAAATAAATTCATTCAAAGCATAAAAAGAGGACTTCCTACCATATCCTAGGAACTATCATCCTAGATTAATTAAAAGAATTTTATTATGCATGGAGATGTGGATGTTTGCATGTAGATGTAGATGTATAGATGTAGATGTAGATGTGGAGGTGGATGTATACATGTAGATGTAGATGTATAGATGTAGATGTGGATGTGGAGGTAGATGGATGCATGTAGATGTAGATGTATAGATGTAGATGGGAATGGAGATATGGATGTATGCATGTAGATGTAGATGTATAGATGTAGATGTAGATGTGGAGGTGGATGGATGCATGTAGATGTAGATGTATAGATGTAGATGTGAATGGAGATGTGGATGTATGCATGTAGATGTAGATGTAGATGTATAGATGTGGATGTGGATGTATACATGTAGATGTAGATGTATAGATACGGATGTGGATGTGGAGGTGGATGTATACATGTAGATGTAGATGTATAGATGTAGATGTGGATGTGGAGGTAGATGGATGCATGTAGATGTAGATGTATAGATGTAGATGGGAATGGAGATATGGATGTATGCATGTAGATGTAGATGTATAGATGTAGATGTGGATGTGGAGGTGGATGGATGCATGTAGATGTAGATGTATAGATGTAGATGTGAATGGAGATGTGGATGTATGCATGTAGATGTAGATGTATGGAGGTAAATGTGAATGTGGATGTGGATGTATGCATAGAGATGTAGATGTATGCATGTAGATGTGAATGTACGCATATAGATGTGGATGTATGGATGTGAATATACGATATGCGATGTGAGGGAATCTGAAGTGATGAGATAGAAATGATGTGATGGGATGAGTATACATATAAATGGAATATAGAATAAGTAATGTAGATTGATGAAGGATAATGTGGAAAAATGAAAGTTAAAATAGAAATTGTGTTGTAAACTGTTTGTAAATACTGTTTGTAAATGCTGTTTGTAAATGATTGTTTTATGTCAAGAATGCTGGGGGGAGCATTTTGACCGTCTTGTGATTAAAGTCGTGATGGTAAAGTTGCAACTGCTGACGGGGAGTCAATGAAGGACGTCTCGCGTAGCAAGGTCGGCCGAGGTCTTGACTAGCCTCGGTGCGATTAAAATGGTGAGCTTCCGGTACGGTGGATGAGGGGCCAAGGAAGCGGCCTATGCGTGAAGCGCTAGGTTACCTGCGAAGGATCCTAGAGGGTGCTGACCATACGGTGCTCGGGCTCTGGGTCGCCTAGGATACCCACGCGTGCGTCGAGGAAGATATTGGAACAGAGTTGGAGTTGTTTTCTGAAATCGAGCATGGATCTGGTTGATTGACCTTGCTGGTCTTCAATGGATGAGTCCATGGCTCCTTATATGGATCTGTTGGTTGATCTTGCTGATCTTCAACGAGAGTCCATCTTGTTAAGTGATTATATTGCTAAGTATTATGGGCTAGGAACTATCGAAACGGCTCCTGAGCGTTCTAGTTGCCAATGATGCCATAGATACTCTGATGAAGGAATGATGGGAAATTAAGAATCAATTGGATAAATTGGAAGATGGTGATCAATGATACTATGGTTTTATTAAAGGATTGTTTTAAACTGGTTGAATCTGGTTGAAAAAGGCAATTTCATATTGGGTGTGTGAGTGGTGTGACTAGTTTTATTTTGCATGAACATCCGACTAGGGGGCCTTGGAACTCTTTTCCTTGGTACCCGGGACAAAACCTAACCAAATTTTTAATTGGACCCCATCACTACAGTGGTTGGGCGGTTGGCTAACCCATGGGATTGGATGGGGTTAGGCTGGACTGATGGATCCGTAAATCGAGACTCAAACTTTGTTTTTACGATAGAAAAAAAAAATCCCGGACAGAAACTGTTCTATGGATAGGAATCAACGACTGTGCCTCTTGAATGGGGAAAAAAGCGTTGATCCCAATGATCCAAGTGCAAGTTTCTTCCTTGAACTGACTAAGTATCTTATAGATGTAATCGGATCATCTCGATCAGAAATGATCTTGACTACGTTAGAGTAAAAAGTTATCCTGGTGGAATCGCCCGTGCTTTCCGGTAAAGGAAGTTTTTTCGGGTTCGGTTTTGGACAACCGACGGATTAGTCTCTTATCCGGATATCCGTGGGCGAGGCCCCGAGTGTGGGACCCCTGTCCCGCGCGAGAAGCGCTACTTCCGCTGCCAGTACCCCGAATCCGTTGCTCGGTGGGAACAGGGATCTTACAGATACGAGATGTGCTTTAACTGTGCCACCATCCATTCCCTCACATCTTCATCACATCAATCATGTGCCGATGGAAGACATGTTGAAGAAGGTTGCCTACAACTCAAATGGCGATGAGAATGAGAACATCAAGCAAGAGGTAGATGAAAGAGCTTGCAAGACTAGGTCCATGATCATGCAAGTAAAGCCGATGGATAGGTATAACAAGATACCTCTTCACATAATTGTAACGGTGCATGAAGAGAAGGAAGAAGATTGGACCTAGTTTATACATAAAGAAATGGAGCACTACCTTAAGTCCCACCAGTCAAAGGTGTGTAACCCTTACCTTCTCACCAGAATACTTAACCATGTAGGTGACCAGAATACTTAACCATGTAGGTGTGTAACCCTTACCTTCTCACCAGAATACTTAACCATGTAGGTGACATTCCACTACCCCAAGGAACTCAGGAACAGGAAGCATCACAAGCCCATACACAACAAGAGGTCATGGTGGATCTGGCACACCTCATAGCAGATTTGCAGCAAGGACAAGTTGTCCTTAAAGATACAAAAGATATCCTAAAGGAAATAAACCAAAGGAGTCAAGGAGGGTAAGAAGCAGCATAAACCCAAAAGATGAGAGGAAGTTTGCAACAAGTGGAAGTGGAGACCAAGCTCCTAGAAGAGGAGGTTGCCAAGGACATTGCTTCATATAAGGCAGTGCTAGTAGAACACCAAACACCATTGACCACCACCCTTGACCCCCAATTGGGAATTGAAAGCATAAGCTTCATAGAAAAATTATCCTCAGAATCCATGGTTCCAGAATCAGCACTCCCAACACCACCTTCCAGCCAGCTTCCAGCCTCGCCACCTTGGTTTTCAAAAACCTTTCCCCTCTACATGATCCAATACTCTCAGATCTGCCAACCTGAGCCAAAACAAGTGCACCCCAAAAATAGGAAGAACATCAGTTTGCCACAAGGGATTGCAACACAGGAGGGCAAAGAAGCCTCATCACAACATCTAAAAGCTACTTAAGAAGAAGAAGCACCAGAGGGTGAGAAGCGTAAAAGGAACGAAGAAGGTCCCAGCCCCAATACTTGAACACTCCTGCAGGCATTATGAAATTGCTCTTACAAGAGGAAGAGACCTTGGAGAAGCTGGACCTTTCAAAATATCTTACTCAAATATCCCAAGAGTTATGGTTAGATTTGAACTTTACAAGAAAATCACCACAATCCAAGCATAGCTTTATCCATAATGAGACTACAATCTCATGACCCTCGAGCTATGGGATTTTTTTGGTCAACCAACACTAATAGCTCATCCAAAGAGAATTCCATTCATAGAGGATATCAACATGCCATGTTTGGGGTACTTTGAACAAACAATGTATATAGAAAATAACCCCCTTACTTGTAATTTTTTTGTGGTTGAGTATGTGTTGGAAGCAGATGTGATCTTGGGGCATAAATGGACTATTGCTACCCAAGCACCATTATGCTTTGCTAGGAATAGGGTCATCATCTCACGATGGTCAACAACACAAAGTTGACAATACCATACTACAAGGAAAAGGATCCAGTGCTAATGGATTTCTATGCTGCTGAACGCAAAAAACTACAAGCCTCTTCCTCGGAAGCCCCTCTAAATGAAAACATACCTTCTACGTCAATGACCAACTCCAACAAAGCATCTAACCCTTCAAATCCATCCTCACCAACAAAGTCTAATGCCAAAACCTCAGAATTGATAGCCACTCTTGAAGAAGTTCCTCAAGCATCCCACTCTTACTTTCACAAGAAACTCAAGGGAAAATCCCCAGAGCCAACAACTCCTCACGTCCAACCTCACCATAGGAGAAAACTGCATGCTCAAAAGCCTCATCATCAAAAGCCACTCTGCAAGAAACCCAAAACCCATGAGTCTCAGACCCGCAAGCCACTGCCAACCAATGTCAAGGAGAGCCCCAACTCTTCTACTTTATCAAAAAAGAAAACTCCACCACAACAGCCAAAATCAAGGTATCTTAATGATATCAAAATGTGGGTGGAAAAGAAGCTACTTGTAGCTCAAGACTACTACAAAGATGCCAATCCAATTTGGGTGCCTCGATTATCAAAACCTCTTCCTCAATGCAAAACTCAAAGGCCAAAGAAGAATAAAAGTACTCTACAACATTATCCACAAAAGCCTATGAGAGTTCCTTAAAGAACTCCAACCACTCAACAAGTGTGGATACCAAAAAGATTATTGCAAGCATAAGGATACTACCAAGGTAATACCACCGCTTACATTCCCAAGCACATTAAGAAATTCCCCGAGCCTGCTCAAAGAAAGAAGCCTCAAAGGCATCAATCATTAACTCCTAATGTTCATCAAAGATGGGTGCCTGTGCACATGCTTCAAGAACAAGGATATGATGATGGCAATCCCATCATATGGTTGCTACGATCGAACAAAGTGAAGGAAGCCTCACCAACACTGACTTCAATTCCAAAAACTTCACTAGTTCGACAAGATTGGAGACCCAAGCAAACCACTCAACCCCTCTTGTGCATACAACACATACACAAGAGCTTACGTGTTCTGTCAATAGCAATGGCAACCAACCAAAATCTTTACCTACCACCTTGATAAAACTTGAGCCACAAATTCAAGAATCAATACCCACGTCTGTAAACGAAAACTTATGAGTGCATTCAGGACAAACTCACAATGCTCTTTTCACACCTCTGAATGAGAAGCATGAGTGCAAAAACTATGTGGTAGACATAAGAACTTATTCTCGCAAAAAAGGAGAGTAGTCACAAGAACCTGTTACTCGCAAGGTGGTAACAATTTTCATTTTTATTTTAAAGAGAAAAGAAAATAAAGAAAAAGACACAAACTCAGGGGAGTCACACAAATAGGCTACCTAAAAATGGTAGAATATCACAAGAACCTCCCAACTATCTTCAATAGTAGCCAATACATTTTTAAGCTTATAACTTACTAATCTTTTGGCTAAGTTAACATAGCAGCTGCTCCATGAGTACATATCCATACTCATGCACTGGAGGACATTTTCACCAATGCCTCATCATAGAAAACTTTCCAGGTACATCTTTGGATGGGGGGGCATGGTGGGCGACAGCCTCGTCAATGGTATAACCCATCGCTTGGAATTTTTCTTCAAATTTCAAACCTCTCCAAATAAAAGCTTAAGTCTTCACAACACATTAATGATGCTAATCCTTAGTGAAGATGTCTATATTAGCCTCACAAGTCGTCGTAATTCTTTCATGCCTCACCAATAAGTGGCTACTTCAACAAGCAGCAGCTCAATAAGAGTTTATTTGACTTATTTAATATACTTCATGCATATCTACTTCATAGAGTACTTAAATATGCATAAAATCATAAAAAGCACAAGGAAGAAGCATGCAAGAAGAGGTCCTCCCTAACAACATTTGAAAAATATCTTGCCAAAAAAGGGACATCATTGAAGGCTAAATTATTTAAGGGATGAATGTCGCTTCAATGAATTAAATGAGGAACTGAGAATCAATCTCATTCTCATGATTTTGTCCACATTCCTTCGGATCCTTTCTTCTCTTCTCCCCCATTATTAATATCTCTTAGTTTCCCAACTAACACAAATAACATGTAACTCTGCTTATGATTGCCAAAAAAAAGTGACCAAAAAAATATAACCCACATAAAAAATGCTCATAAAAATATAAAAATAGAACCACTCACAAAAACCCCCACCCTATTCGGAATTCCCGCTAATCTCTAACCTTTTCATCTACTAACTAGCCTTTCTTATTTCTTCCAAAGGAACAAGGATCATTGAACATCACTTAATATTAAAAGCCATCAACAAAGCTTGTCAATTCTCCCCACACAAAGGTCTTGAACGCAATCACGAGGACACGATCAACATTAGGAAGAGGGGAATGTTAACCCATTCCTAGGGTTAACAAGAGCTCTTGCCATTATCTTACATCAAGGAGTCAAGGTAGATACACCAAAAGGTCATACATTCAAGGTATGAAGCAATGGTGTGCAAATCTACAACGATGGGTACTTATGATGATTTTTGCTTCAAGAGCGTGTGTAAGTAAGCTAGGATGAAGTACCAAGTGATTTACTTCATGGATATATTATAAGAGTAGACATTGTAATAATAGCATTAGGCCTCTTATTATTATGAGCCTAAAGTGCCTGGCTGGCCACAGTTTAAGTGAGTGTGAACACTTATGGCCATGTATATAAGTGAATATCTCTCATAATACAAAGAATAGACATTGTAATAATAGCATTAGGCCTCTTATGAGCCTAAAGTGCCCGGCTAGCCACAGTTTAAGTGAGTGTGAACACTTATGGCCATGTATATAAGTGAATAGCTCTCATAATACAAAGAATTCTCCCACTATGCAATAAAGTCTTGATCTTTCTAATCTCTCTGTAATCCATGCTAGTGAGTGTGTGAGAATGAAGTGACGTGAGAGGAGGAAAGAGTACATGTAGTGCAACGCGGCGGTGTGATAACGCTCGCGGGAGACCCAGTGGAATTGCTTCTCAAGGAGTTGTGGAGCTTGAAGACCTCAAGGGTTATGAGCTCAACCAATGGAAAGATCATCATGATAGTTACAATTCACCACGTAATCTTCTTGTTGGATGTGTTTCAGGGAAGGTTTGGGTGAGCCATAACATCCTCCCACTTCTAATGACCCTTCTACTACTACTCTTACTAACCCTCGATGACCTTGTAATATCAAGGAGGTGAAACAGTTGTATAATTGCATTGATCACACATGAGATCTATCGCTCCTAATAATGAGGCTTCTAGGGACGAAACCTACTATAGGAAGGAGGGCATGTTAAGCCATTTTGGAGCCTTAATTTTTGCTATTATTGGTCATCTACAAGTGTGTAGATTAAACAAACAAATGTAAAACAAGCCATTTTGGAGCCTTAATTTTTGCTATTATTGGTCATCTACAAGTGTGTAGATTAAACAAACAAATGTAAAACATATTAGGGAAAAAAAATAACGAATATGCTATTACATGGCATACCAAATAATGCAAACCCTTAATTGTGAACATGTAAATGTAACTTTATACTAACCTTATACTAATAGAGGTAAAAAATAATGTCTTTTTCCATAGGGGGTATGGAAAGTAGAGGGTATAGTTTTAATGGGTGTGTGCTTGCTATAAAAGAGAATGTAGAGATTGAAAATAATGACTTTTTCCATAGGGGGTGTGAAAAGTAGTTTGGGAGGGGAAAATCTACATTTATGCTAATTTTTTAAATTTTATTTTTTCAATAGCCTCCATCACCCACAAGCAAGAGGGTCCACCAAGGTGAAAAAGTGAGTGGGATAAGCCTATAGCTACGTATGACAAGTGGTAGAATCAACATTAATAACTACTTATGACAAGTTAGGGGCCTAGTTGCACAACTAGGGGAGGCTAATGGTGCAGCCCCAAAAAGTACCATGCAAGTTTGCATTCCATCATCCATCCTATTGGTCCACCTCAAATTCTTTCTCCTTAAAACATCATTATTTTTTAATCACAAAGATCCCAAATCACGTCTAAATTTCCCCTACTATCTTTCTTTGCAAAAAGCCAATAACTCATAGATAAAGCTTTCTTCCTTAGTCTCTTTGAAGACTCTAATGTGGTATTTGTCTCAATTTTCACCATTAAACTTTCCAAATCCTTGTATCAAGAAATTATATCAATAGCTATTATATATTGAAGTGGATGCCAAAAATGTAAAGGTAGAGAGCTATAAGAGGTCACAACAATTTTGGAGGCCTAAGAAGTCAAGGATTCTACAAGCACTTGTGCAACATGTAAAACAAATGAAGTATATACAAAGTCAACATGATATAGTAGTTACAAAAGGAACACAGGTTAAGATGAAGAAGTGGATGTCAAAAATGTAAAGGTAGAGCTAAAAGAGTTTATAACAAATTTGGAGGAGAAGAACAAGCGGGCGGGCGACTCACATGATAGAATCACTACAAATCTCTGTGACTCCATACTCCCGTGTGGTATGGTCACTTGCCCTATGTCAAGTACAAGCACTTGTGCAACATGTAAACAAATGAAATATTAACAAAGTCAACCTCATACGATAGTTACAAAAGGAAATTAAGGAGACATGGGTTAAGATGAAGAAGTTGCAAAAAATATCAAAATGACATATACAGTGAGTGATTCAAGCCAAACATATAATAACTATGGGCATAAGGTAGTAGTAGAAGACTATACACATGATGGAGGCAAATTTTTGTAAGCTACGTGGGAAGTGCCACATAGGTTGAAAATGTGTGATTGTGAGAGCACCATGTGTGTGCAAATGTGTATGTGAGTTTAAATTGTTTAAAATTATGTGAGGTGTGTAAGAGTGGTTGGATGAGTTGGATAGAGTGTGACTAGGATCAAGGTATGTAAGTGTGAGGTCATATGTGTGAGAGTGGTTGGATGAGTTGGATAGAGTGTGACTAGGATCAAGGTATGTAAGTGTGAGGTCATATGTGTGATGTAAGAAATGATGTTCAAATAAGACTTTGTGGCTATATATATGTTGTATTTGGCCTCACAATAGTTTTGCAACAAAGTAATATCTAGTTAGCTTGAGATTAGCCTTGATTAGTCCAATTAGCTTGGATTAAGAGAGAGCTAGAGATTTCTAGGTGACTAAGATATCAAATGATATTCCAAAGATGTCAAAGGTATGAAAAAGGGTTTACAATAGGTACCAAAATCCTAGGGCTAGTGCCTTTTATAGTCCCAAGGCTCTTATGCCCTAACACCCATATGTAAATGCTCCTAGGCCCCATGTGCCTAGGCCCATCCCCGTGTGCATGTGCAAGCCTAAAATCCCTTTGTTACAAACCATCCTCTCTTATAATGATTTCGTCCTCAAAATCAAAGGGTGGTCGTGCATAAAACCACATACAAAGGCTATATAAAAAAAGCCAAAAATCAAACATATAGTCCAAATACACTCAAATATGTCTCCAATGATGTAAGAACCTCCTAATCAAATGGGAAACCAAAAAATTGCACGATCAATGCCATAGACCTCATGCCACCTGGATCGAAAGGGTAAGTCATATCACCCCTAGCCACAGTCGTCTGGATCAAACGTGAAGTAATGTTACCCCACCATCAAAAAGTGGTCACTAAGGGTGCCGAATGACAATCCATCAGTCATATCATCAAGATCATGGACTAAATATCCACCAAGGTTGAAGACGAATGTGTCGTGATGGTGTGTTGTAAAATGTTTCAAAATCCACCCAGGTGCGAGGATGTCTAGCACTGTCGGCCAGACTCATCCACCATTTATATGCTTTGCTTGTCAGGCAGGTCTCTACGAGCTTCATATCCTTAGGTGTCTACCTAAGGTTATGAATATCCAACCATTTTTGTACAAAGATATTCATCAAATCCTTGCTGCTCTCTTTCTCTGCTCCCCCGGCGGCTTGAGATCCTTGAGAAGATTAGCAATTGCTATGATCTGCTTACGCTACGGCCTGTCCACTTGTGCTGGGCCCTACGTCCCCAAGAGAAGGGAATCTCACCCTCCTCTACGTTGGTCGCTGCGTAATTGTACTCGATGATGGAGTGGCTGAAATAGCATTTAAATGTCCATGGATGCTCCTCAACATAGTCAAAATCTCAAATTGGCTTTTTTCAAGTTCTTTGGTCCTAGTAAACAGTTGTGAGATGGACTCTCTCGAGATATCAATATCCAACTCGTCTCGGCCCATGGTATCAGTGTGGAGAGCATCGTCTCCATACTTCTCCTCATTCAGGAGGTCATCCTCCAGGTGGTTATAAGCACTACCAGCCTCTACAAAAATTGGTCCTCAAATAAGTTCATGGTGTCCCACTGCTCTACGGATGGACCCACGGGGTCATTACGGACAGGGGCACAATGGTCTCTAAATCAATGGACACATCCCTGGTCTGATGTGAGATCAAGGGAGCAAATAAACTATCGATTGGATGAGCCGCTGCTGTTGCTTGGCGCATGCAGCCAAGCTCAGCCTGTAATGAAAGGCCAGAAATGGAGGATAGCATACGAGAAAAATTTCATAGACCCCCTGCAGTAGGTGGACTACCCCCCACTAGACATTTTGGATTTTTTCCCTAAAATTTTTTTAAATGTTTTTTCTGAATATGTAAAAAATAATATTCAATGAACATAAATAAATAAAAAATGCAGGGTAGTACTGGAACTAGCTACCCAAAATATCCCCCGAGTTGTGCCAGCCCAAGTCGAGATGGCGTGCATTGCGGTAATGACTCCGGTGATAAAGTCCGGCAATCCGATGACAACTCTTCTACTACCAATGGTGTTGCCTCTCCTCGCATGACTGTGCGCCCATATTGCTACTATGTTAGTGGGTGGTGACCCATTATGTCAATTCGCAGTGTGGCATGCTACCAGTGCCCCCTACACCTCGTCTCCTCACATGTGGCTGTTGTGAATGAGAGAGAGTGTGAGAGAGAGAGCTTTCCCTTACTTGGTCTCGGCGGGGCTGGCATGTATGTGCCCCCCACCACGTTTTTTATTACAATAATTTGGTGTACTACTTGGATCTCTAGGTTGCGCCCTCCAAACATGACCTTTGCCAGTTTGTGTTGTAAGTGATAAGAGAGAGGAGCACACTGCTGACGAAGTTGTTGGCTTCGCCGTTTCCCTCCTATGTGGCTCTCTTACGCTGTTGTGTACACGTGGCAATGAGATAAAGAGAGAGTGGTTGACTGTGTGCGCCCATTTGTGGCTCTTGGCACACGGCCATCACTTGTCGCTAGGCGGTGCTGTTGCCACCTTGGCTAGCTTCTGTTCATCTCTTCATAGCTATCTTGCGCCTTTGTGTGCTGGTTGTCATGGATTGCTGCCATTATGTTTTTCTGCTACATAATCCAGCAAAGAGGGGGAGAGAGAGAACTGATGCGCCCCTCCTTGCTCTTGGTGGCTAAAATCAAATTGAGAGAGGGCCCCCTCTCCTATATGTGCCCCCAGCTCTAAAAACAGAGAGAGAGAGAGAGAGAGAGAGAGAGAGAGAGAGAGAGAGAGAGAGAGAGAGAGAGAGAGAGAGAGGGCCCCCTCTCCTATATGTGCCCCCAGCTCTAAAAACACACACACAGAGAGAGAGAGAGAGAGAGAGAGAGAGAGATTTCTATGTTGTATGCGACCGAGGGAGAGAGAGAGATTTCTATGCTGTATGTGACCGAGGGAGAGGAGGGAGAGATTTCTATGCTGTATGCGACCGAGGGAGAGGAGAAAGAGATTTCTATGCTGTATGCGACTGAGGGAGAGGAGAAAGATTGTTTCTTCCCCTTCAAGCTTCTATGCTCGTGCTTTCTTCTCCTTGTGATGCTGCTCTCCAAGTTCCCTTCTAGATTATGAGAGAGGGATCGAGAAATTCCCCTCTATTGTATGCGCCCTACCACCTCCTCTCAAGCTTCCATTCTTTCACCACCACACATAGTCACTTACAAGATAAGATTTGATTTTCTTTTTTAAATAAAATAAAATAAAATCCAATTCTATGGTTCAACAAAAACCTTAGTGGGCCCGGCCTCTGTTCACACAGTGAGAATGTTACCTCATGCTCTGATACCAATGTTATGTTATCAACTACCTGGAGAGGGAGAAGGTCTCCCAGCCGTAGAGAAGAATGAGGAGCCCCCCATTCTGTTGGGCTATATGTAGTGGCCTGCCTGGCCACACTAGCCCAAATGCTCTCGGTGCTATGACCCAAACGTCTCACCCCTGAACCCCGGACTCACTCGCCACTCCTTCTTTGGTGTGCGTACTTGGAGCCCCGGTCGAGAGCCCTCGTGTAGTCTCACTACAAACTACGTGACATATACTATCAAGTTTTTTTTCTTGAGGTATATTATAAGCGTGAGACATGGTATCGGCACACTGAGGTGTTGTTTTCCTTCAAAATTTTCTCAATGTAAGATATAGACTTGACACTTTTGTTTTGCATAGAGATATGAAGCAATAGTTATTACACATGTCATGGAGGTAGTGCTATAAATGTGCTAAGAGCTCCTTCATGTTGACTTAGATATACTTTGATACTAATAATCTCTTAGGAGTGTGGCATAGTAGAACTTTTGAGTTCTTGAATGATTTCAATGTTTTTTTTAGCAAATTGTATTTTGTTTATTTCTTTGTCTAGAAAATTATCACTCACCCAAGCTTACCGATAAAGTGTGCATTTTACTATAGCAAAAGATATTCTATCGGGCCTTGTAGTGTCTATGAATGCTAGTGTCTATAACTAAGGGATTGCAATGGAGTCAAAGAAGGTGTAGTAATTAAAGTACTCAAGGCATTGTAGAAAATCTCAAGGACTTGGGCCAATTTCTTGGCCAGATCTGGTGGCACATAATTATTTCTTGAGGTTTTTGGCAGATGTAGCATACTTCTTGTACTTGCTCACAAAGAGGAAGCATTATAACATTGGTCAGAGAGCTCTACGAAGGCTTTTCATTATCTTCACCTCACACTAATTGTGGCACCAAATCTTGCAACCTCCCAACTAGTCTAAACCCTTCCATGTGTTTGTGAATACATCAGATTTGGTGATTGAAAGTGTGTTGTAGGATTTAAAAAATGGATAGTTTTAATAAATACATTACATAAATGTGATACTATCAAGTGTAGAACACAATTATTAAACCAGGGAACGTGAGGCTATGGACATGATTTATTCACTAAATAAGCTCTGATATTACCTTCCAGGAAATCAATATTGGTCTCATGTTGATCACCACGGGCATCGATGTTCTTGGTTAATAAACCAAATTTGATGAGAAAGTTAGCTCAATGGATGCCATTGTTACAAGAGTTTTAGCCAAATCAAGCATACACCAGGTAATTAGCATACAATTGTGAATGTTTTATCTTGGATTGAAAAATGGGCAAACCATTGCATGGTGCCAAATCAACTTACAAATGCTAATTTGTTCATAGTGACAATTCCTCTAGATTGGTAAAAGAAGAAATGATGATAAAACTTATGAAATTGAGTTTTTTTAAGACTATGAGACAAGACCACTAAAGTAGCTGGGCATTGACCAAATTCTTTATAGATGTACACAGAAGCATGATCAATAGGTAAAAGACACATGTCAAAATATGCTAACTCTCATTCTTCAGAGCAAGGGAGACGACATGATTATGAAGATGAAAATGAAGATGCCACTACCCCATCAACCCCTTGTGTGAGAATACACTAACTCCCATTGAGAGCAAGGGAGAAGGCATGATTTTAAACATGAAAATGAAGAAGCCACTACCGCCACAACCCCTCAAAAAAGCTAAGGAAGCGAAAGGATGAATTTAAACCATAATTGGGTGAAAAGTTCATTACAGTGGCAAATCATTCACCGAAGTGCTATGACTCCTTAAGTCTAGGCAATCATGCACAAAAGAGAGGCCTATGACCAATGAGTGATACATTGCCATGAGGTGTGGATCCCTAAAGGGTGGTGCAATATGTATCCACATACACCTGAAGCACCCCCCTTGGAAGGCAAAATCAGCATGATGATGGCAAGGATGTCACATTGACATGGTGAGGAGTGCTCTAAATTTTCCCATGTACGGTGACAAATTCAAACATACCAAGTTAATGAAGAAAGACAAGGAGAATCTAGGGTTGACTCAATTTAGAAATCATAATAAGGGTTTTGTATTTGATGATCTCAAGCTTGAATATAGGGTAAATGACCAGTGAAGGAACTGATACAAGCTCATAGACTTTGTTGAGAGCAATTGGATTTTATTGTAGAAGCAAATGATTGATGCAATCTATGCACTAATGCAACACATGAAGAAGAATAATAAGGATGCATGCTAATTTTTTGAACAAATGGAGCCATTATTAGAAGACCAAGAAAACATTAGCCAATAAGGGGATACACCACAATCTCACAACCACAACATAGAACTACTTCACTAACTCCTCTAAATAATTAGCCTTCTGAGGATTCAAGCCATAGTAATAATGGTATGAAGGAGCCCAAAGCTATATCTTGGCCATGGAATTCTCATGTAGGCAAATTCTTCTCATCCATAAATCTTGGGCAAAAAGACCAAGGACCTCTTGTTTTTGGCCCATCTTTGCCAATATAGATGATGGGAACTACCTAATGTCCATATAGAAATTTGATGAGTGGATGGGCACTCTCTAATGCCCATATAGAAATTTGATGAGTGCAAATAGAAGGTGAGAGTGTATCTTACCCATGGAAATTGCCATTTTGTCCAATTTCTTTTTACCCTTGTTCAAGGGGGCCAAGGAGTGCACACAAGTGCTTCCTCAATGCTTTTATAGCAGTGTCACTTTAATGGAGGAAATTGGGCAAATCTTAAACTATTGTTAAAGTTGGAAATCAAGTTTGTTTTAGAGGTGAAGAAGCCATGTTTTAAGATTTTGTTAGGTGATCTTCTTGTGGTTCCCTTTGCTAGCTTATGAGCAACAAAATTGCGCATTGACCATCCCATTTTGGCCAATCTTGCATGTTTTTAGGCAATGGGCATTAATGAGGTGTGTAAAAAGGGCATAAACTCCCATTAGTAGTGGATTTTCTTGCCCCATAATTGCATCTTTATCAATGCTTGGAGCGCTGCTTGAAAAAACATATTTTTTAACCAATCAAAATAAGGACAACTCTTAAATTTATATGGTTTTTGTTTCTGAAATCTCTATGATATTCTAGTTTTATAACTTAAATATATGAAAAGACATTCCATAAAATAAGGGTTACTTAAAATCTCAGCCGGTTTTTCTTAATTTTGGCTGGTACAAATACGTACACGACTTAGGTAAATAAACAACCCAAGACATGACGATAAATCTGACCAGTTGTCTGTGAAAGAATGATAACAAAAAAAGCCCATAGTGAGTTAGTTGGAATACTATATGGTTTAGTCATGGCTGTTACCCTCAAGTGATGTTACAGATTCGGGTTCGCACCCCCCTTGTGATAACATGTGTATCTTGTTCTAGCACGCCGTTTTTTTTTTTAGCATTGGCTTCAAGTCAGGACAAAAAAATAAATTAAAATACGGACAATCTTTAAAGGGCTCCAGGTTCAAATACTAAAAAAAATACAAACACTCTTTAAAGGGCTCTAGATCAGTGTCGACGTTTAGTGTATTTTTTAATGGCTAAAATTTTAAAATCCCAAATAAAATTAGAGTTTGTCTTCAAGAAAACCAAATAACTTTTACCATTTTTAGTTATAAAATCCGCAAATTTCATCATTTTGAGCTAGAAAATAGGCTAGATTTCAATGTCTTCCTTTTTCCATTAGTTGGGAAAAATGTTTTTCACGAGCATTGCTCCAAGTTCAAATATTGAAATAAATACAAACACTCTTCAAAGGGTTGCGGGTTTAAATATTGAAATAAATACAAACATTCTTCAAAGGGCTGCGGGTTTAAATATATTAAAAAAGAACACTACTTGTTGAGATTATAGCTAGAATACACTAAAGGGAGAATTTCAATTTCACACTTATGTATATGTATATTGAGACAATTTTTTGTTATGTATTAATTAAGTGGCCACTTACTAAGGCGAAAAACTACATCAGCGTCTCCACCCATCCCTCATGCCTCTGCTTCCTCCCCCCACTTGCACAACAGCTCTCCACCTCCTCCATCACGCCTCCGCTTCCTCCCCTCTTGCCTCTTTCCAGGTGGCTCTCCACCCCTCCCTCTTGCCTCTCCTATGTGCTCTTGCCCTAGTCTTGGTTTGGGCTATCATCATCATCTTGCACCTCCTTCTCCCGCCATCTGTGGTGGCGTTGTAAGCTTGCTTCTCGCTCGATGTGGCCACTCTCCGTGACTTTGCTCTGCCAGCTCCTCGTGGTTGCGGCCACTTTCTCAAACTGGACGAGCGATGATTGCTGCTTATGGGCGGGTGTCACTTGCTTTGACAGTACCAACCCACATTGCATCTCCGAGTTGTATTTTGTCTTTCGACAGAATGGCAGGTTGCATCCCTCTCTCTTTCTCTGTGCAGCCTCTCCTTCCTCTTGAGCTTGGAGCTATTTGAAAACAATCTCTAGGAAGAGGTGCGATGTTGAGAGGCCTCTGCCTAGAGAGGTGGAAGAAGAGGTGGAGATCACAGCAGAGGAGGCGACCAGTGAACATCTGTGCTAGGCAACCCTCAACATCACTACATCAGTAATCCCCTATCGTTTCCATTTTTTTGTTGGGCAGGGGGAGAGAGAAAGATTGGTCGCCTGTGTACGAGTAAAGAAGTATTACATTTGTCACACATGTCGTGTAGCAGGTAGATTCACACGATTTCCTGCTAAAAAAAGACACCTCAATGTTAAAAAAAAACCCCTTCATTTTCATCGCCGAGTGGCAACAATTAATTAATCAATGCGAAAAAGGATTTTAGTCGCATATCGCATGGGCTGTCCAAGCCTCAAGGCACAACACACATGTGAAGCTTGTACGCAGACATGTGATTCTGTGCAGTGTTTATTTTTGCAAGTGAGGTACCTTGTTTTCTAGGAAGGTCTCTTTTAAGTTGCCCTTCTCCAAGAAAGGCAATTTTTTTTCTTTCCCTTCGAGAGATGGCTTGACATTAAAGTTACCTTTCTAGGTAAAATACAACCAACAATACTTAAAACTATTGCATGTAACATAAATATTGTCTTTCTATATAAAATACAATCAACAATATACTTAAAAAGATTACATCTAACATAAAGATTGTATTTTTAAGCAAACGTACTTAAAATACAACCAAGAAATCTCATGAATTATACATCATCAAATCATCAATCCATAAACTCACCATCATGCAGGTCCAACATAATCTAGAATCTTAGAAACCAAATCATAGAAGTAAAATATCACAAATGTTTCAATACAATAGATCATCACCAAAAGCTCATATGACCATCAATGTCATGAATAATGTCATCAATAATAACCACACATCAAACAAGTCATGAATAATGAAAAGCTACCTTCTTTGCAATATTCAATTGTCATCACATTGACATTGCGATGGGCTTTTAGAGCATCCCATGTGATATATATTGCATCCCAATCCACCTCTAATGCATCTTTTTCACCATTGTATGAGAGAAACATGAGCTTATTCAAAGTTTCTAAGGAAAGTCTGTTACGATCATTAGACTTGATACGATTCATCTTTGTTGAGAAACCTCTCTCACAATTAACTGTGCTTGCCACAATAACCATTCAAAGTTTCTAAGGATAGTCTGTTACGATCATTAGACTTGATACGATTCATCTTTGTTGAGAAACCTCTCTCACAATTAACTGTGCTTGCCACAATAACCAAGCATGCACGCCATAGCTTTTTCATCTCAGCAAAAGCTTGATCCCATTCAACATCATGTCCCCACAAAATTGCCAAGCCATATGTATACTCTGTCCAGGGCATGTTCTCTTTAACTTAATCATGAAATCTTCATACTCTGTCTTGCATACATCAGCATTTACTAAACATCCAAATTTTTCCAACAAGGGCTTTATCCAAATGGCTCCCAATGGAAAAGCAACTGCGCACATCAGGTGGATAGTCCCTTGAACTAAAGATCTTTGTAGCCTCAAAAAGCTTTAAATCATGAAAACGGCTATGCAAGGAAGATATAACTTTACCAACAAATTGTTTGCCAACATTAATACAACTGTCCCAAGTGGTTAAGTGTCGACAATCATCTTTCTCCCCTAGAGTTTCATTGTGAAGAGAATACTTCTCACATCCTTGAGTGTCACTTTCAAAAGTCATGCATCCATTTTTAACTTGTTCGAAAAATGCAGAAATATGAGTAGCATTATGACCAAACTCGCCCAAGAGAAAGCGTGCCTCAAGAGTGTCCATGGTCACCACCACTAATTGTGTCCCAATTGAAGTGATATCCACATGCTCCACCTGAAACTTCTTATTTAAGATATTAAGATAATGAAGCACATCGGCCAATAAATGTAAAAAGAATTGAACCTTAAAGGAAGTAAAAAAAGTGTATAACTCACATCTTTCACGCAACCATAAGCGTAAAAGAGCTGGCATGAGAGTTACTAGACTTTTAGTCACTTGCCCTCGTGAGAGCCAATGAACCTCATGCATTCTCAACACCTCATGAATAGATAATTGAAACTCATTAGCAAGCTCTTTCAATTATTCATGTTGTTTGTATGAGCTATTAACCCATTTATAACACTTTCTTGTTGCTGCCTTCTCCACGAGGTTGCAGATAGAAAAAGAACTCAATGCATCTTTTGCAGCCAATGCATCTCGGTGTGCGGCGATACAGTGCACCCCTACCAAATGTGGAACTTCTCTAGCAAAATGAGTAACAAGACCATTCTTTATTCCCATCATCACACTGCATCCATCTGTAAACCCACTAGCTTTGATTTTGGTAAACCAATGCTGCATAGATACTCTGTAAGTGCCTTATATAAACCTAGAGATGTCCGGTTACTTGTGTGCAACAATGTCACAAATCGATTGCATACAGGGCCATCTCCCTTATTGCTCAAATATGTGAGGCATACAATCATGTGATGCTCATTCGTTACATCTGTGGTTTCATCCACCATAAGTGAGTAAAATGGACTGTCACTAATTTTTGACTTGATCTTATCATGAAAGTATGCATAACAAGCTTCTTAAAATAAATGGGCTAATGAAGATGATAAATATGTAGCATAGCTTTGTTGAGTGGGAACATTTGGCGTTTTAAAAAACCCCAACTCCTCAACATTCTTTTGAAAGTCAGATAAAGGCTTGTCTCTAATAGCTATGAAGTACATGACTTGAAGAAGTACCTTTACCCTTGCAACCTTCTTATCTACCTCTACTTAATCCATATTCTATAGATGAACGTTTACAGGCACGTTTGATCTTCTTTCTTTTTCATCCCACAAGAACTTTGCTTTTTCATGTTCCTTTGACTTCTCATGCCCGTCTAATGAAGGCCTTTGAAGCACTGTACTACCAACTGTAGCAAACACATTACTCATCTTAAAGAGAGTACACATATGACAATGTATTCTCTCTTTTCCATTTCCATCATGCACTGCATAGCTCCATGGGAAGTATACTTTCCAATGCTCTTTATAAGATCGCTGGCCTTTAGTCTTCTTTGCAACATTTCCTTCATGATCCAATACGGCATCTTCATGAGAGTAGCATATTGTTCTCTCACCTCATGCAAGCTTCTTAACGCATCTGTAAATAATTGGTTTCACCATTTCATCATCTTGTACATTCTCAAATCGAACATTAAGATCTAAGCTCACATTCATGGTGGATTGGTTAGATTTAGAGGATTGTGAATGTGATGCATGGACATTTGAAACATCTTCACTATGTAAAGTAGAGCCCACTTCTTCTACTCTTCTTTTCCTAGAGAAAGCCATCGAGAGACTCAATTGTTGAGCATCCTTTTTAGGGCGACCAATCCTTGATGAGATGAAGTCATATCTTTCTGAGAAGACCTAACACACAAAATAAATTTGAGGACATAAGTACACCAAAGGAAACATTGCAATCCATCTTAACTATGAACTAAATACAGATCTCAATAAAGAAGCTATTCCCAAAGGAAATTTGATATATTCCACTTAGTGGCGAGTTCTTATGGCCCTTTATTTTTGTTAATAGAAGATGCTTTTGTTCTTCAAGAAGGACCTACCTCATCAAGGCAAAAAGAAACTTGATATATCCCACTTAGTGGCGAGTTCTTATGGCCCGTTAACTTTTTGAGAAACTTATCAAATCAAGCCTCTTTACAATGATCAGGTCTTCACTAGCTACTTTACAATAACTGCTGGGAATAGCCTTGGGTACCTTACAAGGATCCCGGCATGGCCATTTTTTCCCTAAAAAGAATCCTTTCGTGATAGATCTAATACAGTTTCCCACCTACTTCCATTCCAGAGTTGACCCTTTCTATCATTCATAAAATCAGCAACAAGCAGACGGCTGAGATCCAGTTCGTGTTTCCCAAAATCTACTTCATTGATATCTCGGGCAATCACAGACACATAGCACCTTCCTTGGTTTCCTCCTTTCCCATACGCGCACACAATCGAAGTCCATTTGTTGGAGGGACTCGTTGGAGATCTGGGATTTGTGATGTTGAAGTGTGAGGTGGTGAGCTGGCTGGCCGCGTTATATAGTTAGGGGGGTCTGTTCTTTAAAAGTTCATCTAGCTTTCCTGTGCACCCCCTTTTATAACAGCCTTCCTTGGTTGCTGCCCTTGTGTCACACGCTCTCTCTCTCTCTCTCTCTCTCTCTCTCTCTCTCTCTCTCTCTCTCTCTCTCTCTCTCTCTCTCTCATTGCACTCTAGCTCTGGCGCCATCCATCACCATCTCTTCACAAGCCTTCCTCTCTCTACCAATGTTCCCCTTCCAGCCCCATTGCTCCTTTGCCTGCTCGCTGCCCTCACCTTTGCTCGTCGCAGCCTCACCCTCACCTGCTCTACTGCAGCTGGACTACCGCTGCTGCTAGACCCTGGTCCCCTCCCCGGACCCCAGTCACCACGACCCTCTTACGGTTTACCACCCACAAGGTGTCAAGTGGTGGTCCTACCCGTCGTAACCCCGCCATTCCACTGGGGATTATGGGCATGACCCGTGACCACCTCTTACAGGTTACCTCTTGCTAGTCTTCACGCCTCCAATAGCTCTCTCTCTTTCTCTCTCTCTACATCACCTACGCTCAACTACATCATGTGCACCACCTCTCTCTAGATCTCTTTAGTCTGTAATTAGAACTTCACCTATTCCTAAGCCAGCGGGCTATTAATCGTACTCCCTTACGTCTCTCTCTGTCTCTCAGCCTCTAAAACCTTGACCTCTTTAGCCTATGATAACACCCTCTTATCCTCTCTGTCTCTCTCTCTCTCTCTCTCTCAACCTCTCACCTATGGGCTGATGATTACACCCTTATATATTGTAGTTGCCATAGCCTCTGACAGTACTCCCTTTCTACACCCTTCAAGCCTCCATAGCTTGCTTGCTAAAGTGTTGTAGCCTTTCGGTATGGAGGCAGCTTTGCAGCTATGAAGATCATCATCAACAAGGAGAGAGTACAACATCAAAGACAACAACAACACAGACTAAGATTCTAGCACTACTTGTAAGTGCACCTTCAAGCCCTAGAGGAAGCACTAGCTTGGGATATTACCTGTCTAGGGCACCCACAAGCCCTACTAGAGGTGGCTTTGACATGAGAAAAATCTGAGAGAATAGTAATGGCCTATGTAAATGTGCCCCCTCGTCTTTCTTGGGAAGAGAGAGGTTGGTTTTTGCAGCAAGGATGAGTCGTCCTCATTCAAATCTCCTCATTCTGATGACTATGAAGAGGAGAATCTCTCTTTCTCTTTGGCAGGCTCTGATTTTGATTTTAGTGCAAGGTTTTCTGAAGCTGATGGAGGGCCACCTACCCCTCCCATGTCCACTGTAGAGGAGCTTTTCCATAATGGCAAAATCAGGCCGTTGAATAGACTCTATTGCTCCTCAGAGCTAGATATTTCATGTTCACCTATTCATGCAGACTATGATGGCTATTATGATTCCTTAATCTCTGTAGATTATGCTAATGATTACAGGGGATCGCAATCACGCGGGCTGTCTGCACAGATGCAGCAGTAGCAACCAATGAACCAGAGGTTGGGGCACACAAAGCCCACCACAAGTGCTTTGGAGCAATGGAAGAAAAGCATGGGTAGGAAGGATACAACAAATGCACATTATGATGAGATGAGAACAATGCAACACTGTGGAGGTGGCCATAGGAGAGCAAGGTCCTTATCTCCTTTGAGAGTGTTTCATATGGATGATATGATATAGCCCATGCCATCTTTTGAAAGTGAGATTTACACCAATACATCATCAGTTGTTGATGATGTAGAGGGCAAGTGCAAGTGTGCATGTAGACATAGAAGGACGAGGATGAGCCGGACGCTAAAAGAGTTGCTAAATATGGGGGATAGTAGGGTACACGAGTCATCTAGTAGGAGGGCCAAATGTGGAGACCATTTTGGGGGACCCCTAAATTGGGGTAAATTTGGAGGAAAGACCATGGACAAATGTGGGGATGAAGTGTACAACAAGAGCACCTCTAATTTGGAGGAAAGACCATGGACAAGTGTGGGGATGAAGTGTACAGCAAGAGCACCTCTAATTTGGAGAATGGTGGGGGCAAGCTAGACAGGAAATTACACAGCAAGAGCACCTCAAATGTGGCAAGGTCTCCATTGAATCAACAGTATGCATCTAAGAGGGCTCAAGCAGAGGTGATGAAGAAGAAGTCCTCTTTACCATACAAGCATGGCTTGTTGGGCTGCTTGGGCTTCACGTCCAAGACTTACAGCTCCATGAAAGACCCGAAGTCTCGATGAAGCACACATGTGTGTGTGTGTGTGTTTTTTTTTCAATTCTCATTGCTAATCCATCAAAATCAAGAATGAAAAGTTGCCTTGCACTTTGTAACTGAGGATGTATTAATTATTGAATGAAATACTAGGAACTACTATATATCTCTCCGACCACAGCCACCACAGGATGGTTACCTTTCGACGGACGCCCAGGCTTCACCGCTGCCCCGCCCTTCACCTTCAGCCACTAGCACGAGCCTCCCGAGTCGCCCTCACCTGCTGCTGCAGTTCGGCTGCTGGATTGTTGCCTGCTGCCAGACCTTGGTTGCCACTGCACACCTGCACGCCAAGGCCATCGAAACCGTAGCTCTAAACACTATTTTTTCCTCGTGGAAACAGAAAACCCTAAATGTTCTATGTGCTCATTCAGAACGGAAGCCTGCAAAATCTCTGTGCGTGATTCAGATTTACATAATCACCACCAATGATGAGAACTGCAAACAAAGCAAAAGAGGGGGGGGGAAGGCAAAATAACGCACCGGAGACCATGGCGTTCTGGGCGTTTTCATCTTGAAGAGGTATACTGGTGCGAAGCGCCATGGAAGCTAATGTGACGATGGAGATGATAACTCGAGAGAGTGCTGGGTATGTATGACCTACGAATGAAATTTTGGCTACGGCGAAAGAGAAGACAGGGAGAATGGGAAGGCCACTCGGTACCATCAACAACAAAGAAGCTTTCAACAATGAGAAGTTTAGCCTTGGACGCTAACCACCAGATGTGGATAATATTAAATAGATATGGTTTAAGTTTTAACGTTAATAGCTAGAGCCAGCTGGTATTTATTAATTTTGATTTAAAAAACATATAATTTAATAAAATATATATTAATTTTTTTAAATAAAAGTAGCCCTTCATTTGCAAGGTTAAGGTTTAAAAGTTTCTCCAGCAATATCAGTCAAATTGTTTTTAGAAGGGCTCTTCAACCTTCAAAAATAAACACTGATTCTGTGAAGCTAACCGACCATGTCCAGGGCCCAGGCCCTTAGTACTTAATTCGTACTGGCAAATAAATTCACCAGCAAAGTCACGTGTGTCTTGCCATTTACCATACTGACACAGTTGCCGGGTCATTCACAGTTTAATTGCGTTTCAACTAGTCATTATTTGCCAAAAAGTAGCAATTGTTTAGCCTCTAATGCATCGATTCCGTCAGCTAATTACATGACTAGTCCAGGGATTGATTGAACTAATTAGAAGTAATCACCATGGCTCCCTCCAAGTCTCGCCACTTAAATAATCGCCACCCAGCTTCTTCCAAAGCATCCATGAAAGCTATGAAGCCTGCTGTTTTGCCCACTAATACCCCAATTAGATATCTTCACCATGGCCGACAGTTGCTCAAATTTCTCTGCCCTCTTCTTGCTCTTCTCCTCTTGATCGGCTACTCTGCATCGCGCGGATCCAGCTTGAATCAAGTAACTTTTGAAATGATTTCAAAGGCGTAACATGATTTATGTGCTGTTTAATGTAAAAAAGCATTATTTAGGTGTTTTTAGGCCACATGTTGGAGTAGCTAGTGTATTTTGGAGTAATTATGTGAGAAAAGGCATTGTTGTAGGGCAAACAGCATACTTGCATGTGAAGAATAAAGCAGTAATGTATGAGGAAAAAAAGGTGAATTTCGAAGAAAAACTGCTTATATTATAGCCCGACTCATTAGGATGGTGAATACATAAAGAACAGCTATGGAGTTTACACCTATGAAATTGTGAACGAGTACAATCACGACCCCCAAGCTTTTACACAGGTAAATGTTACAAAAATTAAAGAATGCATAGCTCTGCGGATTATAGAATTCTTTTACTCATAGAGCATCACTGTTTTTTTTGAGTTACAAAAAAGAAAAAAGATTGCATCCTCGAGCATAACTTGTTTTCTTGCCCTCAAAAACATATGCTTTCTAGGGCCTTGTGTATGCAGGGAATGATACATTTTATGAGTCCACAGGCTTGTATGGATCGGTAAGTTTGGCACCATTTTTTCATGTTTTCTTATAAGAAAAATAGGTGCACACACAGACAGACAGACACAGAGAGAGAGAGAGAGAGAGAGAGAGAGAGAGAGAGAGAGAGAGAGGGGGGGGGGACACAAATATCATATTATATATGTACTTATTGATGGTGCACAGAGAGACAGAGAGAGGGAGGGGCGCACAAATACACATATCATATCATATATGTACGTATTGATAGTGGGTTAGACCTAAGTGACTAAAAAGAAAAATTGTTGGCATTTTGCAAATTATGTTAAAAAAAGTTTTTAAGACTTATTTTGTTTGCATTTGCAGTCATCTGTACGAAAAGTGCACGTACAAACAGGAGAGGTTTGAGCTCACGGCTAGAAACCCTACTGTAAACTCTGTCATCTTTTTAATAATTGTGTTTAATATCTTTGTCCCAGCCTTTTGAATCAAGTTGGTGGTTTCATTACAATTAAAGTACTCTTTGTATGTCCACATGGTTGAGGCTTATGTGGGCGTCTCACATCTATTCATCGTTAGAAGGTTCTTGCAGTTCTTGGATTTAGAGATGTTGTCATGCTTACGATTCCACCGAGATTTTACATGCTAGATGGAATAGGGATAAGGGACTATCTCAAGAGGTTTTTGGAGGGAGTCGTTCCAGTGAGATGGAAAATGGACAATAGACTATCTAGAGCAGTTTGGGATCTCTCTTCAGGTTGTTGCAGGGAGTCATTGTAGCAGGGCTGGTTGCCCGGCACACTAAAGTGGTGGTTCTCCTCTGGACAGTATGTCCGGAGTTCTCAACACTCATGGCAGAGTGCACACTTGAATAGACAGGTTAGAATACTAGCATAGCACTGACAAGAATGACAAGAATACTAGCATAGTACACTTGCAATACGCCAAGACACTGTTACATGCCCTTCATTGTAACGTGCACACCCAGCAGTGGTCACAGTGAGTAGGACGACACACAGGCGGCAAATGACAAGTGACTACAGTGCACAATGAGTAGACTCAATTGTGAAAGTATGCACAGGTGGAAGTGATCATCATATAGAGACAGAGGGAGGGAGAGAGTAGGCAATGATCAAGTTCTATTATCATAGCATGAGATCACAAGGGGTTGAACAGCCAGCAGATGGACGATAGACGATAATACAACAATGGGAGAGAGGCCCTTTATATAGGAAGGCCAAGAGCTGGCCAACTGTATCCTATGAACATGGCCGACTGCAATTTAGCCCACGACTAGCATAAAATGGCCATGCCTCAATATAAGGTCCAATTCCCACACATGAGATGCACAAAATCCTAACACCCCCTCTGCAACTTATAGTGTGCAAAAGTTGGAAGAAGAAAACTGATGAAGAAGATGCGACCATGGACACCCTAGGACCGGCTGGATACTGAATACACCGCGGAAGATGCACTTGCCAACTTGTCTCTTCAAAACACAATGCCACCTTGAATAGCAAAGAAATCTGCTTGGCTCCGAATTCCCAAGGAGAACTTCATTCACCCCAACAGTGGACTGTGAACATCCAGTCCATAGCTTCTGCCACACCAAGCAATTGAATTTGGAACACAACCGATCCATAGCTATCAAAATTGACCGTGATGTGCATAGTTGCCTGGAAACCCATTTCATTCAAGGTAGGAAATGTGGAAACGTTTCTGAGATGTTTCCTTGTAGGAAACACCTTTCTTTCATGCATTTTTTTGACTTGTTTTTGTTGCCCCAAATCCAACGTCTGAAAATTGCGACTATTGTGATAAAGACGTTTCTTTGTTTCCGTACGCTGCCCTCCCTCAACGTCAACATTGAGCTTTGTGCCGTCCCTGACTACACGTTTCTTCACGAATCCCCCACTCCTTCTCCCTTGGGCCGCATGCCTGCAGCCAGGTGTGTTTTTCAAATCAAATTTGCTCAGTACTTGAGGCTTGAAGCTTGCTAATTTGGGCCAATTTGGGGCAAGATGAAGATGCTGAAAATTGGGGGTTTTCTTCATAGAGACCCCATTAAGCCTCCAATATCTGCTTAGACTTTGCCCAAGGGTCTTAAGCAAGTATGTAATCCATTACATGTCTGATTTTTGTCAATTGAAGTAAATGTTGAGGTTTGAAAATTGGGGGTTTCTCTGCAAGCACACTCCTTCAACAAAATGCCTCGCACAAGAGATGCTATGTGGATCCATGTGATCGAATCTGTCTCCTAAAAGGGTGGAGTGCTTCCAAATGGAAGTGCAAATACTGTGGGTTGCAGTCCGAGTCCGGTGGCAGCATAGACTAGGTGAAGGTCCATTTCACAGGTTTAATTTCATAGGTTTAGCGGGGAAGGGGATTGGCCCTTGTCCAATTGTGCCGGATGTTATCGAGGCATCATTACAAGAGTGGAAGAGAGCCAAATTATTAGGCTAAATGAAGTTACCGCAAAAAAGGAGAGCAATGAAGATGAGGAGGAGGAAGATGTGGATGTGTCAGTTACAGGGAGTACAAATGTATCCAAGAAACAAAAGGTTACAGAAGGTAGCTTTGCACCAGGACACAAAGGACTCCCATCCCCATTGGCAAGGCCTTGCAAAAAGGGAGTATCAAAGCTAGTCAAACTTGTTTGTAATGAAAGTTTTCACTGTTCAAACTTCATGCCCTTGCAAAGTGCTATGTCAATGACCAGTGTGTACTTTATAAATTGTTACAACTTACATGTAGGCTTCAAATTGATGTTTCCATGTATTCTATGCATTCAATGTTATTTTTACATATTTTATACAATATATATTTGAAATTTTGTACATACAAAAGCCTGTAGGTAGGAAACTTGTAGGAAACTTTGGATTGATTTTACGAAACCCATTTGAAACTTTTAGGAAACCCATTTCAAACAACCCCCTAACTACTATGATATAGGAAGCTGAAATGACGATTCCCATGCACCAGAAATGAGGTGCTGTCTCTTCAAAACACAATGCCACCCTGAATAACAAAGAAATTTGCGTGGCTCCGAATTCCCACAATGAACTCCATTCACCCCAATAGTGGACTGTGAACACATCATGTCCCATAACCTCGAACAGTGAACTTGGAACACATCCAATACATAGCTTCTGCTACACCAAGCAATTGAATTTGGAACACAACCGATCCATAGCTATCAAAATTGAGCGTTACGTGCCAAATTTTTATGCTTGGAACTGACGATTCCCATGCACTAGAAATGAGGAGCTGCTAACAGCCCCCTCTCCCGCCCACAAGCCTCCTCTGGTTGGAAGCACACGGGGGAAAACTATCTATATAACTAGAGAAGAACACCATTCCGGTCCTCCCAAGCCAAAAGTGCCCTAGGAGCCCTAGATGAGTCACTAGAAGTATCTGAATCACTGTCCCATGTCTTGTCTTTGCCCTTCTTCTGGGATGAAGACTTGCCCTTGCCCTTGTCCTTCTTCTTTGACAAGAAGTCCTTATACGAATGTCCTTTCTTTCCACACGAGTAGCAATGACTCCGAATCTTCTCCTTCTTCTGAAGTGATGCTAAGGCATGATCTGGATCAAGAGACAAAACCTTAACTTACCCTATGTCATGGGGATTGATTTCTCTGCCAATAGGAGGCAGCATAGGTCATCAAAATCTAAAAGATTAGTAGTGACCTGGCATTGCAAAGTTTTGGTGACCATGTGTGTCCCATCAACCTTGTCCTACTGTGTCGTATACGGGGGAGCCATATCCACAGCAAAAGAAACACCACAACTGCAAGAAAATCGCTTGCAAACCTTGAATCTCAACACTCCAATACTTCTCTCAAGCACATCCAACGGATAAGAGCACAAGGACCAATCAGCCCCTTCAAAAAACTGAGGAAAGAAGGGGCTGGACAGCAGCAAAACAGTCCACATAAGACCTATGGGCAACACCCAATGGGAAGGGAGGAAAGCTGGGGAAGAAGAGAAACTGTCGAACCCACTTGTCAGGCTGCACCACATGCGAAGAAGTCACCTTTCACTGCAGTCCAAACTGTAAAAACAGCCCACTGATCACCAAGGCAGCGCCACCCCCCCCCCCCCCCCCCCCCCCCTCTAAGATTGCACCTAGACTCCACAAGGAAAACTCAGGGCAGGAGAACCAAAAGAGAAACCGCTGATGAAGAAGGGGTGATTCAGCAGAAAGACACAGCCCAAACACCACCAGCTGCTGTGAAACTGCTCGAAGAAGCAAAAAATGCAGCCCACAAAGGTTGCACCGTAACGCCTTGCAGATGATGCAGGGGTAGGAGCACCGTAGGATGAAAACGCTGATGAGAAGAGGGTGCAAGAGAAGAAAACGGAGCCACTGAGGACAAAACACAGCAGCACTTTTTGCTCCAAGACCTAAACGTCTGATACCATGTGAAAGTATGCACAGGTGGAAGTGATGAACATATAGAGACAAAGTAGAGAGAGTCAGAGAGAGGGAGAGAATAGCAATGATCAAGTTCTATTATCATAGCATGAGATCACAAGGGGTTGAGGATGGATGGTAGACGATATGCACTGGGAATGGATGAATACAACAATGGGAGAGAGGCCCTTTATATAGGAAGGCCAAGAGCTGGCTGATTGGCTCCTATGAATCTGGTTGACTATAATTCAGCCCACAACTAGCATAAAATGCGTACGCCTCAATATAAACGCTAGTTCCCACACATGAGATGCACAAAATTATAACATCAATGAATAGGACCAGATGGGAACGGTTAAGGATAAAGGATGTAGATGAAGGATATTTAAATGATTCGTGCAAGCGTGGTAAAGTCGGGTGGCATCTCCTATCTTTGGTAGATGCCATTGGAGTGATAGGCCTTCAGCAGAATCTCCTATCTTTTGTGGATGCCCGTTGGAGTGTCAGTGCAGGGCCTTCAATGCCCGTGCATACACCTCTCGTGTATCTGTTGGTTCTTTCTTTGGGGTGGTCCAGTGTCAGGGTGATCCACTGTGGCGGTCTAGTGTCCGGGGTGATCCATTGTGCCAGTGTGGTGGTCTAGGGGGTGATCCATTGTGGCGGTGTGGCAATCCATTGGGATGATCGAGTGTGACACCTTGGGATGGTCCGGCCGGTGTGGGCACCCTTAGTGGTGGAGCGTGCTACAGGTCACCCACCAATAGAGTGCTCACCGTCCTTGGTGAAGATTGAAAAAAGAAACGGCCTCAAAGAAGAAGGGAGGCAAGTATGATGGTGGGGAAGAGGAAATTTGTTTTTTCCGTGTTATTGGCGAGGGGGGGGGGGAGTACAGTTTGTTCTTTGCTTCATGGTAGTACAGAGGCACGAGAGGAAGATTTTTAGTAAAGTCCCCCCACCCCCCCGCGCCGCCCTGTTGTGGAGTACCACAGAGACACGAGAGAAAGAGGGGGAGGCGAGCATGAAAAGTTTGCAAAAAAATAAATAAATGAAGATGCAAGCATGATGTGGGACATGGGGGACTAGTGTGAAAGAGACGCTGAAAAGTGTGGGGGAGGGGGGAGTAGTGATGCAAGGACAAGTGGATGCCAAAGGGCGAGGGATGTGGGAGCAGGTGCATGCGGGGAGAGAGAGGTGGGGTGAGTATGTTGGCCAAGTGATTAGGGTGAATAGGGGAGGTGAAAGGCAACGATGCAAAAGGAGATGGGCACAACAAGGTGAGTAGTAGGGGGGAGTAGTGATGCAAGGACAAGTGGATGCCAAAGGGTGAGGGATGTGGGAGCAGGTGCATGCGGGGAGAGAGAGGTGGGGTGAGTATGTTGGCCAAGTGATTAGGGTGAATAGGGGAGGTGAAAGGCAACGATGCAAAAGGAGATGGGCACAACAAGGTGAGTAGTAAAGTAAAAAGGTGATGGCAGGGCAAGAAGAGGGTGAGTAGTCCGGTAAAGGGTGATGGCATGAGTAGTGCAGATAGACAGTAAATCCTGTTTGACAAAAAAAATTCATCCTCCGTCCCCCTTCTTTTATGATGGTCTTCCATTTTTTTTCACTTTTAAAAAAAAAACATACTCATTCCCCCACCCCCACTTTCCTACTCGCCTCTCTTTTCTCCTACTCCTACTCGCCTACCTCCCAATGGGCCTTTGTGACCGCCACACTCACATTCTTCTGCACTACTCTCCCATCAGTACTCACCTTGCTTTGACCACCGCACCCATATTCTTTTGCACTACTCCCCATCAGTACTCACCTCTCTTTGACCACCACACCCACATTCTTTTGCACTACTACCATCGATACTCACGTTGCTCTTTAACCACTGAGGGGGGGTGAGTATGAGAAGGCATGGGAGGCGATATGTAAGATGCCATGGGGAAGGCGAGTAGGAGCAAGGCATATGGGGGGGGGGAGGCGAGTATGAGAAGTGCCCATGGGGGGGCGAGTATGAAAAAGGAGGAAAAAATGAGTATGAGATTGGAGGGGGGGCAAGTATGGAAGAAAGGGGGTGAGCATGAAAAAGACCAAAAAGGGGGCGAGTACGAAAGGAGGAGGGGGGCGAGCATGAAACGTGGCATGAAAAGCAAGCATGAAAAAGGCCAAGAAGGGGGCGAGTATGAAAGGAGGAGGGGGATGTATGTACGATTGAAGTTCCCACAACCTCAGAGGGAAAGAAGGGGGCGAGTATGAAAGGAGGAGGGGGATGTATGTACGATTGAAGTTCCCACAACCTCAGAGGGAAAGAAAGGAGAGTTCCCTTGTCACAGCTGCCTTGGAGAGGAGAGTGGGATCGTGAGCCGGCTGTTGGAAAAGTGCCGCATTGTTCTTCACTCCAAGACTTAGTACGGGATGGCAGGTTCTTCCAAGGGCACTTGTGTAGATTCTTTGCGTTGGGCCCATGGCTGGGTGCTTGTCGACCTGATTTGAGAGGGGTTTGACCACGTTGTGCCCTTTGTTGGTGGTCCGTGACAGGTTCCCCTAGACCTATTGCCTCATAGTGCTCTGATTGAGAGTTGGTGGAGTAGCTTGGTATCTCCGTGATGTCTAGCGTGTAGGATGCCAGGCCTTCTGCTGCGTGGAGTCAGTCAAGTAGTTTCGACTCATCTCACCATGGGGAACAAGGCCTTCTTCAGACATGGGTCAAGACGTGGTTGGTTGAGGGGTGGGAGACGAAGTGGGGGCTACTGTGGCACCACAGATCCCTTGGTTGAGACCTTCTTCCAATTTTAGCTCATGTGGACCATGCTCTTTGGGAATCCACAAACTGGCAGCACCCTAGTCATGTAGGACTCTTTTACTTTAAAGCCAAGGTCGACCAATGAGTAATGAGTAGGCCCCTGTGACTTCAGGGAGCTGGATCACCTCAAAGTAACACGCTTTTTCACGCGAGGAAAGATGAGAAAATATGCCAAAACCACCCACTTACTGATGCTCCACTCACAAGAGATGGAAACCATATTGTGATGCCTCGCAATAGACCGTTTGCAAGGTTTCGTCACATTTGGATGAGTTGAACACCCCTAAACTGCGTTTTTGTAGGTGAAAAAAAACACCCATGTGCTTTCCAACTATAAATAATAGGGATGCCTTTTATAAAAAGGACTAGAAGGTACTAAGCCCCCCCCCCCCCCCTTTGCATGTTCTTTCCCAAAAAAAGATTGGCTTTCTGTTTTAGACTCACCCACTTGCTTAAAAAAAAAAACATTCCTAAAAGAAAGTAATGTTAGCTTTAGTGTGCCCGAATCAGCACTCTGTTTACAGGCTGTATGGCTGCCTGTACCCTGTAAGACTGCACGCTACCCCTTCTGTCCCCTTGTTATCACCGCCAACCTGCTGTAGCATGTGCTGCCTGCAGACCTGCTGCTTTTTCTGTAGCCGCTGTATGGACAGCAGTACAGCCACCTGTATATCAAGACCGACTTGTTTGGCCAGCATCTAGTGTATCGGCTGCTGTGCGCCCTGCACAGTCTGTGTATAACAGATACTGCTGTACCTTTTGCTGCCCGCCATGCTGAACTGTGCGCACACAGTTCAATCCCATAGAACACAAAAGTGGAGCAACACACATAAACTACAACACAGCTTAGACCAAAGGGACAAGTGTTTTCCTGTGTTTGGGGTTTCTGGGACAGCATACCTCCCGCTTACTCATGCGCATATCTTTCTCTCTTTCCCTCTCTCTTTACACAGAATCCACAAGTTCCTACATGCAACCCTAACAACATAAACACTTACCAGATTTGCAAATCAAACAAGAATATAGTGACCAAGAGATACGTGGACAAGGCGACTAGTAGCAGCACATGCTAGACACTCAAGCCTTGTGAACTTCTGTGATTCCGTGATCAGGCAAGCTGTGTGTTGAGGAGATTGGCATATGGCACACCACAACCCCTTCTTGGCTTCTTGTTGGGTCTTCAGTTCTTCAATCTCTTTCTTGAGTTGGAGTAGAGTTCTTTCCCATTTAAAGATTTTTGGCTCACTTTGAGTGCACAACACCTCTGTCCCTCATTGATGCACCATGAAGTTGCTAGGTTAAGACGGTAACCGGGCCACTAGCACTGTGGTCTACGTCATGAGTTTTGACACACTCTCCCCTGGCAGTAGTGGTTCTTGTGGAGGTGGTGGAGTCGGTGGCATTGGTGGTGTTATGTACCAAGAGCTAATCCTCGGATTAGCTGGCCTAATCCAACTAGGGGACCTGTAACCGAATGTGGCCTAGGGGACTAAGGTCTTCAGACTTCAACACACTTTTGCATGACCATCAATCAACTTAAACACTTAAACATAAACACAGAATATTGAAAATAAATCATGTGCATAGGTCACCACATTGGGACCGGAACGGCCGGCCCCCCTTTGACGGAATTCTCTATTCCTCAGGAGAAGATGTACAACGAAGGATGCGGGTGCTCCAGCACTAGAATTTTCCAAGTACATTGGATAAATAATTGTGCTTATGCACACTACTTTCTACAAAAAACAATTTTCAGCTTCATGTCCAAGCTTTGTCGGCACCTGTAGGCTCACTCCATGGACACCCTTGGTCTTCACATGAACGCTACTAGCTACCCACACTGTTTACATGCTGAAAACAGTCCTAAAAACAGCAAAAACGGTCTTCAACTGTCTTCCAGTATCTATAGAATCTTTCCCTTGGCATACATGCACTATATGCAATTAGGTTTTCTGTCCACACAGCCCGAGGGCTGAAAATCAGTCCCAAAACATAAAATACAGCCCTCAATAGGCTTCCAAGCACTGCCGTCTTTCCATACGTGTGTTTGGGCATCTCTATAGCAACCCTATCAGCCTTGGGATGCGGTAAAAGCAAGTTGACCAGCCTTGAAGAGCTTAAAACAGCAGTCAACCAGCCCCAAAGAGAGAGAGAGAGAGAGAGAGAGAGAGAGAGAGAGAGAGAGAGTGAGAGAGAGAGAGGAACAAGTCGACCGGGTGTGTATTCACTTATAAATTATTAATTGTTGGCCGCCGAACTTTAGTAAGTGCGTATGCATACACTTATAAACCTTATAAACCATATAAATGATTAAATCCTTGGAATCCAAGACTTTAAACCATACTTTTGGCTTGTCCAAGCCAGCATAATTCACCCTAAAGGTCCTGCTTCAGTTTCTGATCATCCATAGTTCTTCCAAGCCTTGTATGAAATCCACATATCCTGTTTAAGAGCCATGTATGAGAAAATCCACGATCCATATGAGTTCCAGAGTGTATGGAAACCCATCATAACTTGGAAAAATTCCTCGTTCACATCCTTTGTGTGATAAGTTCGGGCTCACCGGACACTGTCCAAAACATGAGGGTAGACCAATTGGTGACATTTCTCCCCTCCTTATGACAACAATTGTCTGCAATTGAAAACTTGTATGAAGCTGTATCTTCCAATAGCAAACAAACTTTTGCCAACGCTTCAAGCCATATCAAGAGTCCACAACTCTGCAAAAGTAAATGCAAAAATCTAGACATAGGCACAAGAGCCAACTATGTCGCAAATATGTATAAATCCATAAGTAGCTATGAGTACCTGCAACAAGAAAGTAGACAGTATACATAGCCACAAAACATCTTGTCATGGCATTGGACTGCATAAGGGCACCACCTCTATGATCCATGTGCGTGCCCATGCCTAACATGCTTCACATGTCCATCTCTTCACAGGTGCCTCTGCCCTGCACAAGAGTACAATAGCTTCACCAGGGCAACGACCCTTTTATTAAGATAAACATGCTCTCCAGGGTTTCCCCTTTCCTGAGACTTCACTAACCAGGGCTACTACCCTTCTATGAGTACTTAGCGCCAGGGTTTCCCCTTCCACGATGTTTCACTCACCAGGGCTACCACCCTTCCATGAGTGGTGATAATACTCACTAGGGTTTCCACCCTTCCATGAGTTCATGTAAGACTCACTAGGGCTACCACCCTTCCATGAGCTCACAGAATCACTCACCAGGGTTACCACCCTTCCATGAGTTCATAGAATCACTCACCAGGGCTACCACCCTGCCATGAGTGAATCCATACATAGTTGGCATAGACACAGTCCCTTGCCAAGGAGATGTTAGATCACATGACCCTTGGTGTAGACATAAGTCCCCTGCCAATGAGGCGTAATGTCCACTCTACCACATGCACTTTGTGTCGGTACTTAGAACATACACTTTGGAGGAGAGGTGGGCTCAAGTTTGCTCAACCACATACACTCCGTGGTGGTATTTTGATCACAGACATGGAAGGAGAGGTGGACTCAAGTGTGAAACATAAGATAAAAATGAGTCACAAGCATAGAGATCCTGGTGCTCCATAAACATTCTTGCTATTGATAGTTTTACAGGCAATTCGGGCGCCAATAGTTTTACAGGCATTTAGGTTGCCAATAGAAATCCATAGAAAAGTCCTCGATCCATGAGATATCCATGAGCTCCATAAGTCGAATGCATCCCCAAATAAAGGGAGCCAAAAACATACTACATCCTAGTAAAGGGAGCCATAGAGCTGTACATAAAGCCCAAGAATCACCGAGCCAATGATAACTATATAGATGCGCCCAACCATCATATATGTATAAGTTCTCGAGCAAAGATATGCCATAAATTTAGTCCATTGTCCTTGGACATATCCATATGAAAACCATATAAACGAGGCTTTTCAACCATTAACAGTGTTTATGTCACCAGCCTGGACATTTCCAAGTATGAAAGGAGTCTGGTGGACTCTAGGATGTCTAAATATTTGGAAAGTACAAGCTTTGGGAATGGGGGATTATCCTAGAATAAAAAGGACCACACTCCTAAAATTTAGGAGAGTTGCTATTTTTGGCCTGACTCCGATGGAAATTCTGTTCGCGTCATTACATCTGGAATTGAGCAGATACCAAGAGTTGGCAAAGTGATGATGGATGTGTTAAGGCTATGGCCATGTTTAATTGTTTTAATATGCATTGATGGTATCAACAAGTGTGTCAAAGGCCCTAGTCTCCCGGGCACCGCCGCGAGTTACATTGGTATCAGAGCATAGGCTTTCTTGGAAGCGGAAGCTTCCTTCTATCAATAAGGAAGAGAAAAGATCCCAAGTGGGGACCACACTTACCATCGTTGCTATTAAGTATGGCCAGCCACTTTAGAACCTATGAAAGCAAGAGCATGAGCAATAGACAGCTTGGTCTAAGGATTTATGAATTCACAAAATTTATCTTCGAAGTATGGAGTTGACTTTATGTGCACACATTTAGCACTCTTTCCATATGGATATTGTGGATTATATTATCAAGCTTACATGCAAGCTATATGGAGATATATTTCAAGATATCTTAAGGATATGGTGACGAGATATTTCTTTTGGCTTCATGACCAACCTGGCAAAGAAAAGCTAAGTATACTTTGAGTTTGCAAAGTTAGTGCTTTTATTATGAAGTGTTTTTGATGTTCACTAACCCTTGTATAGCCATGCAAGGAGAAAGGTGGTGTTGTTTGCCTTGAGATGGTTTCAAGGAAACATTGTTTATGGCTCCCTTTATTGGGATGGATTATATCTATGGAGATTTCTTTCTTGCACGAGATTTATATAGATATTGGGCTTCACAAGCAATTTCTATGGACGAATCTGTCCGAGTTTATAGAGAAGAAATCTTTGGATATCTCATGGATATGATGTTTTTATGGATAAAGTCCACCTCTACTCCAAGGTGTGTGGTTAGCACGGAGTATGTGGTAAGAGTTATGGTATACAAGGATTATGGTATACAGGTCTATGGATTCTTGGACTTCTTTTCTAGGGATTTGGATCCATCCTCAGGTTTATGGATTATGTTTATGACTCCCTTTTACTGGAATGGATTAATCTTTATGGCTCCCTTTATTTGGGATGCATTGGACTTATGAAACTCATTGTTCACATACCCTGTGTAGTGTTCTCTTGTCCTACGTGCTCTCTTGAAGATTGTTTCTCTTGAAGATTGTTTCTACCATGTGTGGGTGGAACAATAGAGAGCAGATGAAAGGGAACATGGGCACTTCAGAGGGTAGTGTCGAGCACAACATGCCGTGTGTAGTGTTCTCTTGTCCTACGTGCTCTCTTGAGTGAAGATTGTTTCTACCATATCTGGGTGGAACAATAGAGAGCAGATGGAAGGGAACGTGGGCATTTGAGAGGGCAGTGTGAGTTGGTGGCCGAAATGCCTATAAACTATGTGTAGCAGAAATGCTTATGGAACACCAGGCTATCTATGCCTGCGAGTGATTGTTTTATCTTGTTACTTGAGCCCACCTCTCATCCAAGGTGTGTGGTCAGAGTACCAACACAGAGTGCAAGGGTCATGTGGACTGATGCCTTGTTGGCAGGAGACTTATTTTGTCTTGTCCATTTACTTGGGACATGATTATGATATCTGGACTTATGGGACTGTTTTGTCTCGCCCATTTATTTGGGACATGGATTTATTTATCTTTATGCCATATTAGAATCACTATCTCCCCATACAGAGGCCAAGAGGTTCATTGTCCATCTCACCATGCATGTGGATTCATGTTGGGATTGTGGGAGGGAAATTCAATGAACACTCCACCATACACGTGGATTCGTATTGCGATTGTGGAGTGAGTGTTTCATTGTTTCCACACCATGCTTGTTGATCAAAGTTGGGATTGTATGGGAGAACATGGGAACTGTATTAGCTTTTCTGTCACCATGGTTTGTGCTCTTGAATGGCACCAGTTTGTGTGCATAGCACATGTTTCTGTGCGAGGCACTAGTTTCTTGTGCATGGCACTTATTTAAGTGTCTTAGCGCCTGGTTGGTGATTTTCATTGGCATATGATTATCTCATTGATATTGGTGATTGAGACACAATTGGCTCTTGTGCCTGTGTCTAGCATATCTTCCACGGAATTCTCGCCCATTTATTTTGGGACATGATTTTGATATTGGTATTATGGAGACTTATTTAGTCTCACCCATTTCTTTGGGACATGGATTCTTCAGATATATTGGATTTTTGAGACTGTCTCATCTCGCCCACTTGATGGGACATGATTATATCTTGAATATATGGCTTGAAGCTTAAAGTTGCGAACAACTTTTAAGAAGTTGGGGAGGATGTCACAAGCCTGGACATTTCCCAGTATGAAAGGAGTTCGGTGGACTCCAGGATGTCTAAATATTTGGAAAGTACAAGCTTTGGGAATGGGGGATTATCCTAGAATACAAAGGATCACGCTCCTAAAATTTAGGAGAGTTGCTATTTTTGGCCCGACTCCGATGGAAATTCTGTTCGCATCATTACATCTGGAATTGAGCAGATACCAAGAGTTGGCAAAGTGCATATGACAGAATGTCTACCAGTTGGGATATTTTTAGAGATAAAGTTTATGGAAGGACCCATCTCTTAGATTGGGACATGTGGCAAGAAAGTGGACCAAAGTGAGACAAGTGGCCTGACACTTGATAGAAAGTGGATCAAAGTGAGACAAGTGGCCTCACACTTGTCACTTCAGCTATTGTGTGGCTCTCCACTTGTCATTGTAGCCTTCTCTTGCCATTTTAGCTCATGGGAGGTCCAAATCTATAAATTGGAGCCCTCTCTCTTCATTAATGGAGGCTCTCTTGCTGCACACTAGCCTCTACTACCGTTGCAGGCTGCCCTAATGATGGCTACTCTCTTTCTCTCTCTTGAAGGCTGCCCATGAAGAATACCGGCTGTTGGGGACTATTTTGGAGGCTTTCTTCGGGAAGAAATACTGAAGGCAAGGGTATTTAATCATTTATTATGATTTCTAGCCATTGTACTTGTTGTACCAGCCTTTGTACTTGTTGTACCAGCCATTGTACTTGTTGTACCAGCCATTGTACTTGTACCACCCATTGTATCGGGTGTATCAGCTTCTGTACTTGCTGTACTAGCCCTTGTATCTGTTGTACTAGTCATTGTACATGCTGTACCAGCATTTGTACTTGCTATATCTGCTGTACCAGTCACCGTACCGATTGTACCAATCATTGTACTTGTTGTACCAGCCATTGTATCGGCTGTACCAGCCATTGTATCGGCTGTACCAGCCATTGTACCTGCGCCTCTATGTGGTGTCACATGTGCAAGATCCATTTTCAGCATTTTTGGATGTTTTGTCCAGCTTTTATGTTTTATGCAAAGTGATGATGGATGTGTTAAGGCTATGGCCATGTTTAAGTGTTTTAATATATGCATTGATGTTATCAACAAGTGTGTCAAAGGCCCTAGTCCCCTGGGCGCCGTCGCGAGTTACAGTTTACCTGAAATAGCTCAAGGCAAACAACACACAATTCTCCTTATACGGGCATAACAAGGGTTAAGTGTCCAAATGCACTTACGATAAATTGCAAAAAGCACCAACTTTGCAAAACTAGTTTTCTTTGCCAGGTTCATCATGAAGTCAAAAGAAATATCTCGTCACCATATCCATAAGATATCTTGAGATATATCTTCATATAACTTGCTTATAAGCTTGATTTATAATCCAGAATAATCTATATGGAAGAAAGAGTGCTGGGCACGTAAAGCCAAATCCATAGAGGATAAAATCTGTGAATCCATAAATCCTTAGTTCAAGCTGTCGACTACTTATGCTCTTGACACGTGTCTGCTTCCATAAGTGAATAGGTTGGCCATGCTTAATAGCAGTTGATGGTCAGTGTGGTCCCCACTTCTGATCTTTTCTCTTTCTCATTGTTGGAAGAAAGCTCCCTGCATCTGAGAAAGCCTATGCTCTGATACCACTGTACCTGAATCCGGCCCGGGGGACTAAGGTCTTCAACACATTTTGCATGACCATCAATCAACTTAAACACTTAAAACATAAGCCACAAAATATTGAAAATAAATCATGTGCATAGGACACCACACTGGGACTGGAATTGCCTCCCCCCCTTCGACGGAATTCTCTATTCCTTAGGAGAAGATGAACAACAAAGGATGCGGGTGCTCCAGCACCGGAATTTTCCAAGTACATAAGATAAATAATTGTGTCCATGCACACTACTTTCCACAAAAAACAAATTTCAGCTTCATTTCCAAGCTCTGTCGGCACCTGTAGGCTCACTCCATGGACACCCTTGGTCTTCACATGAACCCTACTAGCTGCCCACACTGTTTACATGCTGAGAACATTCCTAAAAACAAAAAAAACAGTCTTCAACTTTCTTCCAGGTTTTTGTGGAATCTTTCCCTTTGCATACATGCACTGTATGCAATTAGGGTTTGCTGTCCACACAGCCCGAGGGCTGAAAATCAGTCCCAAAACACAAAATACAGACCTCAACAGGCTTCCAAACATTGCTGTCTTTCCATACATGTGTCTGGGCATCTCTGTAGCAACCCTGCCAGCTTTGGGATGCTGTAAAAGCAAGTCGACCAGCCCTGAAGAGCTTAAAACAACAGTCAACCAGCCTCAAAGAGAGACAGAAGAACAAGTCGACCAGCACTAGGTATGCCTATATGCAGAAAATCAGCCATGAAATCAACAGTTCTTGTGATAGAATTGCTCCAAAATCAGAAATCAGCCTTAAGACTGACACCTCTCGTGATAGAAGTGCTGTGAATACACCACGGACTAGTCTACTAGCTTTGGAACACAGCTGGCATTAAGAACCAAGCGTCGGAAACAATAGAGAAGAAGTTTCCCAACTTTGTAGCTTCAAAATCAACCACCAACTCTCAATTTTGAGCAAGAGAGCCATTAAAAGCACACATTGAGTGCCAGGCAAGCTAGGGCTTGCTTCTTTTAGCTAGGCGCCCTCCACAAGGGGCCTCTAGACCCAGAATAGCAGCACGTTTTTCTATAAAGGGCTTGTCCGGGTGCACCAAAATTGAGTTTTGGCCTCGGTACATTAAAATAAGTCCAACCTGGTGTGTATTCACTTATAAATTATTAATTGTTGGCCGCCCAACTTCAATAAGTGTGTACACATACATTCATAAACCTTATAAAGCATTTAAATGATTAAATCCTTGGAATCCAAGACTGTAAACCATAATTCTGGCTTGTCCACGCCAACATAATTCACCCTGAAGGTCCTGCTTCAGTTTCTGATCATCCATAGTCCTTCCAGGCCTTGTATGAAATCCACAAATCCTGTGTAAGAGCCATGTATGAGAGAATCCACGATCCATATGAGTTCCAGAGTGTTTGGCAACCCATCATAACTTAGAAAAATTCCCCATTCACATCCTTTGTGTAATAAGTCCGGGCTCAATGTACGTTGTCCAAAACATGAGGATGGACCATTTGGTGATAGGACCCGACCTATGGGATTGTTTTGTCTCGCCCATTTATTTGGAACATGGATTCTTTCAGTTATATTGGATTTATGAGACTATCTTTGTCATGTGCACACATGTACATGGCTAACTATCCAAGGCTGGAGGCAACATAATAGACTATTTAGGGTTTAGACCAGCACCTAGGAACCAAAGGCATGAGTAGGAGTTGTGTGGGCTGTAGTTCAGGACCACACGTGTGGAGGCAACAACATTTAATGCTGTTTTTGTAGGTCGGTAGCTGGCCGACAATAGTGGAACTTGCGACTAGTTGATGGGCTATTTAAGCAACCCAAGGCATAGATTGAGATTCATTCAGTCCTTTAGGGGCTAAGTCAGTAGACTAGGACTTTTTGGAGTCAAGAACCCTTTTGAAGGGGTAGCCCATGGCTTGCCAAGATTGTATTACCTTTTTGTACATTATGAATATATTGAAACTTAGCTCTCTCTCTCTCTCTCTCTTCTCTCCATCTTCTACTTGCGTTTCGCATCAACATGTTCTAGGAAGGTATTAGAGCATCAAGCTCGGCAAGGCTAAACACTAATTCAGTCCCAGATGAAGGTGCACAGTCCAAGGAGAGTAACACAAGACACGGAAGAAGTTCCTAGGAGGGTGGTCTGTGGTGTTCACAAGACCCAAGGGGAATGGTAGTCCTGTGAGTCGGATGCCACTTGGGGCATACCAGCAAAGGCTTTCAGGCAAAAGTGCGGGAGTTCATGAGGGGGCCTCCATGGCTCCTAGATTGGCCCAAAAGTACCCCCTTGATAGGTGTTGCATGCACGGAAGCCTTGCCGTACTGATCCACAACCCTAAGCCTGATTAAGAACAAGATGCTAATTATTGAGATAATTAAGACAAAGGAGAGAGAGATTGGTGTCAGGGTTTTTCTGTATTAATATGGTACAAGAAGGTTACTGACTGTATGTACATGATTAGGCCTTGGTCAGCCCCATAGGGGTGACCCCTAGCCCTTCTACATAACTTCTAATGATGCTATGGAATGAATGAATGCAGAACGGAATTGATGAATGCTGAATTATGACTTATGCTTATATGTATGTTTTGGGAAGCAGTTGGCTAGCTGTAGTGCTGTCGACTTGCAGCTTGGACAAAAAACATGCTGAATTTGCTAATTAAATGCTGCGCTTATCTTCTATCTTGTCCTCGCTTGATGCCTTTCACACGAGCGCTTGGTTGCCTGGTGCCTTGACTTCCTGCTGGGCTGTCGATTGAATGCTATAGGTTGCTGACGACATGTCATCAAGCCCCTTCGATGCTCTAGATGATGGTAATACTGATGATGCTAATGATTATGATGCTGCAGTTAAATGCTGCTACACTGACTGACTTAATTGATGATTAGTCATGGATTAAGATAGTTCTTGCACAGGATTAGCCATGGCATGGGCGTGCATTTGACATTCCCTTTTGCTAAACTTGATGATGGGGTGGACAGTCTGCCATCCTTCCTCCCTTGACTTCTACTGACTTTGACCTACTGCTACTGACTTCGACTTACTGCTACTGACTTCGACTTCTACTTTACTGACTTTGACTTGACTGATCTTTTTGTCTGAACACCTTCGCTCTTGATCTCCACTTCCAAGTTTTGGTGAAGAATTGAGCATCTGTTCAAATGCTGTCCCCATGCGTGCTTTCCCTTACCCTTAACATAGCGTTAGGTCACCTGCCGGAACTCATCATGCTTGTTGCTAGGCCTTTGGACTGATCTAAGAGCTTAATGATGTATTGGTTGTGTACATACTCTTAGAGAATGCTTCCTCTAGCTTCGCCTGTTGTTGGCACACCACTCCATCTGATACCCTATTGCATTCTTGCTGGAAATTGTGCACCTTCCTTGGGACATTGCTTAGTGGGTTGAGCTTGAATGCTCTGATACCAATGTTGCATGCGCGGAAGCCTTGCTATACTGATCCACAACCCTAAGCTTGATTAAGAACAAGATGCTAATTATTGAGATAATTAAGACAGAGAAGAGAGATTGGTGCGAGGGTTTTTCTGTATTAATATGGTACAAAAGGGTTATTGATTGTATGTACATGATTAGGCCTTGGTCAGCCCTATAGGGGTGACCCTTGGCCCTATTGCGTAACTTCTATTGATGCTATGGAATGAATGAATGCTGAATTATGACTTATGCTTATATATATCTTTTGGGAAGCAGTCAGCCAACTGTAGTGCTGTCGGCATGCTGCTTGGGCAAATAATATCCTGAATTTGCTGATTAAATGCTTTGCTTATCTATTGCATTGTCCTCGCCTGATGCCTTTCACACGGGCGCTTGGCTGCCTGCTGCCTTGACTTCTGCTGGCTGCCGACAAGTCATCAAGCCCCTTTGATGCTTTAGATGATGGTAATACTGATGATGCTAATGATTATGATGTTGTAGTTAATGCTGCTACAGTGATGACTGACTGAACTGATGATTATTCAGGGATTAAGACAGTTCCTGCACAGGACTAGCCATGGCACGGGCGTGCATGTGACAATAGGCAATGGTTACAAGCCCTTTTTTGGGGTAGCCCAAAGGGCTGTCCCCTTCTCCTACATGAAACTACATGGTTCCTAGTCAGATGCTTGGTATTTGGCTACAAGCCGAACACCTGGAACACCTGTCATCATTCCTCCAGAGGGTGACTCACAGTACTACAGAGTGGCATTGCTTCATGTGCGGGACAAGGGGATGATGACAGTCATCCAAGGTCAAGGTTGGAATCTCATCATCCAGTTTAGTAGGAGGGAATGTCATGTGCGCACATGTACATGGCACACTATCCAAGGCTGGAGGCAGCAGAACAGACTGTTTAGGGTTTAGACCAACGCCCACGAACCAAAGGTGTTAGCAGGAGTTTTGCCGGTTGCAGTAATTTAGGACCATACGTGTGGGGACAACAGCATTTAATACTGTTATTGCAGGTTGGTAGTTGGCGGACAACAGTGGAACTTTCCGACTAGTTGATGGGCTGGCCAACTGGTGATTTTGGTGCTATTTAAGCAACCCAAGGCATAGATTGAGATTCATTCAGTCCTATAGGAGCTAAGTTAGTAGACTAGGACTTTTTGGAGTCAAGAACCCTTCTGATGAGGCAGCCTATGGCTTGCCAAGATTGTGCTACCTCCTTTTTGTACATTATGAATATACTGAAACTCAGCTCTCTCTCTCTCTCTCTCTCTCTTCTCTCCATCTTCTACTTGCGTTTTGCATTAGCATGTTCTAGGATGGTATTTAGGTCTGAAAGAAGACTCCCAGAGCTTCCGCATGTGACAATCTTGTCTTGCCCACTTGATGGGACATGATTATATCTTGCCATCTTGGATATATGGCAAGCTTAAAGTTGCGGACAACTTTTAAGAAGCTAGGGAGGATGTCACCAGCCCAGACATTTCCCTTAATGGAAGGGGTCTAGTGGACTCTAGGACGTCTAAATATTTGGAAAGTACAAGCTTTGGGAATGGGGGATTATCTAGTACAAAAGATCTAGCCCTTGAAGCTTGGTCTAGGCGCTTGAGATGGTTTCTTGGACACAGAAATGGGCATTGGAGCTCAATGTCAAGCTCCCAAGGATTTGGGAGAGATCTAGTATTGAAACATGGTTCTACATGGTGCTCACATACATTTCTAATAAGGTGTCAACATTTAATAATGTTGATTGCTCATTACTTGATTCTCAAATCTCATGGCTCTTTTGAGCTTATTGATACTGAAATGGGTCTTACAGTACATCACCACGTTGACAAGACTGATTAGAAGATTCTAAATTACATATGGTGATTTTATGCATGAGCTAGAGCTGTTTCATTCATCTTTTGTCCTGCTTGTATCTCCTTGTTCTTTTAAATCCTGCCACTTTGGCTTACAAATTGGCCTTGAGAAGAAGCTTGTGTATATGAAATTATATCAAGTATGGGTTGATATCTTACATCAAATTTGGGGATTTCTTGCAAGGCTGCAGTAGTTTAAGGGTATCACTTCAGTTATTTTTGGGTTGTCAGGTTCGGCAGCTGCATCAAATGGAAAGAAAGTATTTTGGTGAAGGTCTTACCCTTCTGAATCACAGGTAGTTAACACTCTACATGTGCTGTAACATCTATGTGCATTTGTTTTCAATAATAGAGAAAAGTGATGTGGTCAAGTTTTAGAATGCAAGTGGGTTTAGTAGATTCTAAACCATTTTAGTGGCTTTGCAGACTGTTTCAGGTCGCTTGGAAGGTCACTTTTGGTTTTATTTATGACGAGGATACTTTGTCTTCTGTAAGATAAGCTTGCTATTTCCCTTTTCTTGAGACAAGAAGTGCTTATGGAAGTCTAGAAAATGCATTGCGATGAACTCTGCGTGCACTTGCGGTTGTGTGCCTGTGCAGACACAAATCTATGTCATTTGGTAACTTGTTTACACAATTTGGTGACAATTATGCTCTGTGTGATTTTGAAATAGTTGGGCAGTTTCAAACACCCAATGAAAGATGGATGGGGATTAGCTACTGATGGTAAAGTCTTGTATGGAAGTGATGGTACTTCAACAATATATGTTATGCAGCCTTCCACTTTCAAAGGTTTGTCAAGTTTCTTCTACTTCAGAGCTACTTTGAGATAACGTTCACATGCTGTAGGAGAAGGAAAGAAAGAAAGTTTACATCTACTTCTAGAAAAGACTCAAAGTGTTATCAGCCTAAAAGATGTTATATATGATCCATGAATAAACTGTATGTCAACAACATGAAAGAGAAATAACCACCGAAAGAAAAAAACAGGGCCCATGTACTACATGACCTAATGTTTAGAATGGAGTCGGCATAAAAACTTCATGTATCATCTTCTCCTACGACATGTGTAGAGGGAATCAATGTCCATCGGCTGTGGAGGAGCTGGTCAGTGATGCTAGAGAATGTCCCCGATCGCATTTGATAGTAGTACCATCCTCCATCTCAACCTATAATAGTACCATTCTCTATCTCAACCAATAATAGTACTATCCTCCTCCATAACAGAGTGGAGGGCTGTGATGTCCACTTGCGAGGCCTCTCCATGGCAGTGGAGTATGTCCTGGATCCACAAGTGACATGGGGCCAAAGGGTTTTGTGCTTGATGGCGTGTGTGATCCCTCTGGCCGTGTGAAGCCTAACTGGCATCTTTTGTCGTAGGTATAATCCAAAATATCTAAAACTGAAAAATCTCCGTCCACAAACTTCTTGAGCCAAGAAATATGGAAAGTTGAATGAATTCTATCCCAAGAAGGCGGTAACTCCAACTTATAACTGAGAGATGAGTTCTTCTTAATAATAGGAAAGGGTCCATAATATCTTGGGCGAAGCTTTGGGAAGATTGATTTCACTGTCTTGTATTGATGAGGGGCAATATATAAGAATACCAAGTCTCCTTCTTGAAATTCAATGTGACGATGCTTATTAGCTGTGCGCTGATATTGCTCTTGGACGCTGACCATCTTATCCTTAATCTGTAATAGAATATCTTGCATTTCCTGAATGAGTTGGTCTGTTAAAGCCACTTTATGTTGAAGAACAAAGTTGGCAGGAACAAGGGTAGTATGGCCATAAGCTGCTTGAAAAGGTGTCATTCCAATAGTTGAATGATAAGAATTATTATAAGCAAATTTCACCAAAGGTAAATATTCTTCCCATGAAGCTAATCGAGACTGAACATAATGACGCAGCATTTCTTTCAGAATCTGATTAACTCGTTCCGTTTGTCCATCTGTCTGTGGATGATAAGCAGAGCTAAAGAGTAAATTTGTACCAAGAGACTTGAACATCGAAGTCCAAAAATGTCCTGTAAACTTTGGATCTCGATGAGAAACTATAGATTTTGGCAATCCATGAAGTTTGAAGATAGACTGTATGAACACTACTGCAATATCTGAAGCTTAGGCTGCTTTCTTGCACAGAATGAAATGTGCCGTTTTAGAAAATCTGTCAACCACCACAAGAATCTGTGTATTGTCTTTAGAGGAACGTGGCAATGAAGTGATAAAATCCAAACTAATACTTTCCGAGCGTTCATTGGGAACTGGAAGTGGTTGAAGAAGACCAGCTGGAACTTGTCTGCTAGCTTTCATACGTTGGCACGAGAGACATGCTGTAACAAACTTAATAACATCTTGCTTCATTTGAGGCCAATAGTATGTAGGTGTCAAAAGACGATATGTCTTGTTGATGCCTGGGTGTGCAGCATAAGTGACCTCGTGATGTTCTTTTACCAATACTCTTCGAACATGAGTATCATGAGGTACACAAATACGGTCCTGATAATATAATAAACCATCCACTATTGTATATGCTTTATAAATCTTCAAGTCGGAAGGAGTTGCATTATGAGAATTGAGAATTCGAAATGCATTTCCAAAATCTCGATCCTTTGAATAATGGTCCTTGAAACTTTGAGGTATATCCATTTCAACTGTAGAAATAGCCAAGACCGAAGCTGGCGTCATACAACTGAGGGCATTCGCAACCACATTGGTAAGACCAGGAACATACTCGATTGTTATATGAAAATTGACTAAGAATTCGAAACGCGCTTGCCTAGTATTCATAACTGGCTGCGTGAAGATATATTTCAAAGAATGATGATCTGTTTTCACCACTGAATCCGCACCAAAGAGATAATGTTTCCATGCACGATAGGCATGAACAATAGCCAAAAATTCCTTGTCATATACCGGATATCTTACTTGAATTGTAGAGTGCTTATAACTGTCAAACGCAATAGCACCTCCTTGTTGCATCAAGACGGCACCAGTGGCAATATCAGAAGCATCCGTGTAAACATCAAAGAAGAGAGTAGGGTTAGGAATAGCCATGACAGGAGGATTTGTTAAAGTTGTCTTTGAATTTTCAAAAGCTTGTGTTGCGGCTTCAGTTCATTTGAATGCAGGAGCGGACTTTAGAAGTTCTGTGAGAGGAGCAGCTATTTCTTAAAATCGATGATCCTTTGTGTGATAGAAGTTGACAAGTCCCAAGAAAGAACGAACATCATGGATGTTTGTGGGAGTTGGCCAATTGACAATAACCTGTATTTTCCTTGGATCCACGGAAATACCGTCTACTGAAACAACATGTCCAAGTTACTCCAAGGATGTTTTGAAGAATTCACTTTTGCCTGGATTAATATAAAGAGCATTGTTACGAAGCACCTGGGAAACGATCTTAAGATGTGCCTTGTGTTCTTCCATATTACGACTGAACACCAGGATGTCGTCAAGATAGATAATGATGAACTTGTACAGAAAAGGATGAAAAAGATCATTCATCAGACTCATAAATGTTGCAGGGGCTTTGGTTAACCCGAATGGCATGACCAGGTACTCGTAATGACCATATTTTGTGCAAAAAGCTCTTATATTCATCACCTTCGCGAATGCGAATTTGATGATATCTAGACTTAAGATCAATTTTGGAGAAGACCTTTGCATGGAGCAATTGATCAAACAATTCATCAATGCGCGGAAGAGGATACTTATTCTTGATAGTCAACTTATTAAGGGCACGATAGTCGACGGACCCACCGTTTCACTTGAAGAGCTGAAAAAGGGTTGGTGTAGAAGGTTGGTGGTCTCTGATTCCTTCGAGTGCCACAAGCATATCATTTTGAGCAAATTGTATGGAATGGTTCCGAAAACTGATCAGGGGATCATATTGATACAACCATTCTTGACCAAGGATCATATCATAATGTGCCAAATTCATGACTTGGAAATCCAATTTGTCACGATAGTGCTGAATTTGAAAGGAGGTGTGTTTGGCAACGGTGTTACACAAGAATGTGGAACCATCGGCAAGCTCTACTTCATAAATAACAGCACTTTGAGAAGTCCGAATCTTCAATCTTTGAGTCAAGGTGGTTCCCACAAAGTTATGAGAACACCCACTGTCAATGAGCACCTGAACAGGGTGGCTGGAAATAGAACCTTGAAGAACCAAAACTTGAGTAGACCGCTGGGGCAACGGTGAAGAGGCAGCTTGTGTTGTGGCAGTAGTGGTGATCACTGAAGCATGTGCAATAGCATAGTGATTAACTGCACGCTTTCCTTTGTCAGCAACTAGAGGTTTCTCCTCGGAAGTGGAGGGTTCAGCATTAGAATTGTGTCGATGGGTTGGTCTTTTGGGGCACTCAAACGAACGATGAGGTCCGCACAATCTTGTCTTTTGTTGATCCCGTCTAGAAGGAACAGTGGAAGGACGAGGATTGTGAGAATTTTTTCCACGTTGTAACCGATTTCCCGGCGTGCTGTCGTCGTTGCCACCACAATAAAGCAGTGTCTTTGAGGAGGGATACCGCAAAAATCACCTTTTTGGAATCAAAAAGGGTCATGGTTTCAAAGTATAACCGCAGTTTGTAGAGTCATTGGTCTAAGATGCGCTTATTGCGCTGACCACCATAAGAGTCAGGGGGTTTAATTTCAAATTTCTTTGTTTTACTGGCTTGTAAAAGACAATAAAGAGTTTTAAGGTCGTCGCCTTCTACCTCGGAAGGAATGACGTCTGTTTGTTGGTACTGTTGCTGAAACATCTGCTGCGGGTACGAAACTCGTGTAGGAGTGGCGATCCGTGTGGAGCTGCTGGATCTGCGAAGCCAAGGATGCCATAGACTCTTGGAGTTGCTGTTGGAATTGTTGCTGAACTTGTTGCAAAGCTGGCTGCCATTCCGGAGGGGTTGGTATGTCAACAGGTTCTGCCATGGGAGAAGATGTTGATGTAGAGGCTTCAGGGTGATGAGGCTCTAGGGGTTTTTGCTCTTGATGACGCCGCTGGGCTCTAGTAAGAACCATCAGCTGGAAGGTGCGGCATTTGGAAATCCCGAGAGGAGAGGCTACGTACTGGTGAAGCGGCTATAGACCATCCAGTATAGTAAGGGCGATCTTTTGGGACTGGGCTCGCACGAGAGTTTGCTACTGGAGAAGAAGGTACAGGGGTAGGGGCAGCTACTGGTGTCAAGGGCGTATATTCTGGTGTAGAGGGGTGCACCGTGAATGAAGATGGATAAACGTCCTCAGAATAGGTGTAATATTCATGAAAAATGATGCTACACTCGGGGAGGATAGCGCCCAGATAAGGATGACGCCTGAGTATAAAACAGTAATGATCCAGATCTCGAACAGGGGTTGAGACCGGTGGAGAAACATGGGTAGGAGAGGGCACTATGGACTGAGAGGGTGTATCCTGTAAATAACTGAAATCATAGGTTTCCTCTGCGCCATAAGCCGTCGGAGAAGAGGGTAATTTGTGTCCACATGATCTCAGAGGTGCTCTTGAACCCGTAAAAAGTGATATTGGCCCCGGATGAGTGGAGAGCCTGCAAAAGAATGAAATGGTGGGTTTTTGATATGTTAATACTCCACATTATGTGAGATTTTTATGCTCGAGAAAATGGAAAAATCACACCTGAAGGAGGTTGCCATAATAAATATTGTTGTTGGAGAAGAAGCACCAAGGATAGTAGCTGTCAATTCAAGAGAAAGCACCAACTACAAGTGGCTGGTCCAAACGCAGGCATAGACAGAAGGATGCCAACGATGAAGAAGGCTGTGTTTGAATAAGGGAGGCGGCAGCAAGCCGGCGCGCAGGAGACCGGTATAGGGCGACGGCAAGCATTGGCTGAAAACGGCCGAAAGGTTGGTGCCGTTTCATAGGGGCCGTAAGGTGAGTTTTTTTTTTTGGGTTTTTTTTTTGTAATGTGTGTAAACGTGGCATTAAAGCCTAAGGGTCATAACCCTTGGGTAATTAATAATGTAGGATTGCCCCGTTTTTTTTAAAAAAGGGGTGCCTCTTGAAGAGGTAAGCCTCCTGATTGAAGGCTTTTTTTGTTTTTATCTTCTTTATTCAAGAGTGTCTTGCATACGGCTGGCCCAAACTTAATCAAGAAAAATTGGGAGTTGGGGGTTGAATTTGATATGGCATTCTCTACTGCTCTTCCATTCAACACTTGCTACACCCAATTTTAGGGTTTGGGCGGACTGATTTTAGGGTTAGGATTAGGACTGATTTTAGGGTTAGGGTTAGGGTTTGGGCATGTCATAGGGCGGAAAAGTTTGCTCTGATACCATTGTAAAGCTTTTATAGCTTTATTAACATGATTAAGACTTAATTAATGAACATAAGACAAATATTGCAGGAAAAGACTGAGTTGTTTGCATTGAGACAGGGGCCTTTTTTAAATAGAGGCCGAAAGGGTACAAGGGAAAGAGACACATCCTTGGGAAGGGGTGTGGCTCTTGAATCAATGGTTATGTCCTTTGGACTTAGGGGTGTGTCTTTTAATGAATAGACATGTCCTTTGATAGTGACCCATGTGTAAGGGTGTGACCCTTCACAGGTGTCCTTTCCCTTGATAAGGGATTACGGAGAGATTAAGAGAGTTAGTCACAATCGTGACACCAAATATTTCTAGGTGCTGGATCTTCAGTTTGATGCAATTCTCCATATTTGAGAAAGCCGCAAATTTGCAAGGGGCATAAGCTTTAATTTTCAAAATCTTTGTAGAATCCCCAAATTTTTGCAAATGCCCTAAATTTTGATGAATGAAAAAAGTGTAGTTAGTCAATTTTCACTTCATGTGTGAAAGGCCCCAATTTCGATGGTGATGAGAGGCAGACGTTGTCGAGTTGCGTAGGGTGCTGCTAGTGTGGTGTCGGCAATAGGTGTTCACGGCGGCTGCAAACGTTGGATAGCAAGAGCAAAGGTGCCGTTGGGAACACTAGGGATGTTGTTGTGTCAGTGTACCTGGCAGCGCAACCAAATACAGAGTAGGTGACCCAAAGGAGAGGCAGCAGCAGCGTGTGACGTCACATGTGGTAGGCAGGTGCAGGAAACGGGCATAGCGCTGGGGGGGGGGCAGTTGCAGTTGCTGTAGGCAAGCAGCGCAGAGGGAAGCGGCCAAGTGGTTGTAGGATGCACAGCAGGAAATGGCTGAGGAGGCAGCCTGATGGGTGGAGCATAGTGTAGGCACCTTTACATCATCAGCGTTGAGGCGGTAGTGGAGGAACGTAGAGGCATTGCCTGGTATTTTTGCCTGTGAACGCGTGTGCACACATGTGTGGGACTAAGGTGGTGATTTTGTGTGTTTTGCAGGTGGTAAGTGTGCACACTTAACTTTATTTAAATATTATTGCCTTGTTTACCAAAGTTTATGGTTTGTAAGGTTATAAGTGGACTATAATAATGTACACTCAAGGTGGACTATAATAATGTACCGAGGCCATTTATTAGTGATGGATGGGGCACCCGGGCATATGGCTAGAAACTCACAATTGCTAAAAGAGGCTGGGGAGCTATTTAGAAACCCACGAGTTTCTTTTCTGGGCAACCCTAGTGTGCTGGGCAAGGCAAGCCACACGTGTGATTCTACAGACTTCCAGGGTGAGTTTTGGCATGACGATTGCACTTGGAGGGAGCACAGAGCTGGTCGACTTCTTCTACAGGTGGCACAGGGCTGCTGGACAGCAGATACAGGCCTTAGACAGCTGGTCGACTGTGGCTTTCTCTCTCTATCTACTGGTCGGATTTCTTTTAGGCCTTAGACAGCTGGTCGACTGTGGTTTTCTCTCTCAATTGCTTACAGGCCTTAGACAGCTGGTCGACTTGCATACAGGACTGTACAGGACAGTTTACTTGCTGTTTTGGGCCTGTTTGGACAGTGCGCAGGCTATATTCAGTCATGAAGACAAGAGAGGACACCGTTCTGGGCAAGTATGGCGGTCTTATGTATGATTTGGTGGAACCTATGGGTGGCCAGAAAGCTTGGAACATAGCTGGTTGTGCGAACAGCTGTGTAGACAGCTTTAAGCTAGAGGATATGATCACGTACTTGCACTAGGGTGGGCTTGACAGGTGCTCCGAGGTAATCAAGAAAGCAATTGTTGACTGCTTTGCCCTGGGTTGGTGACCGACGAGGGGTTTGTTTTCTTTTTTGAATTACACTGATTTGGATAAATCTGGTGCTGCCTGTGGAGTATGAACTCGCGGGCGCCGCATCTTGTACAAGAAAAGACTCTGTTGGTAATAAAGATACCTCAAGGGGGGCTGGCCCAACTTCAGCCCCTAGTGTTGTGTCATGTGCAAGGCTATCTTTTGGTGTTTACAGGATACGTTCTTGAAATTTGTGATAGATGTATTGGAACATGTTTGTGATGTGATGGATGCTGAATGCTTGTTGTGTCTTGACAAATAGTTTCTGTATTCACGTGCCCGGCTGTCACAGTGGTACCTCTTGCGGATCTCGCAGTGCACTGGGCAACGACAGGTATAGTACTCCTTTGTCTCGATCCCTGTGTGGCATAATCTGCAGATCCTCTCCTCCCGAGGTCTCCGTATGAGCTCTCCATCTCTGAATATGTGCTCTGCCCACCTTGTCTCCACCCGTAGGTGGTTGGAGGATACTTGTAGCTAGCCAATTGTGAGCCGCTTGGCATGTGGCATGTGAATACCGAGGTAGCCTAGCTGCTGGATGAAGCCATCCTCTGAGAGCCTGAGGAAATGATCTTTGTAGAATTGCATCTTTGGTGGGAGCTCTAAAGGTGCAGTCCATGTGCTGTGTATGTGGAGGCTAAGGAGGACGAAGCTGATAGTCTAGTTGACGTCCTCATGGGAGACCTGGCTCATCGTCCCGATGCGGTGGAGGTAGGTGACTGTTTGAAAAAGTGTCTACCACCATCTGCAACAAACTGTGCTTGAATGATCGCATGTGGTGCTCCATCCATCAAGCCTGGTGTGACAAGGGTTTGGAAGAGCTAACCCTTCATCCTGGGCTCCTGCAAATGCATTGTCGCTCAAGTAGGACCAAAGCTGCATATCCTCGTGGCACTCTAGTGCGTGCTACCGTTGTCATGGTAAAGCGGGGGGCACTAAAAGTAGCTCTGAGGTACACATGATGGGACAATATCCACCGGGGCTCCCCTATACGTGAAGCTCAATTTGGATGTGAGGGGCAGGAGGTGTTGGAAACCATGACCTTGGTTTTACCAAGGTTAACAGTGAGATCTGGTTGTGTACAGAAAACCTATAGAGAATCTGATATGAGCACAATGTCATCGGCATAGAATAGGAGGGGAATGAGTATGCTTGCAAGTGGAGCTTTTGGCCCACCTAATCTATCAATGAAGCTCGAGATCTCATCAATGTAAAGGCCAAAGAGAGTGGGTGATAAAGGGCAGCCTTTTTCACCTCAATAGTACTAGAGATCTCCTGTGACATCCCTCTTGGGGCTCTCACCCGTCCTATGACTGACTCATAAAGAGCGATGATGCTCCAAATCATGTCGGATGGAGCGCCGATCTCCTCTAGACACTAGAGTAGTGCGGCCCCGGGAACAGTATCAAAAGCCTTGTGGAAGTCCACAAAGGAGCAATAGATCCTCTGATGGTGTGCTCTGCCCCCCTCGATGATGGCTCAAAGGGTGAAGATGTGGTCAAGCATAGAGTAGCTGGCCCTTGAGTGGGTAATTTGGGACCCCATCTGGTGTTGTCTCTCGACTACATCTTTCAGATTCATGTATGCTATTTAAAGGATTGCTAAAGACTCACTAAACTCAGATTTAAAGAAGGCCTTGTTGTTTCACACGGTCCTAGCTTGGCGTATGCTACATAAGAGCCTCCATACGCGTAAGTTTAGCCCTTAAGATTATGGACTCTTCTTCTTGCATTTTCACTTTACCATGGGACGGTTGTCCCATATGTTCTTGTTCCTTGGTATACACATGAGTTTGGTCTTCTTGTAAAACATTGGAAGCATGCATTTCATTGTCTCCGCCTCTTGTGTTGGCATCTTCAATGTTCACTCTACGGCTATCCATAGTGCTCTAAGTGTAGAGATAGCTAGTGTTCACGGTGATGTCTTTCATGATAGAAATGAAAGAGAACCATATGCTCTGATACCAATGTAATTCCATCCGGTTGTGTGGAATGCTTGGTTGAACACGATGCTAATCAATACACTTAAATACCTCAAGATTTAACGGACAAGTATATTAATCTTGGGAACATCAAGTACATAGTGTCATGGGCATTTCTGATCAGATTTCCATACCAATGCATATGAATATAGTATTGCAAACAATACGGTTGTCGGTGAAGATTTGCAACTCCCACTACCCTCTCAAGTGCCCATGTTCCCTACCATCTACTCTCTATTGTTCCACCAACACATGGTTGAAACAATCTGCAAGAGAGCACGTAGGACAAGAGAACACTACACAAGGTATGTGAACATGGAGTCTTGCTCCTCCTTTCTGCTACTTGCTTCCATAATTAAGCATTAAAGCTTACCAATTGCAATTAGAGTCGATGACAGCGGAAGTCTTCGCGATGGGAGCGTCTGGAGTGTTGAAATCCTCAATCTGTCGCGATCCTTTGTGATAAAATTCTTCAAGAGGATGAAGGAAATCTTGGAAAAGCTTCCCCTATGGTTCAACTTGAGAAAAGAATGCTGAAATTAGGGTTTTCAGCCAAAAGACCAGAAATTACAGCAAATATAAGAGCTATCTTACTGAATTTCAGTCATTGGGAGTGTGTAGGAGAGTGAACACCACTTGGAAATACTCTTGGAAGTTTGGAAAACACACTAGCAAGCTTAGATATGGAGTTGGGAAGGAGAAAGTACAGAAAATACAGCCAAAGAGGCTCATGAAGGAGGGTGCTAACTTCTAGAGAGAGAAGGAAGAGAGATGATATGTCCACCGTGGGTGTCATGAGGAAAAGTGGCTTGTGGTGCAAGCTGGGATGGACACATGGTTGGTTGTTGTCTTTGAACAAAGGGGATAAGGTCTGGGCGTTGGGCATTGAGTTTTGTCCACTTTGGGACATCAGTGTGTGCGAACACAGGGCTAGTCATAATTTATAAGTGAGTTTTGGTCGTCCAAAACTTAATAAAGTGTGTACACACTCGCTTATAAATTACTGCTAGTTTCTAAGGCTAGGTTTTGACTAATACTTACCACCTGTCACATGCCACATAACCATGTCAGCAGACAGTTTCATATGCACAGTTCATGGGTGGGCATCCTCTTACCTTGAACTACACATTGGTCAAGCATGCATGAAGACAGCATGCAAATTCAATTTGTAGACAAGTACATAAAGATGTTATGCAATGCAACATTGGTATGGACAATCCCCGTTTATGAGACTATACCTAAATAGACGTGTTCCAAGTAAGTACACGAGGTACCAGACCCAATGGAACACCAATCGTCTAGGCGTTTCCGAGCATTTACTCATAGGCACAAGTCCCAATGGAAAGCCAAGTCCACAGAATCACATGAGTGGCATCAATCCCCATCATATGAAACTGTCATGGATACCAATCCAATGTACATACATAATGAGAAAGCACAAGTGGACCAGTTGGGTGGCCAAATAGTGACACCTTGCCTGTTTCATATGTGGAAATTTTACTTTTTGACATATCTGGCATACTTGGACGTGTTGGTAGACAGCCCGTCGCATTTTGGGCCAATAAAATAACCTCTCTAACTTCTCCAGGATATTGTTGATACCCCTATGACCTTTGACAAGAGAATCATGGGCATCATGGAGAAGGACTTGATACTGAGTCCTTCCGAATCCGGATACTGTGCCTTTCATGCTTTCCAAGTCTTTGCCTTGAATTTCCAGCACAATAGACTCCCGCAATGTTTGAATTGTGCCTCTTGACTGAGAGCATCAGCAACGGGGTTATTCTTACAGGGGACATATTCAATCATTCTCCCAAATTGTTGGAGCAATCGATTCCATCTGGACTGCCTGTCACTCCATTGGGCATTGGGCATGGTTTGCAACCATTTAAGTGCTTGGCGATCTGTCTTAACTATGAAATCTCTTCCGTAAAGGAAGTGTTTCCAATGTTTAAGTGCGGTCATCACTCCAAAAGCTCTTTGTCATTTACCGAATAATTCTTTTTGGCGGTATTCAACTTGTGGCTATAATAAGCCACTGGCCTACCATCTTGCTGTGAAACAGCACCAATGTTTAGGTTACTGGCATTGGTAATCACCTTGAAAGGATCATCCCATGATACGAACTTTAAGACTGGTGACTCAGAGGCAACTTTCTTCAATGCTTGGAATGCCTCTAAAGCCGTGCCCGTAACGGATAATTTTGGCGATGAGTCTTCGTGTCCTTTAGCAAGTCAGTGAGAGGTGTTGTAAGATCAAAAAACTTATCCATATGTGTGCCGTAGGCCTAACAAAGACCCACAAATGAGCGGATTTCCTAGGTTGTCTAGGGAGTATCCCAACTGAGTATGGCCTATATCTTTTCAAGATCGAGGCTAATACTTGATGAGCTAATGATGTATCCTAGGTAATGTATTTCCAGTTCTCCAAACTCACTCTTCTTGGCATTGATAAACAACTCATTGTTCTGCAAGAGTTGTAAAACTTTTGTCACATCACTCTCATGCTGCTCTACAATCCCTGAGAAGATAAGGATGTCATCTAGAAAGATGAAGACGCATTTGCCAATGAGATTCCGACATCATCTTGTTTAACGTTGCTGGTGCATTGGTGAGTCCAAAAGGTGTCACCATAAATTCATAGTAGCTGTGCTTGGCCTTGAAGGGGGTCTTGGGAATGTTGACCTCAAAGATCCGAACCTGATGGTAGCCACTCTTAGGATCTATCTTAGAGAATATTTTAGCACAATTGAGTCACTCTAGGATGTACTCTATTTTGGGCATGGGGAATCTATTCTTAATTGTTAGCTTATTTGTCAACCTATAGTTCACACATAAGCGTGCGGTCTTATCTTTCTTTTGGACAAACAGGATGGGAGCGGCAAATGGAGAGAAGGAAGGCCGGATAAATCCAGACTGGAGTAGCTGGGATAACTGCTACTCTAGCTCGCTCTCCAATGCCTTAGAAAAGGGGTAGGGAAACTTGCTGGGAAGGCTCTGAACGAGGAATCAACTCTATGTGATGGTTCTCAGGTCTATTGGGTGGGAGATTGGGTGGGAGGTCATCTCGAAACATAATGTTGCTATACGAAGACAGGAGACTAGCCATTCTCTGCTCCACTACGGGTGGTCTAAACTGCATTAGATTGAGAGTAGACATAAATCAACGCACACACTTCTCCTTTTTTGATGGCTCGTTGGGTTCAATGTGGGAAATGAGTGGTATTCCAAGAATGCTCCGATCCTCGTGAATCATGATGGGCTCAAGAAAACCTTCAACAATAGTGAAAGTGTCTTGCCTCCAATCAGGAATGGGTGCATAGGGTGTGAACCATTGGATCCTAAGGATCATGTCACACACTAAAAGAGGGGAAATAATGAAATCGTGCTGGAATGTTCCCTTTTGAACTTGAAACTCAAACTGTTGAGCTTTCTGAGAGGTGTGTACATAGACCAGGTGTAAACCTGTCCACATCTAGATGATGAGGAACCAAGGTGCAGCTCATTTTTTTTGCCCAACTGCGGAGAGATGACATCCTTAGAACTGCCCATGTCGAAGAGGACAATGAACTGTTGTCCCCTCACAGTGCCATAGGCACGGATGAGAGCGTTCTTCTGTCCAACAGCCTCACTCTCTTGCTTATCATGAAATACCACTAGTGGCACTGAATTCAAAGTAGGCAATAGTGGAACGACATTGCAGGTGTGGATGGGGATGCTAGGTCGCTACTATGGAAGTGGGTGCCTTGGCAGACTTTTCAGCCTGCCACTTAGTGCAATCCTTCTTCCTGTGTCTGTCACATGCACTCTGCACTCAGTGCATGGTGACAAGATGGCTCATCATCAGAAGTGCAACATTTGTACAGTTTTAGAACCCAGTAGGATGATATTTGTTGTACGCCGTGACCCCATTGTACATCCTCAGTCCAGGATAAGTCAGGCGCGAGCTACGTAGGTCATTCCTCAGCCTTAGTGGGTCAGTCAGTCAGTCAAGTCCCTTAACCCACTTGGAGAGAATCATTCATGCATGTAGAGTCAGTAGAAGCCTTAGGGTTTGCATCAGAAAGCACTCTGCATCTTGCATAATATGCATACATATGCCTGTGCATCATTTAGAACATCCCCAAAGCCTTAGGGAATTTACTGGGATTTATCTGGTGTTTTTCCCATATTTATTAGTATTTATTTATCATTATTTGCATTATTGGGCATTTATAAATATTAACTTCATTAAATGACCAACCTCCAGTTAGTATAAATAGGCTTGCCTAGAGCCTCTTTTCCTCATTCAGTCTTCATTGTGCTAAGAGCTCCCCTCTTTCTTGCTTTCAGCCCAAGACTAATCCAGCCCTAGTGCCCATAAGCTTTCTTCTCCAGCCCCTTGAGATCCATAGCTTCAGCCCAGCCCTAGGTGCTTGCCTTCAGCCTCTTTCAGCCCTGAATTCAGCATCAGTTCAGGCCCACAGTTCAGCCCACAGTTCAGCATAGATTAACGCCAGCAATCAGCCATCATCTCTGCGTTTTTGCACAGCCGTACAGCAGGTGTTAAGCGTTTCTGTTCCAGCCGTACAGCAGCCCTGCAGTCCTCTGTTTGCTCATGCGTTTCAGTCCACAGCCTCTCTACAGCTCAGCGTTTCAGTCCACAGCCTCTCTACAGTTCAGCGTTTCTGTCCACAGCAGATTCCAGCCTTGAAGGTTCAGTCTACAGCAGTTTCCAGCCCTGAAACTGTTGTTTGCATCAGTGTCCAGCCTTCTGTGCATCAACCACACATTCAGCAGTCATCTGGTGAAGGTAACACAGCATTCATATGTGTTTTCAGCATTCTAACAGTGTGTAGAACAGTCCACCTTCTTCTTCTTTGAGCCTCAGGTGTGCAGCCCTTCCTCATGCCCTTGGGAAGAGTGCATAGGCTCGAGATCAAGTCATCGAGGTGTTTCTACAGCAGTGTACAGATCAGCCGCTCTCCGATCCTCCGAGATCTTACGTTTGGCTTATCTACAGTCCAAAGTCATTCTCTCTAAAGTAATAAAGCAAATACTATCTCGTTATCGGGATAGGGGGCCCTTCAGTGGGTAATTCGGGACCCAATCTGGTGTACAGTTCTCATATCTCTCTCTCTCATCTCTTTAAAGTTTGAAGTAATGAAATGGATTGCTAAACTCACGAAACTCAGGATACAGAAGACGGTGTGAGCATTTGTGTGACAGGATCAACCAATACAAAGACTTCCGTTGCATATCACATTGGTATCAGATTCAGATAGTCCACACACACCGTATCCTAGCGTGGGGGCATCCTCGGATGGTTAGATTGCGTTCCGGCACGACCACCGACTTCAGCATCATGTCTACAAGAGAGAGTACTCATCAGCCGGAAGACGTCTCTCCCGAAGGAGACCTTGTTCTTCCGCCTACAGCAGACACCATAGCTCTTCTAAGAGCTCAGAACCAGCTACTCATGGAGCGTCTCCAACTCTTGGAGGCAGCAGCAGCACGTCCTTCTACACCTCCAGCAGCACCCGACTACATCTCCCTCTTCTTTCAGATGGAACAACAAAGGAGGACGAGGCGCGAAGGAGAAGAGAAAAAGAAGAAAGACGGGACTATGAGGAAGCCCAATGCAAGATCGACGAAGACCGGCGTCAGGTTGAACTCGCCGCTCGGGAACACCAACGTGAGCTTGATCGAGAACGTATGTTACTCGAACACCAACGGGAAAAGGTGGCCATACACTTGAGGTATCAGCAGCTCTCCTTAGTCTCCCCAGTCATAGGTGTCACCAGCCAGCATCTCGCAGCAGCATCAACCACCATCATTCGCAGTCAACCGAATTTCAGCAAGTATGATGGTAAGTGTGATCATTCTTCAGTTAATCAATTTATTCATCAGTATAATGCTCATTTTCCATTAGCTAAGATCACAGACCCACAAGACAAAGTCCACTTAGCGGCTCCCCATCTCACTGGTGAGGCAGTCACTTGGTGGCAGCATTGGTCTAGTATTCATATTGACCAGGCCACAGGTGTCACAGCCTTTGACTGGGACATCTTTGTCCATGACCTGAAGACCAGATTTCTCCCGTCCCAGTACATGACCGGTCTGAAAGACGAGTTCTATGGACTCAGACAGAATGGTTCCCCAGTGCTTCAGTTTTCCGGTAAGGTTATTACTTTAGCACAGCAGTTAGGGTTATCTGAGCAGGCCAAGATGGAGCAATTCATTCGTGGATTGGACTCCAACATTCGGTTCACAGTTCGTAACTTTGAACCAAGTACATATGACCGGGCTCTGACTCTTGCTCAGAATGAAGAAATGAAGCTCAACGGGGGCAAGCCCAAGCAGACATCTCAGTCCAGTACCAAACCCCCGCAGCAGCAGCAATCAGCTGCACAGACAGGGAAAGGTAACGCATCTTCTAAAGATGCTAAGAAGGACAGCAGTAATAGCTCTAGTTCAGGGGGTAAGAAGGATAAAGAATCTAAGAAAACCCTGATGAAAAGGCTAAAGCAGGCATTACTGGAGGTTATCTTCCTCCAGAGGAGCAAAGGAAGTACCAGTCAGAAAATAGATGTTTTTTCTGTCATATTATAGGGCATGGTAAGAAGGATTGCCACAAATTGCAAGCGGCACAAGCTGCCAAAGCTCCTTCTGCCACAGTTGCCACAGCCTCCCCAGCTCCTCCAACCCCGCCTACTACCTCAAATGCAGTTCAACTTTTACCTTCCATGCATCCTATGCCATCCGTGGTATTTGATGCTAAGCAGGAGGGTGAGAGCGATGCTGCTCAGAAGAGCCTTATCCGAGCTTATGGCTCTGCCCAGGGCCGACAGTTTGTAGTCCTTTCGATATGGGCAGTTCTGAAGACGCCATCTCTCCCCAGTTGGCTAATAAATTGAACTGCACATTAGTCCCATATCATCTGGATGTGGACGGGTTTACACCTGGTCTTCGCACCCACATTTCCCAGAAGGCACAGCAATTTGCCTTTGCAGTTCAGAAGGCCTCATTTCAACGAGATTTCATCGTCTCCCCTCTGTTAGGGTGTGACATGATCTTAGGAATTCAGTGGTTCCGTCAGTATGAGCCTATTCCCAATTGGGGACAGGACACTTTTACTATTTGTAAAGGTTTTCCTGAGCCTGTCATGATTCGTGGGGATAGAAGCATTCTTGGCATCCCATTGATTTCACATCTCCAGGCCAGACGAGCTATCCGCAAGGGAGCAGAAGGAGCACTCCTGTATGTTCGTGCTCAAAAACAGCCCCTCCCTCATTAGTAGCATCCCTTACATCTTTAGTCCCTCAGTTAGCAGACCTCCTATCCAGACACCAGGACATTATGCTTAGGGACGATCTCCCGCCCAGTCTCCCACCCTCTCGCCTTGAGGACCATCACATTGATTTGGTCCCTGGATCAGATCCTCCTAGCAGGTTTCCCTATCGTCTTTCCAAGACTTTAGAGGGCGAGTTGGAGAAGCAGTTATCTGAGCTTCTCCGAGCCGGATTCATTCGGCCTTCTTCCTCCCCATTTGCTGCACCTATCCTATTTGTCCAAAAGAAGGACAAGTCTGCACGCCTTTGTGTAGACTACAGGGCATTAAACAAACTCACTATCAAGAATAAGTTTCCTATGCCCAAGATAGAGTACATTTTGGAGCGTTTAGACGGTGCTAAGTTTTTCACTAAGATCGACCTCAAGAGTGGTTACCATCAGGTCCGCATTTTTGAAGCTGACATTCCAAAAACAGCTTTCAGGACAGAGCGTGGTCACTACGAGTTCGTAGTCATGCCTTTTGGGCTTACAAATGCACCCGCAACGTTCAATAAGATGATGTCTAGGATTTTTGCAGTCCATATTGGGAAGTGTGTTTTCATATTCCTTGATGACATACTAGTCTTCTCAGCCACTGCGGAGAAGCATGAGAAAGATGTGGAGAAAGTCTTGCAACTTTTGCGAGATAATCAGCTCTACATAAACGCCAAAAAGTCTATCTTTGGTGTTAAGGAAGTTCAGTATTTGGGCTACATAATCGGTTCCGATGGGATTAGACTGGACCCATCAAAGGTTCAGGAGATCTTAGATTGGGATATTCCTAAGACCGCCCAAGAAATCCGTTCATTCGTAGGTCTTTGTCAGGCCTATAGCACACATGTCCATCAGTTTTCCAACCTTGCAGCACCTCTTACCGACTTGCTCAAGGGGGTGAAGACTCGCAAGCAGAAAGTCTCAGTTACAAGTAAGGCACTTGATGCATTCCGTGCACTCCAGAAAGCTGCATCAGAAGCACCTGTATTAAAGTTAGCATCATGGGACAAACCTTTCGAGGTCATCACCGATGCCAGCAATGTAGCCATAGGTGCCGTCCTCCAGCAGGACAATAGACCTATGGCATATTACAGCAGAAAGTTGGATGTCGCCGAAAAGAATTATTCGGTATATGACAAAGAGCTTTTGGGTGTGATCACAGCGCTCAAACATTGGAAGCCTTTTCTTTATGGACAGGCTTTCACAGTGAAAACAGACCACCAAGCACTTAAGTGGCTTCAGACTATGCCAAGTGCCCAGTGGAGTGATCGACAGGCCAGGTGGAGTCAAATCTTCCAACAGTTTGGAGGTATGATTGAATTCAGTCTTCATTGTGCTAAGAGCTCTCCTCTTTCTTGCTTTCAGTCCAAGACTAATCCAGCCCTAGTGCCCATAAGCTTTCTTCTCCAGCCCCTTGAGATCCATAGCTTCAGCCCAGCCCTAGGTGCCTGCCTTCAGCCTCTTTCAGCCCTGAATTCAGCATCAGTTCAGGCCCACAGTTCAGCCCACAGTTCAGCATAGATTAACGCCAGCAATCAGCCATCATCTCTGCGTTTTTGCACAGCCGTACAGCAGGTCTTCAGCGTTTCTGTTCCAGCCATACAGCAGCCCTGCAGTTCTCTGTTTGCTCATGCGTTTCAGTCCACAGCCTCTCTACAGCTCAGCGTTTCAGTCCACAGCCTCTCTACAGCTCAGCGTTTCTGTCCACACCAGATTCCAGCCTTGAAGGTTCAGTCTACAGCAGTTTCCAGCCCTGAAACTGTTGTTTGCATCAGTGTCCAGCCTTCTGTGCATCAACCACACATTCAGCAGTCATCTGGTGAAGGTAACACAGCATTCATATGTGTTTTCAGCATTCTAACAGTGTGTAGAACAGTCCACCTTCTTCTTCTTTGAGCCTCAGGTGTGCAGCCCTTCCTCATGCCCTTGGGAAGAGTGCATAGGCTCGAGATCAAGTCATCGAGGTGTTTCTACAGCAGTGTACAGATCAGCCGCTCTCCGATCCTCCGAGATCTTGCGTTTGGCTTATCTACAGTCCAAAGTCATTCTCTCTAAAGTAATAAAGCAAATACTATCTCGTTACCAGGATAGGGGGCCCTTCAGTGGGTAATTCGGGACCCAATCTGGTGTACAGTTCTCATATCTCTCTCTCTCATCTCTTTAAAGTTTGAAATAATGAAATGGATTGCTAAACTCACGAAACTCAGGATATAGAAGACGGTGTGAGCATTTGTGTGACAGGATCAACCAATACAAAGACTTTCGCTGCATATCACAGTGTCCCACCGTGTGGCAGAAGAAACAACGGTTCTTTGCCTTGTATCGTGTCTATTCATCTGGTTGGAGGTAACCTCCAGTGATGCCCTCCTTAGCTTTTTCCTCAGGAGTCTTCTTGGGCGTGGAATCTTTCTTATTGCCCGATTGATCATGAGAATTTTTCGTTTGGTCTTTTTGGTCTTTGCTGTTATGAGCCCCCCTTACCCTGGGTAGATGATTGCTGGATAGATGAGTGCTGCTAGGGATTAGGGTGAGTGCTGCTAGGGATTAGGGTTAGATTGTACTTGCTTGGGCTTACCTCCGTTCAGCATCAGTTCTTGATTTTGAGCGAGGGACAGTGCCCATGCATAGGTCTGAGGCTCAAAATTCCTAACCGGGTACCTAATGTTTGTGTCTAAACCGCTAATGAATTGCTTTAACTTGTCTTCTTCTGATATACCTAACTGTTAGGCCATGGTAATGACCTTGTTGGAATAGGTCAATATAGGAGAACCATTCTAAGTGAGTTTGTAAAACTCGTCCTCACGATTGTCATATATTGTGGAGAAAGAAAACGAGCCTTGAGGTCAGGCACAAAAGTAGCCCAATCAAATTTGAATTGGCTCGTGAAGGGATATGTGTGAAGTTGTGACCAATGCTGCCACCAAGTAACGTGACCAATGTTGCCACCAAGTAACAACTTCCCCAGTGAGTTGGGGTGCTACCACATGGACTTTGCCTTGTGGATCTGTAATTTGAGCTAAAGGAAAATGTGCTTCAAATTGATGAATGAATTGAGTAACAGTATCATGATTACACTTGCCATGATACTTTCTAAAGTTAGGAGAAGTTCGTACGACGGTGGTGGTAGGGGTGGTGGAGAATGAGGTATTTGGAGCCATCTTGGGGAGGGATGCAAGAATATGTGCCATCGTCTGCTGGATTTGCATAGCCTCCTAGTTGAGGATTTGCTGGAACTCTCGGTCGACTTCTTCTCGATGGTGCTGGTCTTCCTCGTACTTGCGTGTGGCTTCCTTATCCCTTTGTTCCTCCGCACGTCTCTGTTCTTCTTTACTTTTTTCTTCTTCAGCTTTCACATCTTTCATCGTCTTTTCTTCTTTGTTCCTCCATACCGAAGAACATTTTTGCCAAATCTGAGAGGCAATTTTCGGGCTTCTCTTTTTCTGGGGCAAACTGCATCTTCAATGAATTTATTTGCTCCACCATTGTTCTCAGAAGCTCTTCTGTGCTTGGTGGAAGTGTACTTTATTTTGGTGTGTTACTTTGGAAGCTTTGTGCCTCCATAACTTCTTGTTGGCTTTCTTCTTGATGTGATGTCTCTATCGATGAAACCGGCCTTCAGAAATCTGACGAGCGGTGAAACAAACACTAGCACACAAAACACTTCATCACCCATGGGGACTTGGAAAAGGAAACAAACAGGGGGAGCAAGAGTGCTCCCGCAAATAGTACAAGGACACCGATTGGTCCCAAAACGCAGTGGCGCCCCTTGCGGTATTTCTTTACTTGATCAAAATTTGAGTACAAACTACAACTGTAGAATCCTCTACCAATAGGATCCCTTATAGTTTCACCCAGGACTTCCAAATAAGAATTCTCGTTATTACAGCAAAACATTCCATAGAGAAGAAACACCTGTACAACACCTCCCTGCTTAAAAAAGGTCTTCTCCATCGCTACCATGGATCCCTCAAACCCTTTCCCAAACAGCAGTAGGGCTATACCAAACCATATGTCCTTCCCTATAGTCACAGCTTGCATGTAACCTCAAGAAAACTACAACCTGTTCACATGAATCCAGAGACATGCTTTCCACATGAAACCAAAGACCTGTATCCGATAAACCAAAGACCTGTATCCCATAAACCATAGGCGTGTTTCCTCGAAACCAAAGTCCTGTTTCCTCTCGAAAACCAATGTCATGTTTCCATGACAGATATACCATCCAAGCATGGTTGCCAAAACCCAAAGAGAGAAAGATAGAGGACGTGTCAAGCAATCCCTGAACACACATTAGTCCAAGACGAAGAGTAACAACACATCTCTTCCAAGAACATCATCCTGTGCATCTTAACTTGATCCTCTGTATCCCAATCTCGTAAAACATGGCCTGCAATCCACGATGAGAGAGAGAAAGAAAAAGGTCTCTTGGCTGTTAGCCCCTCGGCGCCTCCTTCAGCTCGCCTCCTTCCAAGAGAGAGATAGAGTCAAGCGTGCTGTTTGGCCTTGCGCCTCTGCGGCCGCCTGCTGCCTCCGCCCCTTCCAAAAGATAGAGAGAGAGAACCGTTCAGCTGTGCACTTCAGTATTCCCGCCAGTCGCCTTGTTATGCCTGCGTTGGCTACTTCCACACTCACAGCCGCCAGCACCCGCACGTGGCCTGACGCCCACCTGGCTGCAAAGAGTCTCCCACCTAACGCCCGCTTGGCTGCCTGCCTGACTGCAGAGAGTCTCCCGCCTAATGCCCGTTGCTGGCTGCCCGACTGGCCTGCAGAGAGTCTCCTGCCTGGTGCCCGTTGTTGGCTGTAGCCCATATGCGCAGCCGCCTGGTGCTCGTTGCTGGCTGCAGCTCGCCTGGCGCCCACACGTGGCTTGTTCCAAGGGGATGCACCGCGCTACCACACGACGACTCTGCTTCAGAATCCGCCACCCTTCGCCCTTTTTAAAGATGCGATTCTCTTCGCTTTTCTCCAAAACGCCAAAAGCAAAATTAGCAAAACGCATGCTTCCAAACATAATAATATTATTTTAAGCCTTCGAAGATTTAAAAACCTTAGAAACTTTAAAATCCTTTTGTCCCCCTTCACACTTGGGCTGGCCACCCATATGGGTTTCCTTTTCATATCCAAACTGATGCCGTTCACACTGTCCATCTCGTGCCCGTGCCCATTTGCTTGTTGTCCAGAGAAAAATACAGGGTCGTAACATACCCCCCTCTTGAAAAATAGGAAGCGTCCTCGATTGGACATAGTAAGCATCCAATGTAGAAAGAGTCCCCATATGACAAAAGCAATGGCCCTCAAGTGCATCTGGGTGATGAAACAATCATCCTGGACAATAAGGCAAGTGGAAACACGTAACCTGTGTTAGCCAAAAACAAAACCATGCATCATTCTACATATGACAAACATATGCATGACACATATATGCATTTGCAAACAATATGCTCCTCAAGATGCTCTAGCCACTCCAAAATTACAGTCTCAGGGTTGCTCGCAAGCCTTACACCCATGGGCATCCATGATTGGAGGTACAACATGAGCATATGAAAGCACTCAATGCAACCAAACAGTACATCCACGAAGTACTTCCCACATATGTCCCATGGCTATCCCGCAGGAGTCACACTCAGTGATGCATCCATGACCATAATAAAGTACTTGATGTATCATACCAATATACATGCATCACACCACTCAATGTATTCTCAATGAGTAGCAGGATCCAATGGCACCAGAATACAATAACACCTCAAAAAGTGTATGCACAAATAGAGTTCGATTCATATATCCATGAACCAAACCATCTCTAGGACTGCTCGCAAGACTTATGCCCTTCATAGAGTCTCGAAGTGTTAGCTCAGGTTGCCGCAGACTTTGAGCTCAACCAAACCGTGCCATTCCAAAGGAGATCAATTCCACAAATAGCATCATCTCAATATCCAATTGACCAATCCTGTGGTCAAGAACATCCAGAACCATATGACAGATTAATGTCCCAATCTTCCTCAATCATACCTTAGTTCCAAAGGCAAAAACCATTTCTGTTACCCATAGATGTAGAAAGAGTTTTCCATAGTTGCAGTTATAGTTCATGGTGCGGCCGACTGTGAACCATATCCAACTTTACCATCTCATGTGACTAGTAGACAATATCATAGAAGTCCCATAAGCAGATGTACTGTCAGCCTCAATACCTTTGGATGAATACAAAGATGTCACCAAGTGACTCCTAGATGAAAAACTGAGCCTGTCTGTAACAAGGGAGCGGAGGTGCTACCCCCCTCTTGAGCATCAGGCAATGCTCTAGACCCATGCTCTGCTGAACCTGAATGAGCCATAACAAGAGTTGGCCCAAACTCAAAGGCATCAAGATAAAGCTGCAATTCCTGAGGTGAATTTGCTAAGTCACTCTTCTCCATCCACTTCGCATCCACCGGTGAACAGTTCTTGAACTTCACAAGATAGCGACGGGAAACTTTACCTTGTACCTTTCTTTCCTTATGTGCCAGTATCTGCTCACGAATAAGAACCTCATCAAGTTCCTCTACTTCCGTCTGAGCCTCATCTGATACATCCTCAGGCACCCAAAACCTGCGTTGTAACCTCGAGAAAACTACAACCTGTTCACATGAATCCAGAGACATGCTTTCCACATGATCCTCGAAACCAAAGTCCTGTTTCCTCTCGAAAACCAATGTCCTGTTTCCATGACAGATATACCATCCAAGTACGGATGCCAAAACCCAAAGAGAGAAAGATAGAGGACGTGTCAAGCAATCCCTAAATACACATAAGTCCAAGACGAAGAGTAACAACACATCTCTTCCAAGAACATCATCCTGTGCATCTTAACTTGATCCTCTGTATCCCAGTCTCGTAAAACAAGGCCTTCATTCCACGATGAGAGAGAGAAAGAAAAAGGTCTCTTGGCTATTAGCCCCTCGGCGCCTCCTTCAGCTTGCCTCCTTCCAAGAGAGAGATAGAGTCAAGCGTGCTATTCAGCCCTGCGCCTCTGTGGCCGCCTGCAGTCCTCCGCCCCTTCCAAAAGATAGAGAGAGAGAACCGTTCAGCTGGGCGCTTGAGTATTCCCACCAATCGCCTTGTTATGCCTGCGCTGGCTGCTTCCACACTCGCAGTTGCCAGCACCCACACGTGGCCTGACACCCACTTGGTTGCCCGACCTGGCTGCAAAGAGTCTCCCACCTGACGCCCGCCTGGTTGCCTGACTGGCTGCAGAGAGTCTCCCGCCTAATGCCCGTTGCTGGCTGCCCGACTGGCTTCAGAGAGTCTCCTGCTTGGCGCCCGTATTGCTGGCTGTAGCCCATACGCGCAGCCGCCTGGCGCTAGTTGCTTGCTGCAGCTCGCCTGGCGCCCACACGTGGCCTGCTCCAAGGGGATGGGCTCGCGCTACCACACGACGACTCTGCTTTAGAATCTGCCACCCTTTGCCCTTTTTAAAGATGCGATTCTCTTTGCTTTTCTCCAAAATGCCAAAAGCAAAATTAGCAAAACGCATGCTTCCAAATATAATAATATTATTTTAAGCCTTAAAAGATTTAAAAACCTTGCACAGAGGCTATTGAGGGTGTCCAGATTTTTGGGTATTAGTGCATTAGTACTATATGGGGTGATATCATCCACACTCTTATGGCTACTTGGGCTCGCATTCAGGGGCCCTCTCGTTCTACGCAGGCAAAGCGTGTGATATTTATGCGGGAATGGGACCATGGCATCTTCTTTTCCTTTAGTACCAGAGGTCTTACATGGCATCATGATGATCCTCAATGGTTGAAATCACCTTACATATTGGGGTGATTCTATTCTTTTCCGGCTTATAGCTGTGATTGTTGTATGTTTTTCTCATACTTAATAGAAGTCTCTTTTTGAAAAAAAAATTAAAAAAATCCTTTTGTCCCCCTTTACACTTGGGCTGGCCACCCATATGGGTTTCCTTTTCATATCCAAATTGATGCCGTTCACACTGTCCATCGCGTGCCCGTACCAATCTGTTTGTTGTCCAGAGAAAAACACAGGGTCGTAACACTTGACATGGTGGAGGCCTGGGTCTTTTTCCGGACCGCAGTTTTACATCCACCGGATGCTCTTACTTCTTTAGGTTGCCGAGTCGGGTCACCAACTTGATGCTCTGATACCAGTGTTACATGCACTAAGGTTGATCGTGGTAACACACATCAGGGCCTTCGTTATACCTTTATTTGGTGAGATCTTTAACATCCATTCACAGAGCAGAGGAGAGAGAGAGAGAGAGAGAGAGAGAGAGAGAGAGAGAGAGAGGAGGTAAAATAGAGATAAGTATGGTTGGCACCAGGGGGTTGGGGGGTGAAGTACTGGATGCGGGTTGCCAAAGCTAGGGATCTCATCAAGTAGTTCACTATGCTTGATCCTCCACCATATGGGAAGCAAGTGAGGCCGCCAGAAGAGATTTATTTAGCTGTTCAGTTATATATAATGAGTCCGGGCAGCCCCATATCAAGGAAAGGTTTGTCAAAAGTTGTGGTGGGCCCTTGGTCCTGTGAGATCCTTTGCACCTCTATGTCCCTAGAGTTTAGCTTTTGCATCAAAATGGGATCTTAGTAAGTGAACCTGATAGTTCTCCATCCTTGGATTGAAGTCTCCTAGTAGGAGGTTGTTACCCAATCTTGAGTATTCCATGATGTTCTCATAGAGGGAAATATATGGTGATTGCCCACAGGGTTGTCCATTGGGCTAGGTATATGTGGATCTCTGTGGTGGAAGACAGAAGTGGTACAATGTTTCCATGATATATTTCATCCTAGATAGTACAAAAATGAAATGAACTACATGTAAAAGGGTAATAGCTGGGTACAATTATATAGCTAAGTGATAGATAAAAATGTGCCTATGGGCGGTGAAAAATGGGAACTACGGGAGGATCTTAGGCCTAAGACTGGTCGAAATTTTTTTTTATCTAGAGAGCACGTTTTTCAAAAAAACGTCTATAGGGGACTGTGAAACAGATTGAAAGAGCTCTTACCTTGCACAAATCAGCCCCTACCAGCTCCTCCCGCACTTCCGAGGTTCCGTGCCCACCATCTCTCAGGTTGGTTGTGTTGATTTGTGCTTTTTTTCCTCGATTTTGCAAAAAACACAGATTTTGAAATTTGGGGGTTTTCATGCCAGGGTGCCAATCTAGCCTTGCTTTTGTCAAGATGCCTCGCACTAAGGATGCCATGTGGGCCCATGTCACTCTTGTATCTAAATATGGTGGTTTGGGCATACAAAAGTGGAAATGCAATTTTTGCCGAGTTTGCTCAGGAGGATCCATAATCCGTGTTAAGGTCCATTTCAAAGGTTTAACTGGGGAAGGCATTGGTGCATGCAAACTTGTGTCTGCAAACATCAAAGTCGAGCTGTGAGAATGGAAAAGACAGCAACTGGCAGGACACGGCTGTGGGGCTGTGCTTGAGGATATTGGGGCTAGTGAGGATAGAGGTGATGCATCAAAGAGATCACGGTTGGGTTCAGAGCATAGTCACAGGGGACGGAAGGGACGTCTGCTTGGAATGCGGGGACGTCGAATCGGGACAGAACAGCGACGGGGACGGACGGACGTCTCCCATGACGCGTTAAAAGCACCTGATTTGTCACCACCACTCTCCCAGCCAAGGATAGCCGAACTGTACTCCAATATAAAAGCTTCTTCCGAATGCTCAGAAAGCGGGGCGATCTGCTGCTCAGGTGACAAATCAAGTCCAATCTGGCATCCCAGATACCATACTGCTGTGCCAGGAGGAATCCATCTAAAACCCGGGTCTAGGCTCCATGCCGGAGCGGGAGCGCTGATCCAAAAAGCCACTGTCTTGTGCCAATTGATCAATGCTCCCAAAGCCACACCAAAAACCTGTGGCGACTGCTCTGCCCTCTGTAGATTGGCCATGCAAAAACAATCCCCTGTCATCAGCAAACTCAGAATTGAGCAGGCCCTCACCACGGACTGGAAGCTGGAGTCCCCCCAAACCAACCTCCTCTGCTGTCAGATACATGCTCATAGCCTCTGCAAAGAAGAGAAAAAGGATCAGGGCGAGAGGGCATCCCTGACGAACTGATCTGGTCAACTCAAAACTCGGCCCCCGTCCTCTTGCCATCAACACCTGGCTATGAGCTGTGGAATATAGAGCCGCCACTCCTCGAATCCAATCTGGCTCAAAACCCAAGTGAAGCATAGTGCCCTCTAGGAAACCCCAATCGACTCTATCGTATGCCTTCTCAAAATCGAGAAGCATCACGACCAAGTCCTCACCGAGAAATCTAGCTCGGGCCGTCGCCTCCCAAAAGGTGAAAATGTTGTCAAGGATACTGCGCTCCTTGACGAATCCTGTCTGGGTAGCATGAATCAACTTCCCAAGGAAGGGCTGGATCTTCAAACTCAAGGCCTTTGCTAGGACCTTGTAGACAGTATTGAGGATCGTAATAGGCCTCCAATGCCGAATATCATCTGACACTCCCTCCCCCTTGGGGATAAGAAAGATCAAGCCCTCTGAAAAGCTCTGTGGCATCACCCTAGTGTCCAAAACATACTGAAAGCCCCTGCGAATGCCTGGCCCCAAAAGGTCCCAATAACGCATAAAGAAGGTAGGCGTCAATCCGTCCTCCCCAGGGCAACTATGACGCGGAAGGACCCTCAAAGCCTCAACAAGCTCATCCTCTGAAAGGGGCTCCCCCAAAACTGTGCGCATACGATCTGTGACCCTCCTCTGCACATGGGCCCACACAGTCTGTCTGCAAGCATCACGTGCCTCCGTGGCTGGCTCCGCTGAAAGCAGGTCTCTATAGAACTCAGTGGCAATGGCTCTAATCTCCCCGGGCTCAGTGGCTAACGATCCGTCCTGCCTCTTGAGCTGGCGTACTCCTGCTCGAGCATGGCGGGGTCCGGTGATCTCAAAAAACTCCCTAGTCACTCTATCACCAAGCTGCGTCCATTGAGAGGCCTGGCGATGATAGTAGAAATCATGTCTCTGCTCCTCTGCCTCTCTAACCTCCGGGCATGCCTGGCTCAGCTGGGTCGCCACCCACTCACATGTAGGCTGCTGCTCCTGAAGGCGCTGGAGCGAAGCAAGGCTACGTCTCAAGCGACGCTCCCGCTCTCGAGTCTCTCCCAGCCGTGTCAAGGCTGTAGCGTGCAAAAAAGTGCTGAGCTCGATGAGTCCCTGGGCACACTGGCCTGCTGCATCCAGGTGAGAGCTCTGGCTATCATCCACATCCTCTCAATGTCCTCAGAAAGACTGGGATCTGTAAGTATCCTCTCTGGGATCCTCAGCTGCAAGCTGGTCTCCCGTGTCCTCTCCTCCAGTGTCAAAATAACTGGCGCATGGTCTGAAAAAGAGGTGCCAGTGAGAATGCCAAGGGAGCCACCACGCTCCCTGAACTTGTCGCCCACATAGAAGCGATCAATCCGTGATAGATTAGTCCCTTCCTGTCGGCGATCCGACCGAGAAAAACTAAGACTGTCCTGAGAACGGGAGAAAGCCTCATGCTGCCATGCATAAGTGATCCGCAGTGTTATACAAAATCGCTCCCAAGCTGCAAGCTCCGTGCCGTGCACTGTAACACGACTGCCTCCCACCCTATCGGCCGGGTCCTCAAGCATGTTGAAGTCTCCCCCAACACACCAATGTGCAGCCTCGGGCAATGCATCTGTAACCAGGGTCCAGAACTCTGCTCTAGCACTAGCATGGTTGGGCGCATAGACATTGAGCACACCAAAGTGCTCATCGTGCATCCTCAGAATAACATACTGTGCTCTACCAGGCACAATGACCCCGCGATCCACAATGGCCTGCCGCCATACATCCGCAATGACCATACATACTCCTCCCTGCCCACCCAGGGGGCCAAAACCTGCAGACCAAAATGTTTCCCATCTACAAGGTATCACCGAACCATATCTCCGAATCCTGCCCTCACTCAAATGGTGCTCCTGCATCATCAGAATATCAATACTGCCCCCAACCAGGCATCTCTGAAGCTCCTGCCTCAAGCAACCACGATAGTGTACATAGTGTGCGCCGCCAAGGCCCTGTACATTCCATGAGCTGATCCTCATGGATGACCTGCTGAGGTGGAGGCTGTCTCAGCCACACGGCGGGCCTTCGCAAGCGGCTTGGATGGAGAGTAATCCCCACCGAGCGGCTACGAATCTGCCCACCCGGTGTGCTGGAAGAGTCTCGGACCAGGCGCCAGTGGCTGTCCCATAGCGATTGCCTCCCGCTCGGAGAGAGAAACCTCATGTATGCATACATAGCTAGGGTCTCGTGCTAGGTCTGCCACTATGCAAACCACCAAATGTCGAATCCCGGAGGCATCTGCACTCCCGGTATCAAAGAAATGTGCCAACTCCCAGAGTCGGCCTATCACATCTGTCATCTCCAAATCGCTCACATGGTGAGAAAACTCAATTGTTTGAGTCTTCAAAATACTAAGAGCGAGATCCAGAGTCCACTCCCGGTCGCTAGTGCCGCAAAGAGGGAAGGAGAAGGCCACAAGTGCCTCCTCCCCTCGGGCCGGAGGTATCACCACATGAACTCTGATGGGTGTTGGCTCATGGGGGCCCTCCGCTCCAAAAAGGCGTGTGAAGGAGTAGTCGAAAGCCTCCGAGTGCTGTCTAGTGTCGAGACTACTGAGCCGACTGCGGATAGAGGATATCCGTGAAGCACGAATCGGCATGGTAGGTCTCCTCTGCGGTGCTTGAGCAAGGTCGGTGCTCAGTGCCCGCCGGACTGGAGGTGAGCGCCAGGGTACTGCCAGTGTCTCCCGGGGAGCTGAGGCGAGCGGAGGGGGAGAAGGGGGTGGGGAAAGAGCCGCTGAAAAAGCGGGAGCGGGAACGGGAGGAGGCGAAGGTGGAAGCGAGGCAGGAGGGGGGGACGGGGGAGGGGGGGGGTGGGGGCGAAGGAGGGGGTGCTGGCATCTCCTGATCCTCAGTCTGCGCTGGGGTCTCCTCCTGGAGGGGAGCAAAGCTGTTCCTCACTGGAACCCAGTGATGCTGAGGCTGTGATTGCTGTTGCATCGGTCTCTGGGCATGCTGCTGTGGCTGTCTCCCTCTACGGCGCCCCTGTCCAGGCTGCCAATCCGAGGTCTCTGTGGGCTGAGCAGGCGTCCCGGAGGCTGCCTGCTGAGCCGCATTTGTGGGCGGGCCATCAGGGTTCTGCTGCTGCAGTGAAGGTCGGGGTCTCCTGCGAGGGCAGGCCTTGGCCAGGTGGCCGATCTGCCTGCATATAAAACACTGGTTCGGGAGCCCCGAAAACTCCACTCTCTGATCGATCCATCCCCCCCCTATCCTAGGTAACTGAATGACCTTCGGAATGGAGGAGATGTCAGGAACCAAAACTCTGACCGAAGGCAGGCCAGCTGCTCTAGCCACCACTGAAGCTGCTATGGGGCTAGTCTCAAGCACCGAGCCCACCAATGATCCTATCCTAGAAAGGAGCGGAAGGTACTCGCGGGCGAAGTCCAAGAAAGCAAACTGTAACATGGAATAGGCGCTCTCCCTGCTCGACTGCTGCTGGGTCGAAACCATGCTGCCAAGGTCTGAAAAAGGCCCGAGTGCCCCTGATGTCAAGGGGACTCATGGCTAGGACCTGGGCCACGCTCTGGGCTGTCTCGAACTCAATCTGGTAGTGTCCGCGGCCCAGTAACTGAAGGTCCAGGATCTTGCCCACATCTGCAAGAAGGCGGGCTTGGAGAAGATCCCGGATCTCCCCTCTGCTGGGGCGAGTGCCAACTATACGGTAGATGGTGGAATGTGCTTGGAGGCGTTCCACCTCTGCGGTGAGGCTCGCTTCCTCTTCTGGCGAAAGAGAAAGCTTGATGGGGGTATCCTTAGGGGCGGGCAAGGGGGCTGCGGAAGAGTCCCTCTGAGGTGGGGCGGGAGGAACCTCCATCAGAGTCTGAAGCTGAGTCGAAGGCGAAGCGATAAATGGGGGGTCTTGCAAGAGCCAAGCTGCACGAAAAAACGGAGCGGGGATGGGAAGTGAGGGAAGGGCGGAAAAACAAAGGGGGGGGGGGGGGTGGAAGACAGAGGGGAAGGGGCGGAAGACAGAGGGGGGCGAAAAAAAAAAGAAAGAAACAAGAAAGGCAGAGGCGAAAAAAGAGGCGGAAGGCAGAGGCGAAAAGGGGGGGGGGGCAGCGGGGAACGAAAGGGGGGCCGGGGAAAGCGCGAAGGGGGGGGGGGGGGGGGGGGTAGGGCGGGGGCAGGCAGGGGGGGCGGGACGTGGAGGAAGGGGGGGAGCGGGGGGCGCGAAGGAGGCTGGGGTGACGGGCGTGACAGGGAGGGCGGGGGGCGCGAGAAACACAGGGGCGCGGAGGGGGGGTGCGAGCAGGCGGGGAGAGGCTAAGTCACGAGGGCGGGGAGGGGGGGTGCAAGCAGGCGGCAGCTCGAGCAGGGTGAGGGGCGAAGGCTTCAGCGAGCACGTCCGACTAAATTTCAGTTTTGTATGTGACTTTGATGATAATGTGTTGAATCTGCTTAAGGAGGTCTTAGCCTTATCAATGGCCGATGTCTTGCCCTCGTACAATCGATTTACAGGCTGGGGGAGCCTTCACAAAGTGCTATGTTAGAGAGAGAGAGAGAGAGAGAGAGAGAGAGAGAGAGAGAGAGAGCAGGGGGAGGTTCTATTAGAGCCTGTCCGTTTGAGCCACAGATGCGGGGTTGGGGAAGAATGCAAAACACGGAAGATTTTTTTGTAAGTTTTTACTCTCGCAAAAGGTAATAAAGCACAAAAAATTTAGATGTCAAATATTAGAGAGAGACAATTCTGTAACAGGCTGCAAGCATGCAGACAAGAACCCCCTACCATGCATACCACAGGCTGTTGGTAGAGACAAACCTTAAATCTGCTTATTGGTGAGTTACAGAGCAAAGGGAGAAATAATGTTATAGGCAACTTTGAACCCAAGAAGAAAACACTGTCATGAAGGTCTCTCATAAGTGTGTTTTGGTATGCAGAAGAAAGAAGATTTATAGTGAAGGATCGGGAAAAAGAGGTTGCTCTGCTTAATGAGCTGGAATACATTGATGATGAGCTGTGGGCCAATGTGTGGATGGTAATATGGATTGACCATTACGATGAGTAAAATTGCCTAAGTCAGATTGCACTGAAGTTGACTGCTCTTTTACAAAATAATACAACTGAACAATTTTTTACTTTTGCAGAAAGACTGTATTGTTAGGATCTCTCCGACAAATGGACGAGTTCTTGGTTGGATTCTTCTGCACAAGTTGCGGTAATCATTCTACGTTCAAGATGCAATCTAGCTTCAACGTATGTCTTAGAAGTAAGGCTGAAGTATGCTTTCAATCTCTGCGCAGGAGTGACCTCATTGCTCGTGGGGACAAGGTATATTTTCATGTTGCTTGAAAAGGGAGTGGGGGTGGAGTGAAAGTGGTTTCAGTGCGTGCTATATGATGTTGATCTCTTAAAACAGAATCACTAAGATACAAATCGATGAGATGTAGAAAGAGAAGTCTTTGAAACGGGAGTTTGTTTTTTCCTTTGTAGTATATCGATGTATTAAATGGCATAGCTTGGAATCGAGATAACAACAGCATATTTGGTAAGTTTTTCCCCTAACCAGTTTGATATTGAAGTTGAAAGATTTATGATATCACCTGTGTGTGCATTTCGTCTACTTATTTAGTCTTTTACAAATTAGAGGAGGTGAGCCGTTTTGCATATTCATCTTAAAAGCCTAGATGTTCTACTACTAAATGATTAGACTTTTCTCTTGTTTTTGAGTTGACGAGATATATTTGGTCGGAGACTTTCATGATGGTCTTTGTATTGAGTCTTGGTCTCATGGGTTAGTTTGGCCTTCGGTAGACATTCTTTTCTCTCTCTCTCTCTGTCTTTATATTTCACACTGTATATGTCTACATACACATTGTTAGGTATATGTATAAATAAATAAATACATACATACATAAACATGTATATATGTATGTGTATGTATAGATATACATACACACATACGTGTATAACATATATTGTATAGGGTGTGTGTGCGCGCACATGGTAGATAATATTATATTTATGTGTTGGTGTGTGTTTGTGTCTCTCTCTATATATACATACACATATAACATATATTATATAGGGGGTGTGTATATATATACACATTAGAAAAGATATATGAAATCCACCTAGCTGATAAGAAGGCTTTTCTTAGAAGTGAGGATATTATTAATTTGGGTATGGTCTGCACAGTAACTGGTAAAGATTGGCCTAAACTGTATGAGGTTAAGATCTACCCACATAAGGAAAATTTCAAGGACCGGGAAGATGTTTGGAAGAGATGCAAGGTGTAGCGGATCTAATAAAATTCGAGGTAACAATTCCAACAATATATAGTGTCAGCATTTTTACTGGGTGTGCTCTACTTATTTTTCAAGAACTTGGGGGGTTTGCATTGATTCGTCTAACATGTTTCACAAATAGCGGCAGGTGCATGTGCAGGTCTTTACTATGAAAGTGAAATTCGGACACACGGATGTTCGTGAGCGCCTGCCGCACAAGTGAGGGCCGGGGGGGGGGGGGGTGGGCTTCAATGCTTTGGAGCCTATTCAAAAACTCGCATGATTCGCCTTGAGCAGATTCATCTTGGGGCTGTTAAGAAGGCAAGTTTTACTGTGTGTGTGTGTGTGTTTTTGTAGAAGGCAAAGCTTGTAACTTCTGTTAAACACTGCATTTTGTATATGCATTGTAATGACAACTTACCAACTGTGGTGTTTAGTGTGGTACCTAGCCTAAGGTTATGTCCTTTTTACCAGATCCTTTAGGTTGGTTAATATATCTGCATGAACAATGGTGTGTTGTTTAAAAAAAAAAAAAAGGCTAGGCGCATCCTCATGAAGTGTCATGGGCGTGGTTTTATCATCAACACCCTTCGAAAATCACAATTCATGGCAATTTGAGTAGGATTTAGAGCATGGCATGCTCGAAATGAAACTCCAAGGAACCTACCAAATTTCTGTGCCGAGTGGAAAGAATTATGAATGATCTAAGTCAAGTGCCTTACACACTCAAGTCATGCTTATCAATCCCTTTCATCTACACATTATTTGTGCGAGATTAAGAAGCTAGCACTTAAATTACATGGAAGACACTGTAAATTACTATTCAAGAAGTTTCAAAGGATAGTGCTATCTTCCCTGTCTTTTCCGGTTTTTGTAAAAAAACATCACGTGTATCTTTTATTTTTTGTGCAATTGTTGGGATGACCCCCCTCTATGTTGCTTGTAGTGTCTCCAAAGTGGCATAATTAGTAGCATCTATTGCACTTTATGTAGAATATTTTGGCTCATTCATAAGTTGGGGTTTTTGGTTGGGATAGTCTCACTCAAAACATAAAGGGGGCTGAACATAGTGGTTGTGTTGCCTTTTTACAAATGGGCAATTTAAACACAAAGGAAAGTTGCACCCATTTTTGGTTTAGGCCAAGTACCATAAATTCTTAGGGTTGGACGACCTAAGGGTAAGGGGATAGGACCGCAACAAGTAGGAGGCAAGGGCTAGCAAGGATGGGGTCTAGATAGCCTTGGGCGAAGTTAAAAGCAGTTAGTGGCTACAAATGGAGACACCTAAGCAAAGAGATGAGTGCTAATAACAGTGAAGGTTGATTTACTAGGGTTCAATTATTGAGCTATCCATGGGCACGAATGTCTGCTCTTGCATGGATTTTAAGGGTTGGAGGCAGCTTTGCTTGGTGGTGATCAGGGATGGCAAGGTTTACTATCGTGGCAAGATGACTCAGGGCAATCTAGACATTAGGGTTAGGGATGGTTTTGGATGGGAAGGTGAGGAGCTATCTATATTCTATCATGGTCTTCGTTGTGTTCGAAGTGGGTTATCTTTACTGAAGAAGGGTTTCAGGTTTGCACAATTCTAACATAGTGACATTTGTCATCCCTAGTTTTGGCATGTGTTCGCTAGACTATTGTGGTGCTAGGCAAACCCAACATATAATTTTGCCATCTAAAGAGGAGGCTTCACAACATTGTGTTTGACATAATGCTCGTGAATTGGCCTAGCTTGAGGGGAACGAATCACTCCATTCAAGATTGATTACTTGGGAAGGTAGTGTGTTTGAGGTATGTGACCGCTAGACTTATTGCATCAAATGTCTCCATATGCCTTGAGATAAGATGTCTCTAGTTTTCTAGCTCGAGATTGAGCCCATATGTCCTATGGTTAGGTATGGAGTAAAACATTGATCCCTAATTTTGGATGGATTATTTTGTGAGGCATAGCCCAGGTTTAACAATAGAATAATGGAACTTTTGAGAGTGATAAGCATAGAAATATCAAGTTCAATGATATAACATGTGGACTATTGTCAAGGATAGGAAGTTTCCTAAGTTGCAACTAATCAAGTATAGGTGATCCTCCTAGGGTTGAATTAGAGACCTTGAATCTGATATCATATGATTGTGTCCATGGTTGATGTTTGGGACAACAATAATTGGTTGACTGTGTGATGTATTCGTGTATGGTAGTACTCACAAAGGTCAGTAATGCTTAGGTGTGGACTAGGTCTCACAAAGGCATTTAAATCCTTGTTTGTGTTCAATCTAACCTATGTCTTGAGATAAATGAGGTAAAAAATTCCTTGTGGCGTGGAAGTTAACTTCTTGTGATGAGCAAGTTGGGTTTGTTTAGGTTCTTAGGGAGGATAGTAAAGCTTATTAATTTTTATAAGGAACAAATTTATAGCAAAATTGAACATTCATTAAAGTTAGGTGAAGGTCAATTGGCTAATGTTTAAACCTTAGAGTCCATCTCACGAAAGAGAGGTTAGGTCAAGTGGTTCTAAGTCTAGGTTGTAAAGTTTTGGTTGCGAGGCAACAATGTGTGTTGGTTGATCAATGATTTGAGTTGAAGGACTTATTTATTCTAGAAAATCTTCGTATACCCATTGAGATACACTAGCAACCAATTGCATGACAACTTATTTTAACTTATAGCAATAAGAGATAGCTTACCTAAATTTTTAAACTTAAATCACTTTGATTAGGAGTTCCTTATTACTGTATAATTCATATTAGAGAGGCATTTCTTTCCCAGGCGCCTACCTATCTTGGAGATATGAGTTGTCTTGAATGGTGTGTCTCTTGGTTTCTTTCGAGCGTGTCAAGAGATTGCTTGTCAGGATGTTTAAGACACTCAGAGAAAAAAGTAAATCTTAAGTATAAAATTTAGAGCATAATATAGATTTGTACAAATTAAAGCATAAACCTTACTAAACAAGAGAGCATAGAGAATAAGAAGGATCATTGTCGACACAAGATTAGGTTGAATCTTCCTTGGATGAGTGTGGTTCTTGTACCACTTATCCATATTTATATGATTTAGAAAGCTTGCTTTTAAAAAAAGATAACTCTAAAAACAAAGCATAAGTGCTTTTGAGTTTTTAAGCATAAAAGCTCTTATAAAAATATAGCAAGTTACAAATATAAAGTCTTGGGTCTACCAAAAGTACAAAATACTAATTAGTATGTACAAAGGTTTGAGGCCTTAGCCTTACAAAAATATTAATGCCGAAATATGAAACCATAAAAGGTGTTTCCATGTCTTTCAAAATATCTCATAGTATTTCAACACGTTCGATCCGTGATTAACGTATAATTTATTACTTAATTATCATTTATATCTAAAGTAATATTGTTTAGGACACAGTTGATTAAACATATTAATCCTAACTATATCATAACAACACACATAGCTGATTAAACACATTAATCTTGGTAGATAATATGAATAAAAGGCGTATCCAAAATTAAATGTTTTGAAATAAAATAATTGGCATTTCCATAGAGGTTATGATTACTCTTGCTCGGGTTGCAATTAACCTCAATTGCGTGGATAGTAAGAGTGGATGCGGTTTTAGTAAGAGCGAAAAAACTTTTCTAGCATCCATTTGACATCTTGAATAGAATGATTCTTGAACGTTACAAGATACTTAACATAAGTATTGTCTGTATGCGTAGTGTCACTCGCATGGTCAATGATAGAGTAAGGGCCAAGATGTTGACCTTGTACAACCTTGAAAGGTCCATAAAATCTAGGAGTTAACTTAATTACAGGATTGGTCTTCACATCATTAAGTCTTCTTTCTTTATAATAGATTTAGGCATATCTGGATGATCAAAAATATTCTTATGCTCGGAATTATCCTCTTGCTGCTTGCTTGAGAGAGATATCGTCATCATCATGAAATATGTCGAAGAAGCTCGTATGGTGGAGAATGTTGATGCTCAATTTTTTCTTGAACCCTTGATTTAATCTACAAAAGGCAATGCTAGAAAAATCGTGAAAGTGTGTTCAAAATAGTAATCTTTGATGCTAAATTTGAGTGAACCTCATGCTTGAGTTGTACCCCTTTTTGAAAGCTTTGATTATGAAGCTTATGAAATTTATAAGCTTTTGCTACAGCTAAGGCTAAAACCGTTTAAAAACTAAAAAATGTAAGTATAAAGTTTTTAAAGCTTTTGAATAATAAGCGTTAAGGAAATTGAAAAAGGCTCTTTATGGCCTTAAGCATGCTTCTAGATCATGGTATGAGAAGATTTATGCACACTTGGTTACAAATGATTTTTGCAACAGTCCAACAGAGAGTACCCTCTATGTGAAGAGGAGTAAGGACACATTTTTGGTCATCGTTCTGTACGTTGATGACATGTTGCTCACAGGACCCAATATAGATCAGATTTCAGCCTTTAAGGTTGATTTGTAGTCATCGTTTGAGATGTCAGATTTGGGACCCTTGCATTACTATTTGGGGATTCAATTTATGCAGCGCAATGATGGCATATTGTTATGCTGCAGTCTAAATAAATACAGAAGCTATTGAAGAGGTTTAATCTTGAAGACTGTAAACCTGTGGCTACACCTATGGAGACAGGTACTCGACTTAAGTCTTCAAGATGCAGGAGGCTCTTTTGATGCTAGTTTGTATCAATAGGCTATTGGATCCCTTCTTTATGTGTGCAATAGGAGTCTGGATATACAGTATGCGGTCTCATAATTGAGTAGATTTATGCATAGCCCAGGTAGAAAGCATTGGGGCAGGCTGTTAAGCGGGTTTTTTTGCTATTTATAGAGCACTCAGTATTTTGGATTATTTTATCCAAAGGGGGTGAGTCACAGTTGCATGCTTTCTATGATTCAGATTGGGCTGGATGTTATGGCACATAAGTGTCCCCACTAGTGGGTTTTGCTTTCGCCTTGGTGATTCATGTATATCATGGCTCAGCAAGAAGCAGCCTACGCGTTGTGAAGCTAAGTACAGGGCAGGTTTTATAGCTACAGTTGAGTATGTCTGGCATAGACGTCTTATGGCTGATTTGGGTGTTGGACAGTCTTCTAGCACTACGATTTTCACTGACAACCAGAGTGCATTAGCAGTTGGGAGGAGGAACCCAGTGTTTCATGCTTGCACTAAGCACATTGAGGTGCATTACCACTATGTCAGGAAAAGACTCTCTGCATCAGAGATCAGCTTGGTCTATGTGCCTACACATGACAACATGGCAGATTTATTCACGAAGGCTCTTTCTCGTGAAAAGTTCCAAGCTTTTCGTAAAGCTTTGGGCTTACTAACTTTTCAGGATTGATCAGCCATACCTTGTACATGTTTACATCATCACTCTCCAAGGGAGATTTGTAGCATTATATGGTAGTGATGTGTGTGAACACACTTAGGACTGTCGGGATACTTTTTTCCTCACTAGGTGGTTTTTTTTCCATGCGTATGTACACCCTCTTATCTACTCATTTTGGGATGTGTACTTATCTTTCGTATTTGGCACACATTTGTTTATTCTAATCTAGTGAGTTTGTGTGCTCTCAAGCTTCTCTATCTTGTGTGTGTGCATTTATATGGTAGTGATGTGTGTGAACACACTTAGGACCGTCCGAGCACTTTTTCTCTCACTAGGAGGTTTTTTTTTCCGTGCGTATGTACACCCTCTTATCTAGTCATTTTGGGGTGGTTTTGTATCTAGCACACATTTTTTTATTTTAATCTAGTGAGTTTGTGTGCTCTCAAGCTTCTCTATCTTGTGTGTGTGCATTGTTGCAATCCTAACCCTAATTCCTACAGGTCTATGCTTTCAAGTCTAAGCTTGTAAAAATAAATAAAGAAGTGTGCACAAGCTTGCACATATTTACAAAGCTTCAGACTTATGAATGCCTTCCAAAACAATAATTAATGTGCATCTGCCTCAATCTTTTGAGTCCTCCTTACCTATAAAATATCCAATAATTTGGTAATTCTAATACATTCAAACAATGTGACTAGCAATGTAAGAGAATAATGAGTTAATATATCAAAACTAATTTCATACATACACATAGACATACACATACACATACACATACACACACATACACATACACATACACATACACATACATACATACATACATACATACATATACACACACACACAATTTTCTTATTGTGCATAATTATTTTCTTTCATTTAGATAGATAGATAGATAGAGAGAGAGAGAGAGAGAGAGAGAGAGAGAGAGAGATGATGATGATTGTATTGGCATCCATAAAAACCAAATACAACAAGCATGAACTCGCCATTACATTGCATGGAAAAGTTTGATCTAATGCATGCCTTCCAATGTCCTACATTGGTAGAATTGTCAATGTCATCATTACACTTGACTAGAACTTTGCCTACCATCTTGTAAATCTCTCCTTTGAACAAAACTTTATCATGAACAAAGGTTTTTCCAACCTCCATAGTATCACTTTTACTACTACAAAACTCTCTCTCTTCCTCTTTTGAATGGCATCTCCAAGATCTAATTTTCCCACCTATGATGATTTGTTTTAAGGACCTTTCATATGGATAGTGATTTCCATGAGACATATGTAAGTCCCAATAACTCCTTGGCCTTTGAAACAGATGACGCACGTACAATTTTGTGTTTATGCAATTGAGGACATTCATAGAATTTACCTTTGTCCACTGCATATCCATTTGGAGCAATAAACGAATGATGAAACTGTTAACAAAAGCTTTCATAAGGCATTAATCATGTGTCCCTTTGGCATGCATAAGTGTCTAAATGAATAATCTTCTTCTTTGAAAGTTTTCATATGAAATCTCATTTTCTTTATTGTTGGTTTTGCTGTTCACATAAGTAGAGACCTTCCTCTCATAGCTATAGCACCAAAATACATCATGATTTTCATGGTGATAGATATCATCTAGAATTTCTCCATTCCCATGGAAAATTTTCAAACATTAAATTGATAGAGAAGTAATCAAACATGAGTATAAAAATAATCAAAGTATCTATTAATAAAAAGTAATCAAACATGAGTATAGACACACATGTAACATGCTCTTATGGAGAAGATTTTGAGCTTAAAAACTCTTATAACCTTACTCTCCATGAAGATAATACACTTCTTACTACTTTGATGTCTTCATCTAACCAATAATTATCTCTACCATAGTTATAGAAGACATGTGCAATGTTGATATGAAAGAGACTTAACTCATATAAGTGATTGGGTATATATGCCTTTGGTGATTAGCAAGATATATGGTAAACATTATTGCATAAAATATTGATATATGGTAAATATCATTGCACAAACTTTTGATTCTCTTCTACCTTGCAACTATTACTAAAACAACCCCGTTAGTAGCAAATGGATGAAAATATACAATTTCTTGCATTCAAGGTGGCATCATCTTACTTGAAACCTTCAAAAGTGCAGAGGTAAAATTTTGGAATAGATTCAAGGTTGAAATGTGCATAATATCATCATATACTAAATCTAATGCCTATGGCAGGGGAAAGTACATCGTGGAAAAATGTAGCAGTGAGCACAAAGCTAGCCAATCCATAATTGTAGGATCTTTGGAAATACTACAAGAAAGGGGAGAGGAGAGAGAAGAGAGAGACACTCATGACATGGAGTACCACATGTGCACTCTAGGGGAGTACCACCTTGCACTCATGAAGTACCACCATGCAAGCTTGGGCATGAGAGCTCCAAGAACATGTAAAAGTGATATGTCAAAAAGTTCCAATATCCATGTACCCTATGCATTTTATCCCCCAATGCCCCATAAGCCCACATATGTAAATGACCCTAAGCCCAAAGTGCCTAGGCCCATTCCCCATGTGAATGTGCACCTAAAATTACAAACCATCTCTTCCCACAATGATTTCATCCTCGAAATCGAAGGATGGTTGTGCACATCAAGTATATAAATGCTATATACAAAAGCCAAAATTGGTCGTGTGACCTCATAGATGCATGTAGCCCACGAGTCGTAGCTACCAATCCATGATCCTGGATAATAATCTATGTCACCTCTTGGATCAAATGGGAAACTACATAGATGGACTCCCAAGTTGAAAATCATAATACCGCCTAGATAAAAAATGTGGTGTAGCCATGCATCCTCAATCATCACCTAATCTCCTGGGTCAAATGGAAATCCCAAGAGCCCATGATCCATATGCCATCTGGATGACCACATGTCCTAAAACAACGTCCGTGCCATGATCCATAATCTACATGACCGCCTGAATCTTTATGTGGCACTGTGCATGCACGTTGGATGTTCTTCCTAGAGCGCTTCATGAAGACCTTAAAAGACTTTGTGAGGCAAAGTGCAAGGCCCGAAGGAAGCATGGCCGAGGGTTGGTTGATACAAGAGTCTCTTGTATATATTTCAGAATTTCTTGGTCAGGTGGACAGCTCTTTGCCGCGACTATGGAGCAATGAAGAGGACTTGAGGATGACCTCTATTGTGCCTCAAGGAAAAGGATAGAGTAAAGTAATTGACAGAACATTGATTGATGATCTCAATTTCACTTGCATCCTTAATAGTGATGTGATGAGCAGATGGGTTACAAGATATGAGGACGCAAAGACAAAAAGGCAAGCAGAAAGAACTCTCTTTTGGAGGCAACATGGCTCTCATAAGGCGTACCCTAAGCATCTAGCAACACTTCCGAATGATATCCATGTTGATTGGAATGTAAAATGCAAAGAATCCTCATCTCTGACACAACTAGTCATGTGTCCTCCATAGGCAATACAATCCAAGTGGCATATGACACATCCAAAAGTGAATTCCCCGACTTTTCATAAGCCATCACATCATATCGGCATCCACAAGACCCAAATATACACACCTTATAGCTGACATCCATATGGGCATAGGTGTGATCATCTAAATACACATGCTCACTATAAATGTAAACCCCTAGCTCACGATAAGTAACATGTGTACCAAGCATCTAGAAATATCCATATGGGCATAGGTGTGATCATCTAAATACACATGCTCACTATAAATGTAAACCCTCGGCTTACGATAAGTAACATGTGTACCAAGCATATAGAAATATCCATATGGGCATAGGTGTGATCATCTAAATACACATGCTCACTATAAATGTAAAACCCTCGGCTCACGTGTACCAAGCATACATAAATCTCCACCATCAAGCATAGAACATGCATCGTCATATTGGGTATCTCCATCATCAAGACTACCATCATATACTCCACCATCAAGCATAGAGCATGCATCATCATAGTGGGCATCTCCATCATCAAGACTACCATTACATGCATCATCATAGGCATCCTTGTCCTCATGATAAGTGGTAGTACACTGCTAATTCAAAAAACTCTCCATAGATATGACTCTCTATGTCATCTTCTATGCAATGAACATAGCCCCATGTATAAAGAGAGTCACTATACACAACATGGAAGCAAGAAGCATCTCTAATAGGAATGTGTAAGGCATCACTGTCATGCACAACACTCAGATTAATATATGTCAAATTCTCATGTGCATAACCATCACCACATGTGTAATCTGCCCATGTATCCAAAGTATGATCCTCAAGATCATCATAAGCATGATCCTCATGAACACTAGACTCTGATAAGACATTCACACATGAAGTGATCTCATAGAGCTCATAATCATACACTTTCCACTCTCATCTTGAAAAAGAAACATAAATTGGATTCACATGTGTAGAGTCCATAGACCATCCCTCAATACATCCATAGGTGAATCCCAAGCATGGTAATCCACACCAATTGCGATGCATGTGTAACACCCTCCATAGGCGGATCTAAAGCATAGCTATTCACACTATGAGCATCACATATGTTCACACCATGAACAAATGTACGGCTATCCAATCCCTCATGAACATAGGCATCCAACTCTGTTATCATACTCACGGATACATGCATCACTTGACCGTTGCTCTGCATATAGAAGGATAACCATATGCACCCAAAGTAGGTACATCCATGCAAAATAACGTGTGTGTAGCCCCTGGAACCACATCCAAGATAGAAACATCCATATCCACCTCGACTAAGATATCATCACAAGAAATCTCATCACAAGTAGCCTCTATCAAAGATGTAGCGCCCAAAGCAAAACCATCCACCTCCATATAGCATATATGGATTCCATCATCTCATGTCTCCCAATATGTCTTGAGGATGACTCCATATCAACCCAAGGAAAATATGAGTTACCACAAGAAACTTGGTGCCAATCCACAAGTGTACGTTGCCCCATAACTATCATCAATCCATGCATCACAAAGCCAAGTGTGAAGAGTCTTCAAAAAGGTGAAAGAGGCTTGTACACACAACCATCAATGAGCTATGAATTTCCAGCCATCACAAAGCTCATCATTGTTTCATAATGGGCCACCAAATCAACACATGTGAAAGTTTCCATCATAGGAAAAAGATCTATGAGCATTGGAATATCACCGACACATGAGACAATGTCCAAAACCTTATGCACTTGAGTGTATGGCTTCCCAATCACTTGCTTCCTAGAAATTTCATGAAGTGTATTTCTCCCATAGATACCCACAATGAACTCGCAAAGGCCCACATAATCATAATCCATGCAAGCCGCAATGACCACAAGATTGAGTGAATGTGTCACCTCTCTTGTCCATTTTGACATCCAAATACCTCATCATGGGTTGAAGCATTCCATCATGCATGCATATGCCCGGGTGTGTGCTAGTCGGGCTACTGAAATGGTCTATCTTGGGTGGGCAAAACACCACGGGGGAAGAAAAACAACTATATGTGATAGAACCCATTTCAGAACACAACGAAGGAGAGATCGACTCAAAAGGAGGAAATAATGATTTATTCTCAAGGATGTTTGATGAACGATGAGAATATCCGCCCTCAAGGATCACAACCATACCCTTTTGGACACTATTCTCAATTAACCCATAGCATGAATAACCTTGATCATCCAAGTATAACACTTCCTTGGGCTAATTGTTTTGTACCTCTTTGTCCAAAGTATCAATGTCAATGACATCTTCCAAGAAATCCTCTTTGCCCTTAGCATGCATGTACCAAGTAGCCTTTCTTTGTCGTTGACAACCACCATAAGCATAAGCATCAAATGGTAGACTCTTCTTTACATGGAAATCCACAATCCATGTAAACGTTATAACCGTTTATAGGTAAAATCCTTCCACTTCATTCAATATACATTGCACCCCACTTCAAAGTTCATAATTCAAGCCATCAACAAACTTCTTCACTACTTCATTCATGTCATAGTCATGAATAAAGAAGGAGAGATACCAAAACTTCTCAGTGTAATCTTATAATCCACTATTTTGCACAAGATTCATACATTGATTGCCAATCAAACTTCATATCATGCAAAGACACAAAGTGTTGAACCAAGAAGTATGCAAAATCTTCCCAATCCATCTTGCCTTGCTCTACAAAGAACGATTCATTCCATATCTTTTTTTCGTACCAATCCTTTGCACGACCAACAAGTAAAGAACCCATTTGTTTGATCTTTTTGGCATCGAGGTGCTTGTGAACACTTGATAGATAAAAATATCTATCTCATCGCCTTATCCACTCTTCCATTTCAAAGGCCGATTTCACATTGCCATCAAACCACAACTCATTCTCTTGGGCATCCAACTTATATGATGCCTTGTCTTAAAGCTAAATTGCAAATACATTTGTGCATTTCAATAGCTCTACAAAGCATGACCATTCCATACATTTCCCATAGAGTGATTTGATTTGCTCACAAACTTTGCTCCACCTATGAGGAGTATGCATCACTTCATTGCCCAAAACCATGCCTACAACAATTACTAAAATAGTGGTAACTCGACCTTCCAAAATCACAATTCATGGAAATAAGTTTGAATTAGGATTTTATACCCTTATATAAGTGGCCAAAACACCAAAATTACAAATTTGGGTGTAAATCAAATAAAATCCAAATTCAACGGTCTTTATCTTGCCGCATCCGTAATGATAAAAAGAACACACTTGCTACCCTGGATCTCCAGTTCCAGAAGCCCTATAGTTCTTTTTTTTTTTGGGCCCAATAGTGCATTTTCAGTTCTCGTTTGACCAATTATCGAAATTACATGATCTTTATGTCCACTCAAAGCTCTAATGATATAGATTCCACTTTTGCAAAATTAGACCAAAAAACTCAACCAAAGTGCCTCTGTTTGACTTTTCTAAAAAAGTCAACTATGCCAAGTTGACTGCCCAAATGGACTCGGATTCAAGGGCTTGATGCTTAAATGGTAGCTCTAGGAGAGTACTTCCAAGCTATGCTAACACGTCTAATTTAGCCCCCATCATTTTTGACTGAATTAAGGTTTTTAGCCTGTCAAAAATTACCCTTTTGACTCCTCAAATGGCTACTAAATCAAGTGCTTGATGGCTTGATAGGAGCATCTTAGGAAATGCTTCTAGGCCCCCAAAACACCCTTGCAACATCTTGTGCCATTTTGGATTGAATTGGCTTTTTGCATACTACATAGCATAGGGGAAATTTTCCAAATTTTGGCATAGTCTCCCTGTAATTTGATGCAAATCTCAAAACAAACCCAATGTACCATTCACCAATGACAACGCAATGTAAGATCCATGTGCAAAAACCAACTCAATCCATGTGTCAAGTGCCCCAAATGCAACACTTTGCCATTGCACTTGTTGTTGATCTTTTGATTGGTTGTTTTCGAAGAAGAAAGGATGTCAGAGAAGAGCTTTGTGCTTGCCGATCGCTTGGCCAATTTTTCCCACCCTCTTACCAAGGCAAGAGTTGGAGCCAATTCTTCACTCTAGGTACTTGATCGCCCTCTGTAGTATCGCTTTTCCAAGGCAATCATGGCATAGAGAGTTCAAGTCGCTCTCCCCCTTGGCCTACCACAATTGCCAAGGGTACCCTCACATACAGATCTTGTTTTTCCTTTTTATTTTTGTAGACCTAGGTTTAGTAAGTAATCCATCCATCATTTTTAGTGTTAATTTATAGTTCCACACTTAAAGAGTGAAAAATAACTAGGAACATGAAAACTATAAACTACATATGCGATATTTGGAAAAAAAACAAGCGTCTTTACACTATCCATTTTTTCCATAGTGTAGAAAATTAAAAAATCTTCAAAATTTGTTGTTTGATCTTGTTTTTTATTTTTTATTTTTGTAGAACTAGATTTAGTAAGTAATTCATCCATCATTTTTTGTGTTAATTTGTATGTAAGTTTCTTAATTAAGTATAAACATTTACTTTAGGGAAACTCACAATTTTCATTTTAATAGAATATAGTTTTTTTTCTTGAGTGTTTATGTTTACTACGTAGTTTAAAACTACTTTGCATCATTCATTTCACTAAATTTCATAGAATTTATTTAAGTAGTTACTAATTAGGCATTGCATTAGAAATAATGAGTTTAATTGGGGCTAATTAAGCTCACTTTTTCTTCCTAGGACACTATTAGATGCCAATAAAAAAGATATTAATTCCTAGATAAATTTTAGATCAAAGAGAGGCAAAATGAGAGCTCTCAATTGTCCATTTTGATTAATGCAAGGTGTTTTAATGTAATTTGGTGCATTTAGAGATTTAAATTTGTTAGATTATGGTGGAATGCATCTAATTTTCCCATCCTTTGACTAAAAAATTATCCCACATGCTTAACCTTTGCTCATTTAGGCTCTTTTGCATTAGGATGGAAATTGCATAGTGTTCTTAGTTGAGAATTAATCGGTGTTAATTTCATCACCTTTGGTTAGCATTGATTAGTATGTGCTTAGTTGAGAATTAATCATAATCACTTTCATTAATCTTAGATTAAAAGAAACCCCCCACTCTCCTACTCCCCTCTTTTTTCTTATTTACTGCCATATCCCCCTACCACTCTCTTTTGTTTTAATCATTCTTTAAAATATCAACCCTCATCCCTTTTTTTCCAATTTCCAATTGTACATTTTTTGGGGTATGGAATAAAATTCCACTTTAATTTATATTTTTTGTAAAAAGGAAAACTACAAAGAAAAAAAACCAAACAACCAAAAAATCCAAAACAATAACCCCAAAAAAAGTTAGAAAAATAATAGAAGAAATCAAGAATTTAAAAAACGAAAGAGTGCTAAGCCTCCTACCTAGACTACACTCCCCCTTGTCCCCTAAATGGCCATATTCCCTACCCATAAGGATGCCTACCTTGTTCAAGCCTTGTCACCTCCTCCCCTCTCCCCTTAATCTTCATGAGTGAGAGGCGAAGACCCTCTGATTCGGATCATTATTGTGATCCCCCATCTGTTGATTGATTTTTTCACACACCAGCACCTTGTTATTTCACCATGCTTACTACCCTTAGATACCTGTACATTGGGGTGCTCTCTTGCGTGCATTCTGTGTGCTTGAAGAATGGATTATGTGTTTAGTTCTAGGTTGGTTGTGAGTTGTGTGCCTTGGATGGTGATGTAAAAGAGGCATGCCTTGATTGCTAATGTTAGCTCGGGTTGGAAAGCCCTAACATACCACACTCACTAGCACAAGACTAACCAAATAGAGTGCACTTACCTCTCTCTTATCATGGGGAACTTGATGCTTACCTGCCATCTTGGAGAAGAGGCAAGATACCTAGCACAAGACTAACCAAGTGGAGTAGTTCCCTTTCCTTTCTCTTATCGTGGGAAACTTGATGCTCACCCACATTTAGGCTAGCTAGCACTTGAGAAGACGCACCTCCTGTTGTTACCACAATAGTTGTCTATGTAGAGCTTTGGGAGCCTCAAGACACCATTCCTCTCCTAGACTCCCTTACACATCGGCTCATATGCAAGCCAAATAAGGGCAAGAAGGCAAGTGGATCATCACACACACACTCTCATACACACTCACATACTCTCGAGAACTTGGGCACAAGGAAGCAAGAGCACACTCTCATTTAAGACTCAAGGGATTCTTCCTTTCTCATTAGAGAAATTTGCTTATATACAAGAGAGCTATAAGCTTGGGCTTCATCCACACCTAATAACTAATTGGGCACCCAACATATTGCCTAACCATATCTAGGCTAGTCTAAGCACACATTGGGTGGATGCTAGCTCTTTTACTTGGATCGGTCATCCCTTGAGTACATGATGAAGTGCTCTTTTACTTGGATCGGTCATCCCTTGAGTACATGATGAAGTGCTATCACATGGGATTACAATGATTGGAAAGAGTTATTAATTCCCACTTGCGCAGACAACACATTCTCGAGGGAGGACAAAGATCTTTTAGGTTATGCCAATTGTGTGTGTACATCCTTTAGTGACTCTCAAGTGCTTATGCATTCTCTTCGCTTGTTGTTGATGGCTCATCTTCACTCATGGCCAATGCACACATCCATTGTGATGGTTTAAGCATGTTGTTAATGTATGTAGGTGGTCCTCGTTGTCCTTGGGTTTGGATTCCCACCTCTTGGTTCTAGGTCTATCCTCGTTGACCTTGGGTTTGGATTCCCCCCTCTTGGTTCTAGGTCTGTCCTTGCTGACCTTAGGTTAGGATTACCCCCTCCTGGGCTATAGGTCCATCCTCGAGCCTAGGAAATGGATTCTTGATTAGTGAGGTTGAAGAGTTATTGGGAGGGATTGGTGCTAGAGGTTGTCAATGACACATGTACAAGAGATTGCTACTGGTATGGAATGCTGGTGGTATGTGAGAGACAATCTTGATATGTTGAGGGTATGTATGTTAGTGTCAATGCATGTGCCTAGTTTGAAACATGTAAGGGTGCTTAATGCATGCACTTGAGTGATGCAAGCACCTACCTACTTATGTGTATCATAAAATAAAACAATATATGGTGCAGGTAGTAAGAGTATGTACAGGGGAGGGCATTTGATGTCGAGTCTCTAACCATGGTGCATAGTGCATGAGTGTCAATGTAAAGTGCATGAGTAGAGTAGAACCTTGAGAGCTTTTTAAATGAAACCCTCCGCCCTCCTCTAGAAAGGCAATATTTTGACTCTCATGCTTGCCTGTCCGAAACAAGTGACTTCTTGACTTAGACTCTTATCCATGTATCTCCATCACACGACTCACATAACGATATATACATGAATGAATTAAAGAGAAAGATAAATGATAGCTCTCCACCATGTTTTGGGTTTTTGCGCGACACAACAATACATTTTGGGCTTTAAGGTGTCTACTAGACATTTGTTCCACCAATTTTTTTTGTTATGTCATGCCTTCTTTTTGTTGGATGGTAGCTGTGTTTTATTTAATCTTGTCCTTGAGTTTACTTCGTTTTCCTTGACTCTGTATGACTATTTTCCACTTTTCCACTGACTTTGCTGAGGCTAGCTTATCAAGGTGCCTTGTATACTTCTAGCTTAAGCACCGTTGGTTCTTTTGCTGCAGTAGTTAAGCTTCTTCTTTGAGTTCTACTACTTTGTGGATTGTTTGTGCAGCCAACTTTCAAGGAGGATCTTTGGCCTTGCTTTACTATCTTTGTTCCGGTCAATGTTTCTTAAGTTGGATCAGCCCGCATTTTCTACCTTTAATTGCTTTATCCTTTGCTTCTTTTTTCTTGGGGGTAGCTTCTTGTATGTATGGACCCTCCCCTTGCTTGCTTTAGCTTACAATATGTCAACATGGATCACATAATAAAAGTTAAGATGTGGGATTATATGATGTGAGTTAAAGAAGCCAAGTTGCATAATTATTGAGAAAATGAATCACATAATGTATTGTCATTGATGACCAAGGATAGATAAGGATTAGTGATTGGCAGTTAAGAGTGATCATGCAATTGAGAAGTTGGAAGGTCATGATAAAACGAGCCTTCATTGGTGATTGAAAATTGAGAGATGGATTAACCACTCACCCATATGTTAAAAAAAAGAAGTGTACAATTCACTATGTCTAATGAATGCACCTCGTAATGTAGTGCCCTACTTATGCATAATGCAAATATGTCATGTTATGCAAGAAACTTAGTGAGGTCTATGGGATAACAGCACGATGAGGCCTCTATCCTATATTCTCAATGCATTAGTGAGGTTCTCTTCTTGCACAAGCCTAGGTGTTGAAAGAAAAAGAGGTTTTTGTTGTAAAGCAGCTTTCAACAAGATCTTTTCTTTCTATGGAAGTCCTTCTTTGTGAATCTACGGTCTCAACATGTTCATGACACACATTAGCACCCAGAAATAAAAATGTTTATAGCACAGTTGTGAACAATTTGTTACCTTTTTGGGTGAAAGTTTCCTAGACAGGAGAAGTCTAACAAATTATAAGGTTAATCTCACCATGTTAGGTCCTTTTAAGCAATTTGTTAACTGCACAACATTCATGTGGGAGGAATTATCACTAGGAATTGTCTACAGGATAATATTAGAAAATGGATCTTATGTGAGAATTTTTTCAACACTTTAGATGAGGTTTGATTTAGTACCCAAGGGGACTTGTGGGCTTGTTAGATAGAGGGTCAATAACGGTGCAGGTTTGGCTTTTTTTTAAATTGGGAACCAAATAGATGACGTTCCCTCATAATAACCTTGAGCTAAAAGTAATACCTTTAGGACCCACACTTGTAGGGTGCTTACCTTCTTTGATGAGTTATAATTGGACTCTGTTGAAGCAAATTTTTATTTGGCTTTAGGTTTCTTGGGTTGTCGAGTATATTGTTTATGAAGTTTGATAGCTTTGGGCACCCCAAATCAAGTCATTGGGGGGATAATTTTGAGCTCTAAGAAGATGTTTAGGTAGCCATCATTGTGATTTTTAAGCCTACGGTTTCCTTAGTACTTTTTGTTTGCATATAAGAAACTCCATATTGCTCTCACCTGGTTCTGCTAGGATAGAGCTAATGGTGGCAAATGTAAAGGCATTAATGTGCACATAAAAAATCAAATTCCATCTTGGTGGCTTGAGAATGGGAGCAGACACTAATGCTTTCTTTAGTTTTTTAAAATATTTCTCATATTCGTTAGTCTACATAAAGACAACTAGCAACCTCTAAAGAGATAGTGCCAACTCAACGTACATGAAGATGAATCTTTTATAGTATACACATTGACCCACAAATCTCTGGACACCCTTGACGCCAAGAGGTCTTGGAAGTGACTCACAAATGACCTTGATCTTACTCTCATCAATGTAGATATGCCATACTTAGAGACAATGTGTCCAAGAATTACATCGTGGCGGCACACCATGAACTGACACTTTATGGGGTTAAGTGAAACCTGACACAACTTTCCTTAGGCAATCTAGATGTTTTTTTAAAAGAGGAATTCACATACAAATCATCTATTAACACTTCTAAATGACCTCAATCTTAGTCTCATCTCAGTGGATATGCCATTCTTGGAGATAATGTGTCCAAGAACTACACCATGGCGTACCATGAATTGTCACTTTTTGGGGTTAAGAGAAATATGACATAGCCTGCATAGCTCAAAAACTTTCCTTAGGAAATCTAGATGTTCTTTCCAAGAGGAGTTCACTTATAGATTGTCCTTGAACTCTTCTAAGCATTTTAGGGAGGAGATCCTTAAAAGTTGTACTCATAAGTATTTGGAATGTGGCAGGAGCATTGGTAAGTCCAAAGGGCATGACTTTGTAAACAAAAATACCCCATTGAGTAGCAATGGCCATCTTATGTTGATCCTTGGGATCAATCATCACTTAATACTTTGAGAAATCGTCACGAGAAATCTATTATATAGGCCTCTTTCCTCACTACTCTTTCTAATACGTGCTCAGTGTAGGGGAGTGGATAGCTGTCCTTCACTGTGGTAGAATTTACCTTCTTAAGATGGATGCAAACCATTAAGTTACCATTATTTTTAGTAACTACCTCAATCGGGAACACCCATTCTGTGTGTTCAGTCTCATAGATGAATCCCTCATCTAATAGTTTATGGATTTCTTCTTTGATGAGCGGAGCATTTTTTGGATGCAAACCATTAAGTTACCCTTATTTTTTGTAACTACCTCAATCGGGAACACCCATTCTGTGTGTTCAGTCTCATAGATGAATCCCTCATCTAATAGTTTATGGATTTCTTCTTTGATGAGCGGAGCATTTTTTGGATTCATCTTGCATGGTCGTTGTTTGTCTAGTCTCAACTCAGCAATATACATTACAATAGAGGGGTGTACTCTTTTTATGTCAGAGTATGACTGATTCCTTGATAAGGTTAATGCAATCTTTCTCTTCATCTCGTGAGAGGTCTTTCTTTGGCTACATTACAATAGAGGGGTGTACTCTTTTTATGTCAGAGTATGACTGATTCCTTGATAAGGTTAATGCAATCTTTCTCTTCATCTCGTGAGAGGTCTTTCTTTGGCTATGTACACAAATTTGGGGTCCTTCCTAGGGTTAGATAGATCTACCACCTTGGTGTGTCAACAAGTCCCTCAAAAACTTCTTTTTAGATTTCTCCCAGGAGGGGATCGCTTAGCCTTGTCACTTTGAATGACTCTCTCTCCTATGTTGTAGTTGCAAAACAACTCAGGACAAGCCTTGAATTTCCTTCCTTTACTTCCTTTACCAAAGCTTTCATCCTAGCTTGGGATTCTCTATCTTTTCTTATCAACTCTTGATTTCATTTCCACCTAGCCGAATGGCTAAGTTTTTCTACTTCTTGGAGTTGCGAAGGATGGTTGGGGAGGGACTTCGATATTTCATAAGATGGTTGGCGTTTATATTGGTTGTGCTTCCCCCTCCTTATTGACTTCCCACCTTTGACAGAAGTCTTCATGGGTTTCCACAACTCCAAGATAATAGAGCTAGTCATGGTTATTTTCAATCTCATACGGGGCTTCTTTTGTAAGGATCTTAATAGGCTTGACTTTTTTCCTCTTTTCTGAGCCTCTACAATGCTTGTTTGAACCACACTTGAGTTCTCTAGGGGGTTTAAGGATGCTTGAAGCTCAACCAAGGTATCTAGGTCTTTCCTTAAGGAGTTTTCAAGATCAAAATTCCTTAGGCTAAGTTCTTGTATAATCTAACTGGGTTCTTAAGACTCCAAATAGATTCCATGGTCATGATAGAAGTGATTTCTTTACCATCAATGTCATAAAAATGAAAACTGTTTGTCTCGGTGGGTAGAGTATCTATTGTTGCAAAGATGTGGAGGCAATTCTCATCTTCACCATGCTTGGGAAGATATTTAGCATTGAAGTTCAGTTCCACAGATGATAGATCATTAGATTTGGCTTTTCAAAAAGACAAACACTTCTAGCTTTCTCTTTTCACTTCTATCAGTGGTGGAGAGTCTTTATCCTCTTCAAGATGCTTTATAATTGGGCGGTGACTCCAATTTCTGAGATTGACTTTCATGTTCATTTATTTTTATACAAATAGACATGGTCAATTCCCCAGTCTCATGGATCATTTTAAGTTGTCTTATAAGTGGTCTTCCTAGGATCACATCATACATTGTAGGATTTTTGAAGTCCATGATAGCAAAGGTATGATCAAAGATCAGTCCACACCATGAGCCCAACTTGTCGATCCTAACCGCACCCATGGATGAGGTAAGATTTTTGTCAGCACAGCAGGTGAAGGTCTATTTAAATATACCAATCAACCACACATCATTGGACATAGAGGTTTCGTGGGATATCTCTGGTCGTCCTGTTAAAAGGGAGGGTGTGTATATTGAAGTTCACCCATTTTACCACTTGAGGAAGGGACAGATGTCCTTGAATCTTGCCAAGGTTGCGCTAGGCCCTAGCTAGTCATGTAAAACTCCTCTAGAGGTCTATCACTCACCATTTTTTGGTCCAATAAATCCCCACTTTTGCAAAAGACATGCTATCTAGGTCAAAGCAAGGAGATGAGGGGTCAAGAATTGCTCAATTCTAGCTCTGCTCTACTGGTAATAGGAGCTCAAGAGGAGGTAATATCGCTATCACTATCCTTGAACCAGAGGATTCTTAGGGTGACTAACACTAACACCTTGCCAGAGCGCAAGTGTATACGGTTGGGATCATCTTTAACAAGTAAAATCTAGTGTTCATCACATAGGGTCTAAAGTCAATCGTGTCAAGTAGAGGAATCAAGGGGTTAGCTTTGTCAATTTCAAGTCACAAGTGTCAAATTCCTTTGATCTCTTAGTCAAACCACTATTTTTAAAGTATTTTCCCAATATTTTGTGAGTTTTCTTTTATGTCTGTGCATGTGCTTGTATAGAGCACAAGTTGTGATCCAACAGTGCAGATCATGACATGAGTCGGATCAATCGGAGACATGTGATTAGAGAGGTGGATTGTGAGGTGATAGGAAAGGTGGATCATGAGGTGATAGTAGAGATAAATTGTGATGTGAGATTGTGAGGCGATGAGAGAGGTGAGATCATGAAGTGAGATTGTGAGGTGAGATCATGAGGTGGAGTGAGATCATCAGGTGATTAGAGAGGTGAGATCATGAGGGAGTTAGAGAGGTGACCGTGAGGAGATCAGAGAGGTGGATTTTGAGGATATCAAACAGGTGGATTGTCAGACAATCGGAGAGGTGGATTGTGAGGTGGGATCGTGAGGTGAGTGATAAGGTGGATCGTGAGGTGAGTGATAAGGTGGATCGTGAGGCAACCAAAGAGTTGGATCATGAGGTGGGAGATGCATAAGATTGTGATGAGGTGGATTGTGAGCTAATCGGAGAGGTGGATCGTGAGGTGGGAGGCATGAGGTTTTGAGGCGTTCATAGATTGTGAGCTAATCGTGAGGTGGATCGTGAGGTGGGAGGCATGAGGTTTTGAGGCATTCATAGATTGTGAGATCATCTATAATTAGAGAGGTGAGATCATGAAGTAGGAGGTGTGAGGTCGTGAGGCAATCAGAGATTGTGAGATTGCCTACGATGAGAGGTGAGATTGTGAGGTGATCAAAGAGGTGAGATCGTGAGGTGGGATTGTGAGATTGTGAGGTGATCAAAGAGGTGGACCGTGCGATGATTGGAGAGGTAGCATTGTGAGGTCATGAGGTGGGATCATGAGGTGAGATTGTAAGGTGGGAGGCATGAGGTCATGAGGTGTGAGGTGGGAGGCGTGAGTTCATGAGGCAATCATAGATTGTGAGATCATTTGTGATTGGAGAGGTGAGATCATGAGGTGATTAGAAAGGTGAGATCGTGAGGTGGGAGGCATGAGGTTGTGAGGCGATCACAGACTATGAGATCATTTACGATCAGAGACTCTGAGATCATTTGGGATAAGAGATGTGAGATCGTGAAGTGAAATCATGAGGTAAGATTGTGAGATCATGAGGTGAGAGTGTGAGATCATGAGGTGGTGAGATCACAAGTTAGATTATTAGGCGAATCATGAGGTGAGATTGTGAGCTAGGATTGTGAGGTCGTGAGAGGTGGGTTGTGAGATTGTGAGGTGGATCATGAAGTGAGATCATGAGGTGAGATCATGAAGTGAACTGTGAGATCGTTCGTATCTACGATCAGAGAGGTAAAATTGTGAAGTGAAATCATGAGGTGGAGTGAGATTGTGAGGCGAATCCTGAGGTGAGATGGTGAAGTGAGATCGTGAGGTGGATTGTGAGATCATGAGGTAGGTCATGAGATCATGAGGTGGAGCATGAAAGTGAGATCATGAGGTGGGATTGTGAGATCATGAGGTCATGAGGTTGGATTTCCACAGGACTAAATGACACATTATGAACCAGGAGGGATCTAAGGCTGAAAAGAGGCATCACGATCTTGCCTAATCTAGACCGTCGGATTCCCATTGGGAAAGTGAACTAGGGGTGAACTCAGGGTGAACTTAGGAGGAGTGAACTAGGGGTGAACTAAGGGTGAGGTGAACTCAGGAGGAGTGAACTAGGGGTGAACTCAGGGTATACCATGGGGATTTTTGGGACTGAGCTCAATGCAAAAGAGGATTCGAACTTGGAACCATCCGCTCAAGCTTTCAATGTCTAACCACTATGCTATACTTTCCAACAGGTTGTGGAGAGTGTTTTTAAATTTAAATCTTGATATTTTGGTCCCTAGTTCACTTTCGTACCGGAAAATGTTCCCCTAATTCACTTTCTTATCCGAAAAAGGTCTCCCTAGTTCACCCTAGTTCACTTTCGTGCCGGAAAATGTTCCCCTAATTCACTTTCTTATCCGAAAAAGGTCTCCCTAGTTCACCTCGCGAGTTTACCCCTAGTTTACCCCTGAGTTTACCTACAGTTCACTTGTAGTTCACTTGGGAATCCAATGACGTTGATCAAATCCCAATTGCAATGCCTCTGTCCAACCATAGATCCCTCCTGATTCATGATGTGTCACTTAGTCATGAGGGTGGGATTGTGAGATCGTGAGACGACATGAAGTGAGATTGTGAGGTGGATCATGAGATGGTGAGGTCGTGAGGTGATGATAGAGGTGAATTGTGGGTTGTGAGAGGTGATCGAAGAGGTGAATTGTGAGGCGATCAAAAGGTGGGTCATCAGATCATGATGTGGGATCCTCAGGTGATCAGAGAGGTGGATCGTGAGGTCAGGTCACATGAGGTCAGAGGCATGAGGTCGTGAGTGAGTGATCAAAGACTATGAGATCATTTATATGATCAAACTGGGAGATCATGAGGTGGGTGGGAGATTGTGAGGTGCGTCACCTAGTGGAGATAAGGCTCCACATGGTCAGTAGAGCAGGGCTGGTCAATAGTACAGCTGGGGTTGTCAGAGCATCTTATGCTCCAACACTAGAGCTTTTCCCAAGGAGAGGATAGTTGAATGCCCTTTTCATGAAGTTCACATGACACCATTCATAGAGCCTACTACCCTTGGATACTTGTACATTGGGGTGGTGTCCTACTTGCATTATGTGTGCTTGTAGAATGAATTGTGTGTTTGGTTCTGGGTTGGGTTGTGAGTTGTTTGCCTTGGTGGATAATGCTATAAAAGAGATGTGCCTTGATTGCTTATGTTAGATGGGGGCATTCCCAACTCAATATCTATGCCAAAAGTTTGGAAAATTGTGGGGTTTTTCATGGTTTGTGTATTTTTCACGGTCTTGCTCATGTTCCAACACCGGAGCTTTGCCCAAAGAGAGGAATGTTGAATACCCTTTTCATGAAGTTTATCACATCATTTTTAGAGCTTATTAAAGAACTTGGAGTGTTCC